>NC_051154.1:408230570-408868868 GCF_013339745.2 Dermacentor silvarum
TATAGTCTGTACCGGTGCTCGCATGTAGTTGCAGCGCGCAGCTTCAGAAATAGGCCGGCATGTAGGCCAACTGAGAAGGCAACTTTGGTCATGTGCGCATGCACCCGTAGTAGACTCGCTCTTGCCTTCACGCAGCTGACACGCGTGGACGACTGTTTTCAGCGTTTACAAATAATGCCGGAGCCATGCAGAAGAGAGGGCTTCCTTGGCAACTCATCGCGACGTCTTTCCTACTTCATTGATGGCTCACCATACCAATCTACTTGCATCGATCTTTCATGAAGATACACTTTATCGAATACCTGTGGTTTGGTGTCGCCTCGTGCCTTCATAATTGCGTGCATTAGCTAACATGCGTCGACGCCGCGACGCATTTCGCAGTGCCCATCTAATCGCGGGCGCCATATTGGGGCTCCGTCGTTAGTGTCGATCTGCTAGTCAATCGTGCACGCAGCATTGCTGTCGGTGTTGTAAGGCAGCAAACAGGCTTGCTGTCGTTGCAAACAGCATTGCTATCGATGTCGGAAGGCAGCAAACAGGAATGCTGTCGTTGCAAACAGCATTGCTGTCGGTGTCGGAAGGCAGCAAACAGGCATGCTGTCGTTGCAAACAGCATTGCTGTCGGTGTCGGAAGTCAGCAAACAGGCATGCTGTCGTTGCAAACAGCATTGCTGTCGGTGTCGGAAGGCTGCAAACAGACATGCTGTCGTTGCAAACAGCATTGCTGTCGGTGTCGGAAGGCAGCAAACAGGAATTCTGTCGTTGCAAACAAGAATCTTGTCGTTGCCGACAAGAATGCTGTCGTTCCGACAAGAACGCTTTGACGGATTTTTTGACTGGGAAGTGTGTAAGCCGTGAGGGAACCTCCGCCTGACTGGATGCACTTGTTGGACGCATGTGTGTGTTTGCCCGAGTTTTAAGTGTGTGGCTAGGTCCGCACTGTAATATACCTTACACTTTATTTTCCATGCATTAAAGATAAAAAAGTGTAGGTGGTCGTGTGCGTGCGGTGCGGATACCTTATCACCATTCTCGGAAAGGCGCGTGTTCGAATCCTCCTCTTTCTTACCTTTTTTTTTCTTTTTTTTAAGTTGCTTATTAATGCGCGGTTAACGTTTGTAATTCCATGCGTTTTCACCCCGATTAATTTGTTGTTATTGGGAGAAATGCCGCTGAAGTGCTAGCATTTCTGGGGGACTTCCGAAGAAAACAATTAAATTATGGGGTTTTACGTGCCAAAACCACGATATGATTATGAGGCACGCCGTAGTGGGGGAATCCGGAAATTTGGACAACCTGGGGTTCTTTAACGTGCACGGATGTTTTCGCATTTTGCCCCCATCGAAATGGGCCACCGTGGCCGGGATTCGATCCCGCGATCGGGGACTTCCAAGACATGCTCACAAAAGTGTGGATGGATGGGTGGATAAGGCTGCACCCTTTAAATCAGGCGGCGGCACACGCAACCTAGCCGTGACTGATAAGTTATTTTGTACTTAGCGGAGGGTGAGCTTGCTGTATAGGCCGCCCCCTGTCTTAACAGGCGACTATATTGGTGAAGGCATTGGTGAAGTGAGGTTGAGGCTAATGTGCCTGGATTAAAACATGTTAGAAGCTTCTATGGCAACAAATCATATAACACGAAACATACACATACTCACGTGTCATCACAGACTTTTGAATTGATCATTAAATATGCCACAGTCATCCACTACACTATGCACAATAATAACAGCTCATACAAGTGACCAAATGCTGTGCATAAAAAGATTTCATTCATGGGGTTTGATGTCCCTAAGCAACAGGCGTGTACGTAGCTGTGATAAATGGTGTGGCGGAAGAAAATGGATTCATTTTGACCTCCTGGGAGTCCAACATGCAGCCAAAGTGCATTATACACAAGCATTATTTTGCATTTTGCCCACATTCATTGCATTGTGGCCACTGCTGGTAGGATCGAGTAGTATTTTCAGTGTTATCCATACAGAAATGCAATATAAACTTCCATGGCAATTATATATCAGAAGGCCTTTTTCCTGAATGTTGCACCATCTGACAAATGTGTAGTCACAACTCTGAACCCTCAAAACGCTTGTCCCTTGTCTACTCTTTCTTTCGTGCCATGCCTGCTTTTTTTTTGGGGGGGGGGGGGTTCTTAAATCATGTTTCATATGCACCAACTAGACTTCTAAATGCCCTTTTATGTGAACTACAGTTTATTGAACAGCTTGTTGTTTCTCTGTGTGGTGTTCATCTTTAGCACTGCAAACAGCTTAAAATCTGCAAAACTAATGACAACTGGAAAGTTCATGTGGTAACCTGATGAAATGGCACACACATTTCAAATAAACTTTAGTTTATAGTCACTGCAGTATCTGTTTCTTCTTTTGTGTTTGTCTTCAGTGCTGTTTCATCATATTAATTACCACACCAAACCATCAGCTGTTCCTACTTATGTATACATTCTAAACTGTTTACAGTGTAGAAGTTATGTGTGAGAATCCTGCTACCAGTTGTTTGAAGGAAGTGCAGTAGGTGTTTGCAGTTAACATACACTTTGTGGTAGTGATTGTAACTAGACCTAAGAAATGCAAGCCCAAGTGGCTATTGCATTCACTCTAACCAAATCGTCATTATCTCCCATGCCAATGCACACAGGAAGATTCTCATGGTTCTGGTGTCTGTTTTCATAACCATGTACTCACCTCAGATAAGGCTCAACTGTAACAGCAATTTTACACTTTACATTATAGGTGTGCTAAAGGGGACTACCAAGTTAGGCAGTATTCGTAAATTATGCACTGCAATAGCAAAACGGCCCCTGTTAACAAAAGAGGCAGCTTGGCAAGTCCGAGAAGAAACAAAATTGGAAGACGAGTGGTAGTGCTGCGGTGAAGTTCTATTGCACCAGGCTCACTGTGATGTCTTGAATTTTGACAAGACCTACTCGGGTCTACTTGTTTATCTGGTCAAGAATGACTTCATTCTAAAGAAGCGAAAAAATAACCTTAGGAACTTTTATGTACTTCCCCTGTCTTAACACATCCCGAATATGAGGGAACACACTAAAATCTTTCATACTACCACATTGATGCACCAGTACGACATTAAAAAAGAAAAAAAAACTTTTGGCCTTTATATTCTGCAGTAAAAGTCAACCTAAGTCAGTCTAAGATGACTTAGTTTTGCTCTTTAGTGTCCCTATGCTACGTATACTGAAAGGCAGTGGTTAAGCTGTTGCTTCATTCATAAGGGGCATCATGTCGAAGGTGACATGTGCATGACAGCTATAAGGACATGCCATGACGCATCACAGATACAGTAATTGTGCCATCTCTCATCTTCCATGGCACAGCTTGAGATAATGTAAAATTGAGTGTGGATTAATGTGGTGCTTCCATTGTGCTAATACACACCAAAAGGCTGCTCCAGTGACAATGTGCATGCTGCATGCATAGATGCAGATTTATATACTGTGTTCACGCTAGCTTTCCACATGTGTGGAAGCAGCCAGGGCTGCTGCCATTAAGATGTGAAGCTGAGATAGGCAAGGTGCAGAATGATGACCAACCTGCTCTATTCTGTAGTCACTGTCAGGCTTAGCCCCAAATATGTTACAGTCTAGGCAGAACTACATTGCTGCACCTCACTGCAGCTCATTTTCAAGCATTAGGCATGTTGTTATTAATGTCTTGAAAGAGTGCTGCATTCACTCAAATGAATAGAGCTGTCAGCAAGGAATTTGTTGCCTGGAAGCCGACGGGCATTTCAGTAGTGCCACTGATGTGGTGGCACAGTGACTGAAAAAAAATGAGATGGGCAGCAATATGCACGTCAAGGTGGTCACAACAGAGAAGACTAAACAACGAAATAATCCAATATTTCTGCATTTTTGCACAAGAAAGTAGAGAAGGGGCCCAATGTGAATCGATGGTTTTCAGCACACAGCAAGCTTGATGGCTTCTGTAGACATATTGCAAACCAATTCAAGGGTGGCTACATGACAAAATATGCCACAGAGTTCACATGCCACAGAAATAATTTGCAGAGCCCTTTTACATGTGGCAGGGTTTACATTCATTGATCAGCGCATCAATGATAGAATGCGTGAACGTTGCTTTTGCTGCCCATGGGTACACAGGTGGCCATTTATTCTTTCATTGTTGTGAATGCAGCTATACCTCCAGTTTTTATGATGTGCATGAGATGGGAAAGGCATGTACAACTGTTGAAAGTGAGCTTCTGGAAATGTACTAATTAAGAAACACAGCTCCCCACATGCAAGCATGACATCTGGTTTT
Source organism: Dermacentor silvarum (assembly GCF_013339745.2). Classification (NCBI taxonomy): domain Eukaryota; kingdom Metazoa; phylum Arthropoda; class Arachnida; order Ixodida; family Ixodidae; genus Dermacentor; species Dermacentor silvarum. The sequence continues at coordinate 408,234,872 of NC_051154.1, forward strand.
CTCACTGATAAAGAACGCAGACGTTTAGAATAACCTATGAACCTTGTTAAGGTGAGATGTGGCTGCAGGGATCACGCACATACAAAACATTTAGTTGCGATATATCCTTTGAATAACCCCAGAAAGCCTAAAACCCATTTTGCTAAAACAAAACAAAAAACAAACAAATAATAAACAAGATTAAAAAACAACTTAAACTTTGTCACTTAGAAAGTACATTTGTATCCTCCCCCCACCTGAAAAAAAGTCTTTATAACTTAGTAATTCATTATAAATTGACTATCTGAGTTACCTGCAATTTAAGCTATGGTTCAGTGTGTCGAAGACACTAGCGTGAATTTCGCAAGCTTTCCCACCATTACATCAGCATTTTGAGCTACCGAACTCTTGTGTGTCAAAAATGCCATGTTTGGCATTGTGAAGATAAACTAATATCTCCAAGTCTAACTCTTGTTCTGTCACTTATTTTGCTTCTGTCCTCCTGGATTTTATGCTGGTTTCTGTTCTAAAACAAAGCAGCTCTATTTAAAGCATGCCAATTACACAAATGAATTGAAAATATATTTGAGTCAGTTTTGAGAATATATGAAGCTAGCACAAACAGGGCACTTATCACTGGAAAACACCGGAATGGTGGCGCTTGTTCTCTTGAGATCGAAATGATGCATTCGTCCGTCCTGCTGCATGAACTTTGGGAAATGTCACCCTGTTTTCAATGTGCTGCCCTTTTTGGTTGCATCGCTCTTACGCATAATAGCCAGTGTGGCCAACAATACATGTGACGTAGCTCCTTGCAGGAGCATCGCAAACCATGGCTCCAATGCTCACCCGAACATGAACATATCCTATGCTTAACCCCTCAGAGGTTAGGTCGGAGACTTGCACATATGGCTCTAGGTAATCCTGCAGACATAGCGTCTTCCCTGCACCACAGTACACACTGACAAGAAATGGCGGTGATGCCTCCACATTTTTATGCGGCACAAAATGGACCAAAAGGCAAGCTGGCTACTTTTGTAAAGAGGGACTCCGTCAATGTTGCCTTGTAGCTTCAGTTCACTTGGAACTACTTGCCCCGGCTGCAACACTTGACGAATTGCTTCTGCAAGGCCAAAGTGCACAAATGAACCATTTTGCCCCACCTGAGCTTTGTGCTCAGTTTTCAAAACTGTCCTAGCATCTTTTAGAAGATTAGAGATGCCTCTTCGCCGGCAGAAATCGAGGAGATCGTTGTACATGCATGCGTCATATTATGTTTGGAAGCAATTACAGCAAGCTCTTCACTTGCACACAGTTGTTCGGAATGTACACGAGAGTGCGTTGGACTACAAGTGAAGGCTATTCCCTCATCTGGCCCAGTGAAGCTGTCTGAAGCGAGAAAGTCATCAGACTCATCACTTGAATCGCTACCTTGGGGACCTCCTTTGTCACTTGAGTTGCTATCAGTCGCTGTGCTCACATGAGGACGTACCCGCACTTTCTGATTGGCATTCTACAAAAGGAGCTTCTTGTCTGCAGACGTCCTCAACAAAGGCTTCACTTCTCGAACGCTCGTTCAACCGTTTGAACGAAGGCTCACCACCGTCATCCATGGAAATTGAACTTCACGATTGTCTGCTGGTTCCCGGCTTCGGAGGCGAAAGTCGCTCTACACGAGAACTGTCTGCAGAGGTGAAGCTTGCAGCTTCGTCGTTGGACAAGGAAGGCCAACAAGCTGCGCGAGTCCTAGCTCATTCATTATCTTGTTGCATTCCTTTCTTACGACTCGACATTTCCTCCACTTGGAGGGCTTGATGAGCGAGAGGGATGAGTCAGATGCCGAAACCGCAACGCTGTAGCCCGTGCCGAAAAACGCAAGACGACGGCGAGGCGAAAGTGTGGACAGCAGCAGTGAAGTGGGGCAGTCAGTCACAGCAAGGAGCAGCCGACCTGCCAACGCATGAGCCGAATTGAATCGAACCATGCAGGAAGAAAATTTTTGCCTGGAGGAAGAAAAATTTCTTCCTCCATGAAGGAAGTTTTTATTGCGATAGCAATTATATGGACACTTCAAGCAGATGTTGCCGTCGTCGGCGTGAGGTTCCGTATAAAGTCCAAGGGCGATAAAATCTTGCAACCGGGCGCAAGGGGAACTGGCGACGCAATCTCTCACGCGAAAGGAGCAAAGCGGGAAGGAAGTGCGGGAGGGGGGAGGGGAGGCGGCTTCTACTTTGCCAACAAATGCGTTCATGTACTTTGCGCTTTGCGCTTGGTTCTTTTTATGTTTGCGCCGGTACGGACTGCCGGTGTTGTCGCGCGCACCGTATCTTGCAAGCGACCTCCAAACGGCTCTGACCTTTGTATGCTGTGCATTCGGCCGCTCAGTTTTCCCTTGAAACGATAAACCGCACGAACCTTCGCTTGCTCGCTGCGGCAGCTGCGTTTGCTGCCAGCGTTTTGACAGTGGTTGTCTGCGGTCATCGAGTGTGATCTATTCATGTGTGCTTGCGCGCTGACACCACGCTTGTTAATTCAGTTAGTAAGTGAATGTGTCCAACTTCATGCAGCCGATAAAGCTACTATCCCTACTCCGAATAGCTCTCTGCTAATTCGCTATCGCCATTGATGCTTCGCCTTTCGGGCGAAACTGCGACATTTTTTCCCGTTCTTCCATGAAGCGCACGGACTTTTTAAAGGCCCGTTCCATTGGCCTGCACCACTGTGAACCACTTCGCACACCGATTCACTAAAAGCGCGGCACACGAAATGAATGCCGAAGTGCAGACCCGGTGCAGGTGTGTGTTTTGTCCGACCGATGTGCACGGCTTGCGCTAAATAGGTCTTGAGCTGCTGGTGTAATCGGCTTCGGAGACGTTAATATTCCCGCGCTTGCCTAGACACGGCAGATAGCCGTAAGCTGGGTTTTAACGGTGCTTGTGCATGTGTGCTGTGTCGTCTGCTGCGCTGCTGCTTCGCACCTGTACCACAGTGTATTAGAATATAAGGTATGTGTACATTCCCAGCTAGCACAAAAGCGATAGAAAACTGCTTCCATACCGATTCGCCAAGACTAAATGAACGTCTGAAAGACGCACTAAAAAATCCGTGCAGTCCGTTTAGAAGGTGATAAACGGTCGTATATCGTTGCTAATGTCCGGCGGATGTGACTATTGCAAGAAGTTCTAGAATCCTGCTTAAAGTAGTTTCGAAAAATCCTGTCTTGAAATGGGATTTTGCAAGACCATTAGAAGCATTTTAAAAATACAGATTGAATCCTGCTACAATCAGGATTTTGACATCCGTTTTTTTTCACCCTCCCCTCTAGCGCCCCCCTCGTCTCCCTTTCCTTCCCTCTCCCCATGCCCGTGCGGCGTTTCGCCGGCCGGTGGCATGCAGGTTTGCGCTTGTGCAATACACGAAACACATACAGCAATAACATTTTTATTGCAAGTAAACACGACTAGAAAAGCTAGCAATCAACATTAAATGAGTGCCTCCGAGTAACGTCCATTACAGGTATCGACCTTGATAAACCTGGTTTCGAACAGGCTGCTGGGCTGTAGCTCCTTAATTCAGCAGGTCTTCTTACTGCAAAAACATTAGGCATGTGTAAAACGTATGTTAATTGAAGCACACTTTTCTTAGTGAACGTATAGTTTTTCAATGCACTGGCAATAAGCACTGCAATATATCTTGGCAATGGGCAGCAGTACAATATATTGGTCCAAGCACACAGTTTTTGAGCATTCCACCTTTAACATGGTTCTAACATTAACCGATCACAAGTGAAATTCCCTTCTGTTGCCTTGAAGACATACTTTACATCTAACTGAAGGTGTTGCATGTACAATCGCCAACCAGTGTAAGTGTCGGCTATTTTGCTAGCTTTCAGGAGGCTGTTGTCTTGACTAGTTGGCGACTGGTAGATGACAGCAGCCTCCTAAACATGTGCGAAGTAGGTGCCAATTAGCATTCAAAGAAAGGAATAGATAATGCATTTCTGATAATGTTGTACGAGAAAAGAGGTAAGTGCGGCTCTGCAAAGGCACAGCTTCAGTGTGACAGCATTGTTACACCACCCCAATTTTATTTGCCACAGATCACATAGCCAATTCAGAAATGGCGCAGGCTTGAGTATATACCTACCCGCCGCGGTTGCTCAGTGGCTATGGTGTTGGGCTGCTGAGCACGAGGTCGCGGGATCGAATCCCGGCCACGGCGGCCGCATTTCGATGGGGGCGAAATGCGAAAACACCCGTGTACTTAGATTTAGGTGCACGTTAAAGAACCCCAGGTGGTCCAAATTTCCGGAGTCCCCCACTACGGCGTGCCTCATAATCAGAACTGGTTTTGGCACGTAAAACCCCATAATTTTTTTTGAGTATATACCTAAACACCAGTCTATCAAACACATCGCATACATCAAATTGAGCAAATATATTGCGATTCCTTAAAAAATAAAAGACAGCAGACGAGTGCAACCTTGAGTAACAGCGACTATTTGCAGCACGGCTGCTTCAAGCATATACAGTAAGAACTTCAGTTGCTTGTAATTAAACCATTGAAATGTTGCACGCCTATGACTTGCCTGTTTGAAAACCTCCACACAATAACATAGCCAAGCACTTGTAAAGAATTTTTTTTTACAAAAACAGTGAGTCATCCACACACAAGGTGGGAACATAAGCCGTAATTTTCCACCCAGTTTCACTAACTTTGACCTTGGTGACATTAATAGTTACGCAATGGGTTAAAGGTTAAGCTCGTGCCGTTTATAAATCAATTGTGATCTAGAGTGCTTGCATATGCAATTTATTGCTTACACCGAAATGAGCCCACACACTAAAACCCAAACATGGCACGCGGCGACGATTTCATCGCCGTTGCACTTTATACGGAACATCACGGCGACGACGACGGCGGCAAAAATGCGCTTGGAGTGCCCATATAATTTCTATCGCAATAAAAGAAAAAGAACCGCGGCGTAAATTTCTCTCTCTCAAATGGCAAGGTCGCCGTTACGTCGTCGCGCCGTAACACGCGTGTTCGAGTCGATGTCTCAACGCTGCGGCTGCGACGCAGACGGAAGCAACGACGGAGGCCCAGTCCGGCCAACGCTCGCTTCAACGGCAGGAAAAGAAAGAGAGAGGGTTAAGCTGGCGCCGGGCCGGCGGCGGGCGCGCACGGAGACAGTCGAAGGTGGGGGAGCTACGAGGGAGTTGAGAGGGAGAGTGAGGGGAGCCACCGAAGCGACGGGGTCACCTCTGCTGAAGCCAAATCCGCTTCCCTGACGCCCTCCTCCCTCACCTTCGACGTGTCCGCTCGCGCCCGGCGCCGCCCGCTCCCTACAGCATCGTTTTCTGCGAGCGTTGGCCGACGTGGGCAGTCTCGTGGCCCCTACTCGCCAACTGCTTGCGCGCCGTGATATATAATGACTCCATTCGTACGTCGTGCTGTGGTGCACGAATACTTCAGAAATAAGTCCTTCCTTTAATTCGAACAAACTTTCGGGCTCCTTCGAGTTCGAATTATCGAGATACGACTGTATATGTGTCACGCTGAAAATTTAATTTGTAGGACTTTAATATGACATAACAGATACCTGGGTTCTTGGAGTTCAGGAGTTTCGTGGTGGCCCTTTGGGCGGCGGCGTTTTCGTCTGCCCCTTTCGGCACCTGTAGAGGGTACATGATCGGTGTCTTCACCCTCACGCGCCTTCTCTCTTGCACGTAGGTATGTGCCTGCAAAGTAAGTTACAAAAAAAACTATTTATTGTTATGCTGATAAACTCGGAGTATCTATGTTTATAATGTAACAGCAGTGCCTATTACAACTGTATATTGGAATTTTTCTTTTTTTAACAGAATTTTGTTACTGCACAGACTTGCAAAAAGAAAACGCCAGTGCGACCTCAAAATTTATTTGTTGCATGACTGAAGCCAAAAAATGTTAGGTATCCTAAAAAAAGATGCTGTAAATAGCTACACTGTCGGATTATGTTACAAAAAACAAGGCAATAGTGCACTACATACAGGGTGTTTCATTTAACTTTAGCCATACTAAAAATATGCAAGTGCCACGTACCAGGACAGAACCAAGGTAATGTTGGAGATACTCAGATTATTTTTTGCATTCCGCCTAGTTAGATAATTAGTTCTAATTAATTGATTAACTTCTCAATTACTATAGTTAGAAGAAAAGTGTCAATGGGAAGATTGTAAAGCAACATGAGAAACCCCTGATACCGCTTTCTGTTTCTCAATATGAGCTACATAAAGTGTTTTTCCAAGTGTGAAACATACCTGCCAATACACGCAAACTGCCTCGAGCGGCCAGTCGTTCGGCAATTTTGCGTGTATTCGCGGGCATCTTTCACGCTCGGAAAAACACACCAGTGATCTCGCACAAGAGCGTTGACGGAAGAATGCTGTGGCTACGCGAAGATCGTAGCACGTCTCATCATTCTGCGCCAAACGGGAATGTCATCGTCATCCTAACGATCAATGGTCAACGAAACGTCACAGAGGTAATTTTAGACAGCTTTGGCAAACCTGAATACGCACACAATAAAAGAAACGTACGCGGACGTAAACATGCCTCTTAAACAATATTAGAGATTCCAGTTAAAATCAAGGCGCTTTCATTGAAAAACTTCATTACCGCCTAAAACTTCCACCTAAAACTCCCGCCTGAAAACCGTAAATAATTAAACACGACAGGTGTCAAAGTGGCAGTGACTACTTACGTGAGCAAAGAAGATGTGGAAGGCAGTCTGGCGCTCCGCAGTTCATGAACGAATACGCGTCAGGAACTTAACGGCTGGTCCTGACAAAAATAACGGTGAGTGTAACGGCGGGTTCAAAAGTTACGTAATCTGGAGGGAAGCTGCGCGGAGAGCGCAGTCAGCTCGGCTGCTCAGACTGCGTCGGCGCAAGCGATGACGCCGATGAGCCGTCGCGCCACTCCTCGCTTTGTCAGGTAGCCGCTATGATACGTCGCGGCGCTGCATCCTCTTGCGACACACGCTGGTGCAATGCAGAAAGATACTCAGTGTGGCTTCGTACTCGGTACCTGAAGCACAGAAATACTAGCTAATTTAACTAAGAAAATACAAAATGCGGCTGCTACCATAATGCTAGCGCCACCTTACAAAGATAATTTGAAATAACAAAAGTCGAACTTTTTAATGCCTCATTCTCGGCACTTTGCGGTAGGTAGGTAGGTTCCTAACTCGCTTTATAATACAAAAAAGTGATGTGCAACCTGTAATGGAATCGAACCTCTGCCGTGGGGCACAGCAGCCGGTTCTCTAGCAACTAGACTACGGTGTCTTTTTCTTCCTTTCGGTCAAAGTAAAACAGGTTAACCAAACAGACAAAACGAAAACTGCGACAAACAAAACATTTTACAGTTTGAACCGTTAGTCCAACTTGGCTGACATTGTCATTTAAAGTTCTCTGAACGTTGTCAAGGGATCTACCCTCGACAGGCAATCAGGAACACAGAAATCATGCGTTCTAAATTTTCTTTCAAAGAAAATTGGCAATATTCGCCAGGAGGGACAGATCGCGTTGAAGTGTATCGAGGACTGTTCAACAATGTCCTCGCGTCGATGACAAAATCAACGCCGAAAGTGGTGCTGCAAGCAACCCATGATGCAAGCCATGATGCAAGCCATCCTTGAAATTCCACACATTTACGTGGACAAAGACTTGCCTGATTTTCTGCAGATTATGATGCATAGTCCGAAGAACCTCTATCTTCGATGCCCGCGCTCATAGGAGGGTCGTTTTGTGGAACAAAATATTCTCTAGAAATGTCTTGCGTATGTGCTTCTTCATTTTCTCCTTTCAAGGCAAGGTCACTTTCGTGAAAACTGTCCTTGGATTGAGCATCCTCATGTGGCGAGGATACTTCACTAGAAGCATGGTTACTACTTTCATTAACCTACCATGATACTTATTGGACGGTACTCGTGGCAACAGGACTCATTAACTCTACGCCTCTTCTGACTGTCTGCAAGGTCAGCGTAACTTTTCTTCTTTATTGTGGACTTCATTATGAGCATAAAGAGCAAGCGGCTGCCCCTTCAGTGCTCACTCACCACAATGCAAACACCCGCGCCTGGGTTGATTGCACTCTCTTCTAACAGGGCGAAGCAAAAGCAAAAACCAACGTCCGTTTTTCCCGCCAAAAAGCAGAACAAAGAAAACAACAACAAAAAAAATCAATAATTGTAGGCTGCTAGAACAAGCGATTTTAAACGTCTTCTAAAATCCGCCTTATAGCAAGATTTTTCCATCCCAATTGAATCCTTCTCGATGTTGACTTCTTCAATCTAGATTTTTGACGGTCAAAGCGAAATATCCGTGAATAAGAATGATTATATCTCTTTTGTGCTAGCTGGGTTCTAGGACACTGTACCTGCACGACTGCACAAAGTCGGCACCGACAGTAGAAAGGGCGCAGCAAAATCGCGAACCAGCCCTGCACCTTTCCTGTATATTTTGAAACGAACGGCGGATTTCTCATAGGGTGTTCAAAGGGGCCATTGCTGCACCGATGAAACGAATGAGCTGTTAATACAGGTAGAGTGTACTAGATTGGGGGAGTGGGTCCAACGAGGGCTCTGCGCTGGGGCATTGTTTATGGAAAATGGAGGTGGCGCCACCAACACTTTCTTCCGAATGAGCGGCCTTGCTCGCCGGCCGAACGCTTGTCGCGTCGGAGACCCTACCGCAGCTGCATGGAGCTTTGACAGGCGGATACTCGGTGGCGGTAACACTGAGCTTATTCCCCACCGATATATTGTAAATAAAATGGAAAAAGAGCGGCGGAAAGAACGCAAACGACGCAACAACGACGGTGCGTCGAGCAGACGACAGCTACTCAGCCCGCGAGCTCGCCTCAGCCAGTGAGCGCTGCCGAAACAGCCGGAGCCAACGTTTATTGGCCGGAGATTCAGAAGAAGGCGACGGCAGCGCCGCCACATTTTCCGTGTTTTTTGCTTCCCCCTCGCCGCTTGCTAAGGCGTCCGCTGGACCCACTCCCCCATTCTAGTACACTCTAATACAGGTGAATAGAACGTGTCAAAGCTACGTTCGATTCACCTACACCACCTGCAAACCGTAGCGATGATGAATGGTGTTTAATGGCGCAAGGGCCAGGTATGGCCAAAGAGCGCCAGGCCAGTGGTTATGAACTGACAATGGACCAATGAATTGCGAAAGGTGTGTCGTGGCTGTAAAAGGGCCTAAAAACAAATCGCTGTAAAATGCGTAAAAATATATGTAATAAAATTATGGCAATGGCTAATGAGGTGCACTATGATCATGAAAGAACAAATTGCAAGGTTATGACGGTAAACGAAAATATATCACAGTTTTTTTGAAAAGCAGTACTGCCTTGACAGACCCTTTGAACACGTAAGGGCCTGGAGGCGCGTGCTATGCAAAACTACTATCGCGGCGACATCCTCTGAGGAGAGGATGCGCTACGAGACTATAGGGCAAATAACATGCAGTACAACATCGCTCAGAAAATCCAAAACAGCTTTGGTGTTAAAGAGAGGTTCGTCACCAAGAAACATAGCGGGGTGGAGAGGGAAACGGTACTGGTACGCTAGAGGAAAGTGTCTTTTTCTCTCTCTTTCGGCTTCCCTGCACTCCACGAGCACGTGGAGAACGGTAAGCCTCTCTCCACATCTACCACAGGTTGGCGGGTCATTTCCAGTCAAAAGAAAATTGTGGGTTCAGAATGTATGTCCTATTCTCAGACGAGAGAATAGGACATTGTTCTTCAAATTTTCGTAACGGGACGCCAGGGACCTATCTGTGGCTTAACTAAGTGGAGCTTGTTGTTCGTTTCGGCATCCCACAAGCGCTTCCAGTGGCTTCGAATTTTCTTTCTCAAGTAGGGCTTGAGATCTGTGGCAGGGACAGAAGCGGTAGGGTTAAGGGCTCGCGATGTAGTTGATGTGGCCATTTGATCAGCGAGAACATTGCCCTCGATGCCTCGATGGCCAGGCACCCAGCACAAAATAATATGCTGGTTAGACAGGTATGCCTTGCACAGAGCAGAATACAATTCAATAAGTACAGGGTTTTTGTGTCTATGTAGAGTCATGACGGCTTTTACGACGCTTAGGGAGTCTGTAAATATTATTGATCTTTTGAGTTTGGATTTGCCTATACTCTTCACAGCCGATAAATGTGCATAGGCCTCAGGCGTAAAAATGCTTGTTTCCGGGTGCAGTACATCGGACTCGGAGAACGATGGGCCGACTACTGCATAAGATACCCCTGCATGTGACTTGGAAGCGTCAGTGTAAAACTGAGTGCAGGACGAGTACTTAAACTTGATTTCTAGAAAATGCATCCGGATATGTGCTTCTGGAGCATCTTTTGTGACCTCTACAAACGAAGTATCACACTCTATGAGTTGCCACTGCCACGGTGGCACTGGCTTTGCTGGGGCCATCAGGGTATTTTCAAGTAGTGGGATGTACATTTCTTCACTAATTTTTCTTACACGTAGTGAAAAGGGTTCTCTTGCTGTCGGCCGGTTATTGAAGAGTGTGGAACTGGTCATATCATTTACGGTTGAGAAGGACGGATGTTCCGGGTTCGAATTTACTTTCAGGAAATAGGTGAGGCTTAAGGATAAACGTTGTATATCAAGCGTCCACATGTCCGCCTCTACATACAGGGTTGCCACAGGACTTGTCCTGAAGGCACCAGTGGCTAGGCGGATGCCTAGATGGTGTACAGGATCCAGCATCTTTAGAGCGCTTGGCGTAGCGGAATGGTACACTATGGCGCCGTAATCTAATCTTGTGAGTATGAGGCTCTTGTACAAATTCAAAAGACACCGTGTGTCACTACCCCAAGCGGTGCGTGACAACACTTTTAGAATATTTATTGTTTTCATGCACTTGTTTCTTAGATACCGTATGTGTGCCACAAACGTAAGCTTCGTATCTAGAATCACACCTAAAAATATATGTTCGGTTTTTACGCCCACACGTTGTCCCTGCAACTCAATGTCAGGATCGGGGTGCAGACCCCTCTTTCTGAAGAACAGGACGCAGGTGGTCTTTTGTGGGTTAAGGCTAAATCCATTCTCGTCTGCCCACTTAGACACCTTGTTCAGACCAAGCTGAATCTGCCACTCACAGACTGCGAGATTGCACGAGGCGAAACCTATCTCTACATCATCGACGTATGCAGAATAAAACATGCTTCTTGGGATATACAGACGCAAAGAACTCATTTTTACAATAAAGAGAGTGCAACTGAGTACCCCGCCCTGTGGCACTCCAGTTTCCTGCACAAATGGTCTTGATACAGCATTTCCCACATGAACACGGAATGTGCGATTAGATAAATAACTTTCTATGACATTTAACATGTTACCACGTATACCAACGTGTGAGAGGTCTCTAAGTATTCCAAACCGCCACGTGGTATCGTAGGCTTTTTCCATATCAAGGAATACAGACAGAAAGAACTTCTTATGGACAAAAGCTTCACGAATTTGCGTTTAAATATGTATCAAATGGTCGGCGGTGGATCGACCCTCTCGAAATCCGCATTGGTACGGGTCAAGCAGTTTGTTTGATTCGAGGAAATGGATTAGTCGGCGGTTTATCAATTTTTCGAACAGTTTGCAGAGACAGCTTGCTAGTGCTATAGGCCGGTAACTCGAAACAGACGATGGGTCTTTGCCCTGCTTCAGTATAGGGACGACAATGGCCTCTTTCCAGGTGGCGGGGATCTTGCCGGAGGGCCATATAGCATTGTAAAGGCAGAGGAGAGTTTTCTTTGTTTCATGGGGAAGGTGTTTTAGCATTTGATAAACTACGCGGTCAGAGCCTGGGGCAGACTTGTTGCAACAACTAAGCGATGCATATAGCTCAGCGATGCAAAATGGCTGGTTGTATGCCTCTTCTCCGGTGCATTTTCTTTCTATTTTCTGTTTTTCTATTGTAGCCTTGTGTTTTTAAATGTTGGCGAATAATGGGATGAGCTTGCCACATGTTCAAAATGTGCTCCCAGGCAGTTAGCTTGGTCGTCCAGACTGTCCCCTTGTGTGTTTACCAACTGGAATGAATAAGTTTGTAGCCCGTTTATCTTATTAACTTTCTTCCAGACTCTGCCCTAGTCTGTATGTGAGTTGATGCCTGATAAAAACTTCTCCCAACTCTGTCTCCTGGCCTGTCGGCGCGTTCTTCGGCCCTCCGATTTAATTTACTTAAAATTGACAAGATTCTCCGCTGTTGAGGAGTCGCGTAGCAACCCCCACGCCTTGTTCTGCTTCCTACGAGCGTTCCGACATTCGTCGTTCCACCATGGGACACAGCGTTTGCAAGTCGCACCACTTATTTCAGGTATACATTCAGAAGCGGCATCAATTATAAAAGATGTAAGATACTCGACGGCAGCATCAAGTCCCAGCGAAGATATGTCAGACCACGAGATACTACTTGTAAGACTCGGGAATTTCTCCCAATTTGCTATATCCAGCTTCCAGCGAGGTGCCTGTGGTGGAGGTTCGTTTTGTAGTGGCGTTCTGAGCAGTATCGGGAAGTGGTCACTCCCGTAAGGATTTTTTATAACCTCCCATTTAAGTTCAGCAAATATAGACGGGGAGGCTACACTGAGATCAATGGAAGAAAACGTTTTGTTTGCGAGATTGTAGTAGGTGGCTTCCTTCTTATTCAGGAGACACGCACCAGAAGAGAAAAGAAATTGTTCGATTAGGCGTCCTCACACATCGATACGCATGTCGCCCCACAAGCTGCTGTGTGCATTGAAATCGCCAAGAACGAGGTAAGGTTCTGGTAATTCATCTATAAATAACTGAAATTAATGCTTGTGTAAAGGGTAATGTGGGGGTATGTAGAGCGAGCAAATGGTTATCAGCTTACCCAGAAGTACAGCACGAACGGCTACCGCCTCAAGTGCCGTATTAAGTGGAAGTTGCTGACAGGCTACACTTCTGTCGAGTATGATGGCCACACCACCAGATGATGCGGCAGAATCCTCGTGGTCTCTTCGGAAAACAACATTCTGACGTAGGAAGTTGGTGTTTCTGGAGTTTAGGTGTGTTTCTTGAACACACAGCACCTTTGGATTAAATTTATTGATAAGTTCTTGGATGTCGTCTAGGTTGTGGATTAGTGCTCTAACATTCCACTGCATTATTGTGTTCATGTTGGAGGAAAATAAAAGGCGCTGTGTGTCTCAAAAGGGAGGAGAGTGACTTTACTTTACAAGGCCTTTGTCAGGCCCTGTAATTGGTGTTTTGTCTTTTTTGGAGCGGTCGAGAGAACCTCGCCGCTCCTTCGACGCTACCTGCGCCGTTTGGCTTGGACTGGTGCCCATAGCCTCTTGCGAGGCACTGGACACCCGCTCCAGAGAGCGATGTGGGCGTCGCGTACACTTCGTCTGGAGCGACGAAGTCTTCGTCCCCACCGTACCGGAGGTCGACAGGACCCCTGTGGCCTCTGCGGTGGCCTGGCTGCTGCCGGAGCTTGTAGAGGCCACTGGTGTGGACACTTTAGAGATGGCAGGGCAGCGTTGGCTGCTCCCACCTTAGGGGCGGGTGGCGTTAGCCTCGGCACGCTAGGCTTGGTCCGGGCTGCCGCCAGAGGCCGTTGTGGTGCCGCCCCCCCGTTGCACCACTTCGGCGAACGATGTTTTCAGTGAGAATAATGATGAGATCCGTTGTCGAGCTTCACGGAATGTTATATTCTCTTTAACTTTTAGAGTAATTATTTCCTTTTCTTTCTTCCAGGCTGGACAAGCTCTGGAGTATGCAGAGTGACTGCCGTCACAGCTCGCACAATGTAGCTCATCATTATTGCAGTCGTCAGCAGAGTGAGCGGTTGTGCCACACTTTGCGCAAGTAAGCTGCCCTCTGCAGCTCTGGGATGCGAGACCAAATCTCTAACATTTGAAGCAACGTCACGGGTTTGGAACATAAGCTCGAACATGAAGTTTTACATAGCCGGTTTCGAGAGTCTCAGGTAAGGTAGTTGAGTTGAAAGTGAGTGTTAAATGCTTTGTTGCGATTTCGATCCCATTCCGCCTGATTTCGATGCGCTGCACGTGGATTATGCCTTGGTCCTTCCATCCATCCAGGAGTTCTTCTTCATTCAATGTCATTAAGTCTTCATCTGATACCACGCCTTTCACTGTGTTCATAGTTCGATGTGCGCTCACAGAAACAGGTATGTTACCAAAAGCTACGAGGTGTGCGAGTTTGTTGTGTTGTTCCTTGTCTTTTAGTTCGAGGAGCAAATCTCCACTTGACATCTTTGTTACCTTATAACCAGCTCCAATGGTCTCTTTTAGGCATTTGGCCACAAGAAAGGGGGAAATTGCTCTAGCTTTCGTAGATGACTGCTCACAGTGAAGGACGTGGAATTTCGGGAAAGTTTTTGTTTTTGGGCCAGAATAGCGAGGTTGCGTCGGTGCGTACCCTTATCGAGGCACGATCGGTAGAAAAGGGGTTTGAGGATCCCATAGAAACACGTGATTTGTTCGGCAACGGCGTCTGCCGCCCACCACGGAGCCCAAGAAGGGACGTGGCAGAACATATAAACAAGTCTGCACAGCGCCAGCAGTATGCCATTACTATAACCCAATATGGTATACCCAAGGTAGGACAGCCACACCAGGTTAACCCTTGCCGCCAGGAACCCTTGTAGCCAGGAAAAGGCGAAGTGAATAGAAAAGATGAGAAGACAGGAAAGATGAAAAGGGGGAGAAAAAGACGAAGATTGGAGAGGAAGACAGGAAAAGGCGACTGCCGATTTCCCCCGGGTGGGTCAGTTCGGGGGTGCCGTTTATGTGAAGCAGAGGCCGAAGAGGTGTGTTGCCTCCGCCGGGGGGCCATAAAGGTCCGAACACCCAGCATCGGCTCAGCCCCCAGGATCCTCCTTTCCCCAGACACGGCTAAGCCGCGCACGGCTACACGCGGGAGGGTCCAACCCTCATGTACTCGGGTCCGCGGTGTCGCAACGCACCAAACGCCTGCTTACGCAGACGCCCCTGCGGGGAAACCGTAGCGAAGCAGCCACTAGTACACTCTACAGCCACGGAAAGCCGGATTGCGGATCGAATTAATACAAACATTAATATAAGTTTTTTTTCGTTTTTGTCATTCAATGATTCTGGTGCGACCCACGCGACTTGAACGCGCTTCCCGATATGCTTCTTTTTATTGCGTATCATCCGCCGTAATTAGTGAAATAATAATGTACTTTTGCACTGGCGATTCGAGAGGTGACAAAAAAAGAGAGCGCGGTTCCTCGCTTTCCTCTCTCTCCTTGCGTCCCGGAATTTGCGCCATCGCCATCGACGACAGCCTTGCCTTGTGCGCAACGTGGTAACCGAGGAGACTGAAGCGAACGTGTGCGTGAGTATGCATTTTTTAATACGAGAGTTTTCTTTTCGTGATTGTACCTTATGTGCATTCTCATCTACGGGTCAACGTCGTGTGCGAGTATTTGCGTAGTTAATGGCGCGTGCCAAATATGCAGCGAGCGCACGTGTGGCTAGGCTGATCGGTCGCGTACTACGTGCGCTCGAGATGAGTTCAATCATGCGCGCATGTTATATACTCCGGAATGGCATTCACTAGACCGCTTTTTTGATGCACAGAAAGACGCTGGGCGTAGATTTCATGCACGACTTGCGCGATATAGCTACACTATAGATCTTGAATGAGGTCTGTCGGGGATCTATGCGCGTGTTACCCGGCCACAAGCACTTCATCTCCTGCATCGTTTAGGGCAGCGGAGTCTACCGCAACCGTGCCGGCCAGGAAATAAATTAGCCGTTTTCGCGAGAAATTCCGACGCCAGTGCTGCGGTGGTGCCAAACAAAGCCATGTGGATTCTATGCGAACATTAAAGCACCTGAAAAATAATCTAAGAGACTTCTTTAGTGCTCGGCGTGGCCTAATGGCTCCCTGTTCGTCCAGTACGAGTGGTGCGTGTTAGTGCCACAATATGAGATCATGTAACACTTCGCTTCAGCCACGTGTTGTTCACAACTTAGCGTAAACTTTCACCGTCTTCCGCTAGCTTTGCTCTGCATGGGAGACGAGCTTAATTGTACCTCGTGCAAAAGGATACATGCTCTAATGAAACCGCCGATTTCGCATGCTTGCACAGAAAGCTCCAGCCTTATGCAGTGGATTGACCATATGAATGAAACGGCGCATGTAAATAGCGGAGCGCTTGTGGCACACGTGGATCTTTAGCAAAACCTCTAAAACAGATTTGGTGCACAGAAAAAAAATTCTCAATTGCAGCGTGCCCCGTACTAGACGCGGAGACTAGGCGCAGAATGGCTCCTTATACGCGCGGTGATTGTGATGTCATGCCAGCTTCCTTAGGCAGAAATTATGAGATAATGTGCAGCAGTCAAGACGCTTCTCGGCAAGTCATGAGGTGGTTTACGTCAGTAGCAATAGTTCTGCACCTAACTTTTGCACCAATTGCTTATTCGTGACAGTCGCGTTTCCACACAGACGATTTTTGTTCTTCGTGAGACCTAAATTTCATTACATATACAAAATTCATGGTTGTTAAGTTTCGTTAAGCAGCTGGTCAGGGAGGTTTGCCTCATGTTGCCTGCTCCTGGAACATGTGGCAAACCTCCCTGACCAGCTGCTTTCTACAGCAGGCAGCGACACAAGTTTATGCTAGTGCTCTCGTTGCAGCAGGTCACATCCCCACAATTGAAGGCACATTCTCACTTTTTTTTCTAAAAACACCAGGCAATTAACTGTGGTAAGTGTCATACTCAACGAAGGCGACCCCAAAATATGATCGTTCTGCAAAATTTGAGCAACAACAGTGCAGTGATGAGTGCAAAACCTTTTTTTGAACAGGTGCAGCAAAATTATTCAGCACCCTGTAGAAGTTTGACGTACATATCACGGCTAACCTTATGCTCGGCTGTCTTAACTGACTTGAACTTGTACCTTGAACTCGTATATACCAAGTAAATCAAAAGAGTAGTACTGTCATCTCATTCAAACAGTTTAAGTTCAAGATTATGAGTTTATGAGGGCAGTAACTGCAATTAAGGGCTGTATTAAGTGCTCATATGCTAAATGTACCAATTACTGTACCACGCTTTCCTTTTGTTTTGACCTAATATTGTGTCGCATTAATACGGTTCTTTTTTCTCGTATTATTGCAACAGCTAACATTGGGTAAGTAGGAATGACATTGTGTGGTACCTAATCCTTGTACCTGTGACTACTACCCTCTGTAACAAAAAAAAAACCCTGATGGTATAGTGTCCCAGCTGTTATGTAACAAGCTTTAAAAATACACAGATAGTTTTACACAAATAAAACCCAGTGCAGGTTATTCAGAGTCCAGTTGAAAAATGGCCAGTAATTTATTAGCCCTTGGCACCTAATTGGTTATAGCTAACTCTTTTAATTTATTCATCTATCTGTTAGGGTGTTGATCAGGAAGTTGTATGATATATTAGAGTGACATGCTTCTAGCAAGGTCCACATTATGTTTTTTTTCTCGTGGAGAGAAGCCTGCAAGTATGAAAACGGCCATGCGTCTATGCACCCGTGTGCAAAATGTTGCTGTGCCATCCAACAGTCTCAGCGGGGAAAGTTAACTGTCCTTTCTGGGGTTTTACGTGCCAAAACCAGTTCCGAGGAGCTGTTGGGGAGCTGTTGGTGCATTGTGTAAAGAATATTTATGTTATTGTCAATGACAGGGCCAGCTTGCTTACCCACTAACAGTTTCAGGGCCCTGCAATTCCATGCACATGATCTTTTTCAAATTTCATGGGGTGGGGGGGTTCATTGCCGGAAAAAATAAGCACACAATGTGTTCCTCGCTGGAAACGGTTTGTTTTGGTGTCACTTATGATGCTCATCTCCCAAATTAACATCTTGACAATTAGAACAAATAAAAAGTTGGCTTATTACTTTGCTACTTGGATGACGTGCATCATGAATACTAGCACTTTTTCAAACAAACTCCAAAAAACATGCACTTTGTTTTGTTTGTGTAGACTGAACAGTAATTTACTGACGCAGAAGTACTTTTCTCTTTAGTGTCCCTTTAAGACCACGGTGGTCAGGACCAACACAGTTCGTTTGCCTCCCCCCCCTTTTTTTTCTTTAAATTAAAGTTTATGTATGATGCACTCTGTATAGCTGTTGAAAATGTTGCAATCATTGTTGACAAGCACCATTGCTGCACATACAGGAAAGTAATCAAGCCTTCGGTGTTTATTATGCATAATTTTCCCCCGCCTAGCTTGCAATGCCTACATCTGTAAAATTAGGAATGGCTTGAATATTGACAGCACTCTTGTCATTTTATGGCTGATATCTTGCAGGTGTAAACCTGGCTTTGAAGGTTGCATAGTTTATTAAAGATCTAACATTAAAAACTGTGCACCAAGATGCTTGCACCTTTTCGCCAGTTTGAATGTTGCCATCCCAAGTTATACCAAATGCAATCTGCATTTTGCATTGAAACGGGTTTGTAATAATAAATGATTCATTGTTTATTGAGATTTGCAGGTGCTTGACTGTCTCCGATATGTCATAACATTTACTGTTGGTTGCGGTGGGTGCAACTGAAAACTTGCAAAGAATATAAATACAATGACAAACTAATTCTTTAGTGTCATTCTACAGTTCCTGAGTTATGTTAACTTGTACCACTGATACTTTGACGTCATCAAAGCTGTGCCAGCTTGTTCACAATGTCTGCGCAGTTTGCTGTGGGCATTCACAGAGGTCTCAAATATCTTATTCGTGATATTTGTCCGTTGAATGTAGCCTGCATAGCTTAAAAGTTTGCTTGTCGTTCTAGTGTCTATTATAATCGGTTTTGAATATTTTTACTTTGTTCAAAGGCACTTATGACAAGGCAAAGAGGAGGGCCAAGAAGGCGGAATGCGAGTTGGCTGTGGACACCACGGAGCTGTCGGGTGATTGCTAGTGTTTTTTGTTTTTTTATGCTCATGCGTATGTGAAAGGGGAAGGCAAACTTGGAGCAGGGTTACATTTACAGAGCAGTCGCTCTGCCAACTGGGCTGACGAGGAAGCTAGAGGTGACAGCTTCAGGCTAAAGTGGCAAGTCGAAGTCCATGCAACAAACGTTTTTTTCTGGAAAAGCTGCCGGTTTGAGGGGTTGAGTCTTATAAAAGATGCTACTTATAGACCGGAAAATATGGTACTCCCCATTAGGAGACAATAGAATGGTTCCACCTCCTTCTATTGCTGGAAGCACCCTTGAAAGTCTTTAAATACCTATGAATTTTTGTCACCGAGACCTGTACAGATCCTGATACTTTGCATTTACCAGAGTGCTCTGAAACAACCAAATATGCCATAAATTTACCGCTTCTGCTGTGAAGTAAATATTTTTTTTGTTTCAGCGATGCTGCTGCGGGTGCAGCTGGAGGTGCGGAAGCAGAACAGGGACGTCCTGCATGAGCTGCAGCAGCTGAGGCATGAAGTAAGGGTCGTGTCTGAGAGGCTGGATGAAACTGAGCCTCTCAACAAGACCCGTGCAGTGTTTCAGCCTGCCTTGTCGACGGTGCCTCCAGTTCTTCCTCGGCTACCTGCCGACAATATTGAAAAATTAGAGGCAGCCGTGCAGGATGAGGCTGTGGCTGCCACCTTGGTTTGTACGGCCCTTTTGTTTGTAAATATAAGGCTATGTAACATGTGGAAGTTCTGTGCTGTTTCATGAAACATGGTGTGGGTTCTATGTGAAGGAACTTTGCATAGCACACACTAAAGAGTTCATGGAAATAATTTGGTCCCTGCTGTATAGTTTCTAATGACATATTTGGACTGGACCTTAGTTTCTTTAACATGCATCTAAATCTAAGCATACACTAGTGTTCTCGCAATGAGACCTGATCGAAATGTGACCCTGGCTGCCAGACTCAAATCTTTGACCTCAAGCTCAGCACCGCAACGCCATAGGAACTGAGCTACCATAGTGGCTTGCTGAATCGGTGATTTCCAACAGCTCTCCGTAGAGATACATTCATGAAGCAGGAGTAAATCGTTAAGTTAATAAAAATCTATTGCTGATATAAAATGCAAACTGTGGCAGCTTTCTATAGAAGGACACAATGTAGAGCACTTGTGAATAAATTCTTTTTGTTAAACGAGTTGGCACATCGTGAATGATAAATAGCAGTGCAAACAAGTGGGACACAGTATAGGAAAAGGGGTACAATGATGTTCTGTATATACTGTATTTACCTCATTTTAATCTACAGTTTTGTTTTCTAAATAATAGAGTTTGAAAATTGCATTGCAGTTTGATATGTAATGAAAACCACATTTGCAGCAAGTCTAGTGTACCTGTGTTCGAATTGCCTCATTGCACTAACATTCGTTTTTTTCTTGTGCTACAAGCCCATGAAACAAACTCCTAAACTATCCAGTTTCATGCAATGATTCAAAGCATTTTCTAGAGCACTAGCAATTACTTTAAGAATGGAAACCCACATACCCTGTGGCCCCTGTTACTTTTTATTCCACTACTCTGATTTTTCTGTGCTTTGTTTTATCTACCACTATGCTACATTATGTAAGAGAATTTATGCTCTTCAGATTGAATAAGTGAAATACCCTATTTACTTATGTAATGGACAAGCTCGAATAATGAACATACCCCCAACTTTCGTCGTCACAATTTCATTTTTTTTCTCCCGCGAAATAAACACACCCTGAACTTGCTGCCGTGAAGTAGGAGAGACACAGTACGATTCGGCGTCCGATATGGCATTCAGTGGGTACGATTGTATCAGACGCCGAATTGTACGTGTGTCTCCTACTTTTATTGCGGTAGCATCTTATGGACACTCCAGGTGCATTTTTGAAGTCGGCGCCAACGATCGCGGCTTCATCCCCCTTTGGAGGGAAGAAAGCGGGTAGCAAACGCGCCATATTTCGTCGTGGTGCATGGCGCCGTTGGGAGGGGAGGGAGGCGGCACAGCAACTACATTGCACGGCCGGGCGTGCCCTATCTTGAAAACGATCTGCGTCGGAGGCTGAGTCTAGGTGCGACGGCGGCTTATACTTTTGAGCGTACTCCGTTATCGCCGCTCAGTTTGCATTGAAGCGATACATGGCATGAAGGTCAATTCGCTCGCTGTTGCTGCAGCGCTTCCTCACACCAGCATTTCGCCAGTGAGTGTCCGCGGTCATCGAGTGTGATTGGTTCGTGTTTGCCTGTGCGCGCTGACACCATGCTGGTTTAATTACTTTGTAAGTTTATACGGGCGATAAAACTACTATCCTTAATTTGTATAGCTCTCTGCGCATTGGCCATCGCAATCGATGGTTCGCCTTGCGGACGAAATTGCGGCTTTCTTTAGAGGTGGCCGCGGAGAAACAAATCGTTCAAAATTTCACCCTGCATAATAAACGCACCTCCCCCCCCCACTTGCGCATATTTTCAAGGGAAAAAAATTGCGTTCATTATGCGAGTAAATACGGTATTGTAATGGGGGTGCCCCATTTTCCATGCCTTAATGAGAAGGTTTGGGAAAGTTGGTCAAATTGGGAAAAGCTCGAACCATTGCATTGAACATTCATGGCAAAAACAGATGCTGGCCATAGAGAGAACACGGCCCCCGTGAAGGGGAAATAGCATTGTTTAATGTTTTTTCACCTTGAATGCCATCCGGTTTGTTTTTTGACATGCTTTTTCCTACCCTGTTTAAATCCACAATAAATGTAATGCAGACCAAAATAGTGTTGTTGAAGGGGTTATATGTTCTGCCTTCCCCATGAAGCCTTGTTCACTGACATAGTCGTTGGCCATATGCCTGTTGTAGCTAAATGAAATCAATAATAGTCAGTGAACAAGACTTTTGTGTAGAAGCCGAAACATCCTTTCTACAAGCAAGTCGAAGCAAGTGTCAAACCTTCCGATGTCTTACGTGGTTGCCTTCTGTGCCATTATGTTATGAGAGGGAGAAAGCTAAACGAAAGCTGGCTGTAGAAAAACTAGTATAAATGAAGTATTTAGTGCACTCTGGGGTTTGCCAGTATATTTCTGGGGTTTTAGAGTCCGGAACCTTTACGTAAAGGGACAGACAACTGCTCGGAACATGAATTGAGAAAACCGCTTGTGCAAAAATGACCTATTCTACTGGTTAAAATAAGCCAAGTTTTTCTCATTAAATGTGGATTTATATTTTTAATTCTTCCCCAAAAGTTGCGAAAAATGACCCTTGGCGCCCCACCTGGCAAAAACATGAAGGTGCATAAGTGGCCTTAAGAGGAGGGAAAACTGGAACAACTTGGTGTTGATTCATGGTAAATAAGGAACAGCGCACTGAAAACGTAGACGAAGGGAGACTTGACACACCACAAGTGCTGACTTTCAACTGGAAAACTTATTGAATCAACGAGTTTATGAACACTTGAACTGTGTATGCACTTGCAAGGCAGTGGACAATTCATGACATGCACTCGTGGTTAGATCAGGTGATACTAAACAAGAATGAAATAAAAAAAAACACCACACTGCTCGGCTGTCAACGATTTGCGGGGTCTAAAAAATAAATTTCTCTTTCTTGGAATACTATTGTAGGCTGACTAATGCAACCTGGTCCTCCTTTGTGGATTCTATAGGCCTCGCAAATTTCATGAGTCAATTGGTCTGTGTGGCGAAAAAGAATCTCGGTCTGAGAGAATTCTGCAGTGCACCCGAATTGCCAAATGCGAGGCGCAAACGGTGCATTTTGGTGCTCCCTGAGGCGCACGTTTACACACCGCCCTGATTGTTCCACGTACACTTAGCCACAGGTGAGGGGGTTGCTTTCCACGATTGCAGTGGCGCAAGGCACACGCATATTAGTGTGCCTTACAGGGCAGACTTTTTTTGCATTTGCACCTTTCTCCACACATTTTGTAACTGCTGTGAAGATGCTACCCACTTTCTGGCTGAAAAAAAATATCTATGCCATGCCACGATCCCCCCCGCCCCCCCACCCCTTTTTTGTTTCAACCTGTGCGAACGCTAGTGTCCATAGCATGCTTCAATTCTTGCACGAACTTTCCACAAGACAGCATGCTATTGGCGTCTTAAGGAAAGCTATTGCGAAGAGCAAAGTTTGGAGAGTAAAGATGCGGCACCAAGAAGCAAGCCGTTAAGCATACATCCACTAGCGTTCGCACAGGTTGAAAGGGGGGGGGGATCATGGCATGGCATAGATTTGTTTTGTTATTTTCAGCCAGAAAGAAAGAAGGTAGCGTCTGCCCTGTAAGGCACACTAACATGTGTGTTTGCCTTGCGCTACTGCAATCGTGTACAGCATCCCCCTCACCTGTGGCCGAGTGTACGTGGGACAATTGGGGAAGTGTGTAAACGTGGGCCTCAGGGAGCACCAAAATGCACTGTTTGCGCCTTGCATTTCGCATTGCATTACCATGACTGCGGGTACACTGCAGAATTCTCTCGGACCGAGATTGTTTTTCGCCTCACAGACCAATTGACGCATGAAATTTGCGAGGCCTATAGAATACAGAAAGCAGGACCAGGTTGCATTAGTCAGCCTGCAATAGTCTTCCTAGAAGAAATTTCCTTTTTAGACCACACAAATCGTTGACAGCGGAGCAGCGCGATGGTTTTATTTTTGTTAATTCATAATTGTTTAGTATCACCTGATCTAACCACGAGTACATGTCATAAATTGTTCACTGCCTTCCAGGTGTATGTGCAGTTCAAGTGTTAATAAACTCTTCATTCAATAAACTTACCAGTTGAAAGTCTGCACTTTGGGTGTGTCTACGTCTCCCTACGTTTTCAGGACACTGTTCCTCATTTACCATGAATAAGAGGCCTATCACATGGCTTTCTATTATTGTATGGGGTTCATGGTATTCTTATTAGTATTGAAATGCAGTCCCCATTTTCTGTTATTTCTTTACCTTACAATATGCTGATAAGCCTTCGTTTGTAGTGAAAGTGGCACTGCCTTTGTTTTTTATGAGTTGGCTTGGTAAGTCTATCGACAGAATAATGATAACGGTGGCCAGGCAGCCATGATGTAGGTGTGTATTTGGGGGAAAAACGCTGTACAGATGTAAGAAGGTCTGTACGACAATGCAACCTATTGTACCAACTTTATATTTTCAAAAGTGGTTGAAAAGGCCAAAATGTAGGCAATTAACTGCAGTTGCACTCACTCCTGTGAAAGCAGAATGATAGGCTGCTTTCACAATTCGCGAAGCTGCAGGTGCAAACATTGCTGAGGGTTAACTTTTGGTTACCACAAAACTACGTCTTTAAAAACTGGTTGTCAGTCGCTTTAACGCAAAATGTGAAGGTCTGAAAATATGTCGGTATGCCTTTAAGGCGGTGGTCCCACTCCGGTGGCACGAGCCCCCCGTTTTCAGTAGTTTTGGTGTAACCGTGGCGGCTCTTTTACTTAGGATATAAATTTGTGGTATATACCATAAAAAGCTTAGTTCTTGTAGATTCCAACTATATATAATATAAGGAAATTGATTAATGTGATTTAGAAATAAATGCTCAAGAACAAGCATGACATGCATGGTTTTTGCGAACTGTGTCTCAGTTGTGACCATATTTAGCAGAAACTACCGCACTTACTGCATTGCGGCTTGCTCTGTAGCTTTAGGACATATTTATCTAGTTCCTAGACGTAGCAAATTAATTTTTAATTTTTACTTTTTGGATAATTTGCTTTT
This sequence comes from Dermacentor silvarum, assembly GCF_013339745.2. NCBI lineage: Eukaryota > Metazoa > Arthropoda > Arachnida > Ixodida > Ixodidae > Dermacentor > Dermacentor silvarum. The sequence continues at coordinate 408,259,601 of NC_051154.1, forward strand.
GAAAATTGCCAAATATTGCAATCTTCTGTTGTAAACAGCCCGGCAACTACATGCTCAAGGAAGCTAAATTTTGGATAAAGTAGAGTTCAAAGAATTTCCATTTAGGACTCAAAATTTCATTCATGCAACTTTATTAGTTTTAAAGCGCAGCTTCGCAGCTTTATTACCTTCCCGCAAAAATGGGCAAAAATAAAACCAGAATTCTAAATATTGCTTATTTTCGGCCGCATTATTAGGAAAACGAATAAAGTTACATGAATGAAATTTTGTGAGCTAAATGGAAATTCCTTGAACTCTACTTTACTCAAAATTGAGCTTCCTTGAGCATGTAGTTGCCGGGCTGTTTACAACAGAAGATTGCAATATTTGGCAATTTTCAAAAGCAAATTAACCAAAAAGTAAAAATTAAAAATTATTTTCTACGTCTAGGAACTAGATAAATATGTCCTAAAGCTACAGAGCAAGCCGCAATGCAGTAAGTGCGGTAGTTTCTTCTAAATATGGTCACAACTGAGACACAGTTCGCAAAAACCATGTATCTCATGCTTGTTCTTGAACATTTATTGCTAAATCACACCAATCAATTTCTTTATATTATATATAGTTGGAATCTACAAGAATTAAGCTTTTTATGGTTTATACGACAACTTCATATCTTAAGTAGAAGAGCCGCCATGGTTGCTCCAAAAGTACTGAAAACGGGGGGCTCGTGCCGCCGGAGTGGGACCGCCACCTTAAGCTCTTTTGTGCCACACGTATGTATATCTGGCTTTCCTGGACTCTAATGTCACATCCCCTAATTATGCATTGTGAATTTGCATGGGAGTAGAATTCGTGCGCTTACAAATGATAGTGAAAGCTTGGAGAGGTAGTTACTATGAAACATAGTTACTGTGCTAAGGTTTATGAAACACAAACATGAAATGCACAGGACAGACAAGACCTGATGTACTTCGTGTTTGTGTTTCTTCCAGTAACGCTTAGGAGTTGTAGAGCACATTTACAATTAAATAGCATTGCGTCACAAACCTCTTCCAGCAAAAATGTTTTGCTTTGCACTCAGCTAAAAATTCACTTCACTTGGAAATAAATTATATTCTGGTAGTATTGGGTAGATTTTTCAACTTGAAAACATTGCCGCATACAATGCTCATTTCCACATTTCTGGCAATTTTTGTCTTTTGCAGCACAAGCACCTCCTGCAAATAGGAGGGAAGTCACTGCGCGAGGTGGCATCGTATGCCATGAAGGCTGTAATGGCGCACCCCGTCCAAGTGCTTTACAGCCTTCATAGCAGGAAGGGGAAGAGGGCATTCATCAATTTGAAGTTATGCCGGATAGTCACAGGTAAAGCTTCTTCAGTCATCCTTTTGCATTGTTGAAGTATTGTGTATACAGCCGAACTCCTCTACAGCGAAATGGCTTGCATAACAAGAGGTTGTCCTCGCCAAAATTGTGTCTTTCATATAAATGGTGAAATTCTACAACGAAGAAATGTGGGCGTCCCTGTTGCCTGATTTCATTTTTTACTATGAAAGCCACATACTGAGTCACCACTGCCCTTGCAGAAATTGCGAAAGTGTGCTCTGCACTAGCACCAATGGCAGTTTAGGTGAATTGCTTGACCAGCATGCCGATGAATTGCATCACACCAGGCAGCTTACACGTTTAGCATCAGCGGGTGAGACAGTTGAATATGCCTCGGTTAGTAAAGACATGGTGTGATCATCACTGATGACGTTAACGCTATGTTAGGGTGGAAAAACATGAATGTCAACGAAGGCAACAGGGATGAAGATCCTGTAAATGGATCAAGAATTTTCATGGCGGGGAAGGCGATAGCATTTAATTATCCGCAGCATTACTTTGCGTATCCTGCATTTCGCGTGCTGTGAACCTCGATTCAATAAGGTTGGCTGCGGTTGCAAATTCTGTCAGATAAACTGTGTGCAACTTAGCAACTTATTTCACTGTCTCTTGAAGGTTTTCGTATGTTGAATGTGTTTGCCTGCTCTATTGTGGCTGATTTTTACGGTGCATTATGCATGTACTAATTGTGGTCTTTGCATGTTTGTGTGCAGATCTCATCTGTGCGAAAGGGGGGGGGGGGGTGACCTGACACAAGCACAGGACTTCATTAAGTGGTTGCCAGGGTCTGTGGACAGCGGTGGTGGCAGGAAGAGGCGTTTCGCAGAACCGTTTGCAGCAGAGCAGCCCGATGATCCCTCTCTTCGAGGCGGGAATCATTGCCTGCCCACTGCTGCCCTCTCCGTGTCCCACCCTTGCCCTCATATCCCTGGCAAGTCCACCGTCGGCCCCTCCTGTCCGGCTGCTGCTGCCCCTGCCGCCCCTGTCCCTCCTCCTGCTGCTGCCCCTGGAGCTGAGCACCCCTACTGATGCCTGCATCAGTTCAAGAATTGTATTGTAAATAGTACTGTAAATAGTATACTAAATAAATTATATTTTCGTTTACGCTTTGCGTATCTCTGCAGGAAGTTTCCTTACCGCACTTATTTCCATCACGTTTTCTTCGCTACTAATTGTATAGGCAGTAAGCTAGCATACAAGCAACAGAATGGCTGAGTACAGGCTATGCTTGAAACACACTGGATGCAAAATGGCTGAGCACTGGATATTCTGGAAACGCATTGGATACAAAATGGCTAAGCACTGGGTATTCTTGGAACACGTTGGATGCAGAATGGCTGAGCACTGGATATTCTTGGAACACGTTGGATACAGAATGGCTGAGCAATGGATGTTCTTGATACATGTTGGATACAGAATGGCTGAGTACTGGATGTTCTTGAAAGACTGGATACAGGATGGCTGTGTACTGGCTCTATGCTTGAACTACATTGGATTCTACAATGGCAAACTGTATGGCCAATCTTGGCTCGAACAGTGGGTGGACCTTGGATCGGGTTGCACTTTGCCATGATGCCAAGATTGGGCCAAAATTCGTACCAATTTCTGCGAGCATTGGACCATGCTTGGCCCAGTGGTGTCGTGCTGCGCGGGTGCCTACAGATTGCCCATACCATGCCTTGTTTAGCTCACAGAGGACACCGGAGAAAGAAACTACGAATCTCGCGTGAGGCATGAAAACACGTGGAAAAACGAGGGTTTAGTAATTATCTGCAACACTTGCATTAAAAGCAAGAAAGGGAATGTTTCACAACGCATTGCGCTTAAAATTATCTATATTTTCACGAAATTTCAACCGTCTCTCATGCTGTTGCTTTAGGAGTCTGGGAAACATTTCGATTAGCGGCAGTATGACTCCCTGGAATGCTCCAAATGAATAACTTTCTAAAAAGTCTGCAATGAACCTAAAAAGAACAAACATTTATCGCTCATCACTAAGAACATTTCTTCGTATTTCGAGTAAATAAAAACACCATGCCCTGTATAGTTTACCAAAGATACTGGGGGAAAATAACTAAATTTTGTGTATAACGCATAAAAGTTTGGAGAAAGAGACTATTGAGTAACTGTTTTAGGAACACATAAGCAACCTACACAGTGCAAATTTTCTATAGACGCCACCAAAAAGTGGCCCTCATTTTTCTAAATATAATACATCTGCTGTTTTTGCTCCGGCTCGGACGCAAGTAATAGTGTAGCTCTTATTTGGAAAGAGCCTCAAAATGAAATCGACAAGGTCAAAACTGACACAAGCCTTTAGAAAAAATTCAAGCCCGTGTTCTATTGGTATTTAAATGGCTCTGCACGTTCGACCAAGATCACTTTCACGAACATATCTACAATAAGTCGTGATTACACAGTGAAACTCGGCAGCTATACCTATAAAAGGTTTGATTAGACTTTTTGATAGTGATTAAATACTCAGACTGCAACGCTGTGTCCGCTGTCTCCAGACAGAGATTAAATTGTTCCAGCATTTGAAAATCCAACGATTCCATGCCGTAAACCACACCAGTCGTTGGCCACGGCTGATTATAATACGTTATCCTGACCTCCCCCTCATCCGGAGAATAAGCAAGCTGATTGTGTTTTCAAATACGGATATAGTGGTCTCAAAACACTAGGCACAATGAAAATAGCGGAAGCTGACATTCTTTAGGGCGGGAACTGCCCAGCGAGAGGCCTTCTACGCAGTGCGAGCATGTATAGAGAATCCCGCATGTCATCCGCTACAGTGCGTCCCGAGGAGACAAAAAAGACAATTCTCACTCTCCAAGCGGGGAATACGTAGTAAAGAAAAGCATTACTCACATGGCCACTCTATTAAGAAAGAAAGTTTAGCTTCAGCTGTTGCTTTGTTGGACTTTCCACCATGCAGCCTTCGGGAACGTGCCCGCTTTCAAAAGTGGGGGGAGGGGCAAATGGCGTACTTTGCCCCCCCCCCCACTTTTGGCAGTGGGGGGGCCCCCCTTCCCCCCCCCCTTCCCCGGTAAATACGCCTATGTGCCCTGATGAAGGCAAGCTCTCTTGTCGAAACGTTTGCACCAGCCTGTTCGGCCGTTGTTACATCACCGCAACATATTTGTGTATTGTGGTGAAGCATACGGATAGTGGGAAGGGTTCACGCGAATCAGGAGTGTAGGGTTTCAGTCAGCGAGGAACCCTACAAGTCTCAACGTTCTAGTCTCAACAAAGCGTATTTTAGCGGCGGGATGATGTTTCGACAACTTTTGTTGGCTAAATCTTTACATGCCAAGTTAGCTCTTGTCACTATCAATATGCTTAATCGCGATACAGAAGAAGCCTCAATGCAGGACACGTCGACCATAGTTTGCCGAAGCCCTACGTGATAGGTTCACTTGTCTTGCTTTAGCGCAACTCAGTTTGAGTATGAAAGGAAAAAAGGGGGCAGGTGCCAGGGTGAGCGCTGCGCTCACCCTGTCACCTGCCTCCTTTTTTCTCTTCATACTCAAACTGAGTTGCGCTAAACCTAGACAAAAATGCGATGCACCAACTTGTCCAATCTGCAGTACTTCTGATAGGTTCACCTTGCCGCTATGAGCATGCTTCACTGCAAAACACATTGTGTATTACGGTGAAACATACTAAAGCACATTTGTCAGTTTACAATGCAAGGACCCTTGCCCTTTCGCTTTTTTGATATTATGAGATTCATTATAATGACATATTCACTGCTAAAAACATCCACATTAAAATAGAGACATGAACATTGATGGCAGCATGTGTGATGTGTTATCCTTTGCTTCGTTGTGTACCTGTCATACTGCTATTAAATTTTCCTTTCCTTTTAAAGTGCTTACGTACATCACACCGCAAGGAGTCACTGTAATTAGTGACCTTAGCATGTTGAAAAACCAGGCTCTTCTCAAGAGAGGTTGGGGTTAAGTACCTGTGAAACTTTTTTAGACGGGTAGTTTTCTGAGAAGAAATGAGATGCCAAAAACAGACCTGTGGTATGCTGGGCATCCAGATTTAACAGTGGAAATGATACAAAATACATATTTCTTGCCTGAAACCAAGAAGTGACTGAAATATGTAAAATTTATTAAATAGCATCCAATAGCAGCAAGCTGTGCACACCTTGACGCAAAACGCACTTCTCTTGCTCCAGTCCATGCATGCTATCAGCTGCTTTGTTGAAGCCTCTGGTACATTCTCAGTGGTGCAGTAATTTTTTTCCGCATTTTACTAAAGTGCGCCCTAGACATAATTGAGTGATTTGCAGTTGCAACTGGACTGCAGCCTCAGCTTGGGAGATCAGTGGTGGGGCACGTTTTGTAAAACTAAGCTACACATAACATTACCAGTTTGAGCAGAGACCTGTTTAAATGTGTCACCTTTAGCATCTAGATTTTTTACCATGAATTCAGAAAAATCTCCAGCACATCTAGTTCCTAGATTTGAAATGCTGTACAAGTTGTCTTCTTGCTCATTGCGGTTGCGCTTAACTTCTGTCCAAATGGGAGAGCACGTCTGCATAGCGCATCAAGGACCATTCTTATTGACATGCCTTCCTTTTATTTATCTTACCTACACTAAAGAGCAAACGTATATACCACATGAATGTGCTGTGCGTGAACGTAACTTACATTGCATTGTTTAGTAGCAGAGTGCACGTAGTTGGTGCTGGTTCATTCAAGCTCAGCATTACTATAACCTTTGACTGTAGGTGTTATGGTGTGAGAGCACAGAAATTGATATGCAAAGATGGTTGGGCAGGTTAAGACGACATCTTATTGTGTGTGAAAAGGTGAAAGATACACAAAATGGGACAGAACACGTGCACTTTCAACTTTTCTCACACACACACAAAAAAAAACGTCGGAGGAATAAGGTTTCTTCACTGTGCCACAGAAACTATATGTTTGGTCTCAAATGTAATTCTCATTCGTTTGATTTGTTCTTGTGCTGTGTTTGTTTTCTTGAGTGTGCTTTACTTTTTACACGTCAACGTTTCAAACTCGTTTTTATTTTCACAGACTGAACATCCCACGTCTTGGTTTGACTTCCTGGTACAGGATATTTGCGGTTGGCATGGAGTGATAAAGCAGCATGGTGTACTTTTATTAAAAGCACAGATTTCACCAGTATAGAAGCAGTTCATCAGCAAACATGTGTGCTGAAAATAAAGTGTTCCTACCCTCATTCCTCATTGTCTAATTATGATTGTATCCCTGTATTCTCTTCAGCAAAAGCTCTTATATGGGGCATTGATTGTGATAAGTGCTTGTGAGAGTTTTCAGGAAGAGCTTTGAACCCTTTTTACTGGTGCACTGATAAAATGTGCACATGCTGTTAAATTGAAACATCAGGCGGAGTAGCAAATATCAATGCTTGATGTGGCATTTGTCGGACTTGTGTGTCGGCAAATTTTCCATACAACAATATACTCTAGGACAGAGAATGCTAGCACTACAAAGCACCAATCTTTTATGTTAGGTATACATTACTACAAGCTCTTTAAGGATGGTCACAAGAGAAATGCTGGCTTTAATTAAAAACTAATGGGGAAGGAAGCTGTGCAAATGTATTGAGAAATTATGCAATCTGTGGCGTTTGTATACATTACTACAAGCTCTTTAAAGATGGTCACATGAGAAATGCTGGCTTTAATTAAAAACTAATGGGGAAGGAAGCTGTGCAAATGTATTGAAAAATTATGCAATCTGTGGCGTTTACTCAGTTCAGATAACGTCCGAACGTGCCATAAGGCCTTGATAGCTGAAACCAGAGTAACAACTGGTAATGCAATTAAAGATTCTTGCTACACCTCTAAAAATGAGGCAGTGAAATGAAATTAGTGTCACAATTCCTTTTTGTTTTTACTTCGTTTGGGTTGAATATACCGATTGTAACAACACAAAAACATGGAGGGGGTGATGCACATTAGTGAAATGCTAGTCTGTTTTTATATTCCGCCTTCTCTACATTAAAGGTACTGTAAAGTTACCATGGAAAGCTACAGTGAAGCCATTGGTTGAGTCTGTATGGTGCCAGTCACCAACCTAACTGCTTGGGTTTACAGTGCCTTAGTTGTACATACGTATTTAAGCGTTGAACTATTCGAACATTGATTAAGGTGACCAACATATGAACAAGTAGTCCACTGTGTAAATTACGTGGGGAAGGGCGGAAAGATAGGGCAGAGCACAGGGGGTGTATTCTACAAGTGTCCACCAAATGGACACATCCATTTCAACTTCTGCTGAAGTTCTGATAGTCTCGGCTGGGGCACACTTGAGAAGGAGACAGGTGCCCCAGTCAATCAACACTTCAGCAACAGATGAAATGGACGTGTCCACTAACTGAATACTTTCAGACCCCCCCCCCCCCGCAGTTCTGTCTGTGACCAACATGCCTGGTATGCCACCCTTGCTTTCAATGTCTGTCTTTATCAGCAAACGTGTGAAAGAACCACGTTTGTGCATGAAAAGTTTTCCTGAGGGTGTCTGCCTTGAAGCCCATGGGGGTAATCACAGCAAACGGGGCGGATCCAGAGTAGCACCAAAGGAGAAGCCTTCATCGAAACAAATATGAAGGGGGGTTACTGCATGCTCCAATTTGTGAGCTCACAAGTTTGCCAAGACCGAGTCGTGTCACAAGTTGATGAAGCCTACATGGTTAATGAATAACCACATAGGCTAAAATTATTTAGGTACTCTTTATGAGCACTACATATTTGCTGGAAATCTCTGAAAATAATTGTGCAAGCGCAGAATAACACCCTCTACTAGTGGTGACGTCCTTGAAAGAACGAAAATGTATGGGTTACACCTGTGTGGTGAATAAAGTTACCTTAAAAAAACTCAGCAATGGAAACAAAATTCAAAGAGTTGTACTCCAAATATATTGCCTGTTCTTTAGGACTAGATGAATGCAACTAATTACAATAATCAATTAAATATCGAATGCCAACCACAAAAAAAATATTAAATGCTTCAGCTCCTACCCGAGAGCAATGATTGGGAACAAAGCTCCAGTTTAACCATCTCTAATTTTTCATTTTTATGGTTTGTGTTTAAACTACTTACCATGCCTCTTTCGACCAGACCAGATGAGCTTCCGTCAAACTCTTGACTACTTCAATGCAAATCATGAGGTTGGCAAATATAAATTTCTTCTAACGGAAATAGTAAGTATCGAATAGTCGAATACAGATGCGTACATTTACAGCAGGCATATTTATCTTAGTATAATTAAGCACCGTGCATGTACTGACTACAAAAAAAGAAAAATACTGCCAACTATCAGGGAAGATTAGGATTATTTTTAAACACAAGTTCACTAATTGTCATTTAAAAAACAGCGCAAACACCTCTCAAAATCTTTAGAGCATGGTGGCAAACAAGATTTTAAAGAATAAATAGCTGCTGTACGACTAGCTCTAAAAAGTACTAAATAAATGGTTGCCGCAAAAAAAATCGGAAGTAGTGAAAACGGAAGACAAAAGCTGCGGAAGGATTATTTTGCTGTAAAGACATGTAAAACGACAGGTAGCAAGAAAAATATCACTGGTTATAAAAAATTTACGTGACTAGACTGTCAATAAAATGAAATGATAGACTATAAGCAAAATCAGGGCTTGTCATGTAGCCTTCCATCATGAAACCAAAAAGAAAGTTTGCATTACCCATTTTGTTTCTGCATTGCTTCGAAAACTTTTGTTGTTTCACTTTTGATAACTTGTGATACTTTGTTAGCAGATAGAGAACAGTAACAACTTTAACACTCGGTTACTGCGAAGTACTTGGATAGTTTCACGTAATCGAAAATTCCAAATAGTTAATCATTTTAGAATACAAATAGTTAGCATGTAATGTTCGATTCATATTCAAAATTTCAAATATTCTACCACCCCCTACAAATAATACTTCCCTTACAATTTTCATGCCAAAGGTGCCCCCCTCCCCCTCTGTACTCGGCATCCACCTCTACAATCCTGAGGCATACTGACGTTATGCCGTGTGGCAACCCAAGCAAATAAAAAATCCTGAGGCATGATTAGATTTGCATCGTGTGGTAAGTACTATTCTGCAATAGCTTGGATCTGTCTGCTGTGCTGAGTAATTGTACATCACATACTTGTAACAGTGAAGTAGTGCTTCTCAAGAATCGTGTTCGAACTACAAACACTAAAACATAAGCTGGAATATTCAAAAAGAGAAGTATGTGTTTTACTCGCCAAGTGACTTTTAGTATGCTCATTTATGTAAGGCGTGCTATTAAACGAATATTGTAATTTCCTAATGCAAAGCAAAAACAAGCCAGTATCCCTTGCTTTATATATATGCACTAAACCAAGAACGTAATTAACGAAGAACATCAGAAATAAACACAAATATGTGCGCACTACTGGCATAAATTAATTCTCAATGCAATATTTGCATGAGGCACGCAGCTTGAATTAAAGCCACGTAACAGGCTTTCCAAAGCATTCCTCAACACACCTGTGTTGCTGGGCATCATTCAAGACGGTTTCGCCAGATAAATTTTTCATTTGAATAATTTAGACGATTCCGTCCCGTAATAGGTAATGCAGTTTACCTAATTGTTTTATGTCACATGTCAAGAAATCCGGGCTAGAAGAGAGTATAGCATATATGCACAGCTGCATAGCATCGAGGCACTTTCTAAAAATACACATGATTCATGATAATTCACTGTGTTAGCAACTATACTCCCACCGAAGTAGACTCAGAACACATCTGGGCTTAGTAGCGCACCCAGAATCTTTGCCAGGGGAGGGGGTTGAATTTTTAGGATGGGGGGAGCAAGCACTTTGCATACTATGCAATTGCCTTGCTTTAGCCAAAGGAATCCAACAGCGAATAAAGTGCCTAATAATTATAATAATAATTACACCAAGGATGATGACGATGTTTATTTCATCAGCGTTTTACTCAAAGTAATTTAAGTGTGAATGAATAAAGACAAGACAATGATGATGATGATGTGTGGTGTTTTATGGCGCAAGGGCCAGTTATGGCCAAAGAGCGCCATGCCAGTGTTTGTGAATGTGCCGTCGAGCAATGAATTCTGAGAAGTGGATGAAACGTGGCTGTAAAGGGGCCTAAAATTATCGCTGTAAAGTGCGTAAAATATATATGTACTAAAATCATGGCAATGACTAATGATGTGTACTATGAAATGAGGAATGCATTGAGAAAGAAGAATAATATATTTAAAATATTTAAGATACAGTAATTGGCAAGAAGCACTACTACCTAAACAGAGCCCTTGAACCACAAGGGCCTGGAGGCATGTGCTATAAAAAAATTATCTCAGCAACATCCTCTGGAGAGAGGATGTGCTACGAACTTATTGGGCTAATAACATGTAGCACAACATCATTCAAAAAATCGAGGACTGCTTTGGCATTAAAAAGCGGTTCTTCACCAATAAACAGCATGGGATGCAGAGGGATATTGTAGCGGTATGCTACAGGAAAATGTTTCCTTCTCTCGGCTTCGGCTTCCCGACACTCCACGAGGACATGGAGGACGGTCAGCCTCTCACCACATCTACCACAGGTTGGTGGTTCATCACCAATAAGCAAAAAATTGTGGGTGCCATATGTATGTCCTATTCTTAGACGACAGAACAGGACATCAGTTCGTCGTGTTTTAGTTATGGGGGGCCAGTAACCTAACTGTGGCTTAATCAAATGAAGCTTATTACTTGTTTGTGTGTCCCACAAGCATTGCCAGTGGCTTCGCAGTTTCTTTCGCAAGAAAGGTTTCAAATCTGCTGCAGAAACAGCAGCTGTGGAGTTAATCGCGGGTGATGTCACTGATGTGGCCATTTCGTCGGCAAGAACATTGCCCTCGATGCCTCTATGCCCAGGCACCCAGCATATAATGACATGCTGGTTAGTTGCGTAAGCTCTACAGAGAACAGAATAGAGCTCAATGAGTACAGGATTTCTTAGTTTGCAGATTGACATCAAGGCTTTCACGACACTTTGAGAGTCTGTATATATGATAGTCTTTTGAAGTTTTGATTTCTTTATATGCTTTACAGCTGATAAAAGTGCATAGGACTCAGCCGTAAAGATACTTGTTTCCGGGTGTAGTACACCGGATTCCGAGAAGGATGGGCCGACGGCTGCATAAGAAACACCGGCATGTGACTTAGAAGCGTCTGTGTAATACTCTGTGCACGAGTACTTGGACTGAAGTTCTAGGAAATGCATTTTAATGTGTGCCTCTGGTGCGTGTTTCGTGACTTCTATAAATGATGTGTCACAATCTATGTGCTGCCACTGCCACGGAGGTAACAGTTTCACTGGGGCCATAGGACGATGATCAAGCAGCGGAACACCCATTTCCTCACTAAGATTCCTCACACGCAAAGAGAATGGCTTTCTCGCTGCAGGTCGATTGTGGAATAGTGTGGCAGCGGTCACATCGTTTATTGTTGAATAAGACGGATGTTCAGTATTTGCTTGCACTTTCAGAAAATATGTAAAACTGCTGTATGACCGCTGCAGATGAAGTGACCACTGATTCGACTCTACATAGAGGCTCTGGATTGGACTTGTCCTGAAAGCACCAGTCGCGAGACGGATACCTAAGTGGTGAACAGGGTCTAGTATTTTTAATGCACTTGGCGTTGCAGAATTATAAATTATAGACCCGTAATCAAGGCGTGAGAGGACAAGACTTTTATACAGGTTAAGCAAACACTTTCGATCACTACCCCAAGTCGTACGCGACAGAAGCTTTAAAAGGTTCATTGTCTTCAGGCATTTTGCCCTAAGATACTTAATATGAGGAATAAATGTAAGCTTGCAATCTAAAATAATGCCTAGAAACTTATGCTCGCTGCTGACAGAGAGTGCATCTCCTTTGATTTGTAAACTGGGGACAGGCGTTATGCCTCTTTTGTTTGTAAAGAGTACGCAAGTGCTCTTCTGGGCGTTTACTTTAAAACCGTTCTCATCTGCCCATTTGGACAATTTGTTTATTACAAGCTGCACTTGTCGTTCGCAGATGGCAATATCGCATGACTTGAAGGCAATTTGCACATCGTCGACATAAACGGAATAGAACATTGTCCGTGGAATGACTGTGTGCAGGGAATTCATTTTTACAATAAATAGTGTGCAACTAAGCACGCCTCCCTGTGGCACACCGGTCTGTTGGGTAAATGACTTAGACAAAGCGTTACCTACTCTTACGCGGAATGTGCGATTAGATAGGTAACATTCGATTGTATTTAACATGTTGCCACGGACACCCATCGCCAAAAGATCTCGAAGAATGCCGTAGCGCCATGTTGTATCGTAAGCTTTCTCTAGGTCAAGAAACACTGAAAGACAGAACTGTTTATGTATAAATGCATCCCTGATATAAGACTCAATGCGAACAAGGTGGTCTGTTGTGGACATACCTTCCCTGAAACCACATTGGAAGGGGTCTAGTAGTTTGTTATTTTCAAGGAAACATATTAGGCGCCTGTTGATCATTTTTTCAAACAGTTTGCACAGACAACTTGTCAGCGCTATTGGTCTATAGCTGCTGGCTAGGGACGGGTCTTTGCCTTGTTTAAGCACGGGGATGACTATAGCCTCCTTCCACGAGGACGGGATATACCCAGCCGCCCACATGGCATTGAAAAGAGACAGGAGTGTTTTCAGCGCTTCAGGATGCAGGTGCTTAATCATTTCATACATGACGCGATCGCCACCTGGCGCCGAGTTGTTGCAGCAAGTAAGAGAAGCTTTGAGTTCAACTAGGCTGAATTTGCAGTTGTAATCTTCAGTCCGTGAACATTTTCGATCAAGGCGCGTTCGCTCTGCGTGTTCTTTGAACCTGAGAAATGTTTGTGTGTAATGGGACGCACTGGATACATGTTCAAAGTATTCGCCCAGACAGTCTGCCTGTTCTTCCAGGCTCTCACCTTGGCTACTGACTAAGGGTAATGGTTGTACCTCCCTGCCTTTTAATTTACTAACTCGATTCCACACTTTTGTTTCATCTGTGTAAGAATTTATACTGGAGATGTACTTCTCCCAACTCTCTCTTTTAGCACGTCGGCGCGTTCTTCTACCCTGGGATTTTATTTGTTTGAAACTAATCAAGTTTTCGGCAGTTGGAGAGTCGCGAAGTCGTCCCCAAGCTTTGTTTTGATTTTTCCGCGCTTGTTTACACTCTTCATTCCACCACGGGATGCGACGTTTATTCGTAAGTCCGTTAGTTTGACGGATGCATTTCGTGGCAGCGTCAATTATAAAGCCTGTAATATATGCCACAGCGTCTTCTATATTAAAGGAGGCAATATCATCCGTGCTTAAATACGTAAGTTCTCGGAAACGTTCCCAGTTAGCTGTGTCAACCTTCCATCGGGGAATGTGTGGTGAGCTTATATCTTGTTTTGTTAAGTTTAATATAATAGGGAAGTGGTCGCTCCCAAAAGGGTTGTTGAGAACGGACCACTCTAGGTACGGCATTAGTGTGCTTGATACTATAGTTAAATCTATGGAGGAGTATGTATTATGCGCCACACTGTAGTATGTTGGCTCTTTCTTATTAAGTATACATGCTCCTGAGGAAAAGAGAAAGTTTTCAAATAGGCGACCTCTCGCATCGCAACGAGAGTCTCCCCACAGTGTGTTGTGTGCGTTCAAATCTCCGACAACTATGTATGGAGCCGGAAGTTCATCTATGAAGTTTTGAAATTCGGTTTTATTAAGGTGATAACTGGGAGGGATGTATATAGAGCTGATAGTGACTAGCTTGTCAAACAGCACCCCTTGGACAGCAACTGCCTCTAGGGGCGTACGAAGTTTTATTTCCCGGCAGGCAACACCTCTGTCTACTATGATAGCTACACCACCGGATGACACGACAGTGTCCTCGCGGTCTTTGCGAAAAATAGCATATTGTCTAAGGAAATTTGTTTGTGTATGTTTGAGGTGTGTTTCTTGAACACACAGCACCCTGGGACTAAACTTGCGGAGGAGTTCTTTAACGTCGTCAAGATTTTGAAGGAGACCTCTGACGTTCCAATGAATTATTTGAGAGCCCATATTAAAAAGAGTTTTGTGCTGTGTGTTTAAGAAAAGAAAGTTAGCTTACAGGACCCTTTAGAGGCCCTGTAATGCGGGGTTTCTCTTTTTTGGAGCGGTCGAGAGATTCTCGCCGCTCCTTAGGCGCTGGCTGCGCCGTCTGGGTAGAAGATGTGTCCATCGGCTCTTGCGGCGCGCTGGACACCCGCTCTTGAGAGCGGTTTGTTCGCGTTGAGGGCCTCGTCTCAAGAGACGAGACCCTTGAGGCCACCAGCCCGGAGGTCGATGGCCCCTTCTTCTGAGATGGCGGAGCAGCACTAGCTGCAGCCGCCGAGGGGGCGGATGGCGTCACCGCTGGCTCACTACGCCTGTGCCAGACAGCCGCCGAAGGCCGTTGTGGCGCAGCCCCCTGACGCGTCACATCGGCAAAGCTGGTTTTTGGCAGGTAGGACACCTGCCTTCGTGCCTCTTTGAACGAAATATTTTGTTTAACTTTAATCGTGACAATTTCCTTTTCTTTTTTCCAGGATGGGCAGGACCGCGAGTACGCGGCGTGCTCCCCTTCACAGTTTACACAATGTGGGGTGTTGTTGCACGTATCAGACGTGTGTTCAGAAGCACTGCATTTGGCGCAAGTAGTTCGACCGCGACAGCTCTGTGAGCTATGGCCAAATCTCTGGCATTTGAAACATCGCAGGGGGTTAGGAATATACGGCCTGACTCTGATTTTCACGTAGCCTGCCTCGATAGTCTCGGGCAGTACACTTGTGCCGAAGGTTAGAATGAGATGCTTGGTCAGAATTTCTTTTCCATCACGCCTCATCTTAATTCTTTTGACATTGATGACATTTTGGTCACTCCAGCCCTCTAATAGTTCTGCTTCACTTAGCTCCATCAAATCATCATCCGAAACTACACCACGACTGGTGTTCATAGTGCGGTGCGGGGTCACAGTGATGGGAAAGTCTCCAATGGATACTAGGTTCTGTAGTTTCTCAAGTTGTTTCATATCTCGGAGTTCAAGTAGGAGGTCGCCGCTAGCCAATTTCGTAGCTTTGTAGCCGGCTCCTATTGTCTCTGTCAGGCATTTTGAAACGAGGAAGGGAGAGATCGCTCTCACTGCCTTTTCAGATTTTACGCTGTGTATGACGTGGTAGCGGGGAAAGTTTTCTTTGTGGTGCCCAAAAAATTTAAACACTTCTTCGGTGCGCCCCCTTTTCTGGGGGCGATCGGGTAACACAGGGAAAGAGTAAGCCATAAAAATAATATTCATTCGGCAGGAACGCCAGCCACCCACCATGGAGCCCAACAAGGGGACGATGTAGGACCTGTAAACACAAGTCCCACAAACGCCAGCCGTACGTTCCCGCTATAACCAAATACGTATAACCAAGGGTGGTTATGACACACAAGGTTAACCCTCGCCGCCAGGAAAGTTAGAAGTAAATGGAAGAGAAAAGAAGACAGGAAAGATTAAAAGTGAGGGAGAAAGACGAAGATTGAAGAGAAGGACAGGAAAAGGCGACTACCGATTTCCTCTGGGTGGGTCAGTCCAGGGGTGCCGTCTACGTGAAGCGGAGGCCAAAGAGGTGTGTTGCCTCAGCCGAGGGGCCATGAAGGTCCGAGCACCCGGCATCGGCTCAACCCCCAGGATCCTCTTTTCCCCGGACACGGCTAAGCCACGCACGGCTACACGCGGGAGGGTCCAACCCTCGTGTGCTCGGGTACGTGGTGGCGCAACTCACCAAACGCCTGCTGACGCAGACGCCCCTGCGGGGGACAAGACAATGATAGAGTGTTTTTGTTAATCAGGAAAATTCGACGTCAAGCCACCTCAGAATTGTAATGACAATGTGAACAGAGCACTAAAGGTACACGTTGGACTGGTGGGGCTCGACGCGTGTCGGGAGGGGGGGGGGGAGGTGTTAACTCGGCCTCAGGGGGGGGGGGGTTACAACTACCGGACCCGCCCGTCGGTGCGCCACTGTGGGCATTGCATTAAATAGGTGATGTAAAATGCGAAAATTACTGCTTGTAGGTGTGAATGAACCAAATAAGTAATATAGGTACTCAAACTTCCACTATTGAGTGGGGCAGCATTTAAGAAAATCACATTGCAACTGAGAGTTGCAAAACATGTGCTGAAATAACTGAAATAGCTAGATTTAATAGACCAATAAACAGAAACTGCAAATTACCAACATTTTTAAACACTTTTCCTCACACTACCCTCATAAAGGGGGCTTCCCTTAATTGCTCACACCTCTGCCTTAATTCTATAATTCCCTGCTCTCGCTGCTTTGCCGATGTCTGACTGACACCTTGCACAAAGGTTAGGGCAAAAGCAGCTTGTGTTGTCAGGCAAGCTGTCCACGTCTGGTAGCCACATGTCAGTTTATCAGAGTAAATAAAAGAGAAGACATGAGGGTAAGTCATAGAGAAGACGGACACCTAGGTTCAATGATAAAGGAAAACGCTAAAATGGAACTATTGGACAGTCCAGAGAATCAGCAAAACTGACAGATTGGAAAAAGTGCAAAGATGCATCATGGTGTATATTTATGTTATACAGGTCCCAGTCAAATTGAATAATTTTTACTGTCTAATAAACTTATAAGACAATACATGACCGGCAATACTGTATATGGAACTGAAACAATTTTAATAAAGGCATCTAAAGACAGGATAGAGAAGTGACTGAAATGAGGATGCTTATGTAGATGAAGTGACAGCAGAATGTGAAGATACGTTTTAAAAAATGCCATCCAACACATGCATAAAGGTGGCAAAAATTGGACTCAATGTTCAAGAAGAAATTGACTAAGATAATTTATTAGTACAGATACATGAGAGGGCAGCAATGCAACATAGATAACTGTCAAGAGGAAAGGTCGTTAGTCTAAACATTAACAGTTGATCAGAAAATGATTAAGCATGGGCGCAGGCTTATGTAGAATTCCACATGGTATGCACGATGTGAGAGTTGAATCTCATAAAGAACCGTGACCTTACACGCCTTAAATATAAAATGATGCGGGCTAAGATGAGTGTATCAAGGATAGCATCAAGAGGGGGTCTCCTCCAAAAAGAGACCAAGAGGCACAGAGAGATAGAGATTGGCGACAGATACAAGTCATACGTGTTAAAAGTAATGCCAACATGTCACGGGGAAGACACAAACTTCCAGGGCCTTCCACCTGAATCTGCCAATGGTGTAGGCAAAATGGTCTATATATATATATATATATATATATGTGTGTGTGTGTGTGTATATACATGTATATACATACATACATACATATATATTCCGGTGTGATAGGCATGAAGTACTATAGTTTTTTCATACTGTGTTACCCTTTAAACTTAGGCCATTGCTGTTTTAAGATATCAGTTGCCAACTGGCAGATAAAATGTAAATCAGTGCAACTAAGTCTGCGACTGTAATATAGAAATATATAGCCGTTTGCTGCTTGTAATTATTAACCCCCTATTTTTTGCACGCAAATAGTGCGCTGATATTCCCGAAAGAGTATCATACAGTAGCTTATTTGTGTTTGTTAAATAGGCCACAAAAATGCTTTACTCCAACCTGCATACTACAATTGTTTAAATGAATGATTAGTTGGCGAACTTTATATTTACTTTTGCGGCAAGATACTGGCAATATTAGATGACTGAAATGTTGCGATCTCACTCAGTATATACATGGCCCCTCCATACATGAATTATGCTGCACTGTCAATAAATGGGTCGAAGTCAGATAATTTTATTCCATGGAGCTAGATACTCTCTTTAAAGGATGCAGAGATGACAGGAATATCGTTTGTTGCATTGTTTAGGAAGTCTTTGTTTAATATGGAGTAATAAAATTTTGGCTTGATGTACAGTCACTATAACGCCACATTTTTTCATAAAAGATTTAAATTACAGGCCCAAACCACATGAACCACTTAATTACTAGATGCAGGCATAATAAGAATGGGCACGGCGGACCTGGCAATGCCATGACGCTAAGCAGGAAACTGTTTTTCGTACTGCAGGGTTTGCTGGGAATTGCCACTGGTTTAAGAACCACTGGTCACGTGTGCCACGAGGCACGCCACACCAACAATGCATACCAGCTTCTGAACTTGGTCCCATCAGCAAATCAACAAGCGTCATCTCATGACGGTGCGGAACTACTAACGACACCTATCAAACAACGCAGCGTGACGTCATCAACAGCCGAGCACATAAAAGAGACACCTCACGACTACAACTTCAGTGGGCACGGCGGACCTGGCAATGCCATGACGCTAAACAGGAAACTGTTTTTCGTACTGCAGGCTAGTTTCCATTCCTGTACATTTCGAAGTAACTGTCCTAGCATAGTTGTTCTTCCGTGCCCCAAACAGTGCTATAGCATTGCCCATAATTGTTTTTTGATGATCAGATTGTTGTTACGTGGCGATGTTGAACTAAACCCTGGACCTACACAAAAAGAACTTTTTGAAGAGCTACTTGAGGGTCAGAAGGCCATGCGATGTGACATGAGTGAATTAAAGGAAGAAATAGCAGACATGAAAAAGACAGCACGATAAAATGTTCGAAAACAGCTCTCAGCCCTCCCTCCCTGTCGGACAAGCTGATAAAGTGCAGGCGGCGCTGCAATCGGTAGAGCATATCATAAACTTTCAAGCAAAAAAACTAACATATCTGGAGGACCGAAGTAGACGGTCTAATCTGATAATTCATGGAATACCCGAATCGTCCGATGAAACCGAAATTTCATTTAAAGACAATGTGGTCAAAGAGGTATTCGAAGAAAAACTTGGCATGAAATGTAAATCCATCGGCCGCATCCATCGACTTGGACAGCGGAAGGGCAAACGCTTAGTAATCATTGAACTCCAAGATTTCAATGAAAGGAAGGCAATCTTTGCCAATGTCAAAAAGTTAAAAGGCAGCACAACGTTTATCTAAAACGATTATTCAGCATCAACGTTAAGAAAACGGAAACTGCTCTGGGAAAGTGCGAAAAATGAAAAGCAGCTGGGAAAGAGGGTCTCGCTCATCCAAGACAGACTAAGAATTGACAAGGAATTCTTCTTTTGGCATGAATCACTTAACAAACGTGTTAAAGTTGTAAAAAACGGATCATCCACGCCCGTGGAAGTTGAGCAAGATAATACATCCGTATTTTCTCGCGATTAACACGATGCCTGTGAAGCTCATAAGAGTCTCCGAAGTTGAATATAAACGCTCGTAGTGTCAAAAACAAAACCGAGACCTTAGAGATCTTGCTACTACAGTACGATCCTCATGTAACTGTTTTAACAGAGACCTGGTTGAACGAGGAAATATGCAATAACGACATTTTCCCTCCTTCTTATAAAGTTTATCGTAAGGACAGGCACACTAGGGGTGGTGGTGTAACAATTTTAATTAAAGATAGCGTTCAGGCTGTTTTGCTGGACGACACTGTCCACCTCGAATGCCGGCGCGTCAAAATCTCTTACTGGGGTCACAGTTTTACGTTATACGCTTTTCATAGACCTCCGGATGCCCCACAGATACATTAGAGAGACTAAATATAGAAATGTCCATGCATGAAAGAAACAAAATCGTTCTGCTTGGTGATTTTAACCTGCCGGGAGTGGATTGGGAACGCCTTATTGCAAGTAGTCAACATAACAAACATGTCAACATTATGTTTGAAATTGTGTTGCGATACAGCTTGATGCAGGTAGTCCATGAACGAACTCGTGTACAAAATGCATCAAGCTCGGTGTTAGACTTGGTATTCATCAGTCGAGATTTCTGTGATTATAATGTGAAAGTCGAGAAAGGGCTCTCCGATCGCCATCTCGTAAACATATCGCTACCGCTAGTACCAATAAGTAAGCATAAACCCCCCTCTGCGCTCTGCTTTAAAGATGTTTCTAATGCCAATGATGCAAGCGTTGTCGAATACATGCAAACCTGTTTGGGTGATTTCGATAGCACCAATGTTCAATTACTTTGGAACAAGTTCAAGGAAATGTGTCATTATTGTCTGGTTAACTTCGTCCTAAACAAACTGAAGAAAGTTAACAAACAAACGCCTTGGATGAGTCGGAATATCATTAAACTGAAACGCACAATAAAAAGACTTAAAAAGAAGCATGCGCAGTGCAACAAAAATACGAGAGATGCGAGACAACCTCGCACGTGCAGTTCACACCACGAAATATTATTATTTCAAGATATCGCTTCCTAACTTCATAAAAAATGATCCTGCGAAGTTCTGGCAGTGCATGAAAGAAAAGAAGAAACCAGTTTCGCAAATATCAGTTGACGGGAAGGCAGTGATGGGTCGGAGTGGCATTTCTCAGCACTTCAATTACTTTCAAAATGTGTTCTCTGGTTCAACGGTGTGCGCAGGCGACGTCACACTGCCCCATTTGACAAATGTAAATTTTATATGTTATGCTGGTGTATTTAATATGCTGCTTAACTTGAAAACAAAGCGCTCATGTGGTCCGGACGAAATTCCTAACGTATTTCTCAAGCGATATGCTGAAATTCTTGCCAAATTTCTTGTGATTTTATTCCGTGTCTCACTCATGACAGCACAATTGCCAAATGACTGGAAGGCTGCCCGGGTTGTCCCTGTGTTTAAGAAAGGCGACCGGTTACTTATGCAGAATTATTGACCGATATCACTAACCTCGCAATGATGTAAACTTGTAGAACATATAATTGCTAATTGTATACAGAAATGCGTGGAAAATAATGCTGCATTAATAGAGTACCAACACGGCTTTCGAAAAAGGTATTCTACGGTAACCCAACTTATAACGGTAGTTCACTCGTTCGCTTTAGCTCTTCATCGTAACGGCCAAATAGACGTAATAATTCTTGACTTTAGTAAAGCTTTTGATAAGGTCCCGCATGATAAACTAATTTTAAAGCTTAAAACCTTGGCATCCATGAAATCTTTATCAACTGGATTTCCGCATACATGACTAACAGGAAGCAACACACTGACATTGGAGGACAACTGTCTGGCAGTCTCCCAGTCACGTCAGGGGTTCCACAGGGTAGTGTCCTGGGCCCCATGCTCTTCTTGGCTTATATTAACGATATTGTAAATGTAATAACTCCTGGTGTGCAAATCCAGCTGTTTGCAGATGACTGCGTTTTGTTCAAAGAAGTTTTTGGTTCCGGTGATCAAATTGAGCTGAATAAAAACCTGAATAACATATTGAAGTGGTGCAAAGATTGGGGGATGGTTGTTAACACCGACAAAACTGTATTCCTCCCTATAACACGTAAAAAAACACATCTGTCTTTTACTTACAGACTTGGCCCTTCGTCATTAAAAAAGTCGACAATTACAAATACTTAGGTGTTACACTAAAAACTAATTTGTCCTGGAATATACATGTTAGCAATATTTGTTCATAGTCCTTTCGAAAGCTTTGCTTCCTAAAATATAAACTTTAAACCACTCCAAGAAATGTTAAACTACTTTGCTATTATTCCTTAATCAGACCCAAATTGGAGTACGCCAGTGCAGTTTGGGACCCGTATACTCAAATAAACATTAAGTGTCTTGAAAGAATACAGGGGAAAGCAGTCCAGTTTATTTATAACAAATTCTCACGAACTGACTCTCCATACGATTTAATGATAGCCAATGACATTCCCCTTCTTAAAACGCGTAGGAAACAGTTCACTTCCTCTTACTGCTTCTTAACCATGAACTTGCGATAGATTCATCACCCTATCTATCACCCTTACTAACCAGACCTACAAGGCACCATCAGCTCTACTCTTTAACACCTTATTTTGCTAGAACTGACACTTATAAGTATTCCTTTTTTCCACGCACGGTCTTAGATTGGAACGAATTAATCCAGACATCTTAGTCTCTCCTACCACACCGAAGTATCACTGTTGCACCATTTCACATCTGTTATTGTAGCACTATTATTGCACTAATCTAGAAACAGCCCCGCAGGGGCGTCTGCGCAGCAGGCGTTTGGTGAGTTGCGCCACCACGTACCCGAGCACACGAGGGTTGGACCCTCCCGCGTCTAACCGTGCGCGGCCTAGCCGTGTCCGGGGAAAAGGGGATCCTGGGGGTTGAGCCGACGCTGAGTGTTTGGACCTTTAAGGCCCCTCGGCAGAGGCAACACACCCCTTTGGCCTCGGCTTCACGTAGACGGCACCCCCGGACTGACCCACCCGGGGGAAATCGGTGGTCGCCTTTTCCTATCCCCCTCTCCAACCTTTTGCTTTCCTGTCTCCTTTCTTTTACTATCCTATCATCTCCTCTCTTCTCTTACTTCTACATTTTCATAGGTGGCTTGGGTTAACCCTGTGTATGTGCCCTCTCTTGGGTATTTTATATTGGGTTATAGCAGCAATGCACGGCTGGCGTCTGCAGCCTTACACGTTAAGTGCTGCAGCGTCCCCTAGTTGGGCTCCGTGGTGGGTGGCCGCCATTGCCGCCGAAATAAACCAAACCAGTATGGGAACGCCTGCATTTCCCCGTTTACTTGATCGTCACCCTCACAAGAGGGGACGCACCGAAGAACTATTAAGCTTATTCAGACCAAGAGAAATTTTCCCCCGTTACCAAGTAGTTCACAGTGAGAAGACCGAAAAACCAGCAAGAACCGTATCCCCTTTTCTAGTCGCAAAAGGCTTGACTGACGCCCTTGGCCCAGGTTACAAAGTCACCAAAATGGCGAGCGGGGACCTCCTCCTTGAGATCCGTGATAAAGAGCAGCACAATAAACTCAACAAGCTTGTGGCATTTGGAGACATTCCTGTTACCGTTTCACCTCACCGTTCTATGAATACAGCACGCGGAGTAGTTTCTGATGCAGATCTCATTGACTTGTCCGAAACCGAATTATTGGAGGGCTGGAAAGAGCAAAATGTAACCAACGTACAGCGTATCATTATCCGACGAGACAATAAAGAAATTCCTACAAAACACCTGATCCTGACCTTTGCCACTTGCGATCTGCCACAAACAATAGAAACCGGATACACTAAGATAGCTGTCAGACCATACATTCCTAATCCCAGAAGATGCTTCCAATGTCAAAGATTTGGCCACGGCTCGCAGAGCTGCCGTGGCAGATTGACATGTGCGAAATGTGGAACCCAAGGTCATGTCTCAGACAACTGTGAAGCGACACCTCACTGTGTAAACTGTGATGGTGAGCATCCAGCTTACTCCCGGTCTTGTCCGAACTGGAAAAAAGAAAAAGAAATCATCACTCTCAAAGTCCGTGAAAACATATCGTTTAAGGAAGCACGCAAAAGGTGCTCACCATTCCACACGACCACTTACGCTGATGCGGCGCGTCAAGGGGCAGCGTCGCAGCGGCTATTGCCACCTGCCCAGCCTGCGCGCAGCGAGCTGTCGCTTGTGGCTCCTGCCCCTAGGGTGGAAGTAGCGAAGTCTACTCCACCCAACCAGCAAACAGGCCCGGTTACCCTAGGGTTGCCGGCACCACAACAGCCCTCGGTAGCAGCCTGCGCTACGCGTAACGAACCTGCAGGCCCGCCAGCAGCTCCCACGGTGGGTGCAGTCAAGGCTGCCTCACCCTCACGGGCCCCTGCTGGCGCTGGCAACAGCCGGCGCAGCTCAGGCCCAAAGGCAACCCCATCGACCTCCGGGATGATGGGCGCAAATGTCTCGTCCTTCGCGGCGAGACTTTCTCGTGAAACTTCTCGCTCGCAAGAGCGCGTGTCCGGCGCCTCACAAGAGGCAATGGACACCACACCCATCCTGACGGCGCACCAAGCGCCTAAGGAGCGGCGAGGTTCGCTCGACCGCTTCAGAAAGGACAAATCCCGCGTTACAGGGCCTGGAAAAGGTTCTGTAATCTAACGCAACACTTCCTTTTTGTACACACAGCACCAATTTTACTTTCAGTATGGATATACAAATCATACAGTGGAACGTCCGAGGCATTCTTAGGAACCTCGATGATGTGCAAGAAATTCTCCACGAACACAATCCAAAAGTGCTGTGTGTACAGGAAACTCACTTAAAATCGGAACATGCAAACTTTCTTCGACAGTATGTTACGTTTCGTAAAGACCGCGATGATGCTCTTGCATCTTCAGGCGGTGTTGCCATTATAATTCAGAAAAGCATAGCGTGTCAACGTTTACCGCTGCAAACGCCCCTCGAAGCAGTGGCAGTTCGACTTGTTCTCTTAAAAAACTCGTCACCATTTGCTCGCTTTACATACCCCCACATTACCGCTTACACAAACATGAATTCCAGTCCCTAATAGACGAATTGCCAGAACCTTATCTTGTTCTTGGGGATCTGAATGCACACAGCGGACTGTGGGGCGACTCTCGCACCGATGCTCGAGGCCGTCTAATTGAAGGCTTTCTTTTCTCATCCGGTGCATGTCTGCTAAACAAAAAAGAACCTACATATTATTGTCTTGCAAACAAAACTTTTTCTTCTATAGATCTCAGCATAGCTTCTCCATCCATATTTCCTGAACTTGAATGGGAAGTTATAAACAACCCTTACGGGAGCGACCATTTCCCCATACTGCTGAGAACACCAAGACAATACGAATCTCCACCACACGCTCCCCGGTGGAAGGTCGATGCAGCGGACTGGGAGAAATTCCAAAAACTTACCAGTACGCTCTCGTGGGCTGACATTTCATCACTCGGAATTGACGGTGCCGTCGAATATTTTACTAAATTCATAATTGATGCAGCTTTTAAATGTATTCCCCAAACAAGTGGACTTTCTAGCAAACGCCGTGTCCCGTGGTGGAATGAACAATGCCGGAACGCACGTAGGCAGCAGAACAAAGCATGGAGGCAGCTTCGCGATTTTCCTACTACTGAAAACCTCGTCAATTTCAAGAAAACAAAGTCCCAAGGTAGGAGAACGCGCAGACAAGCCAGAAGAGACAGCTGGCAAAAATTCTTATCAAGCATCAATTCGTACACGGATGAGGCCAAGGTTTGGAACAGGGTCAATAGAGTAAGAGGGCGACAAACACATCCGCCTCCCCTGGTACACACGCAGGGAGACAGCCTGGAGGACCAAGCGAACCATCTGGGTGCACATTTTGAACATGTGTCCAGTTCATCACACTATTCTTCAGCATTTATGAAATACAAAACAGCAATAGAAAAACAAAAACTAGACCGAAAGAGCACCGGGAACGAGCCATACAACTTACCTTTCTCTCTAGCAGAACTGCATGCATCACTCACCTGCTGCAACCAATCTGCCCCAGGCTCTGACCGCATACTATACGAAATGTTGAAGAACCTGCCCTCCGAAACGAAGAAAACCCTTCTCTGTCTTTATAACTGTGTATGGACCTCTGGCAAGATCCCCTCTGCCTGGAAAGAGGCCATAGTGATTCCTATCCTGAAGCAGGGCAAGGATCCATCGTCCGTATCGAGTTATCGGCCCATAGCTCTAACAAGCTGCATCTGCAAAGTCTTCGAGAAGATGATAAACCGCCGTCTGATACATTTCCTAGAATCAAACAAGCTGCTTGACCCATACCAGTGTGGATTTCGCGACGGCCGATCCACCACTGACCATCTGATACGACTAGAGGCTCAGATTCGTGAGGCTTTTGTCCACAAGCAATTCTTCCTGTCTGTTTTCCTCGACATGGAAAAAGCATACGACACCACCTGGCGATTCGGAATACTAAGAGACCTCGCACACTTTGGAATACGTGGCATTATGCTGAATATCATTGAAAGTTATCTGTCCAACCGCAGATTCCGTGTTCGTGTGGGTAGTGCCTTATCAAGACCATATGTGCAGGAAACTGGAGTACCACAGGGTGGTGTGCTTAGTTGCACCCTCTTTATCGTGAAAATGAACTCTCTGCGTCTGTACATCCCACGCAACATATTTTATTCAGTATATGTCGACGATGTACAGATAGGGTTCACGTCATGTAACCTTGCAATCTGTGAGCGGCAGGTTCAGCTTGGTCTGAACAAACTGTCTAAGTGGGCAGACGAGAATGGGTTTCGGCTTAACCCACAAAAGTCCACATGCGTCCTCTTCTCCAGAAAGAGAGGTCTGCACCCTGATCCCAACATCGAGATACAGGGTGAGGGTCTACCTGTAAAAACGGAACACAAATTCTTGGGCGTAATTCTAGACCCGAAGCTAACATTTATCCCACATCTAAAGTACCTAAAAAACAAGTGCATGAAAACAATGAACATCCTGAAAGTGTTGTCTCGCACTGCGTGGGGTAGTGACACAAGATGTCTATTGAATCTCTATAAGAGCCTCATCCGATCCCGTATAGACTACGGTTCCATTATATATCACTCTGCGACGCTGAGCGCCTTGAAGATGTTGGACCCTGTCCACCATCTGGGTATCCGCCTTTCTACGGGTGCGTTCAGAACAAGCCCCGTAGAAAGCCTCTACGCTGAATCAAATGAATGGTCGCTCCATCTGCAGAGAACGTACTTATCCTTTGCATATTTCCTAAAAGTGAACTCAAACAATACGCACCCTACCTACACAATCATAAATGATCTGTCCAGTGCCCAAACCTTTCAGAACCGCCCCTCCGTGAGAAGGCCCTACGCACTGCGAGTAAGAAGTCTTGCCGAAGAAATGGATGTGTCGCTCCACGAGCACAATGTCATGCCCCCTCCTGTACAGCTGCCGCCATGGCAGTGGCAGCTGATTGACTGTGATCTGTCCTTCATTGAGGTTACAAAGCATGCGCCGGTCGCACATATCCGCATGCACTTCCTTCAATTGCAGCACAAGTACTCTTGTCCAGAATATTTTACTGACGCTTCAAAGTCGCTCGCTGGCGTGTCTTACGCGGCGGTCGGTCCATCCTTTTCGGCTGCGGGAGCTCTACACCCAAACACAACCATCTTTACAGCGGAGGCCTACGCCATCCTGGCGGCGGTTAAACACATCAAACAGTTAGACATACCCAAGGCAGTCATTTATACTGACTCTTTGAGCGTATTGAAATGTCTAAAAACTCTAAGTAGGCACAGAAACCCCGTAATTGTAGCTCTTTATTCCACCATTTGCACCGCGTATGTATCGAAGCAGCAAATTGTGCTCTGCTGGGTGCCAGGGCACCGCGATATCGAAGGGAATGAGTTGGCCGACAAGCTAGCCACATCCGTTCGCACAGACGCTGCCACTTCACCCATAGCTGTCCCTGTAATGGACCTAAAACCCTTTCTCAAGAAAAAGGTCAGGGCCTACTGGCAACGTCTGTGGGACAGAGAAACGAGCAACAAATTACACACTATAAAGCCTCAACTCGCTCATTGGCCACCAGAATCGAAGACACGCCGCACACAAGTTACACTTTGCAGACTCAGAATAGGACACACATACAGTACACACGCATACTTATTGTCCGGTGGCGATCCGCCTGTCTGTGATAAATGTGGCGAGCCACTTAGTGTACTTCACGTCCTCCTGCAATGCCCTGAACTGGAGCCTCAGAGGAAAAGACATTTTTCATTATCATTACGGCAGAATCTACCATTGCATCCATGTATGTTTTTGGGCAATGAACCTCTTTTTAAATACCAATCCGTTATCGCGTTTTTAAAGGATATACCTAACTTTCGTGTTATATATCCAGATGACTTGTAGCACGGCCTCTCTGGAGAGGCCGCTGCTGCGGTATTTTATTAAAGAAAGCACGTGCCTCCGGGTCTTTGTGTACAAAGGCTTCCGGTAGGCGTCGTGCTACTTTTATACTCTTAATACTCTAAGCACCATGACCATTTCTCATCCATTCACTACCCATAGATCATTCCACACGTCACTGCCATAATTCTATTCGATATATGTTTTACGCTTCTATACCGCGATTTGTTCTTAGGCCCCTTTACAGCCACATTGCATCCCGTCATCGGAACTCACTGATCATGGCAAACATACCATTCATTGTCTTGGCGCTCTTTGGCCACATTTGGCCCTTGCGCCACAAAACACCAAATATCATCATCATCAATCTAGAAACAGATTGTGTTGTTGTTTTGTATTCAGTTGTATCATATCTTATTGCACTAATCTTGAAACAGATTTCATTGTTGCTATTTTGTGTTTTATTATCTATGTTATTGCGTTAATCTTCAAACAGTTTGTATTGTCGCTTTTTTAATATGACTGTTTTTTGAAACTACCCACCTGCTTGGACCCAAGGGTCTGCAGTATGTAATAAATAAAGAAAAAGAAAAACTGCTACTTCACCATAGCTGACAGAACACAGCATTGAACATGAGCGGAAAAGTGCCTTTGGCCTTTGCGTGGTCCGTTTAGTAAAGCTATCATGTGTAGCAGTACAGTACTATCATGTGTATCATGTGTAGCAGTAGTGTGAGGTCTTAAATAAGAAAATTGAAGTCCCTAAACACACTCAGCATAATGGCATGCCAGAAGTTACAAAAGACAGATTTGTGAATTGGAGTTGTAAACATATACAAATTGTGCTTGGTCACGAAGTGCATTTTAGTAATAGTGCTTGGTCACGAAGTGCATTTCAGTGCATTTTAGTAATTGCAAGTGGATCAATATTAATTTCACTTAACTTCAGGAGAAGGAGTCAGTGGCAGAATGTATCAGACGTCTGAAAGACGTTTGAAAGACGTCAGAAGTTTGAAAGACGTTCAAGAGTGGAGATCAAGTTAGTGAACATGACAATAGTTGTGTTTTGCATGAGAGAGAAGGTCCTTATGGCAATTATGTTGACATTTGCTGAAGAATAAGTTTTGTGACTCAATTAAGGATTACTGTGGAGCTTGAAATAAGTGATGTGGCGGTGGGTCGTAGCAGCAGGGAGGCTTGGCCTAGTGATCAAGGCCAGCAATTGCTCTGCCCGAGTGTCTCTTACGATATTACTGCGGTACGTCACCACATGCATTCTGTTCTAGAAGCTTAAAGGCAAAGCTGATCAGGGTAATTGACTACAGTATGAGCCAGTGTGACAACGATGGCATGATCGACGATGGGATCGCAATTGATGATGATTGATGATTGTTGGAGTTTAGTGGCGCAAGGGCCAGGTATGGCCAAAGAGCGCCATGACAGTATTAGTTCGTATCAAGACGATGGTAATGGCTTGTTAGTGGTAGATGAATAGGGAATTATATGAACATTAGATGTGGCATGGCTGTAAAGGGGCCTAAAATCAGTCGCTGTAAAGTGCGTAAAATCTATAAGTAATAAGATTATGGCAATGAGTGATTATGAGTACTATGGACATGAACAATGCATTGCGAAAGAATGATACGAGTTACAAAAAATTTAAGATACAAGAATTGGCCAGAAGCACAAGTGCCTAAACAGAGCCCTTGAAACACAAGGGCCTGGAGGCATGTGCAGTTAAAAAACTATCGCAGCAACATCCTCTAGAGAAAGGATGCACTACGAACTTATTGGGCTAATAACATGTAACATAACATCTTTCAAGAAAGCAAGGACTGCGTTGGTGCTAAAAAGTGGTTCTTTACCGAGAAACATAGCGGGATGCAGAGGGACACAATAGCGATATGCGAGAGGAAAATGTTTCTTTCTTTCTCTTTCGGCTTCCCGACACTCCAAGAGGACATGGAGGACGGTGAGCCTGTCGCCACATCTACCACATGTTGGAGGATCATTTCCATTCAATAGAAAATTGTGAGTACCATATGTGTGTCCTATTCTGAGACGACAGAATAGGACATCAGTTCGTCGTGTTTTAGTTGTACAGGGCCAGAAACCTAACTGTGGCTTAATCAAGTGGAGCTTATTAGTTGTTTCAGCGTCCCACAGACGCTGCCAGTGGCCTCGCAGTTTCCTTCGCAAAAAAGGCTTCAGATCTGTGGAGGAAATAGCAGTGGCAGGATTAATAGCTTGTGATGTAGTTGATGTGGCCAACTGGTCTGCTAGCACATTGCCCTCGATGCCTCTGTGGCCAGGCACCCAGCATATTATTACATGTCTACGATATTGGTAAATGTTACACAAGAGTGAGTAAAGCTCGATAACAACAGGATTCTTATGCTTATGTAAAGATGTTAGCACTTTTACAAGACTCAACGAGTCTGTGAATATTATTGCCTTTTGTAGTTTCAATTTCTCTATATGCTTCACCGCAGACAGTACTGCATAGGCTTCTGCGGTGAAAATGCTTGTTAGGGGGTTTAATACGTCGGATTTTGAAAAAGAGGGGCCAACCGCGGCGTAAGATACGCCAGCATGGGACTTGGATGCGTCGGTATAGAATTCCGAGCACGAGTACTTCGATTGAATTTCGCGGAAATGCATTGCAATTTCGAGGTCGGGAGCATGCTTTGTGACCTCTACAAAGGATAGATCACATTCTATCACCTGCCACTCCCAGGGCGGTGACAGCTTAGCTGGAGGCATTAGGCGATGTTCTAGAAGGGGGACATCCATCTCTTCGCTAAGTTCTCTTACACGCAGTGAGAAAGGCCGCCTCATAGATGGTCGATTATAGAAAAGCGTTGAACACTTCAAATCATTAAGGGTTGTAAAACAAGGATGTTCCCGATCGGAGTGCACTTTGAGAAAATAGGTGAAGCTGATGTATGTTCTCTGGAGGTGGAGTCCCCCTCCTTCGATTCCACGTATAAACTTTCGACGGGGCTTGTTCTGAATGCGCCAGTGGCCAGGCGGATACCTAGATGGTGGACAGGATCTAGCATTTTTAGCGCGCTAGGGGCGGCAGAGTGATATACTACGGCACCATAGTCCAATCGTGACCGAATGAGGCTCTTGTGAAGATTCATTAAACACTTCCTGTCGGTGCCCCAGGATGTGTGAGATAAAATTTTCAGTAAGTTAATTGTTCTTAGGCATTTCGCCTTGAGATGTTTTATGTGGTTGATGAAAGTAAGCTTACAGTCAAGTATGATGCCCAAAAATGTGTGATCTTTGTTTATAGGTATTTGTTGTCCATACATTTCGATAGTGGGATCTGCAACGAGACCTTTCTTCCTAGTGAAAAGAACACAAGAACTTTTGTGGGGGTTTATTTTGAACCCGTTTTCGTCTGCCCACTTTGACACTTTGTTCAACCCCTGCTGTACCTGTCTCTCGCACACTGCGAGGTTACAGGACTTGAATCCTATTTGTATATCGTCCACATAGATGGAATAAAAAATAGCGGGTGGTAACGAAGCACGAAGCGTGTTCATTTTAACGATAAAGAGTGTGCAGCTGAGCACGCCTCCCTGGGGTACACCAGTTTCCTGCACAAAAGGTCGTGATAGAACATTGCCAACTCGAACACGGAATGTGCGATTCAGCAGATAGCTTTCAATCATATTTAACATATTACCACGTATACCAAAGTGGGAGAGGTCTCTCAGTATTCCAAACCGCCATGTGGTGTCATAGGCCTTTTCCATGTCTAGGAATACAGACAGAAAGAACTGTTTGTGAACAAAAGCTTCGCGTATCTGCGCCTCGATACGTATCAAATGGTCAGTGGTGGACCGACCCTCGCGAAATCCGCACTGGTATGGGTCAAGCAGTTTGTTTGATTCAAGGAAATGTAATAGGCGACGGTTTATCATTTTTTCGAAGACTTTGCAGAGACAGCTTGTTAGCGCTATCGGCCGATAACTCGATACAGACGATGGATCCTTCCCCTGCTTCAGGATAGGGATCACTATGGCCTCTTTCCAGGCAGAGGGGATCTCGCCGGAAATCCATATAGAGTTATACAGACAGAGAAGGGTTTTCTTCGTTTCAGAGGGCAGGTTCTTCAACATTTCATATAATATGCGGTCAGGGCCTGGGGCAGATTGGTTGCAACAGGCGAGTGATGCCTGAAGCTCTGCTAAAGAGAAAGGCAAGTTATAAAGCTCGTTCCCGGTGCTCTTTCGGTCTAGTTTTTGTTTTTCTATTGCTGCTTTGTGTTTTGTAAATTCTGGGGAATAGTGCAATGAACTGGACACATGTTCAAAGTGTGCACCCAGGTGGTTTGCTTGGTCTTCCAAGCTGTCGCCCTGTGTGTTTACCAAAGGGAGTGAATATGTTTGTCGTCCTCTCACCTTGTTAACCCTGTTCCAGACTTTGGCCTCATCTGTATACGAGTGTATACCTGATAAAAACTTCTGCCAGCTCTCTCTTCTGGCCTGTCGGCGCGTTCTCCTGCCTTCGGACTTTACCTTCTTAAAATTGATAAGATTCTCCGCAGTAGGAGAATCGCGTAGCAACCCCCACGCTTTGTTCTGCTTTCTACGAACGTTCCTACATTCGTCGTTCCACCATGGGACACGGCGTTTGGATGCCGCACCACTTATTTCGGATATGCATTTAGAAGCGGCATAAATTATGTAGGAAGTAAAATATTCCACAGCAGCATCAATTCCTAACGAAGACATGCTGGCCCAGTAGATACTACTAGTAAGAGTTCGAAATTTCTCCCAATCGGCTGTATCAATCTTCCATCGAGGGGCTTGTGGTGAAGACTCGTTTTCTTTGGTTGTTTGCAGTAGTATTGGAAAGTGATCGCTCCCGTAAGGATATTTAGTAACTTCCCATTTAAGTTCAGATAATAGAGACGGGGAAGCTATGCTAAGATCAATAGAAGAAAAGGTTCTGTTTGCGAGACAGTAAAATGTAGGTTCCTTCTTGTTCAGGAGACACGCGCCAGAGGAGAAAAGAAATTGTTCAACAAGACGACCTCGCGCATCGATACGAGAGTCGCCCCACAGACTACTGTGCGCATTGAAATCGCCAAGAACAAGATAGGGTTCTGGCAATTCATCTATAAGGGACTGAAATTTATGTTTATGTAAGTGGTAATGGGGGGGTATGTAAAGTGAGCAGATGGTGATGAGCTTGTTTAGAAGAACAAGTCGAACTGCCACTGCTTTAAGGGGCGTTTGTAGCTGCAAACGTTGACATGCTATGCTTTTGTGAATTACAATGGCAACACCGCCTGATGATGCGAGAGCATCATCGCGATCTTTACGAAACGTAACATACTGTCGGAGAAAATTTGTATGTTTCGATTTTAAGTGTGTTTCCTGTACACACAGCACTTTTGGATTGTGTTGGTAAATAAGTTCTTGGACATCGTCGAGGTTCCTAAGAAGGCCTCTGACGTTCCATTGAATGATTTGTGTATCCATAATTAAAGTAAATTGGTGCTGTGTGTACTAAAAAAGGAAATGTTGCTTTAGATTACAGAGCCCTTTCCAGGCCCTGTAACGCGGGATTTGTCCTTTCTGAAGCGGTCGAGGGAACCTCGCCGCTCCTTAGGCGCTTGGTGCGCCGTCGGGATGGGTGTGGTGTCCATTGCTTCTTGTGAAGCACCGGACACGCGCTCTTGCGAGCGAGAAGTTTCGCGGGAAAGTCTCCCCGCGAAGGACGAGGCATTCGCGCCCACCAGCCCTGAGGTCGATGGGGCTGCCTTTGGGCCCGAGCTGCGCCGGCTGTTGCTAGCGCCAGCAGGGGCCGGTGAGGGTGAGGCAGCCTTGACTGCACCCACCATGGGAGCTGCTGGCGGGCCTGCGGGTTCGCTACGCGAAGCGCAGGCTGCCACCGAGGACTGTTGTTGTGCCGGCAATCCTAGGGTAACCGGGCCTGTTTGCTGGTTGGGTGGAGTAGGCTTAGCGCCTTCCACCCTGGGGGCAGGAGCCACAAGCAACAGCTCGCTGCGTGCGGGCTGTGCAGGTGGCATTAGCCGCTGCGACGCTGCCCCTTGACGCGCCACATCAGCATAAGTAGTCGTGTGGAATGGTGAGCACCTTTTGCGTGCTTCCCTGAACGATATATTTTCACGGACTTTCAGTGTTATAATTTCCTTCTCTTTTTTCCAACTTGGACAAGACCGGGAGTACGCTGGATGCTCACCATCGCAATTAACGCAGTGAGGTGTGGCCTCGCAATTGTCTGAGGCATGACCTTGTACTCCACACTTAGCACAGGTGAGTCGACCACGGCAGCTCTGCGAGCCATGGCCGAATCTTTGACATTGGTAGCAACGCCTAGGGTTCGGTATGTAAGGTCTTACAGCTATCTTTGTGTAGCCTGTTTCAATGGTTTGTGGCAATTCACTCAATTCAAAGGTAAGTATCAGATGTTTCGTGGGGATTTCTTTGTTGTCCCGTCTCATAACAATGCGCTGCACATTCGTGACGTTTTGCTCCTTCCATCCTTCCAACAGTTCAGTTTCAGATAGGTCGATGAGGTCTGCTTCTGATACTACCCCCCGTACTGTGTTCATGGACCGATGCGGTGAAACGGTAACTGGGACATCACCAAAAGTAACAAGTTTGCCGAGTCTATTGTATTGTTCTTTGTCACGTAGTTCAAGAAGAAGGTCCCCGCTTGGCATTTTGGTGACCTTGTAGCCAGGGCCTAGCGTGTTGGTCAAGCTTTTTGCAAATACAAATGGGGATATGGTTCTTGCTAGTTTTTCGGTTCTTTGACTATGTACTACTTGGAATCGGGGGAAAATGTCTTTTGGTCTGGAGAACAAGTTCAGAATATCATCGGTGCGTCCCCTCTTCTGAGGGAGACGATCAAGAAGTCGGGGAAAAGCGGGTGTTCCCATAGCAGTTTGGTGTATTTCGGCAGCAATGGCAGCCACCCACCACGGAGTCCAACAAGGGGTCGCTGCAGCACTTAACGTGTAAGGCTGCAGGCGCCAGCCGTACATTGCCGCTATAACCTTATATATAAACCCAAGGGAGGGCACCTACACAAGGTTAACCCAAGCCGCCTATGGAAATTGAGGAAGTAACAGAAGAGAAGAGATGACAGGACAGTGAAGACAGAAAAATAGAGCAGAGAAAGATCGGAGAGGGGGACAGGAAAAGGCGACCACCGATTTCCCCCGGGTGGGTCAGTCCGGGGGTGCCGTCTACGTGAAGCGGAGGCCAAAGAGGCGTGTTGCCTCCGCCGAGGGGCCATAAAGGTCCGAACACCCGGCATCGGCTCAACCCCCAGGATCCTCTTTTCCCCGGACACGGCTAAGCCGCGTACGGCTACACGCGGGAGGGGCCAACCCCCATGTGCTCGGGTCCGTGGTGTCGCAACACACCAAACGCCTGCTGACGCAGACGCCCCTGCGGGGGGGGATCGCAATTGAGTCACGACGACTGAGGCATAACGACCGCGGGATGACGGCTGCATGCACGACGACGACTGCGTGATCTACGACACAGCGTGAAGGCCGTGTCAAAGGGGTGATATTACGACGAATTCAAAATGACAACACAATGCCGACTACAGTGTGAAGACAGTAATCGGTGATGGTGAACGATGACGCGTCCGATGACGCCTAAGCACTTCTTATATGAGTTGTGATTGCGAAAGCAATAATGTCCAATTGAATGTCGCTGAGCGGTCCATCGAATTTTGCACTGTGAGTGATGTACCACAGTTGTATGTGCTGCCGGAGCTAGCAAGCAGCAGCAGGAGCTTGCGATGCCAACACCGCATGCCACCAGCGTCCTGAACGTCGACAGACCGAGGAAGTAGCAGTGGTCACCAAGGCCGGCAGGCGCACGCAGCAGCTAAGCCCAGTGGGATTGAGGAAGAGAGATATACGGACCGCGCGCCGACTTGCGAGAGGGAGGATGACGTGGCGTCGCGGAGATTCCCTTTCCTCTCCCGCAATACCTGGCGCACTAGCGTCCAGCAGGTGTTCCCTTTCGCCCGCTCTGCTCCGTCGAGGCGCGTTCGTGACGTGGCGTCCCCAGCCAATGGGAATTTAGATGCCGTTTCGCCGAGACCATAGACGCCAGCTTTTGCGCTCAATGGGCTATTCGATGCTTTCGCATCAATCATCGCAACAGAATAACGACGACGGCGTGTTTATGTTGAGCTCACGTAAGTTCGCGCTTAGTCTGCGCGCGCCATCCGACCCGCATACTTTCGGTACCGCGGCTAATTCTGTACCGTGCAAGACACGCAGCCATAGAGTACCCGCAAAGACCGGGTGATAGGCAAAATAAGCTGAGCTTTAAACATGCACCCATGGTGTCCCCCAATATCACAACCAGCCTATCCGCGCACAGCGAAGTGTCCGCAGAGCCGCGTTTGCCACGTGGCCGTGTTACGCGCGTGTGTGGCTGATAGTAATATAATGAGTAAACGAAAGACTGCTTTCGAATGCATATATTACCATTGCAAGCCCGCGGCACATTTATATGCTGCTTTGAATGAACGTGCGAGGTACCGCTGCCCCCGCAAATTTCTTGCCCAATGCACGTGTCGCAATCTTGCGCAGCAGTGCTCGGCGTGTTTTGACTAAATTCAGACATTGTTTAATGCAAGTTGCTTATAAGCAATCTCAGTTCAATAATGCTCGCAACCACGGCGGCTGTAGCTGCTTTGATTGTATACTTTGGTTACAAAGTACAGTAAGTCTACTTAATAAATTTTATTGGTTATCTGAGCTCTTATAATTTTGATAAATCGAGAACTTCGTGAAATCGAAAGAACTTGATTAGATCATGCAACATACTATAAAATTTATGCAACAGCCAAAAATATGTCGTTTTTGCCTACTTTCACACTAATTGTAGCAGTTGAGCATGCACTCTGCCTTCACGGGAGAATTAAACATTCTTAAAAGCTATACACGTCAATGATGCTAAAATCACCAGAATTCAATTAGACCTAGTATACACATATTTTGCTTTTTAATTATCGTAGATCAGGCAAGACGTTAGTTGATACTAGGTTTCCAGTGCTCATGAATGTGACAGCTAGAGTATCGAATGCCATGTAGTGTAGCGCAGCGAAAACAAGGATACGATAAGAAATGAAACGCAGACATAATAGGTGCTTGTGTCTATGTTTCGTTGCATATGGTATCCTTGCTTTTGCCGCACTTAACTACATGCCATTCCATGATGATCAACCAACACGTCTACATTGCCACCCTTGTAGAGAACAGAAAATCTAATTATATCGATATTTGAATGCGTATACCTTGTTGTGCAGCTCGTCGAGTCATGGTGCCCAGATCATTTGTGGGTGCTAATTCTTTTTGCCAATTCTGTCCAATATAGCGGCAAGAAAAAAACAAACACAGAAACTGAGCTCCTGTCAATTGATGCTGCTTACCCAATGTTACTCCACTTCATTCATGCAGAGTACTGCTACACATGACAGCTTTACTAAAGGGACCACACAAAGGCAATTTTCGACGCACGTTCAATGCTGTGTTCTGTCAGCTATGGTGAAGTAGCAGTTTTTCTTAATTCTTGTTATGCCTGCAGCTAGTAATTAACTTGTTCATGTGGTTTGGGCCAGTAATTTAAATCTTTTATGAAAAAATGTGGCATTATACTGACTGTACATTCAGTCAAAATTTTATTACTCCGTATTAAACAAGGACTCCCTAAACAATACAACAAAGGATATTCCTGCCATCTCTGCATACTTTAAAGAGAGTATCCAGCTCCATGGAAGAAAATTATCTGACTTTGACACATTTATTGAGAGTGCACCATAATTCGTGTAATAAAGGGCCATTTACATACTGAGTGAGATCGCAACATTTCACTCATGTAATATTGCCAGTATCTTGCTGCAACAGTAAATATAAAGTCCTCATCGATAAGTTCACCAACTAATCATTCATATAAACAATTGTAGTCTGCAGGTTTGAGTAAAGCATTTTTGTGCCCTATTTAACAAACACAAATAAGTTACTGTATCACGCTCTTTTCGAAATATCAGCACACTACTTGCGTGCCGAAAGAAAGAGGTGGTTATTATTTATAAGCAGCAAACGGCTATATGGCTATATTCAAGTCGTAGACTTAGTTGTGCAGATTTACGTTTTATCTGCCAGTCGATAACTGCTATATTAAAACAATGGCCTAAGTTTAAAGGGTAACACAGTATGAAAAAATATATTATATATATATATATATATATATATATATACATCGTTTATACTACATTATATCATTGTGTTGCAATTGTGTCTTATGTTTTTGCATTTCTTTTCCTGGATCTTGACTTATGATTTATTTATGAATGGATTAATGCTTACTTTTGGAATTACGTTGGCTGTTTCCACCGGACCTTGTATATTGTATGCCCACCCTGCTAAGGTCTTGTACAAGATCGCAGTATCAATAAATAAAAAAAATTAATATATATATATATATATATATATATATATATTGTTACGGATGAGGCGTGTTTATTTACAGGTGATGGATGAGAGTCTAGGAAAGCAGTCCAGCCGCGGTTTCTTTCTGCGCTCCGCACACCAAAGGATTCGTCGTCCTCCTCCTCTTCCTTTCGCCTCAACCAAGGCGTTACATTCCCCGTTTCGCAGACGAAGCCCACCACGGGAGTTAGGGCTGAGTGCTGGAGTAATATCGCTTGAGGCGCGTAACATGCGCAAATTGAGTAGCGCTAGAGCGGCGTCCTGGTGACCTTACACGGGCGACCACATACGTTAAATTGCTAATGCGGTCGATGACTGTGAAGGGACCGGTATACTGAGCCAGGAACATTTGGCATAACCCGCGTCTGCGCTGAGGGGTCCACAGCCACACCAAGTCACCTTTTTCGAATG
This sequence comes from Dermacentor silvarum, assembly GCF_013339745.2. NCBI lineage: Eukaryota > Metazoa > Arthropoda > Arachnida > Ixodida > Ixodidae > Dermacentor > Dermacentor silvarum. The sequence continues at coordinate 408,298,622 of NC_051154.1, forward strand.
AAACTGAGTCATGGCGGCGGTCATACCACTCCTTGGAGCGATCTTGTGATGCCAGAGTACGCAGTCGAGCAATTTGTCGGGCTTCTTCGGCACGGCACAAAGTTTCGGCAACTGAGTCCTCTGTATGGAGTGTAAAGGGGAAAATTGTATCCAGACAGCTGCGTGGTGTCCGAGCGTAGAGCAGGTAGAAAGGTGTGAAGTCCGTAGTTTCGTGCTTCGCTGTATTGTAGGCGTACGTAATAAACGGTAAGATGTCATCCCAGTTCCTGTGATTGGATGATACATACATAGCCAGCATGTTGGTCAGGGTACGGTTGGTACGTTCGACAAGGCCATTCGTCTGGGGATGATATGGTGTTGAATGGCGGAACTGCGAAGTGCTGATTCTAAGCAATTCTTCCACGGCGTCAGCGACGAATTGGCGACCACGGTCGCTGATGATTACGCGAGGCGGACCGTGACGAAGGATTACGTAGCGTAATAAGAAGGCAGCGACGCAGGTAGCGGTGGAGGAAGATATCGCAGCTGTTTCCGCGTATCTAGTTAGGTGATCGACACAGACGATGACCCAGCGGTTGTTGTTCGAAGATCGTGGAAACTGTCCTAGCAGATCGATACCAACTTGCTCGAAAGGTGTAGTAGGCGGCGCTACAGGATGAAGAAGGCCTTGCGGAGCACTTGTCGGTCGCTTGTGACGCTGGCACTTGTCACAGCTCGAGACGTATTGCTTAGTGGAATGCACATCTTAGGCCAGTAAAACCGCTCCTGTATTCGATGTAAGGTGCGAATTATTCCAAGGTGGCCTGACGTCGGATCATCATGCATGACACGGAGAATGTCACATTGCAGGCTTTGGGGAACAACCAGTAAATACCTCGCGCCACTTGCTGAATAATTTGTCTTGTATAACAGTCCATCGCGAAGGCAAAAGCGATCACTGGCCTTGGGACTGCAGGCATCGGCGAAAAGGGGGTCCAAACATAAGTCGTTGCGCTGTTCCCGCTGGAATATGGTGGCGTCAGGAAACGCGTGAGAGACAGCAGCAAAGCAGGTTTCGAGGTTGTCCGCGTTATCCTCTGTTGTCGACAGTGGAAGGCGAGAAAGGCAGTCAGCGTCGGCATGACGTCTTCCACTTTTGTACGACACATTGAAATCAAATTCTTGGAGCCGCAAAGCCCAGCGTGCTAGACGACCGGAGGGGTCACGGAGGGTAACAAGCCAACACAAGGAATGGTGGTCGGTTATAATTGTGAATGGACGCCCGTAGAGGTAACAACGAAACTTTTTAACAGCAAAGACAGCCGCTAAGCATTCTTGCTCTGTCACAGTGTAGTTTCGTTCAGCCTTGCTGAGAGAACGACTCGTATAGGCAACCACATACTCTTCATTATTATGGCGCTGAACAAGCACTCCACCGATGCCAATTCCGCTGGCGTCACTGTGCACTTCAGTAGGAGCAGACGGATCGAAGTGACGAAGAATGGGTTCTGAAGTCAGCAGGAACTTGAGTTGAGAGAATGCCGCGTCGCATTCAGGTGTCCACTCGTATGGGCTGTCTTTTCGCAATAGGCTTGTCAAAGGATAGACAATGTCCGCGAATCTGGGCACGAACCGTCGAAAGTAGGAGCATAAACCCAGGAAGCTGCGGAGCTCTTTTAGTGACTGAGGTGGTTTAAAGGCACTGACTGCTTCTATTTTCCGGGGGTCTGGCCGGACACCATCTTTGTCAACCAGGTGACCAAGGACTAATGCTTGTCGTTCGCCAAACCGGCACTTCTTGGAATTCAAAACCAAGCCGGCCTTTTCGACGCAGTCTAAAACGAGGTTTAAACGGGTGCTATGCTCTTCGAAAGTACGTCCGAAAATGACAACGTCATCTAGATAGCACAAACATACCTCCCATTTTAAACCACGAAGAATGGAATTCATAAATCTTTCAAAAGTAGCGGGGGCATTGCAAAGCCCAATCGGCATAACATTAAATTGATAAAGTCCATCAGGCGTCACGAATGCAGTCTTCTCCTTGTCAGCAGGGTGCATAGGGATCTGCCAATACCCTGATCGTAGATCTAGTGAAAAGTAGGAAGCCGAATGCAGACAATCTATTACATCGTCTATCCGAGGTAGTGGATAAACATCTTTTTTTGTGAGCGCGTTCAATCGTCTATAATCAACGCAAAACTGCCAAGAGCCGTCTTTCTTCTTCACCAAATGACAGGTGCTGCCCAAGGGCTGCACGATTCCTCAATAACGCCCTTCTGCAACATATCCTGAACTTGTTCAGCAATAACTTTCCGCTCCGAAGACGACACTCGGTAAGGTTTTTGTCGGACCGGATGAGCAGAACTTGTATCGATTCTGTGGTGAGCTCGAGAACAGGGTAAAGATGGTCGCTTCTCCTTTTCGCAGAAGTCAAACACAGAAGCATATCTTTCCAATAGCTCAACTAATCTTTGTCGCTCGTGTGACCGTAGGTTCTTACTAACCATGTTCAGAATCTGCGACTCGTAGGAGCAACTGCATTCGTCTACGGCCAAGCGTTTTTGATCGTCGTCGTCAACGGCAGCGAAAGAATTTCCGTTGGCACCATCAAAGATGGCGAGCTTCATTTCTCGAGGAAGTATAACAGGCATTGGCGCACAGTTAAGTGCCCACAAAGACGTATCTCGGTTGCTAATCGACACAATACAGCGAGGCACTAAGATGTCTTTCTTTGCACACTGACCGGTGAGAGGTTGAACGATGGCATCAAAGGGAGATACGGCAAAGACGGAAGCGAACACGGCAACTGACCGCATGCACCATGGTGGCACTGTCAGTTCATCGGAAACAACCAGTGTGTCTTCCGCGGGTGGCAGCTCGTCACAGAGGGCAGGAACGACTTCACTGCTGACTGAAAGTTCACCGGTGCCACAGTCGACGAAAGCGCCACACTCTTGCAGAAAGTCAATACCGAGAATAACTTCGTGTGTACACCGCTGCAGAACCAGGAATTCAGTTGGGAACACCTTTCCGGCCAACAAGACGTGAACGACGGAAACTCCCAGAGGATGAAGTATTTCTCCACCGACACCACGGAATCTTGTAGGTTCGTGCCAAGAAAACATAACTTTTTGGTCAATGCGATCTTTGAAGGAACGACTCATAACAGACATGGTTGCAGTAATGTCCACTAAAGCCGTTGCACATACTCCATCTATAAACACCTTTATCTTGTTCTTAAACATCGTAACTGGCGGAGGCATCTGAGGTAAGTCGTTTTGTGCGACCTCACCTCCATCGGTCGCGCCGGCTAGTTTCCCGGCGGTGGCGGTGGTGATAGCCGCGGTCGCGGTGAAGGCGAGCGGCGTAGTCGGGCGGACGGAGGTGTCAAACTACGGTCAGAAGCGGGTGAACTATTGCGCCGATTCTCTTGCCGTGAGGTTCTCCTGGAATAGGCGGACCAGGGATCGTTGTTGTGACCGTTGCCAGCTGTGATGTTTTTTGTCACCGATCTCGGGGGCGTGCGGGTGTTAGAAGAGATGGAGAAGGAAGACGGATAGCGACACAGCAAACAGATTTTTTAATAACACGCAACATCAAAGCTAAAACTAAAAATCAAGCACACTGCGGGAAAAAATACTAACAAAGATACAACCTAAGTCTAATATATTAAACACAAGTTCTCATTTGCGCCTACGCATGTATGTAGCGTCTATCCTTCAAAGTGAGGCAACCCTGTCTTATCGCTGAGACGCACGCCTGAAACGCTACAAAGAGTCACCTTGCTGCACCCGTCGTTGAACGTGTATTCCGGCTAGTCGGCTCTTTTCCCCAGCGGTCGGTGCTCTCTTTGATGGTGTAGTTAGTCGCCTTGTAGTCGTCACGTCGTCTCTTTATCGGTGGTGAGCTCGCCGGTACTTCGTCGGTGATGAGCTCGTCAGTAATACTTCCGTGACGGCGCTCGGCGTTGCTTAGGCCCACCTGGATGGGCCTAGCGTCGGGATGCGTCGCAACTTCTTCATGAGTGCCGACGTGGCGTCCCGCGGAGAATCGAACGTGCCGGTCTGCCGTAGAAGGGGGATCCTCTCTGGGGTGCCCGGTCCTGCCGTGAGAGGCTGCAGCCAGTCCAGGAGCCTCGCTCGAACTTGCCGAGGTCGACGGCCACACCTTGGACGGCCAACGTCACGGACTCAGCCAGACCCCCAAGTCTCCCGTCGCCAGAGCGGAGCTGGCGATGCGACCTTCCTGGCCTGGAGCCACGTCGATAATCCACAGACAGCGCCGTTCATCCCTCGATTACGCCTCGGCTCACGCGCCTCGACAGCTCGTGCCGTTCCGAACACTGTGTTTCACGTGCTCTTCTTCTTTCTCGCGCCGCAGGCGGCCTCTTACATATGACATGGGTCCCCTTTTAAGAGTTTTTCTCAAAAAACTGCCTTCTGTCCGCCTTCTTTCTTGGTGGTGAACTTGACTCTTGAGACTTGGGTGCTTTTCTGTGCTTCGTCGCCGCTTACCATTTATCACCACACTTCACTGCACTGTCGCGCACATTTCACCATTTGCACTGTTCACAGCACTCACGAGTTCATTGTTCGCACCACAAAATACATTGCCCTCAATTGTTCGCAATGTTATGAAGTTGTGAAGCCACTCACCAAAGAGACTATACATTGTTCACAGTACTAAATCACTACCTGGGGTGCTATGCAGGATGCCCCGAGTTTAGCGAAACTCGGGATCTTCACGAGCTCTGGCGACGCCCCAAGATGAAAGAACTAATGGTAAGAAGACAAAGTTTGTCCGTCGGCACACCTCCAGTTTCATTGGTTTATCTAGATTCACTCTGGGTGGCCATCAACCCTTGGGCGTTGCCATATGGGCGGTCGACAAACTGGGGCTCACGTGATCATACGGTCGGTGCATGGTCGTGCATTCTTTCACTTGTTTGTCATTCCACCGAGTGCATTAGAGGCACAAGCAAGTTATCAAATAAATGCATTTAGTACAATGATATTAGTCACATTACCGTAGGGTATACGTGTTTTAAAGTTTACAAATTGTACACTGACTGTGTATTATACTAATTTGTAGTTTAATCGTTTCGAGTTATACCACGAGGGCACGCTCGCCCTCCTCTTTCTTCCTCTGGATTGGATTGGCGCGGCTCGCTACGTGCTTGCGCTAGCATTTCCGAGCACAGATTGGTGTGTGCTTGGTTTTCGCACCGGGCTTTGAACAGATCGCTCGTTGCTCTTTCTCTTTCCTCTGGATTGAATTGGTGCGGCTCGCTACGTGCTTGCGCTCCCATTTCCGAGCACAGTTTGGTGTACGCCTGATTTTTACACTGGGCTTTCAACAGATCGCTCGTTGCTCGCGCTAAAGTAAGGCTTCGAGACGAAGGGAGCGTCGGCTAGCGCAGAAGTGGTTTGCCGCGCGCTTACCGTGTAAGCACTCAGGAATGTCGGAAAACACTCATGCAAGGATAAAAAACTACGCTTTATTTTCTTTTACATTGTGACGCACCTTCATACTGGCTAGCGTCGAGCGATGACTTCTAACAACCGCAGGAAAGAGTCTTTATACTGGGTAGCCCCAGCTATCCGTGGCTTCTAACAAACGCAAGAAAGGGTCTTTGCAGCGCACGTGGCCATTGAGTGTCACCACATTCATCCCAGGTGGGACTCCAGCATCAGTGCAGTTAGTCTGTACCCACTGCTGACGAGGTGGCGCTTCACTTTTTGACAATAACTTTCTATTTTTGCGTGTGAACGCCCGTGTTGGTTTCCACAAAGTGCACGCTGTGGTTAACTGTCTCCCAAAGCAGATTGAGGCATAGTCCCGTTAGCATCCACTGAATTTGGGATACAGTTGTATGCGGCCAATTCGTCACTATGAATAATGGTCTCCGGTTGAACATTGACTGCAATAATGGCGCCTAGCGTCGCCGCCTTTCGTCGGTCGACCTTGAAAGGTAGCAGCACCCCTCAGGTCGCGCACACCATGCCGAAGACCCATGGGCCACCATCTTTAACACCACCGTAATTTTGGCGGCTCGGCGGAACGTTGTCACCCGTCATTAGGCGGCCTCGATTGCACTTTTTCTCGCCGCGAAGAAGGCACTCGTCAATTTGCGCTGTCTCTCCGGGGCCACCGAATTAAGCTCGCGCCAGCAGCTCGTCCGTCGCGACCTTACGGGGGTAGCTCCTCCAGTCGGCGATGGCGTGCTCCGATAGAGGAAACAAGTCTACGGTCTCTTTCAACATCCATATGTCTACGCTTTTGCTCACGCAGTACGTGAACCAAATAATTTGCCGCCTGGAGAGATGGTCGTTCGGGCGGCCGAGGCGGTCCGTGTTGGCGCAGTAACTTCCTTCGCCTCTCTGCCCGTGCAGTGCAGCGGGTACCGTGTACCTGCGAAAACTGATCTCGGCACCTGTTGCACCGGAAGGCAGCCCGGCGTCCATTCTGAGTCTTCCAATATAATGTGACTACTTCGCCTGCGCAGGTTGGTTGGTCCAGGTGCCCCAGGTGCTCGCAGGTGCTCCAGTACTCCGATGACGACGCCGTACCTGGCCTGGGGCTGGGGCGCGGTGGACGAGCTTGCTTGAAACAGGAGAGAGCCGAAGCGATCGCACGAACTATTTCTCCGCAGCCTAGTGACACCAGTCTACGCTGGGAAAGCATAATTTGCCCGCCACCCTATCTCCGCAGACGACGGCCTTCGCCTAATTCGTCGCACAGCCAGCGCACTCACCTTTTGGAAAGGCAAAAATGACGCCGAAACTCTACGTCGGACATGTAGGTGAACGGGTCCAGATGGTCATATTGACGCTTGCTGCCGCTTGATGCGATTACACAGGCTGCTGCTGCCGCCACCATGTTCCAGAGTTCAACTCGAGGGGGGTTTCGCGATGTACGAGTTTGGCCCGAGTTCGCGTGTCAATCAAAACCATACGTCACGCCCCGCGCGAGGCATCCCTATTGCAAAAACCAGCGTCTTCCAGTGCGTTCCAGTGTGAAACCAGCGCGTTTTTTGACACTGGGTGGCACTGGGGACGCTGGCGCACGAGAGAGTGAAGCACTCGAGAGAGTGAAGCCGAACAGGACGGTCGTGGCCGAGTGGAGCTCAGCGCAGCAGGAGCAGTGAATAAGTTCAATTTTGTTTATTCTTATTTGGTTGATAGAAGTGTTAGGGTACCCGAGCTATCTATATATTGTTTTTCATGCTTTTTTAGTTTCTTGGTTAGTTTGGTAGGACGTTAGTAGGTAGCGAATAGTTCAATTTGTTTAATTTTTTTTTTGGAAGCGGGTTGTGGCGCACGTGTTGCATGGTGAAAGCAGTGTAAAGCGGCAGTTTTAAACCGCGTTAGGGAAGCTAGCGGAGGTAGCCGGATAGCGAGTTTGCCGTACGGCTTACCGTGGGGCCTTGCTCAGGTATTTTATTGGGCTTTCTCGATAGGTGGACGGGTGGACAATGGCGCGGCAGGCTAGGAAGGACAGGGGTGATGACGAGCTGGTGCAGTGCGAGGAGTGCAAACGTTGGTGTTATTTGGACGAGACGCACTTCGCCAGTTTAGCCGACGCTGAGGAGGCTAGCTTCGCGTGCAGGTCGTGTGAAGGATTTAAGGGAGCTGTGCGCCGGATGGAAGGGGAATGGGCAGCCAGTGTGGAAGAGCTCAAAGGGGAGCTGAAGGTGGAGCGAGAGCGGCGAATTGAGCTCGAAACTCGGATCGGCGAGTTGCTTCACAGGGAGGGGGCCGAGGCCGTCCTGGTAAAGCGAATAGCTGGCGAGCTACAAGAAGAACGGGAAAAGCGGGCCGTGCTGGAAGAGCGGGTGGAGGCGCTAATGGTACAGGCGGGCGGCGGGGACAGCGCGGAGACTCAGGCAGAGGCATGCCATGAGAGCAGGGAGGGACGCCTAGGGGCCGTTGAACAGCAGGCGAGAGCCGGCGGCAACACGCCGGTTCCACAACTCTACAGCGAGGTAGTGCGGCAGGCTTCGGGTGGGAAGGGACGAACGGCAGGGAGCACATCGTCACGTGTCAGTGGCGCAGGGCGGGTGGAGAACCAGCTAGCGCAAACTGGAGGACGACAATCGCAGGCGGGAGGCAAACGTGTAGAGCGAAGGGTCCTAGTGGTGGGGGACTCCAACGTAGCTAGGGTTAAGGAGGGCGTCCTTACAACAGTGAAGGCAGACGAGCGGGTGAGGGTGGAGGCCCAGTCAGGGAAGTGCATGGTTGACGCAATGGCAAAAGCTCAGAAGGTGGTATCGGACAACCTCGAGCATGAACATCTGGTCGTTATCCATGCTGGTCTCAACGATGTGCTGAAGGGAAGGAGCCAGAACCTAAACGGACAGTTAGAGGTTGGGTTGCGTAAACTCAGAGAAACCTCTGCGAAAGTGCATGTGACCATATGCACAATCCCACATGTCCGGGGCCAGGCTAGTGCGATGGAATGGAGGGTGCTTGAGGCTAACCGGGTCATTTGGGGTCTGAGCAGACCACTTGGGTACGGTGTAAAGGAGGTAAACCGGGAAGTGTACGAGTCTGGCTCCCAGCCTTTTGCACAGGATGGCATTCACTACAGTGGTGCCACGGGCGGGAGCGTAGGTAGTAGGATAGGGCGCCAAGCTACGGCTTTTTTGGGGGGACCCAGAGCCCTAAGACCACCAGTGTAGACGAAGACGGACCCAGATAGGCTCCAAGATTCAAGAAACGTAGAATCGGTAGAAGAAATAGACGTAAGCACCAGGGGCAAGGTCATTCTGACATAGGTTACATTAACATGCAAGGTGGCAGGAATAGGCTGAAGTGGGAGGAGATAGACGAGCAACTAAGGCAAGAAAAGCTGATGGTATACGGGTTTGTGAGGACACATCTTAGGGACATGGAGCAACCTCCCTGTAATCCTGACTGTGCATGGAATATTGCAATAGAACAGAGGGCAGCAGAAAAGGGGGTGGAATTGGTGCATTCATTCATAAAAGTATGAACTGGGAAAGGGTCAAACAGGAATGCAAGGAGCATTTATGGCTAAAAGGGAAAGTTGCAGGAGAGCAGACACTCCTTGGCTTTGTATACCTGTGGACAGGAGCAAATGCCAAAGAGGAAAACAAAAAAATGCTGGAATGCATATCAAGTGACAATAATGAGCTAGGAGAAGGGTGCGAGATTATTATACTAGGAGATATGAACGCACACATAGAAGACATGGACGGGTACACAGACTCAACAGGCAACATGATGCTGGATATGTGTGAAATGCATGACTTAGTTGTATGCAACAGTACTGAGAAGTGTGAAGGGCACATAACATGGGAGGTAGGGAGCCTGCAGTCGACGATAGATTATGCACTAATGTCACATAGGATGCACGATAGGCTAAATGTAATGAGCATAGAAGAATATGGCTCCAGAAGTCTAGGTAGTGATCACAAACGTATTAAGGTGAGTTTTAGAAGGGAAATGAAAGTAGGTAGGAGGCAAGATGAACAACCAGGTGGGATATTTTACTCGGAAAAAGCAGCTTGAAATAGCAACCCAGCAAATTGAGGAAGTAATTTCAGAGGATACAAAAACAGAATGGACATATGCAAATTTAACAGGACTATTTGAGCTAGAGCTTACTAAGGTACGAGTCAGGACAAAAGGGAACAGAAGACGTAAACCCAAGAGCTGGTGGGATGAGGAGGTTAAGAAGGCCATAGAAAAACGCCAGGAAGCATCCAGGGAACACAGATATTCAAAGCAGAGGGGTGAACCAGAAGCTGATGTAGGCAGAAAATGGAACAACTTCTTAAACTGTAGAAGGGAAGCATCCAATTTGATCAATGAGAAGATCAGAAGAAAGGGGAGCCAATGGTTGTCAGAAGTAAACAAAAAGGATAGAAAAGCAGCGAAGAAATTTTGGAAACATCTCAACTCCTTGAGTAATAAGACTAGCCTAGAGCAGAGGTTTATAGTTACAGCTCAAGGTGTTCGACTAGAGGGAGATGAGGCAATGGAACATATAAGAACAATGGTGACAGAAAAATTTAAAGAACGAAACATAGCATGTGCTCAATCAGGTGAGGATGGACTAGTCAGTGCAGTGGCTCCACTGGCACAAAGCGAGTGGGAAAGGGCAGAGAAGAGGGTTCCTAGTAGCACGTCGACAGGTCCTGATGGCATCCCAATTATGTTGATAAAGACATTGGGCCCAAATTCTAAGAAAGCATTAAGAGAGGCAGTGAGCAAAATGATAATGGACGGTAAAGCCCTGACGGGTGGAGACTGAGCAGGATGAGCATGATATATAAGGGAAAGGGGGACAAAGCCGACATAAACAACTACCGTCCCATAACAGTGACGTCAGTGGTTTACAGGGTGGTGATGCAGATTATAAAGGACAGACTGCAGGCATGGGTGGAGAGCGAGGAGGTGCTGGGGGAACTACAAAATGGGTTCCGAAAACAAAGAAGGATTAGAAGATAATCTGTTCTCATTGACACAATGTATTGAAATAGCAGAATAGGAACACAGGCCCCTATGGCTTGCCTTTCTGGATATCAAGGGAGCCTATGACAGTGTAATCCAAAAGGATTTGTGGGACATACTGGGCACTCTAGAGGTGGAAGATGGAGTAAGAAATCTTTTAAAAGATATCTATAAAAGTAACAGGGTGCTTATAAATGGGAAAACAAGGTATCTGGGCCTATAGAGATACAGCAGGGGCTTAGGCAGGGGTGCCCTCTGTCACCTCTGTTGTTCATGCTGTATTTACAAGGATTAGAGAAAAAATTAGAGAGGAGCGGACTTGGCTTCAACCTTTCCTATTTCAAGCAGGGAGAATGGATTAAACAGTCATTACCAGGACTGATGTATGCAGATGACATTGTACTTATGGCTGACAGCAAGGAAGACTTGCAGAGATTAATGGACATCTGTGGTAAAGAGGGAGATAGCTTAGGTTTGAAGTTTAGTAAAGAAAAATCGGCAGTCATGACTTTTAATGATAATCAGGGCAGCGAGCATAGGATACAGGAGGTTACGCTGGAGGTGCTGGATAAGTACAAATATCTTGGAGTGTGGATAAGCAAGGGGCTGAGTACCTAACGGAACATGAAAAATATGTGACGGCTAAAGGTAGCACAAATGCAGCTGTGATGAAAAATAGGGCACTGTGGAATTACAATAGGTACGAAGTGGTAAGAGGGATTTGGAAAGGGGTGATGGTCCCTAGTTTGACTTTCGGCAATGCGGTCCTGTGCATGAGATCAGAGGTTCGAGCAAGGTTGGAAGTTAAGCAGCGAGGGGTAGGTAGACTGGCTCTGGGAGCACACGGAAATACACCAAATCAGGGGTACAGGGTGACATGGGATGGACGTCATTCGAGGGCAGGGAAGCCAGCAGCAAGATAGAATTTGAGGAGCGATTGAGAGAAATGGCAGAAAAGCGGTGGGCAAGGAGAGTTTTCAGTTATTTGTACATGAGGAATGTTGATACAAAATGGAGGAAGCTGACCAGAAAACTGTCAATCAAATATTTGGACGGCAGGAGGGGTGCAAACCAGGAAACAGTGGTTAAGAAAAAGGTTAAGGAAACAGAGAGGGGTCTGTGGAAAGCAGGGATGCAGACGAAATCAGCACTGGGCACATACCGAACTTTCAAGCAAGAAATTGCCAAGAAATATCTACGATAATTCTAGGGGAAGCTCTTTGTTGTTTGACGCCAGGATGGGAGTATTGCGGACTAAGATGTACCGAGTCAAGTACCAAGGTATAGACACGTTGTGCTGTGCGTGTGGAGAAGAAGAGGAAACGGCTGAACACCTCATACTTTTCTGTAAGGGGCTTAACCCTACAGTGCAAGGCAACGGGGCTGATTTTTTCAAAGCATTGGGGTTTAGGGACAGTGAAGGCAAAATAGACTTTAAGCGGGTAGAGATAACCAAACAGAGGTTATCTGATTGGTGGATAAAATTAAGGCAGGGGTGAAATTTCACCCACCACAAAGTAGAAATTATGTTGATAGCCATGGCTAGTTAGCGTATGCCACCGCCCGATTTAAAGGGTTCAGCCTCATCCATCCATCCATCCATCCATCCACGCTGGGAGTCACTGGGAGTCACTGCGGCACTGGTGAGATCGCTGGAGAAGTGCTGGGTCACACTGGACGAGACGCTGGTTTCACTGCTATGACGCTGGGGCGCACTGGTGTGCGCTGTACACGCGCTGGAGCTCGCTGGCTCGTACTGGAGACTGCGCTGGTTTCGTTTGTGCCGCACTGCCGGAGTATATGCGCTGTTGAATATTAAATGCTGGATACAATTTTATGGGCATCTCCTGTCCAAAAGAACAGACTCCTGTCCTAAATATAGCGCTATAAGTTGGGATCATAAATGTCTATTTCGTGTCGGCGCTGTTGCAGCTTGGAATAAAGGTGCGTGATGCTAGCCCATGCACAAGCGACACTTGAGATCACTTTCGCTTTGTACATTTCCCTTTTGACTGTGCGGATAGCTGTATTCGTGAACGAAATTACGCAAACGCCGATAACGCCTCGTTTTCTAGTATTTTGTGCGCAATCGATGACTGCGAGTTGTCGCAGTGTTGTACAGTCGACACGAAACCGAGCAGCCGTTCAGACGCGTTCGAACGGACCTCAGGAAGCCTGCCGCTGATTGATATTATCGCACCGACAACAAAGCTGCAGTGATTAGTGCGCTTCCACTTTCCCTAGTGTACTAAAAATAATAGTTAAAAGGTTGTGAAGCTCAAATACAAACATTTTCCCATTCATCTAGTAGCCGCGCCGAGATCGTTCACTTCCAGCGAAGGTTAGGCCTACCGTAACCGCTGAGTCTGTCTACACTCAATCGGCCCGTCTGAGCTGAGGAATCAACAAGTCTAACGAGGTTAAATCACTCTGTAATTCAGCTTTCCCATGGTTGCTTTTAGATAGACTATTCTTTCGTGTGTACAGTGTCAGCATAACAAGCGATGAGCGCCGATATGACGTTATAAACATACCTATATGTGCTTTCGCCGAAGGCTGTCAGCCACATTAACCGACCGCTTCTCTTACGGAGATATGTGTCTAAACAAACGTGTCGATTGAAAATCATTGTCGAGCTATGGAAATGTGGCATTACCTTTGCGTGAAGAATAAGAAACGGCTGTCAAAATCGGCAGTAACAGCCCGTACAACTTTCCGGGTCGGCGGTTCATTTAAGGCTTTTTTCGTTGTTAATATACCAATCGCAAAAACAAATCAGTGTTGCAGCCCTTCCAGGCATACTATGCAATACGGAAAACAACTTTTTCGTTCTGATAGAGGTGTAAGTTTTAGTTGAAGCCGATATCGCATCTACCATGTCTGTGCGAGACGTCTGTGCAAAGCTACAACTATGTTTGCGCGTTGACACGGCAAAATATGAACAGGTTACTATGGATCGGCGTGGCCTAGTGGTAAGATATTGGGTTTGCGATGTGTAGGGCGGAGGTTCGAATCCTCGCGAAATTCTTTTGTTTTCCTTTTTTTTCTCTTTTTTTATTGCATTACAACGTTCTCTATTTCTTTCTGTATTCGAAAAATATATAAGGTAGCCAGGCACCACGTATTTCTCGCTCTAGAGCTGCATTTCGCACCAGTACCCCCGCGCCCAGCGCCTCCCAGTGTGCCGCGCCTTGCCAGCGTCCCAGTATCCAGCGCGCGACACTGGGCCCATAATCAGGCATGGCACTGGGCACTGGATACTGGGTTTTGCAATAGGGATGTAACTCTTGTGCGCGCGCCCGCCACGGTTGGGCCGCGCCCAACTTATTTTCCGGCAACAGCGACGTGGTGAGGAACTGAGAGGCATCAACAATCTTGACCGCCGACAGAAAATACGCACAGCACACTGTCATCGGCGATGTACTGTAACTGAGAACCATGCACTTTCAAAAACAAAGCGGTGACTTTCGCTGGCTCATGCATCTATCTTCTTAGGCTGTGATGGCCCCACAACATGGTTCATTGTCTGCATTGTAGCGACGTAGCGCACAGCAAATAATTATTGGAACGACACTGTAGCTGCTTGCAAGGCGTCGATGCGCCATGGTGGATGACGGTGCTGAGCAGTGCGTAGTGTTTTCCAACGTAAAGGTTTCGCAGCTGTTGTTTGAGATGGCTGCTCTGTCATCGGTGATGTATCGGATCTGCAGTGTCGCCAACACGGTCAGCGCCGAGAAACGCTCGCTTTTTTAAACCCAGTGCGATGGCATTTCTTCATCACAAGCACGGCACACTAAATAGTTGCAACCCCTTCCTGCGTTCGAAGTTTAATTTCCTAACTGCACACAGGAGCCATCACCCACCAAAATGCGATTGCTGCGCTGTCGTTACTATATCTATCTGCGATCGCTGTTAGCTCAGCAGCAGAGGCAATCGGCAAACACATTGGAGAGAACAGCACACTCTAACTCTGCGTATACAAGCGAACGCAGGCAACTTCACTGGGCAAGCGGTGACAAGCGATGAATTGTGTCACTGGGCAGCGCGCTCTTCTTTGCAATGCATCGCGGAGGCTTCCCGCTCGCAGATAAACAGGCGCATTTTCACTGTGCTGCGTCACTACGGACCCTAGAATACCGCACAGCAATTTTGCAGTGACAACCGTTGCTCCCGTCGTTTCAGTTGGTAAAGCGGCGGCCTTAATAGCCGCCTAAGTGAAGCACCTGTGGTGAACAACCATGCCGTAGCGCTGCGTTGCCATTCCCCTAATGGTCAGGGAATGGAAAGATCATTGTCATGACTGACTTTATCAAGGATTAGAGTGCCTCAATGCGCGCGGGCATCAAGGCACCCTATCAAGGATGCACTGCCCCTGGCGACTGCTCACCGTATGAACTCCCTCGTGCGGGCGACCCTCTACAATGTATCCGCTTGTAAGCTTTCGCCTCACTGTCGCCACTCGCGGAAAAAATTTGCAAAATTTAATAATTCGCTCGATTTCTGTTTGTCATCAAACATTTATGGCATTCCAAACGAAAAACAGATACTTCAAGAAATAAAGTGTTTCTTATTTTATTTGTTGTATTTGAACGTAATCCATTGAGGGAAAGTGTAGGCGCAACAATGCACCGCATGTCACCTGTTCGCATTCGACGGAGGATAGAAAGATAATGGTCGAAAGAGGAGGCACGCCCTTGACGCGCCCTAGAAAGGCGTGGCAAGTGGCTCACGGCAAGTGTGCAGATAGACAGCAGTACAGTCACGGTATTGCTAAATGGTGATAATACGTTGATAACAATACGCGGCGCTGGCGCGTTTTGCTGCGCAGTCTTCTGTGCATGAAGCGCGAAAGTACTGTGCCGCGCAGGGTGCGCTCATGTTGTCATACGCGGCTTTATCTCGACTTTCTTTTTGCCTGCTGTTCTTGCACGTTCCTTGCTATTTCCGCTCACTGACTGCCATCGAGCAAACTCGTGTGAAACTCGTGCGAACGAGAAACTCGGCGCATCCTGCATAGAACCCCTGGTCTTTCATTGGGTTTATAGCACCGTCTCACAAAACTGTATATCCCGGTGTATTCCTGGCCAAAATACCATTTTTGTTAGTGTTGTTGCCAGCTGTTTTTTATTTCTATGACCATTCACATGTCCCTTTTCCAAAAGGCTTCCTCTATGTTGCATGGGCAGCATGAATTGCCTCCTGCATTCGCCCTCGCTCCAAAACGTCCTATATATCAGGCCATCTTTTAATTCATAAAAAGCTCCTGACCTGTTTCCTTCTCTCATAGGTCTTCGCCCGATTCTTCGCCTCACGTACCTAAGTGTTTTATCACCTCTCTGCTGTCTCCCCAGCTCTTCAATTGATAAGCCAAGTTGCTTCACTACTGTAGGCGTGTTGGCCTCTTGCGCTTTACTCTCCTTACTGCCAGCGCAGTTCCTAGGTCCGCTGGGTTGAGGAGGTTCACTTTGCCACTTTGGGTCCTCTACTCCCCTCACTCCGGATTCATTACCTAAAATTAGGTCATATAGAGGATCTTCTACGCACCTGACTGTCACCATTGCTGTATAATAGGGCGTGCATATATGAATCTGAGCTTCTGGAAGGTGTCTCACCGATCTGTCGACTAACATAACAGGCTTCACCTTTCCAGTCATATTCTTTGGATGTACTAAACTTTTCCTTACTAGTACGGTGTTCGCGCCCGTGTCCCTTAATATGGTAGCCCTCTTCCCCTCTACTTTGCCTTCTACTACTGGCATGTCTTGCTCTTTCTTATCGACAATGGCTACGCTTACCACTTCTAATTTCTCCTTTTCTAAGAACCTGTCCGCCTCGTCAGTATCATTAGGTGCTGTGACCGCTAGAACTTTTACCGTTCTTTGTCTACATTCTTCAGTGTTATGCCCAATCCTGTTGCACCATTCGCAATATTTCCGCTGGCGTTGGTCATCGCGTCCTACATGACAATGAATTGCTTGATGACCGAGAAGGTCACAAAGGAAACATCTCTGCTTGGCCCTGCGCCCACCCATTTGGGTTCTCTCTCACAGCTCATCGTCCTCTGCAGTGGGAGCATCTCTAACACTATTCCCAAGGTTTACCAATCCCTGCGCCTCTACAAACTGGTCCGTTTGTTCTGCCATTTCTTTCACCGTCTGCAATTTTCTTTCTTTCAGAAATATTGCTAACCCTTTGCTACATCTGGCAAGAAACTGCTCACCCACAATTTTGTCGCGGATTGCTTCTTATGTCTTTTCCGTTTCCGAAAGCTCTATCCACCTTTCAAAATAGTTAATCAGTCGGCACGCGAACTGTTTGCCTGTCTCCGAGTCTTCTGGCTTGCATGAGCGAAACTTCTCTCGAAACCCTTCTGCCATCAACCTGAATCTCTGTAATGAAGTTTTCTTCACCTTGTCGTAGTCTTGTGATTCTTCAGCTGACATACGCCCATATACACTCAAAGCTTCACCCACTAAACATAGGCTTAAGGCATTAGCCCACTCGCACTTCTCCCAGCCTTGCCCGACCGCTATTCTCTCGAACCGATGCAAATATGCATCCAAGTCGTCTCTTCGCTCGTCA
The DNA here is from genome assembly GCF_013339745.2 of Dermacentor silvarum. NCBI lineage: Eukaryota > Metazoa > Arthropoda > Arachnida > Ixodida > Ixodidae > Dermacentor > Dermacentor silvarum. The sequence continues at coordinate 408,315,664 of NC_051154.1, forward strand.
AAAGGAGCCATTAATTTTCTAGGGCAAATCCGCTTTGGTCTGCAAGAAGCTGAGTCAGATGACGCCGATCCGGGTGAACTCGTTCCGTCACGAGCGCCCGCGCCCATCTCCGCTAGTCTTAGCTTAAGTTCCAAAATTTCTTTTTCGCCTTTCTGCTGTTTTTCCTTCTCTTCTTGCGTGTACTCGAAAAATGCCATCGCCTCATCCTTCGACATATTCAAATCCTTCGCTATCGCCACCAAACGCTCCCACTCCATCTTTGCTACTCTCGAGTATCGGTGACTGGGCTAAGATAGAATCCTGGAACGGATCTTGGCAGGCTCGCCAATTGTGATGTTTTTGTCACCGATCTCGGGGGCGTGCGGGTGTTAGAAGAGATGGAGAAGGAAGTCGGATGGCGACACAGCAAACAGATTTTTTAATAACACGCAACATCAAAACTAAAACTAAAAATCAAGCACACTGCGGGAAAAAATATTAACAAAGATACAACCTAAGTCTAATATATTAAACACAAGTTCTCATTTGCGCCTACGCATGTATGTAGCGTCTATCCTTCAAAGTCAGGCAACCCTGTCTTATCGCTGAGACGCACGCCTGAAACGCTACAAAGAGTCACCTTGCTGCACCCGTCGTTGAACGTGTATTCCGGCTTGTCGGCTCTTTTCCCCAGCGGTCGGTGCTCTCGTTGATGGTGTAGTTATAGTCGCGTTGTAGTCGTCAAGTCGTCTCTTTATCGGTGGTGAGCTCGCCGGTACTTCGTCGGTGATGAGCTCGTCAGTAATACTTCCGTGACGGCGCTCGGCGTTGCTTAGGCCCACCTGGATAGGCCTAGCGTCGGGATGCGTCGCAACTTCTTCATGAGTGCCGACGTGGCGTCCCGCGGAGAATCGAACGTGCCGGTCTGCCGTAGAAGGGGGATCCTCTCTGGGGTGCCCGGTCCTGCCGTGAGAGGCTGCAGCCAGTCCAGGAGCCTCGCTCGAACTTGCCGAGGTCGACGGCCACACCATGGACGGCCAACGTCACGGACTCAGCCAGACCCCCAAGTCTCCCGTCGCCAGAGCGGAGCTGGCGATGCGACCTTCCTGGCCCGGAGCCACGTCGATAATCCACAGACAGCGCCGTTCATGCCTAGATTACGCCTCGGCTCACGCGCCTCGAGAGCTCGTGCCGTTCCGAACACTGTGTTTCACGTGCTCTTCTTCTTTTTCGCACCACAGGCGGCCTCTTACATATGACACCGGCGCGAAGAAACGTTGATGGCGGATCGTATCGGGATGTTTCCCTGCGCCGACGGCAGAACCGAGCTATGTGTCCGGTAGCACCACAACAATAACACACAGGAGGTTGGCGATATGCGTTGTACTCCTGAAAAGCATTGTCGCGGCGACGCTGTGGGACAAATGCATCTTCACGCGGCTCCAGGTGTGTAGCGGCCGGCTGACGAGGATAGCTGAAGCGGCGTTCGTACCGCGACTCTGGGTAGTGATTGGGCTGCGGCCTCGGTGGCGAGCGAGAACTGTAGTTGTAGTCCTCTACGCCTGTTGCAGCGATGGAAACATGATGAGCGGGGGCTGGGATTGATGCAGCATCATAAGGTGTCGAGTTCACGTGTCGGGTGAGCTCTTCCCGTACTATCTCACGTATTGTAGACCCGAGATCAAGGGACGTGTACTCGTCAACACTCGCAACGGTAGTCACATTCGGTAACCAACCGAATTTAGGCGTGATACGTCGCATCTTCAGGGTCTCGAATGTACGACAATGCCGTATGACGTCAGCTACTGTAGCAAGGTTCTCTTTGCCGATGAGGAAGTGGTATACATCCTCGGCAATTCCTTTTAAGAGGTGGCCGACCTTGTCCTCCTCTGACATGCGAGGGTTGACGTTCTTGCAGAGCTTCAATATAGCCTCAATATACGTCGTGCACGTCTCGCCTGGCACTTGGGCTCTTTGCAGCAGCGTTTGTTCAGCCTGCTTCCTCTTCGCGACTGAGTCCCCAAAACACTCCGTTATTTCTGACACGAATCGATCCCAGGTCGTGAGGGTGTCCTCATGGTTGTCAAACCACACAAGTGCCGTGTCCGTTAAGAAAAACACGACGTAGGACAGCTGAGTTGCCGCATCCCAATGGTAATAGTTGCTCACCCGTTTGTAGTGAGTGAGCCACTCATGCACGTCCTCGCCAGACTTGCCTCCAAATGTACGAGGCTCTATCAGGTGCTGACGCTGCCAGGGACCAGCCGCGGCTGTAGCAGGTACCGAAGGGGCCCCTGTAACCAGGGCAGGGGCTGCAGCTGTAGGAACTGGTACAGTCCGGGTTCCGTCTTCACCGCGAGACATCTCGACCACCAGCGGCAACGGCGGCAGTCAAGCAAGGCGGCGACTTCGGCGCAGATCAGGTGGTTGCAGAACCGTGTTGCGTGGTTGAGTACCCAGCACCTTCCACCACCGAAACTGTTACGGATGAGGCGTGTTTATTTACAGGTGATGGATGAGAGTCTAGGAAAGCAGTCCAGCCGCGGTTTCTTTCTGCGCTCCGCACACCAAAGGATTCGTCGTCCTCCTCCTCTTCCTTTCGCCTCAACCAAGGCGTTACAGTATATATATATATATATATATACCATTGGCAGATTCAGGTGCAGGGCACCTGAATCTGCCAATGTGTCTGCCATTGTGTCAATGCCAATGTGTCTGCCACTGTGCCAATGTGTCCAACGTGTCTTCCCAAAGACATGTTGGAATTAATTGTGATACGTATGACTTGTATCTGTGTATCTGTTACGTCGAAAATCTCTCTCTGCCCCTTGTTCTCTTTTTGGAGGAGACCCCCTCTTGACGCTATCCTTGTTACACTCATCTTAGCCCGCATCATTTTATGTTTGAGGCGTGTTAGGCCACGGTTACTTACGAGATTCAACTCTCACATCGTGCATACCATACGGAATTCTACATAAGCCTGCGCCCATGCCTAATCATTTTCTGATCAACCGGTAATGTTTAGACTAACGTCCTTTCCTCTTGACAGTTGTCTCTGCTGTACTGCTGCTGCCCTCTCATGTATGTGTACTAATAAATTATCTTAGTCAATTTCTTCTTGAACATTTAGTCCAATCTTTGCTACCTTTATGCGTGTGTTGGATGTCATTCTTTAAGACGTATCTTCACATTCTGCTTCCACTTCATCCACATTAGCATCCTCATTTCAGTCACTTCTCTATTCAGACTTCTATATGACTTTGTTAAAATTGTTTCAGTTCCATATACAGTATTGCTGGTCATGTATTGTCTTATAAGTATATTAGAGAGTGAAAATCTTTCAACTTGACTGCGACCTGTATAACATAAATATAAACCATGATGCATCTTTCCAGTTTTTCCAATCAGTCAGTTTTGCTGATTCTCTGGACTGTCCAATAGCTCAATTTTGGCGTTTTCCTTTATCATTGAACCTAGGTGTCCGTCTTCTCATGACTTAGCCTCATGGCTTCCCTTTCATTTACTCTGATAAACTGACATGTGGCTACCAGGCGTGAACAGCTTGCCTCACAACATAAGCTGCTTTTGCCCTAACCTTTGTGCAAGGTGTCAGTCAGCAGGGGCAAAGCAGCGAGAGCAGGGAATTATAGAATGAAGGCAGAAGTGTGAGCAATTAAAGGAAGCCACCTCTATGAAGGTAGTGGGAGAAAAAGTATTTAGAAATGTTGGGTATTTGCAGTTTCTGTTTTTTGGTCTAATAAATCTAGCTATTTCACTTATTTCAGCACATGTTTGGCAACTTTCAGTTGCAATGAGTTTTTCATTAAATGCTGCCACACTCAATACTAGAAGTTTGAGAACCCATATTTCTTATTCTGTTGATTCATTCATACCTACAAGCAGTAATTTTTGCATTTTACATTAGCTATTGAATGCAATGCCCAGATGTGTTCTCAGTCTGCTTCGGTGGGAGTATAGTTACTAACACAGTGAATGATCATGAAGTTGTGTGTTTTTAGAAAGTGTCTTAATTATGCAGCTGTGCATAATGCTATACTCTCTTCTAGCACTGATTTCTTGACATGTGACTTCAAAAATGAAGTCAACTGCATGACCTATTACGGCACGGAGTCGTGTAATTTAGACGTTTATAAACTGCGCAAGAAAAACGAAGACACAAGAAGGAAAACACACACGACACCACGAGCGCAGACTATGTTGGCAGTCTGCGCTCGTGGTGTCGTGTGTGTTTTCCTTCTTGTGTCTTCGTTTTTCTTGCACAGTTTATAAACGTCTAAAAGCTATGAACCAACTAGCCCACCAGAACGTCCTACTCGTGTAATTTATTCAAATGAAAAATTAATCTGGTGAAACCGTCTTGAATGTTGCCGAGCAACGCAGGTACGTTAGGGAATGCTTTGGAAAGCATGTTGGGTGGCTTCAATTCAAGCTCCGTGCCTCATCCAAATATTGCATTGAGAATTATTTAATGCCAGTAAGTGCACACATATTTGTGTTTATTTCTGATGTTCTTCTTCCTTAATTACCTTCTCTGTTCATTGCAGATATACAAAGCAAGAGATGCTGGCGTGTTTTTTCTTTACATTGGCAAATTGCAATATTCAGATAATGGCACACCTTACATAAATGAGGATACTAAAAATCACTTGGCGAGTAAAACACGTACTTGTGTTTTCAAATATCACAGCTTGTGTTTGAGTGTGTGCAGTTCAGACACGATTCTTGAGAAGTACTACTTGACTGTTACAAGTATGTGATGTACAATTACTCAGCACAGCAGACAGATCCAAGCCGTTGCAGACTGGTACTTACCACACAATGCAAATCTAATCATGCCCCAGGAGTTTTTTTATTTGCTTGGGTTGCCACACGACATAGCGTCAGTATGCCTCAGGATTTTAGAGGTGGATGCCGAGTACATCTTAGGAAGGGGGGAGGGGGTGGGCGCGTTTGGCATATAATTGGTAAAGAAAGTAATATTTGTAGGGGTGAAAGAATATAGGAAGTTTTGAATATGAATCGAATATTACACGCTAACTATAAGTATTTGTCACAGACCCCGTGAACGAGGCGCAGACGCCGGACGAAATTCGAAAGCCGGCTTATGGGCTTCCGAAAATAATCCAACGAAAGCAAGGACAATAAAGAATGGGCCCTCTGGTGCGCCAGCGAACGCCGGTTGCTGTCCAAAGACCGGGTCAGAGCCTAGAGTTATCAAAACACAACAAAATATATTCTACGCACAAGGCAGTTACACACAAACGTGCACACTTAGGCTAGATACAACACAATACAATTAAGATGGGTATTAACAAACACAAGAAAAATAATTAACGACAAGCACTACGAGTCCAACACGGAAATTACGAAATGAATAGGAACACCAAGTGTCCAATCGTATTCACCCGTGTTTGTCTTGTCAGACGATCTCGGCGTAGCTCGGGGCAAATCTCGAAGAAGGAACTTCTTCCGGAAATGCAGACGCTCGATGAACTCATCGACTAGCTTGCCGGGGAATCCTCTTCTTCTGCAGACGCTCGGTATTCATGTTACATCACTTCACCGGTGCGGACTGAACTGAACTCCCTTCTGATTCTCGCACGGCGGTTATATAGCCGTCACAAGCGTTCTCGAACTTTCCTATCGGAGTCGTGATCTAGTAGCATGGCCAAACCCTGGGAATCTTCTAGTCTTTTCGCGCACTTTCGATCACCGCCGTCGGAGCGTCGTTGAGGGGGGTGATGACTCATCCCGTTGGCGCACGCTCACGCTGTAGTAATCTCTTTCTCGACTCTCCGGGTGAGAAGGTGTCTCGGCGCGCGCGTGTGCTCTCTCTCCCTCTCTCCGGTTACCGTCACTTCGAGGTTTTAGACGTCTAGACTCCGTTTGTCGCATTGGCTGTTTGAGGCATATGTGCTCTCCCCCTTGGTTGGGGGAGAGCACATATGCCTCAAAGTTGCCGTGGGGCCGGCGTGCTCTTTCGCTGGCTTACGTGACGCGCAGCGCGCGCTTTGATTAAGCGTTTATTTGTGACAGTATTCTAAAATAACTAACTATTCAGCATTTTTGATTAAGTAAAACTAGCCAAATACTTCGCAGTAACCGAGTGTTAAAGTTGTTACTGTTCTCCATCTGCTAACAAAGTATCACAAATTATCACAAGTGAAACAACAAAAGTTTTCGAAGCAATGCAGAAACAAAATGGGTAACGCAAACTTTGTTTTTGGTTTCATAATGGAAGGCTACATGACAACCCCTGATTTTTGCTCATAGTCTATCATTTAATTTTGTTGACAGTCTAGTCATGTAAATTTTTTATAACCAGTGATTTTTTCTTGCAACCTGTCCTTTTACATGCCTTTACAGCAAAATAATCCTTCTGCAGCTTTTGTCTTCCGTTTTCACTACTTCTGATTTTTTTTGCGGCAACCATTTAATTAGTTCTTTTTTATAGCTAGTCATACAGCAGCTATTTATTAGAAATCTTGTTTGCCACCAGGCTCTAAAGATTTTGAGAGCTGTTTGTGCAGTTTCTTAAATGACAATTTGTGAACTTGCGTTTAAAAATAATCCTAATCTTCCGTGATAGTTAGCAGTATTTTTCTCTTGTAGTCAGTACAAGCATGGTGCTTAATTATACCAAGATAAATATGCCTGCTGTAACTGTATGCATCTGTATTCGACTATTCGATACTTACTATTCCCATTAGAAAAAAAATATATTTGCCAACCCCTAATTATTTGCATCCGACTACCTCTAGAAGAACGTACGGCCGCCTTCAAGGTCACGCAAGACAGATATGCAAATTCTCGCCGTGCGTGCACGATAAGCTGTGAGCTCGCGACGCTCTCAGTACCCGTCGAAGTGAGCGGAGCTGCGTATCTTGCCGGTCCCCGTTCTCAGAATGCCAAGTGCCTCCAGGCGGTCAGTAGTCGGAACTCCATACCCTCCCCGGATACCCACCTGCAACCTGCAACAGGCCATGCCGCCAGCGTGAGGGCCCGGGCAGCTGTGGACGCGTCCGTGCTCGTTCGATGGTCACGTCAGAAGAATTAACGCTGGCCAGTCGGGCGGTCGAGGCTAGCGCGAGCCCCAAAGAACAGTCGACGCGCACATTCGCGCGTGGAGGTTTAGAAGTTCTCCAGAGACGCGCAATGAGCAGTACAAAAGACGACGAAGCCAAATGGACGCAGGCACCATCATGTTCGTTCGCTTCTACCGGCTCTGCCGTAGCAGAGCTGGTCGCAGCGTTTCCCGGCTCGCGCTGCTGGCACAAGCATTGTGCGCACGCACAAGAGCAGCTGTGTACATACCACACCCTTTTCATACAAATTGCAGTGTTTTTCTTGACGGTGGCCTTTCTGCATCTTCGGGAAAGCGGATTTATCACCAACTTCCGCTCGTATGTTCAGTAAATGCATGGTCTGTCTGAATGTGGCCTAGCAAGCCGTTGTTCTGCTTTATGCAGGCTTCATTGACCCAACTTGCGCAAGTAACCTTCCAGCCGGAGCGGATTCAACTCAGCGCGTGGCCGATGGATTCAGTGACGCACCATACACCGTATCAGCTGTGCCCTTGGCTGCACGATATCAACAAGGCAGCTACGTTTCCCTCCCGTGTGACTTCTTCGAATTCCTTCATAAGGGGCATGCTGCATCGCTATGACTTTAGTGGGTGTGGCGGACTGAGCATCGCAATGAGGCCTCTAGAGATGGGTCATTCAGGAGCGAGCGGAAATTGTGAGCGGCTCTTAAAGAGCGAGTGAGCCGTGGTTCAGTAAAAGTGAGCGGCGGTTCTTTTGGAGAAAGGGAGCCAGTTCTCTCTCGTTCAGTGAGCCGTGCCGAACTGTTCCGTCAGAGCCGGGTCTTCTGCTGTGTGCGACTTCTACGCCATCTATTTGCGGTGTGAGAAAACAACTGAGCAAGAGTCGCCTCCACCCCCTCGCCTTCAGCTGTCGTTTGAGCGGCTCTTTTTGAACAACGAATGGTGTTCATATTGTAACCAATGACTCAAGGAGTTGTAAGATAACTATTTATTGGGGCCTAACTTGCGCCCGGCAAGTACATAAATAAATAACTGCAGCGTTCCAAGCAGGAGATTAAGAAGCCTTCTTTTCCTCGAGCGGCGCTTCACTTACTCTTCTTTTGGCAACGCTCACATGTATCCGAGTGCGTGCGGCGAATGCACGTGCAATTACGTCTTCGTCTTTGTTGTTCTCACTAATAGGCCATTGTCCTCTTGGAGGGTGCACGAACCTGCGTGCGTTATTCAAAGTCGGTTTTTGTCTTGCGTCATTATTCCCCCTCCAAGAACGCATCGTCCCGATGTGTAAAGTGGCGAAACTGTTGACAGGCTGTTGTCCATACTAAAGTGATATATGGGACTGATGATGATGATTGTTGGAGTTTTTTGGCGCAAGGGCCAGATGTGGCCAAAGAGCGCCAAGGCGATGATAATGACTTGTCAGTGGTACATGAATGGTGAATTAGAAGGTGTGGATAAAACATGTGGCATGGCTGTAAAGAGGCCTAAAATAGTCGCTGTAAAATGCGTAAAATCTATAGGTACTAAGAATATGGCAATGACTAATGAAGTGTGCTATGGATACGAGGGATGCATTGTGAAAGATTGATGATATACTAAGATATGTCAGACTCTAAAAGTTTCAAAAACCCTAATGCCTTAACAGAGCCCTTGTGATGTAAGGGCCTGGAGGCATGTGCTATACTGAGCTATTATCACAGTGGCATCCTCTTGAGAGAGGATGCGCTACGTATTTCTTGGGCTGATAATATGCAAGACAACATCATTCAAAAAAGCGAGGACTGCTTTGGTAATGAAAAGCGGTTCTTTGCCAAGAAACATAGCGGGATGAAGAGGGATAGAACAGCGGTATGCCAGAGGAAAATGTTTCTTCCTCTCTCTCTCGGCTTCCCTACACTCCAGGAGGACGTGAAGAACGGTGAGCCTCTCGCCACATCTACCACAGGTTGGAGGATTATTACCATTCAATAGAAAATTGTGGGTACCATATGTGTGTCCTATTCTGAGGCGACAGAATAGGACATCAGTTCGCCGTGTTTTTGATGCAGAGGGCCAGAAACCTAACTGTGGCTTAATCAAGTGAAGCTTATTATTTGTTTGCGCATCCCACAAGCGTTGCCAGTAGCTTCGCAGTTTCTTCCGCAAGAAAGGTTTCAAATCTGTTACAGGGACAGCAGCGGTAGGAATAATAGCGTGCGATGTTATTGATGTGGCCATTTGGTCGGCAAGAACATTACCCTCGATGTCTCTATGCCCAGGCACCCAGCATATTATGATTTGTTGTTTAGATGCATAAACAGAGCAGATCAGTGAGTAGATGTTGATAATTACAGGGTGTTTATGTTTTTGCGGCATCATTAACGCTTTAACAACGCTTAAAGAGTCGGTAAATATTACAGCCTTTTGGAGTTTCAATCTATCAATGTGTTTCACCGCCGATAGCACTGCATAGGCCTCTGCCGTAAAGATGCTTGTGTGGGGATAAAGTACATCGGATTCCGAGAAGGACGGACCGACTGCCGCATAGGAAACGCCAGCATGCGACTTTGATGCGTCTGTGTAAAATTCAGGGCAAGAGTATTTTGACTTTAGTTCTAAAAAGTGCATTTGAATGTGTGCATCTGGCGCGTGTTTTGTGACTTCAATAAACGATGTGTCACATTCAACCAGCTGCCACTGCCACGGCGGTAGCAGCTTCGCTGGAGGCATTAGGCAATGTTCAAGTAGTGCAGCACCCATTTCTTCACTGAGCTTTCTCACGCGTAGCGAGAAGGGCTGCTTCGCTGTTGGTCGATTATTAAATAGTGTGGCAGATGTGGTATCGTTTATGGTAAAATAGGTAGGATGTGAACGGTTTGAATTTATTTTAAGGAAATATGTAAAGCTGGCATAAGTCCTCTGAAGGTGGAGCGACCACACGTTTGCTTCCACATAAAGGCTTTGTATGGGGCTTGTCCTGAAGGCCCCTGTCGCGAGGCGGATTCCTAAATGGTGAACAGGATCCAACATTTTTAAAGCGCTGGGTGCAGCAGACTGGTAAACTATCGCCCCGTAGTCAAGTCGTGAGCCGACAAGGCACCTGTACAAGTTCAAAATGCATTTCCTGTCACTGCCCCATGTTGTACGCGACAGCAGCTTCAATAAGTTCATTGTTTTCAGGCACTTAGCCTTCAAATATTTGATGTGCGGAACGAATGTGAGTTTTGAGTCCAATATGATGCCTAGAAACTTGTGCTCTTTGCTTACAGGTAGTGTGGTACCAGACAGCTCAATAGCAGGGTCTGGTACTATTCCTCTCTTATTAGTGAAAAGGACGCATGTGCTTTTCTGTGGGCTCAACCTAAAACCGTTTTCATCAGCCCATTTAGCCACTTTATTTAAGCCATGCTGGACATTTCGTTCGCAGACAGCAAAGTTGCACGATTTAAAACCAATCTGGACATCATCTACATATACAGAGTGGAACATCGTTAGTGGAATAGCCGTGCGTAGAGAATTCATTTTCACAATAAACAGTGTACAGCTAAGCACACCGCCTTGCGGGACACCAGTTTCCTGGGTGAAAGACCTAGACAAGGCCTGGCCCACCCTTACACGAAAGGTACGGTTAGAAAGGTAACTTTGGATAGTACTCAACATGTTGCCGCGGATACCCATAGCGGAAAGGTCTCGGATAATACCGAAGCGCCATGTGGTGTCATATGCTTTCTCTAAATCAAGAAATACGGAGAGAAAAAACTGTTTGTGTATAAAGGCATCCCTTATTATTGCCTCGATGCGGACAAGGTGGTCTGTAGTCGACCTACCTTCTCGGAAGCCACATTGGTAAGGATCTAGTATTCCGTTGCTTTCTAGGACACATATTAGGCGCCGGTTAATCATCTTTTCGAAGAGCTTGCACAGACAGCTTGTCAAAGCATTGGGTCTGTAGCTACTAGGTAAGGACGGGTCCTTGCCCTGTTTAAGTATGGGGATTACTATAGCTTCTTTCCAAGAAGATGGAATGGAACCAGCAGCCCACATGACATTAAAAAGAGAGAGGAGTGTCTTTTCTGTTTCAGGGTGTAGGTGCTTGATCATTTCATACATGATACGGTCAGCACCTGGTGCCGAACCGTTGCAACAAGCAAGAGAAGCTTTAAGTTCAGCTAAACTGAACGGGCAGTTGTAATGTTCATTTCGGGTACATTTCCGATCGAGGGGCTGTCGCTCTGCGCGTTCTTTGAACCTCAGGAATGTTTGTGTATAATGAGATGCACTGGAGACATATTCAAAGTGTTCGCCCAGACAGTTTGCCTGATTCTCCAGGCCATCTCCTTGGGTACTCACTAAGGGCAGCGGGTTCGTCTCACAGCCCTTTAATTTATTCACCCTGTTCCATACTTTTGCCTCGTCTGTGTAGGAATTTATTCCAGAAATGTACCTCTCCCAACTCTCTCTCTCTTGGCACGTCGACGTGTCCTTCTGCCTTGCGATTTAACCTGTTTGAAATTAATAAGATTTTCGGCAGTAGGAGAATCGCGAAGCAATCCCCAAGCTTTGTTTTGATTTTTGCGCGCTTTACGACATTCTTCGTTCCACCAAGGAATGCGGCGCTTCTGAGCCAGTCCACTAGTTTGTTTAATACATTTTGTAGCAGCGTCAATAATAAAACCAGTTAGATATGCTACGGTGTCGTCCACGTTAAGAGCAACAATGTCATCACGGCCTAAGTGTGTGAGCTCTCGGAACAGTTCCCAGTTCGCCGAGTCCACGTTCCATCGAGGAGGTGGTGACAAGCATCCATCTCGCTTCGCTGAGTTCAACATAATTGGGAAGTGGTCGCTTCCATAGGGGTTCTTGAGGACAGACCACTCCAGGTATGGCATTAGTGTGCTCGACACTATGCTTAAGTCTATGGACGAGTATGTGTTATGTGTAATACTGTAGTACGTAGGTTCTTTCTTGTTCAATAAACATTCACCTGAAGAAAACAGAAAATTTTCTATAAGGCGCCCTCGCGCATCGCAACGAGAGTCGCCCCACAGGGGGCTATGAGCGTTAAGGTCACCAGCGACTATGTATGGCGGAGGAAGTTCATCGATGAAGCTCTGAAATTCTGTTCTGGAAAGCTGATGGGAAGGGGGAATGTAGATGGAGCTAATTGTGACTAGTTTACCAAACAACACTGCTCGGACAGCAACTGCCTCAAGGGACGTTCGGAGGCTTAATTGCTGACATGCAACGCCCTTATCGACCATTACGGCCACACCCCCTGACGAGGCGAGAGCGTCGTCGCGGTCTTTGCGGAAAGTGACATATTGCCTTAAAAAGTTCGTCTGTGTTAATTTTAGGTGTGTTTCTTGTACACACATCACCTTTGGACTGAATTTGCGGAGGAGTTCTTTAACATCGTCAAGATTACGTAGAAGTCCTCTCACGTTCCATTGTAATACTTGCGTATCCATAATGGAAAAGAAGTTAGTGATGTATGTACAGAAAGATAGAAGTTAGTTCACGAGACCTTTCCAGGCCCCGTAATACGGGATTTTTCTTTTCTCCCGACGCGCTCCATGGAGCTACGCCGTTCCTTCGGCGCCTGGGACGCCGGAGTAGTGATGATTGCATCCATTGCCTCGTCAGAGGCGCTGGCTGCTGCCCGCTCCGCGGGCACACTAGGGGGTTTTTGGGGCCGGTCTGCACGAGCAGTGGCCCTGGGACCGGCAGGCCCGGAGGACTGCTGGCCCTGCGTTGTAAGGGGCGGAACAGCACTGGCTGCTCCTGCCAGGGGGGCTGATGGTGTCACCGCTGTCACACTCTGTGTGACTCGGGCAGCCGCCGCAGGATGTGACGCTGCCCCCCGGCGCGCCACATCGGTGTAGGAAGGACTGGACTGGTTGTGGGCAGAAAAACGCTTGCGCGCCTCTGGAAAGGAAATGTTTAGCTTGACTTTGAGTTGTAATATTTCTTTTTCTTTCTTCCATGACGGGCACGATCGTGAATAGGCGGGGTGGTCTCCGTCACAGTTGGCACAATGGGTTGTGGAAGTGCAGTTATCTGAGGCGTGTTCTTTAGAAGCACATTTTGCACAAGTAGCGCGCCCTCGGCAGCTCTGAGACCCATGCCCAAAACGCTGACACTTGAAGCATCGGCGCGGATTGGGTATGTACGGTCGTACACGGAGCTTATAATATCCCGTCTCGATTGAATCTGGAAGGTCACTTGTTCCAAACGTAATAATTACATGCTTTGTGGGAATTTCCTTGTCGTCACGCCTTAACTTAATTCTTTGAACCTTTACTACGTTTTGGTCTTGCCATCCATCCAACAGCTCGCATTCGCTGAGTTCTAGAAGGTCGTCATCCGAGATGACACCACGTACAGTGTTCATTGACCTGTGAGGGCCCACTGAGACGGGGATGTCACCAAATGCAACAAGTTTAGACAATTTGTTGTACTGGGGTTTATCACGCACTTCCAGAAGGAGGTCTCCGCTTCCCATCTCAGTTACCTTGTAACCTGGGCCGATTGCTTCTGTCAGGCATTTTGCTACGACAAATGGAGATATAGTACAGACTGTCTTCGTTTCGTGTTGGCTATGAATGACATGGTACTTGGGAAATATTTCTTTGGGTTTCATGAAAAAGTTGAAAGTGTCATCGGTGCGCCCCCTTTTCAGGGAGCGATCAGGAAGTGGGGGAAAAGGATTTGCCATATAATATTGCTAAATTCGGCGGCGATGGTAGCCACCCACCACCGAGCCCAACAAGGGGACGCTACAAGGATGGAATGCTTGCAGACGCCAGCCATGCATCGCCGCTATAACCTAATATAAAATACCCAAGGTTGGATAGCTACACCAGGTTAACCCTTGCCGCCCAGAAATTCGGAAGTGAGAAGAAGTGACTAGAAGACAGGACAGATGGAAAAGTGAGAGAGAAAGACAAAAGATTCAAGAGGGGGACAGGAAAAGGCGACTGCCGATTTCCTCCAGGTGGGTCAGTCTGGAGGTGCCGTCTATGTGAAGCAGAGGCCGAAGAGGTGTGTTGCCTCTGCCGGGGGGCCTTAAAGGTCCAAACACCCGGCATCGGCTCAACCTCCAGGATCCCCCTTTCCCCAGACACGGCTAAGCCGCGCACGGCGACACGCGGGAGGATCCAACCCTCTTGTGCTCGGGTCCGTGGTGTCGCAACACACCAAACGCCTGCTTACGCAGACGCCCCTGCGGGAGTATATGGGACTGAGTAGAGGTGTTTGGTAGAACATTCACTGCCTGTCATAATATGCTTCATTCTGACCATATGCAGAGTTTCTGTGCGACGTCGGCATCGTGATGAGGTCACTTGTCCTTCCGGCGTAACTTCGTAGTTTAAAGGACTAATGCGACGAAGTACTCGGTAAGCGCCGAAATAACGGCGCAGAAGCTTTTCGGACAGGCCGCGCGTCCGTGCAGGAGTCCACACCCATACTCTGTCACCTGGTGCATACTCGACTTCTCTTCGCCGCAAGTTGTACCGGTCGGCGTCAATGCGCTGTCTTTGTTGAATGCGGTGTCGCGCCAGTTGACGTGCTTCTTCGGCCCTCTGTATAAATTAGCTTATTTCAGGGTTTTGTTCTGCACTGTCGTTTAACGGCAGCATTGCATCTAAGGGTGTGGTAACTGTTCGGCCAAAAACAAGCTGAAATGGCGTCACTTGAGTGGTCTCTTGCAATGCGGTATTGTAAGCGAATGTTGCATATGGTAGTACCTTGTCCCATGTACTGTGCTCTAAGTCTACGTAAATTGACAACATATCTGTCAGCGTCCTGTTCAGTGGCTCGGTCAACCCATTTGTTTGAGGGTGATAGGCAGTTGTTTTCCTGTGGCTGGTATAAGTTAGTTGCGTAATGGACTGCGTCAAATCCGCTGTGAATGCAGTCCCTCGGTCCGTGATAATAACTGCAGGGGCACCATGTCGTAGTACCACATTGGTGAAAAAGTGTTCAGCCACTTCAATGGCTGTATCACTGATTAGAGAGGCTGTCTCGGCATATCGGGTTAAGTAATCAGTCGCTACTACAATCCATCGTTTCCCTGATGACGATGTCGGAAATGGACCAAGCAAGTCCATTCCTACTTGTTCGAACGGGGCTTCTGGGGGTTCTATTGGTTGAAGGAGGCCTGCGGCTTTTAATGGAGGCGTTTTGCGTCTTTGGCAATCCCGACATGTTCTCACACAATGCTGCACCGAACTCAATATCTTTGGCCAATAGTACTTAGCATGAATTCGAGCGAATGTTCTACTCACTCCGAGGTGTCCTGCGGATGGGTCATCGTGACAGGCTTCCAAGATTTCGGATTGCAAGGATGAAGGAACGACGTGTAAGAATTTCTCTGTGCTGTGCTCAAAATTTCTTTTCTAGAGGACGTTATTTCTTATCACATACGATGATAATCCCCGTTTGAAAACTCGCGGAACATGGACGGGGTGTCCTTCCAGGCGCCTGATGAGTAGAAGCATCTTGGTGTCAGACTGTTGATGTTTGGCCATCTCAGACGTGGTCACGGCTCCAAGAAACGGAAAGTTGTGTCCATCTTCCACAGGAGCAGACTCGACCGGAGCACGTGACAAGCAATCAGCATCACTGTGCTTGCGACCAGATCTATGCACGACCGTTATGTCGTATTCCTGCAGCCTCAGACTCCATCTAGCAAGTCGCCCAAAAGGATCATTCAGGTTTGCAAGCCAGCACAACGAGTGATGGTCGCTGATTGTTCGGAACGGCCTACCGTATAATTATGGTCGGCATTTTCTTATGGCCCATATAACTGCGAGACATTCCTTTTCCGTTGCAGAGTAGTTAGTTTCAGCCCTCGAAAGAGTGCGGCTAGCGTATGCAATCACTCTTTCCTCTCCGTTTTGCCACTGAACGAGGACGGCACCTAGCCCGAAATTGCTTGCGTCCGTGTGGATGTCTGTTTCCGCTTCGTCATCAAAGTGCGCAAGAACCGGCGGCTTTGAAGTCGGCGGCGTAGCTCATTGAATGCATTCAATGAGCTCAATGAAAGTTCACTTAGCCAAATGAAAGGTACATCTTCTTTTGTCAATCGTGTTAACGGCTCCGCAATCTTCGAAAAATTTTTGACGAAGCGTCTATAATAGGCACAAAGTCCTAAAAATCAGCTAACGGCATCTTTATCCGTTGGTCTAGGAAACCTTTCTCCTACTGCGGTCTTCTCAGGGTCAGGACGGATGCCTTCAGAACTAATCACATGGCCGAGGAAAAGGAGCTCATGGAATCCGAAGTGACATTTTTGTGGCTTCATCGTCAGCCCTGCTGAACTAATAGCGTTGAGCATGGTCCGTAGTAGTTCCACATGCTGATCAGAGGTGGTAGAAAAAATTACGAAATCGTCAAGATAAACAAGACAGCACTGCCACTTTAACCCGGATAGTACAGTGTCCATCATCCGCTGAAATGTGGCAGGTGCGGAATAGAGGCTGAACGGAAGTACCTTGAATTCATATAACCTGTCTGGTGTCACGAACGCTGTCTTCTCCCGATCTCTTTCGTCCACTTCTATCTGCCAGTATCCACTTTTAAGGTCGAGAGAGGAAAAAAATTTCGCATCCCGTAGTCTATCAAGGGTGTCATTGATCCTCGGAAGTGGAGAAACATCCCGCTTTGTGACGACGTTCATCTTTCGGTAATCCACGCAGAAACGCAAGGTCTGATCCTTTTTATTTACCAGCACCACGGGCGAAGCCCGCGGGCTGGTCGACGGTTGAATTACGTCGTTTCTCAGCATTTCTTCAACTTGGTTTCTGATGACCTCTCTCTCCTTCGGTGCCACTCGGTAGGGTATTCAAATACGGTTTTTGTCTTGCGTCATTATTATAATGAGCGTGCGTAACTGCGTATGTGAATGAATGAATAAAGTTTAAAGGTTATGAACATTAATTTTGTGTTCTTATTTTGACCAAAGTTGATTTTAAAGTACCTCAAAAACAGAAAAGCTGCTGTAATGAGGATAAAGTTACATATTTCTTTTCTGAAAAAAGTACGTCGAATTCTGCCTGTTACAGTATCATAACCATTTTATCTCCTATATCAGAAAACAAAGTTTCATTGCAACAAAAAAATCACGCTTTTAAAATATGTAAAAATATTCTCTAAACATAGCGAAAATACCATAAACACGGTTATGCAATTGTGCATATATCGTTTTTTTTTCAAAG
The DNA here is from genome assembly GCF_013339745.2 of Dermacentor silvarum. Classification (NCBI taxonomy): domain Eukaryota; kingdom Metazoa; phylum Arthropoda; class Arachnida; order Ixodida; family Ixodidae; genus Dermacentor; species Dermacentor silvarum. Next base: position 408,332,908 of record NC_051154.1, read on the forward strand.
CCAAATAACTATAGAATATGCATAACAAAAGCTACACAGTTAAGTGAACCGGTGAGCCGTTCAAATGAACCGGTTCATTTCAGTGAGCTGAGCCGTTCCGAGCCGCTCACTGACGTGAGCTGTTTTGCCCATCTCTAGTGGCCTCACAAGCCGTTCTTCTGCTTTATGCAGGTTAGTGTTGACTATGTCGTAATCAAAAGCGACTACTGTGACTTCCTGGCCCTGCCATGCCCACGTCAGTGCCTTGAGATTGCATGCGAATTTCTTTGTGCATGTAAACTTTTATTGTGTGGGGACATTGAGGTGAACCCGGGTCTTCACACGGAAGCTTTATTATTATTTATTATTTAAGAATACTGCCGATCTCATAAGAGACCATAGCAGGGAGGCCATACATATGAATTCGAAAGAAGTACAATCAAATCATTTATACAATACAAAACGCTGAAGTAATCACTGCATGAAGGTCAGTGGTAACACTGCGACAAGTAGCAATGCAACAAATCACGACATGGCTACAAATTAGGACAATTACCATGATAGGGTGTGCAATGATGCAATCAGGTTAATAAAACACAAGATCCGGATACAGGTTATAAAAAAATTACAGAAATTGCCCAGCCTGTACATCCATAGTTAGGAACATCTCTAAAGATGAAGCGTTAGTAATGCAAGGACTAAGTTGGTTCCATTCTCTTATGGTTTGAGGGCCGTATGAATATTTGAAGCAATTTGAGTTGGAAGTGTATTCACTAAGTGTTTGAGCGTGCTTGTAGCGTGTAGATCTAGAACGATTGTATGAAATTAGTCTAGACGTGTCAATGTTTATGTCACCATGGATTAACGGAAACCAAAACTTTAGTCTTGCTAGTTTTGCCCGACTTTGCAGTGTTATTAACCCAGCTTTCTTTAGTAATTCAGTTGGAGAATCCGTTACCTTGTATTTATTATATATGAACCTTACTGCCTTCCTCTGCACCCCCTCCATTTTTGCTGTAAGTTCCTTTGTGTAGGGGAACGAAACAATATTGGCGCATTCTAGCACTGGTCTAACAAGCATTTTGTAGGCCAACAGCTTCGTATCTGGGCGTGCGATACGAAGGCATCTTCTCAAAAAGAAAAACCGCTTTAATGCACTTGAAGTTACATTGTTAATGTGGGTTTCCTATCGAAGATCATGCTTTAAAGTGACGCCCAAATATTTATGCTCAAATACACGTGTGAGAGGTGTGTTGTTAATAACGTAAATAAAATCAGATAATTGTTTCTTTCTGGTTACGGTAAGTGTTACAGATTTTTGAGCATTTAGGGTCATCTGCCACTCCTGACACCAAGAGAAGACAGATTCTAGGGCATTGTTTAGTATATGATTGTCATCATCGGAATTAATTTCACGGTATAAAATACAATCGTCAGCGAATAGACGGATGTTAACATGTAATCTGGAAGGCAAATTGTTTATGTATATTAGACATAAAACAGGGCCCAATACACTGCCCTGGGGCATTCCCGATGTAACAGGTGCGAAAGTGGAATCTTCGTTATGAATATGGACAAAGTGCAAAAGGTCAGTCAGATAGTTTTCTATCCATTTAACAATTGGGCTTTCTCCTAGTGTACACTGAAGCTATTCAGTGGCTTTCTCCTAGTGTACACCCAACTATTAGACTGCCGAAGAAGCCAGTCACAGAGATATCCACCCTTAGGAATCAGCAGACTGACTTAGGGAAAATGATTTTTAACCTTAAGGAGAGTTTCAGCGACTTGAAAAGGCGCATTTCACATCAGACAGCCTAGAACTTGCTTCAAGCTAAGGTAGAAGACCTTGAAGAGAGGAGCAGAGGCTCGAATCTGGTTATCTTTGGCATACAAGAAGAAAGGGGTGAAAATGAGACAGCTCTGCGCACAAAAGTGATTGAAAATCTTTTTTGTAATAAACTCAACGTAACATGCTGCTCTATCGCCAGAATACATCGCAATGGACAGGCGGGAAAGATAAGACCAGTGATTGTATTCTTTCAAAATTACAACGAAAAACAGTAAGTCCTAAAAAATGCGCGAACGCTCAGTATAACAAAAACTTCCATTCAGAATGATTATTTGCTGGGCATACTAAGAAAACGCAAGCTGTTATGCCAAAGCGCTAAAATAGAAAACAGGGAAAGAAAGTGACCCTTCTGCATGATAAACTGCGCATAGACAATGACCTATGCGCATGGGATAATGACGCAAATTCTAGGGTTGAGTTGCTTAGTCGTCAAAGAACCTCCAGCAAAAATTGACAAGAAACTTGGTGTGTTGAATAGCTGCGTCTGTTAAATATAAACGCGCGCAGTGTTGTGAATAAAAGTGATCAGCTTGAAGCCATCATTCTGCGATACAGCCCTCATGTCGTCGAGATCACGGAAACTTGGCTCCGTGATGACATTCGTGACAACAGCACCTTCGTACCAAATTTTTAGGCGGGACAGGAATACAAGAGGGTGGCCGTCGCCGTCTTGATTAAACATAACATTCCAGCAACTCTTCGAAGAGAAATCGACAATCATGAAAGTGTTTCTTTTAATTTGTCATGCTGGAACTCTTCTTTATTACTCTTTGCAGTGTACCGTTCTCCCGATGCACCCCCGCAGTTCTTGCATGATCTATACGAACACATGTCGAATTTCACGTAGGAGAAAATAATTATTGGTGACGATTTCAAGCTTCCTGGTGTTTATTGAAACGATCCTTTTGCTTCTCGTGAGCATAGCGTGCATGTTCATAGTGTACGAGACTTAATGTTCTGTAGGAACCTGCAGCAAGTGGTTAAGCAACTTACTCTCATTCAAGGCAATAGAGATGGGCAAAACGGCTCACTTCAGTGAGCGGCTCGAAACGGCTCAGCTCACTGAAATGAACCGGTTCATTTGAACGGCTCACCGGTTCACTTAAATGTGCAGCCTGTGTTATGCATATTCTATAGTTATTTGGCTTTAAAGAGACGATATATGCAAAAGTGAATAACCGTTTTTATGGTATTTTCGCTATGTATAGAGAATATTTTTACATATTTTAAAAGCGTGAATTTTAAGTTGTAACGAAACTTTGTTTTCTGACATTGGGGATAAAATGCTTATGATACTGTAACAGGCAGAATTCGTCGTACTTTTTTCAGAAAAAAAAATATATAACTTCATCCTCATTACAGGAGCTTTTCTGTTTTGTGGTACTTTAAAATCAACTTTCGTCAAAATAAGAAGACAAAATTATTGTACATTATCTTTCAACTTTATTCATTTATTCACATAACTCATTAGTGAGTTATGTGAGTGAGCTAAAACGCCATGTAAAATCAATGTCGAAATCATGCAGTACAGAACAAAAATCATACGAAAGATCCGCAAAACTGCCGAGTGCAAAATTTTAGAGACTACGGGAGCGGCGACTAAACTAAAGACTAAACTGCATCGCTGCGCCTTCTGACGGCTGCGCGCCTAAGTTCGAGAGCGCGTACTGCGCACGCGCGTCCTTTTATGTCTGCCAGCCTGCTGGTTTGGTCTAGAGTTACTCTATATACAGTAACTCTAGTTCGGTCGCTTCAAGCGCGCGCGCACCGGCACGCGGGAGAGAGCGCAAGGTGAAACATCTGCAGTCGCCGTAGAATCGTAGAGCGTAAAGGACATCGCTACTTCCTGACCTTATCACATAATTCGATTTCAAAAACAGTGACGCATAGCATGTGTTCCGCGCCGTGGAACGTCTAAATGCAAGGAGCAGAGAGTGGCGCGCTCCCAGCGCTGCCAGTACAAATGAAGTGTTTTCGTCACGATATGACAATATCCCATTTCGGGCGATTCCACGGCGACTGCAGAAGTGTCACCTTGCGCTCTCGCCCGCGTTCCGGTGCGTGTCTGGTTGAAGCGACCGAACGAGCACGCTGGGAGGTAAAAAAGGACGCCCATGCGCAGTGCGCGCTCTCGAACTTATGCGCGCAGCCGTCAGAAGGCGCAGCGATACAGTTCGCCGCTCCCGTGGTCGCTAAAATTTTGCACTCGACTGTTCCTTTCGTTTTGTTTTTTCGTTTTGTTTGCGCTTTAGCGCACGCGCGATACTGGCGATCATGCCATCATGCGCCAGGACAAAAAAACAAAAAGAAATGAAGTGCTATTACAACACAACAGATCACTGGACTCGTTTTATTGACGTGTTAATGATACACACGCTCAGAAAATGGACAGAAGTGGATGCCATGGGCGTCATTTTCATGACTACACTACTTAGCACAAATGAAGACCAGGACGTAAACTGTACGTTCACCTGTTGTCTTTAAAGACACGGAAGACCATCTTCGACGTGTTGTTGCACCAGCTCACCCACTGAACACACATTGGTCTAGAAGCCGTCTTCAAGACGTCTTGACAAGATAAGCAAGACGTCTTGAAAGCCATTTTAAACGTTTACAAGACGTCTTGAAGACGTTTTGGCAAGATATTAAATACTTCTTCAAGACATCTTACCAAGATTTTGTCGGACGTCTTAAAACGTCTTGTAGCCGTCTCTAAGACCGTCTAATGCACCGCCAAATTTGGGATATCAGACGTCTTGCAAGACATCTTGGGAACGTTTTGAAAACGGCTACAAAACGTTCTCCTGGACGTTTGGGGATGTCTTAAAATCTTTTTAAATGCTTTAAACATCTACTGGTCAACTAAGGCATGACATTTTCTAGTCGCTCGTATGTAGCTAAGCCCTAAACATTGTTTCACAGTATTTATAGTATTTACAAAAGATAGTGACAGTGGAAATATACTTAGATCTAAAGTGGAGAGGATGTGAAATCTGAACACGACGTAGGTTATTTCAACAGAGAATGTATTCCATAAAGTTACAAAATCTTCACTTTGAGGAAAAAAAAGTGAAGAAACAAATAAGCAATAAACATGGTACGAATATATACACTAAATAGAGTACAACGGACTTGACCTCTCTAAACTTTAGTTCAACACCTGATCTATCGTCAGCTAGGGGAGGGGAAGCACTAGCACAAATATGACATTTTAAATAGTCTCCCGAAGCTAAAATGAGGTCATATTGCAATCCAGATGGTCTGTCTCCTTCCGATGTCAACTATCCAACAAAATGTTGCCTACCTTCAGTGATCTGGCTAGAAACAGCATACACTGCCCATTACGTCCAGGAAGACCCAATATCATTTAATTACCTTGCCAACACTGATCTAGATTTGCAGATGGAATAATATCAAAGCCTCCTGCAACACTAATACAGAATGTTTCCTTGCATGGATGTTTGGCACGCACAAGAATTTAGATACAGAAAACACCCTTCCATTATAGCATTAATTATAAAGGAATTGAGTGTCTCCCTCTTATCTGCCACATAGAGAAATCAATGAGGATGTTCGTATTCCTCGCAATATTGAAAAAAAGGTTGGCTTTACCGACAGCACCAATCCCTATGGCCCATTTCTTACAACCCACCATAGCAACACTCAAATATTGGCAGAGCCACAAAAGCGATAAACACGTGTCAAAGCCACGTACGCTTAATATAAAGCATGATTGTTCACACAAATGAAGCGCTAAAGTGGTCAAAGGTTTCAAAGAATTTTTAATAAATCAGTAACACGCCACCACATAAGCAAAATGTTTCTAATGCACCTCCTAGAGTTTTGCGTTGTGGCTGGCTGTTATAACAAATTGGACACTTCACGATTCAGGGAACTGGCTAAGACATTTCCACAGGCTGATGCACCCACAGAAAATTCAGCGTGTTCCAATGATGCTCGACCTCAGATTACCTGCAATTAGAAGGTTAGACAAAAGATTAACAATTATGTTACAGTGAAACTTCGTTATAACGAAACGGGATATAACAAATTATTGTATACAACAAAATGAATGACGTTCCCGCTGAAATCTCCGAGGATATCCATGTTTTTATAACCTCGTTTCAACGAAGTAAGCTTATCCTGCCAATAGATACACCAAACTTCAGTTTTCCCCGAAAAAAGAAATGTCCGACCCTTGCAGGCTCGCTTCTGCTTTCCGCAGGGTAGAGCACACATTCGTTGCCGGTGTTTAAAACGTTTATGTATTTGCGTTGAATCCACCCTCGAACACTGGTCCTTGTCACCACTACGCGTAGTTGCGCATAAGCATACTCTAGATCGCCATTGCAATTCCTCTCACTGCGGCACCGCGCAGACTAGTTAGTGTAGCTATAGGCGTGGCCTCGGAGATTGCGCCGGTGCAATTTCAGAGGCCACGCCTCCCTGTGTGTACCACGTGCTGCTCGCACACGACGAACATTGTTGGTGTCGCAGCGTGCAACCTATTCAACCGCGTCGCCGTTTCGCCGGTTTCGCGATGCTAGAGACGACCCAAATAAAAGCGGTAACGAAAGATCATCACATTGAAACAGAAGGCAGCTATCGTAAAGGCAATCGTGACAGATGCTAAGTGGTGTGTTAAGGACGCCGAAGTTTCCTTTGCTGTTTTATTAGAAGTTCAGAGAGCACGTGGCCATGTAGTACTTCTGCTGGCCGAAAAGCCGTTTTCTTCTGTACAAGTTCAAACTTGTGCGCGACATTGCGCATATATTGCAGTGAACGGCAGTAATGAATATAGTGACGTAATTTTGGCTCCTCCTTCAACTTCGCTATAAAAATATTTTATTGCATATGACTGAAGACTTCCCACTCAGTTATACCGCAACCTTGTTCGCAAACAGTAACTGTTAGAAATCCGACCTAGGTATCTTCCGTACGCAGATGCAATAATGCCATCGCTGCGATTCGGCCTTATCTGTAGCCTCGGTAGCAAGCCCCCGAGATATACCGTGAAATCCGGATTCTTGGCGATAACAACAGCCTTGTCCAAGAAGGCCAGTGCCAGGTTGGAGGCTGCCACGTCCTCCGCAACTACGTCGCAAGCGACATTTTTCGTTTTCAAATCATACACATGCTGCAAGCCCTTTTTTGAAATTGCATCTTTTGTTGATTTAAACGTAGTAGCAGTTTGCGCCGAAAAACAATTCTACACCGTGTCCACATGTACCAGTTCATGATGAAACGTGCAGGCAGGAACATATATGCGCCGCGCGTCACAGGTTTTCAGAACACGTGACAAGGCCTCCTTTTGGGGACATGTTGAATGGCAGCGTCGACTCAAGGACGCGCGGCCAAGCGAGGTCACTGGTCAACTTGAACGATGTTATACGCAACGAATGAAACACTTCCGGGGTAACCGCACTCAGAATGTTCGCGACGTAATTTGAGCCAGGCGCTTAGCCCGGATATTTTTTTTCGAGGGTGGGGGAGCTAATGCATCGCGATCGTCCTGACTGCGGTGCTTCGTTCTTTTAAGTTCCCAGGCGTCGGAGAAGCGTTGAGACGCGAATGCCCATAATGGCCGCACGTTCGAAGGGTACGCGCCTTTCTTAATAGGCGACGTGCCAGGCACAAAAGGGAGCAGGGCGCAGACCGTAAAAAAAAAAAAAAGAAGCCATATTTGGAAAGGGGGGGGGGGCGGAAGCCCGGTCACCCACACCCACCTGATACGCCACTGCCCTGAGCGTCCTGATTTAGAGCAAACTTGCCGGGATCGCTGTAAAATTTTTGCTTTAATCCTGGCGACCAGATTTCTGACAACGACTTGCAGAGATTACGTCCGAGTGCGCATAACCGGAAATGTTCATTCGTTCGACGAAATATCGTTGAGGCCTGCCACATTGCCGGTCACACGCGCCCTCGAGCTCGCACGACCCTCGCCTATGTCCCTTGAGTGAGTAAGGCCATCGCAATTGTTCTGAAACCCTATGAAGTCAATGTCCCACGTTTAGGCCCACTATAGTTGCAGCATGAACAGGCAGATGTGAAGATTCAGAAGATATGTTCCAAGCATTGTATACAGAACAGCCTGCGCGAATCACGACTATCTTTACATCAGCGAAAGCAGTCATTCTGAAAGTGCTTGAAGCATGAAATCTATGTCAAAGATATCAATTAGAAATGAATCAGAAGTGAAGAAACAATGTCGTTTGAATTGCACTTGCGGAGCACGTGGCAGGCTGAATATGCCACCGACGAGTCAAGGCTTCTATCATTGCTAAGGAAAGTGGATTTGAAGGGAGTTTCTGGAATCCCTTGCTATCCAGACTACAAAAAAAAAAAAACTACAGAAAAACGCTGTATCGCAACGATGGCAATATCCCGCCTGCATACGCAGAATGTCGTCGTTTCGAGCAGTTCGTGTTGTGAACAAGGCTTCCGTGCGTCCAATTCTTATTACCACTTTTTGATCGGCGTCCTCTGTTTTTTTTTGTTTTTTTTTCTTGTAACATGAACTCCAGAACCAAGAGAAAGCATAAGCCAGATGCAGCACTGAATTTGAATTTATTATCCTAGCTGTTGCAAGGTATGGAAGTCAATGTGAGCAGAAAAACTGAAGACGGCAAAATTCTACGTATTAATCATTCTTGTGGTTTAAATTAGGAAAGATAGATTTGTCAAGAACCAAGTGAAGCACCATAAAAAAATTTCGGTCCAAACTATCAGTTAATGAGGACACAAAAATACATATGCCACACATACAGGTCACACTTAGAATTTATTTATTTAAAGGCGCAAACGATAGGACATTACATCCGTGTGTTATTCTGAAGGCCAACATCTTGTTCTGTCATTACTGAGGCCATAATGACGTATTCACCTTCTGTCATCCTCGCCTCAGTGGTAAGCTCAACCTACTCAGCGGTTGGTTCAGCTTACCGGTAACAGCATACTGAATTAAAATGACAATTACATGACAAGCGCCATGGGCTAGTCATATCACTACTTCAAACCATTACGTTATTAGGCGCCTGGAAGAGCATGTCAGGCGAATAGCCAGGCTAACATCTCCAGCATCTCAATAAAGAATAATTCTTTTTCTCTCTCTCTTTGTTACACAGCAAGCAGCTTAATAACGAAATGGTTTGAAGCATGTGATATGACATGGACCATTGCGCTTGCCCAAGTGCTATCTGCCACATGCAATTTTTTTTTAATTTGGTTCAGTCTAAAAAAAAAAAGCCTTGTAGAATGAGAACATACGGTATGTTGTCATTCTACATGGTTGACATTCTACAATTTTAAGAACATGTGGCAAACAGCACAATTGTGCTGTCCAAATTGTTCTAAATTACTCGATGAGGTGGCCTATTCTACGAAAAATCAAAACGTTTAATTGCACAATTTACAGTTACACTAATTAACTTTATTAATTACCTCACTGCACATATTTTAATTGTAGCTAGTGATTATGCCAGGCATATCGACTTGGAACAAATTCTGAGGATGGCAGCGGTTTCGAGATATGCGGTATCAAACTTGCAGTAAAAATGCAGTTTTTTACCTTAATTTTTGAGAAAACACTGTTTCATACATCGAAGCACACACTAACTGGAACGCCAATGCATTTAGGTGGACACATTCAAAATTATCATATTGAAACTAGCGTAGTCCTCAAATCTCGGTCTAAGTCGATATGCATTGCATACCCACTAGCTACAATTCGTCGATTAAAATATGTGCTGCAAAGTAGTTTGTTTATTAGCGCAATTAAGTAAATTATTCGGAAAGCATATTGGTTTCTCGTAACGTAATGGCCGCCTTATCGAGTAATTTTGATCAAGATTTATAATTGTGCTATCTGCCACAGGCAATTTTTTAAAAAAATGGTACAGCTAAAAAAAAGACACCACGTATATGGACACATAATCCGCTCTGGAACAATAAGGCAGGCCTGACTTGTAGACTATATTTCCGCATGTCTAGGGCACAAGAGGAATAAGAAATGACCTTTTTAGCGTTGCAAATAATTAGTCTTGCGATAACACAAGCTCATCGTTATGTGGATCACAGGAAACCACTCTCTCATGCATCGTTCTGTTTTCCAGCGCTTCAGCTTGCTGACAGAACGCTGCAAGTGTCTGATTTTGCTCAACGGTTGACGCTACGGGCGAGTAGGTACATATACCTCAATTTATTTAATTATCCAGTTACCTCAAGGGTTCCCACTGGAACATTAAATGAACAAGCATTAACCATATGCCGTTCTAGTATTGCCGCTACCGTATCCACCAGCTACCGGTTGGTTTGCTTGCATTGCCTAAAAAGCACGCCACGCGTACAACTGGCGCAGCTTAGCGAGCATGCGCCAACCAGACTTGTGCCTGAGAACGTCGCGGCAACGGTATAAAGCGATATATAGCGCTATGCTAAACGTTCGTAACAACACTAAAATTTCAATTTCCCTTCCCTTCCAGAGAAGTGCGTTCAGCGATCCCATAAAGCTCTGATAAAATAACGGGTAAACAACAAACAAAGCAACAATTCACAACAGCGTGACCCGCCGCGGTGGCTTAGTCGGCTAAATGGTTTTGGCTCGTAAAACTCCCGAAAGAAGAACACAACAGCGTGGAAACGCGTAGATGGCCTGGCGATATTTCTTTAGCCAGAGAAACAAACAAGGAAACAAGATATGGGGCATGCTGAAGGTGTGCAAATCCCGTCTGCGGCGGCCGCATTAGAATGGGGCGAAATGCAAAAATGTACGTGTGCTGTGCATTGGGTGCACGCTAGAGAGCCACAGGTGGTAAAAACTCATCCGAAGTCCCCTACTAAAGCGTGCTTCATAATCATATCAAGCTTCCGGCATGTAAAGCCCCAGATTTTCATGAATTTTAGTTACGAGTTCACCTAACGTTTCGTTTTCAGCCCGCGAGATTTAGCATATTCAGATTATGACTTGCGGTAGGAACGCCGATGCGAATTTAAGCCATGCACAATTTATGGGTTAAATTGATAGCGCGAAAGAAAATTATGCGCAAAGCGGCGTGTTCCCGAGTCTCCATCCATGAGCAGGCACCCACAAAGATCGCAATATTTTAGAAATGCCTACCAGCAATCAATTGATTCGAAGCGTGGGTGAGTGTAGCTCGACCAAATGCGCAGTACACAGTTACATCACCGTCACTAAACGCAAATGAAAAGAATAAAACAGGTGAGTCACACGCAACCAGTACAATGCGAGTTGAAACACAACACGTTGCAAATAAGCGCAGTAACACGCAACAGCAAGCGCGCGATTTTACGCGAGAACAATGGGGATCAAGATTCGAGGCAAAATATTTTTGAACGACGCTACCGCGTCAACCAGGAATTGAATAACAATAAACATGCCAAACAAATCATGTCGGCTACGCAAGTTTTCCTGATCGCGTTCGTGATCGCCAACAATATTAATGCGGGAATGGTGGGCCACTGGAAGAGCAAGCAGCGTAGTTCTGTATCGCCAAACGAGCGACACTAGTTGAAGCCCTAAAGTTTCGGCATGCGTACAGCAGCAGCTGTGATAAGCCTGTCAAGAGTAATTAACTCTCCTTAACGTTCAAAAATTATGGGGCTTATACGCGCCAAAACCACTATCTGCATTATGAGGCACGCCAAAGTGAGGGATTCCGGAATAATTTGGACCACCTGGGATTCCTTAGCGCGTACCTAAATCTAAGTACACGGGTGTTTTAGCATTTCACCCCCACAGGGTCACTAACTGTCCCGAACGCATTCCACGGACTATGGATGACTGCAATATAATTAGGAATTAAATTTGTCAGTGCAGCGCTACATCTCGCACGTTATAAGGATCATCGAGAAAAACACGAAAACGCGTCATAAAATAGTTATTCACAATGTGGAAAAAGCAAGCATTATTTTATCTGTGACAAACATGTATCAACGCTTAATTTAAGACGGCGGCAAGCTCACAGTATACTTTTCGAGCGCGTCGCGCAAACGTGACATGCCCATACAAAGGGCATTTGGGGGTAACACTTCTCAGAAATAAGGCACTTTCGTGCGGTACTCACTTTTTTTTTTTTCGTATCAACGAGGCAGGATCCGCTTTCCGAGTCAAAGAAGCGACGCCGCGTACTCCGAGGGTCAGCAAGGGTCCTTGGTTAACGCATCGAAGACACAAAATGCCACACAAATGCGGCACGCTCGGCCAGTTTTCAAAGTCGAAAACAGGCGCGAACCGACTTGCCCGAACAACCGGCGCCGCTTCCCGCCGTGAAAAAATGTGAAACGGAAAAGATTGAAAGGACGGTCGCAAGAGAGAACGGCAAAAGGAGGTTGAGCTCACGCGACCAAACCAACGCCCTCGCTCACGGCTTTCGTCACGTGATAGTTGGAGGCGCCGAGAGAGAGAGAGTGGTTGTGAAGAGGAAGAGGCGCTATGCAGCCAGGGCCGCCGGGCATGGGGGAGGTAGAAAATTCCAATCTCTTCCTCCTTCCATGTCTGCCAGTCGCGGCGCCGTTAGCCTTTCGTTTGCACGGAGAAAGGAAACTCCGGAAACGCGCTCGAGCAGAGCGCTCGCACTGAAATGCGGAATGCTTGCAGCGTTAGCTCCGGATACTTAGGAATGGTGAAATCGACATTCTCGGCAATCGCTACACCGATTTCGATGACGTTTCTAGCATTTAAAATAAAATGTAAAATAATGTATGGGCTGGAAGCAGATGTTGATTTAATGTCGGCGCTGTCTTTCGAAAGAGTCTCGAAAATTGGAAAGCATCACGTTTACAACTCTGCGACATAGCAATACTAAACGATATCGCAATTTTGTAATGTGCACCTAATAACACGTCCAAAGCAGACAAAATAGATGCAGTATACGCGGCTCTGAAAGATACCGCTAATTATCGAATGTGCCTTTTTTTGCAATGTCCTTGTAAGCGTTGTGATAAGTACACGTGGACTGCAAACTTATTGCTAAAGCCAGCTTGCCCGCTTTAAGCGCTCCGATCTTGGTAGACGCTTGCATAATACCCCCGCCACGCATCGGCTGTATATGGCTGCACTGATCATGAGCTGCGGACCAACCGTGCTCGGGCCTGGTAACTGCAATATCGGTCTTGTTACATATTGTTACCAATTGGTTAACTTAGCGCTTCTATGTATGTGACAAATATTCCAAGTAAATATACAAAGTAGGGTCATTCAAAACATTTCAAAGAGGTCGCAAATAAACTTTGCAGTATTAAAATTCCAGGAACGCTTACTATAATATGTGGTGCACTTCTAAAATCGCCGTGCTGTGGTTGCAAATAATTGGGCAAAAGAAACACGTCTAGGTGAAATGCCATGCTATACTGCTCTCCCCCCAAAGTACACATAATTATTTATACCGCCAATTTTAGCTATAGCTTTTGAGCGTATATAGGTATTTAATTTGAAAGAGCGATGAAATGAACGATTCAGTCTCACAACTGCGGAGTACACGACGGTGAAAAGCGTTATAAGGAATTGATGAACTTGCGATACTATAGTTTTTACTACATGATTGAACAGCTGACAGCGGAATTGTGATGCAGCTCAATGTGCAGATTTCGGTAGGAGCGAAAAACTGTCAAATAACGCGCTGGCGTGGAGGTTGAACTAGCATCGTGCGAATAACGCCGATTGCGACCGCCTGCAGAAAACCGCGCAGGTAATAACTCGAGCGATCTTCTGCCACAAAAATATATAATCGGACTCACCTATTCATCTATCTGAAATTAACGCTCACACTAAATTTGCGTAGCTGCTCAGCGTAGGCACACGTTTTCCGTTACCCGCCACGGTAGCTAAGTGGCTATAGCATCGCGCTCCTGAGCTCGAGATCGCGGGTACGATAGGATCGAAACCCAACAACGATCGTGTACTTAGATTAATGTGTATCTTAAAGATCCCAGGTGGTCAGAATTAATCCGGAGTCTCCACCTACGGTATGCTTGATAGTTTAGGCACGTACAACCGTTGGATTTATTTTTCACTTTTTCTGTTTTCTCAATTAACGTGGTTAAAGGCCTTGGGTCTTGCATGTATGCTGCCTTGAATCTAGCATATTTTTTTTACGTTTGCATCATGTTTTTTTTTTCTTCATGAAATACGTATAGACGCTACGACTGGACCTACAGTGCAACGACACATGTGCAGCTAATGTTAATGTACACCTTACAGGATGGTAAAATGACAGACCAAAAGAAAGGCAGTGCATGTGCACGTTTTTATGTACCGGCTGTGTGACCAGTATGGGTGCTAGATATCTAACAACCGTATAAAGCTGCGGAAAGAACTGAAATGCATATTTTATACATATATCTGGATAAGGATCCGCACAGATATCTTCCAGACGTTTTTACAAAACGTTTTCAAGCCGTCTTAGCAAGATGATAGCTTAAAACAACTTAACAAGACGCCTTCAAGCCATCCTTCGCAAGACGTCTTCATTACGTACATATAAAGACGTCTTGTAGCCGTCTTGAATAGTTGTAGACGTTCTAGTTCATTTTGGCTGGTCCAAGACGGCTACAAAACGTCTTGTGTTCAGTGGGTATGTATGTATGTATGTATGTATGTATGTATGTATGTATGTATGTATGTATGTATGTCGCGACGAGGTTTGTTGTCGTCGATAACGTTGCAAGAACGCTACGTAAAGGTAGGCACTGCAAGGGCTTTTTGCTATCACGGGGCTCACTCGCGATCACGGCACGATACTTCGTCTTCCTCTTCAGTCGGCACATACACAGGGGCGGCCTCTGCTTCATTACAATGCCCCGGGAGCGAAGCATAGCCATCCTGGCGGCTCAGGGCGCAGTGAAGATCATCATCATCATCATCATCATCAGCCTATATTTTATGTCCACTGCAGGACGAAGGCCTCTCCCTCCGATCTCCAATTACCCCTGTCTTGCGCTAGCGTATTCCAACTTGCGCCTGCAAATTTCCTAACTTCATCATCCCATCTGGTTTTCTGCCGACCTCGACTGCGCTTCCCTTCTCTTGGTATCCATTCTGTAACCCTAATGGTCCACCGGTTACCCATCCTACGCATTACATGGCCTGCCCAGCTCCATTTCTTCCGCTTAATGTCAACTAGAATATCGGCTATCCCCGTTTGTTCTCTGATCCACACCGCTCTCTTCCTGTCTCTTAACGTTAGTCCTAAGATTTTTCGTTCCATCGCTCTTTGTGCGGTCCTTAACTTGTGCTCGAGCTTCTTTGTTAACCTCCAAGTTTCTGCCCCATATGTTAGCACCAGTAGAATGCAATGATTGTACACTTTTCTTTTCAACGACAGTGGTAAGCTCCCAGTCAGGATTTGGTAGTGCCTGCCGTATGCACTCCAACCCAATTTTATTCTTCTGTAAATTTCTTTCTCGTGATCAGGGTCCCCTGTGAGTAATTGACCTAGATAAACGTACTCCTTTACAGACTCTAGAGGCTGACTGGTGATCCTGAATTCTTGTTCCCTTGCCAGGCTATTGAACATTATCTTTCTCTTCTGCATATTCATCTTCAACCCAATTCTTACACTTTCTCGATTAAGGTCCTCAATCATTTGTTGTAATTCGTCTCCATTGTTGCTGAATAGGACAACGTCATCTGCGAACCGAAGGTTGCTGAGATATTCGCCGTTGATTCTCACTCCTAAGCCTTCCCAGTGTAAGAGCTTGAATATTTCTTCTAAGCATGCAGTGAATAGCATCGGAGAGATTGTGTCTCCTTGCCTGACCTTCTTGATAGGTAACTTTCTACTTTTCTTGTGGAGAACCAAGGTAGCTGTGGAATCCTTGTAGATCTTTGCTAAGATATTCACATACGCCTCCTGTACTCCTTGATTACGCAATGCCTCTATGACTGCTGGTATCTCTACTGAATCAAATGCCTTTTCATAATCTTTGAAAGCCATGTAGAGAGGTTGATTGTACTCCGCAGATTTCTGCATTACTGCACTACTCCGCAGTGAAGATGAGTGGGTCGTAATACGGTTTCAGGCGGTTGACATGTACTGTCTCTCCCCCACGACGACGCAGGTCTGGTGACACTGTGAGCGGCTCAACGATGTAGTTGACCGGTGAAGTGGCATCGATGATACGGTACGGACCGTGATAACGCGCCATGAGTTTGGAAGAGAGGCCAGGAATGTGGGCTGGTATCCAAAGCCAAACAAGCGAACCGGGAGCAAAGCTGGGTGGTGGTTGATGAGTATGGTCATGTCGTGTCTTTTGACGTTCTTGAGTCTCGCTAGTGAGGGAACGTGCCAGCTGACGGCAATCTTCAGCATACTTGGCGACTTCGGAAAGCTGAGTGTACTCTGCGGCGTCAGGTTGGTACCGCAGTATGGTGTCCAAAGGGCATGAAGGCTCACGGCCATACACAAGGAAAAAGGGGGAAAAGTCGGTAGTCGCTTGCGTCGCGGTGTTGTATGCGAACGTGACAAAAGGGAGTACGGCGTCCCAGTTGGAGTGGTCGGATGAAATATACATCCGACACATGTCGCCAAGTGTGCGATTGAACCGCTCGGTCAGGCTGTTGATTTGGGGATGGTATGCAGTTGATTTTCAGTGGATAATCCTGCACTCAGCGAGGAGGGCTTCGACACCCTCCGACAAGAAGACACGGCCCCTATCACTCAGTAGTTCTCGGGGAGCACCATGGCGAAGAACAAAATTGCGAAGGATGAAAAACCCAACTTCACGGGCGGTCGCTGCCGGCAGAGCTGCAGTCTCAGCGTAGCGAGTAAGATGATCTACGCCGACAATAATCCACCGATTTCCACTCCCGCTGCATGGAAGCGGGCCGTAGAGGTCGATGCCGACTCGGTCGAACAGACGAGCCGGGCGTGGTAGCGGCTGCAACGGTCCTGTGAAACGGTGTGTAGGTGTCTTGCCCTGTTGGCAAGTAGTACAAGCCTGAATGTACTTTTGCATAAAGTTGTACATGCCTCGCCAATAATAGCGTTCACGCAACCTTGTGTAAGTTTTGAGGACGCCGGCATGAGCGCTTTGGGGATCAGCGTGAAAAGACGCGCAGATGTCAGAGCGCATATGACGAGGTATAGCAAGGAGCCATTTGCGACCGTCGAGCATATAGTTGCGGCGATATAGAATGTTGTCTCGCACGGAAAAGTGGGTTGCTTGGCGACGCAGTGCTCATGTCGAACGGACATCAGACGGAGCGGCAAGGTAGTCAAGTAACATTGCAAGTGTTGGGTCCTTGCGCTGCTCTGTGAGCATGTAGGTGATGGTCAACGGTGACAGGGTGGACGTGGAGTCTGACAAAGACGCCAAGTCAGGCGTCAGTGGGGAGCGGGAGAGCGCATCAGCGTCGGAGTGCTTGCGGCCGGAGCGGTACATGACGCGGATGTCGTACCCTTGCAAGCAAAGCGCCCAACGTCCTAAAAGCGTCCCGACGGGTCTTTCAAGCAAGAAAGCCAACAAAGGGCATGGTGGTCAGTAACTACGGCGAAAGAGCGGCCGTAAAGGTATGGGCGAAACTTGCTTAGTGCCCAGATGATCGCTGGGCACTCCTTCTCTGTCACTGAGTAATTTAATTCTGCTTTCTTTAGAGTACGGCTCGCATAAGCGACAACGTATTCATCATAGCCAGCTTGCCGTTGCGCTAAGACCGCACCAAGGCCAACTCCGCCGGCATCAGTGTGAACTTCCGTAGGAGCCGCAGGGTCGTAGTGGCGAAGAATCGGTGGTGAGGTCAACAAGTGGCGCATCTGCTGAAATGCCGCATCACATTCAGGTGACCACGCTGCTATGCCGTTACTGGCGGAAAGTAAACTTGTCAAGGGCGCCATGATGGATGCTAAGTTGCGTACGAAGCGACGAAAATAGGAACATAAACCAATAAAACTGCTGAGGGTTTTGATAGACGTGGGCGTCGGGAAGTCTGCAACGGCGCGGAGCTTGTCTGGGTCCGGGAGGACGCCGTCCTTGGAGACTACGTGACCTAAGATGGTTAACTTGCTTGCAGCAAAGCGGCCCTTTTTGAGGTTGAGCTGTAGGCCGGCAGAGGCGAGACAGGTCAGGATGTCATGCAGGCGAGCGAGGTGTGTCGAGAAATCGGTTGAGAAGACGACGATGTTGTCGAGGTAACATAGACATGTCTTCCACTTGTGGCCGCGAAGGATGGTATCGATCATACCCTCAAAAGTAGCAGGTGCGTTGCACAGCCCGAAGGGCATGACGTTAAACTTGTAGAGGCCATCGGGTGTAACGAATGCGGTTTTCGGATGGTCTGGTCCGGCCATTGGAACTTGCCAGTACCCAGAGCGCAGATCCAAGGAAGTGAAATATTCTGCGCCTTGCGAGCAGTCGAGAGCGTCATCGATTCGAAGCAGTAGAAAAACGTCTTTTCTTGTTATCTTGTTTAGGCGTCTGTAGTCGACACAAAAACGAACGGAGCCATCTTTTTTCCTTACCAATACGACAGGTGAAGACCAAGGACTTTGAGAAGGACGGATGACTTCACGTTTGAGCATGTCGTCCACTTGCGTCGTGATGACTCGTCGCTTTTGGCCGATACACGATACGGGCGCTGTCGCAAGGGGGAGTGGGAACCGGTGTCGATGGTGTGAGAAACACCGGTGGCACGGCCCAATGACGTCTGATGGCAGTCGAAAGAAGAAAGAAACTTGTGAAGGAGAGCGAGAAGTTGGCGGCCATGAGATTGGGAAAGAGCAGGGTCGATGGCGTTGTAAAAACACGCTGAAGACGATGACTCTGAGACAGAAGCGATGGCGTCAACGTAACAACGGTGGGAGTCGGTAGGAACATCGTGATCGTCAACGTAATCGACCGCCTGCAAGTATCCTAGGATCTCTCCACGCAGTAGGTTGATCGGGTACAGTTAGTAGTTGGTGACCAGCATAACAGTTGACCCAAATGTTATAGTGAGCACGGCAAACGGAAGAACTATGCTCTTGCGCGGAGCAAACACATCGGACGGCGTGAACACTACAGTGGTGTCAGAGTCGGCAGCAGGCGACAGGACAACAGCGATCGACGACTCAGGGGGCATGGTTGTGTCGGCATGAACAATGTGTTTATCGGCAACGTGAGGAGAGCCGGTCAGGAGTGATTCACATAGTGGTAAAAGCGACACTTCGGCACGCGAACAGTCAATGACAGCATGATGACGTGACAGAAAATCGCAACCAAGAATGAGGTCGTGAGAGCACGATGGTAGCACGAAACATTCAATTATATATAGAACTTCGTCGATGACGACCCGGGCCGTGCACACAGCTGAAGGGTGAATTCGCTGCGCGCTGGCAGTGGCGAGCACCAGGCCAGAGGGAGCTGTAGTCACTTTTCGGAGTTTGCGACGAAGGTTCTCGTGAATGACGGAAACGGCGGCTCCGGTATCGACTAGCGCAACTGCGGATACTCCCTCTACAAAAACGGTAATAACATTTTGCGGTGAAGATGGAGGTCTGAGAACGTCGATGTATTTCCAGTTCTTGCCTCAGGAACTGCACCAGTCAGTTTCCCGCTTCAGTGGGAGCTCGACGACGCAGGGGTGAAATCGAACGCCGACGAGGGGAAGGGGAACGACGAGTTTCTCATCGGCGATCGGTTTCAAGTCGTCTCGGTAAAAACGGAGACGCGGCGGCGTATTGTGGTGCGTAGGTGGGCGTTTCAAAGGTGGTAGGCGTTGTTGGGGCGCGGCAGCGACAGAAGCGCACCACATGGCCAGCAATGCCGCAGGCCAAGCAAATAGGCCGGTTGTCTTGAGTGCGCCACGTCGCGGTTAGACGAAAAAACTGCGGTGACTGTCGGGCAACAGGAAATGAAGCCGGATGCATGGGCGATGAAAAGGAAGCTGGCGGCGGAGGAGGCCGTGCAACCACGGCTGCGTAACTGAGCGGTAGCGACGTAGGGTGATTGGGAAAGTCGGTATAGGGCAGCGGCACACTCATAGGATTGGGTGGGGAGGTTGTAGGAGCTCCAGGAAACGCTTCCGATATCTGATTCCGGATGGCTTTCTGTAGCGTTGGACTCAAAGATGCCGAATGTGCGTCGCTATGAGGCAGCAGCGATAGCTGCCTGGCCACCTCTTCGCGAATAAAAGCTTTTATATGTTGCGATAGGGTCGAGTTGGGCAGAAGGTCCGCAGAAATCGCAATGCTCGAGACGGAATCGGCATGCTAAATGTTCTGGCGGGCGATGGAACGTTGGCGGCGCAGCTCTTCAAAGCTCTGGCATAGGGTAGTAAGGACGGATACGCTCGTTGGGCTTTTTTTCAGCAGCATCTGGAATGCGCCGTCCTCTCTGCCCTTGAGGATATGCTTGATCTGGTCATCCTCTGACATGGTGGGATTTACCCGCTTGCACAAATCGAGGGCATCCTCGATGTAGCTGGTAAATGTCTCTCCAGGCTGCTGCGCGCGCTGGCGCAGACGCTGTTCAGCGCGTAGCTTACGCACAGCGGGGCGATCAAAGACTTCGGCAAAAAGTGTCTTAAATGCTGACCAGCTTGAAAAGTCTGATTCGTGGTTGAAGAACCACAGTTTGGCTGCGTCAGCAAGGTAGAAAGACACGTAGGAGAGCTTAGACTGGTCGTCCCATTTGTTATGGGCACTTACCGTTCGTACGATGAGAGCCAGTCTTCCACGTCGTGTTCGGCGGTCCCACTGAAAATAGGTGGGTCGCGATGAAGAGGGACGCCGGCGCAGAGTACAGTGGCAGCCGGTGGTGCAGGCAACGAAGTGGCTGGATCAGGCATAATGCCGGGCGACATCGTTGGTGTTTGCAGGGTTCGAGTGCGGAGCTCCAGGACGAGGCGAAGGATCTCAGCAACCTCCACCAGATGCGACGAGGTTTATTGTCGTCGATAACGTTGCAAGAACGCTACGTAAAGGTAGGCACTGCAAAGGCTTTTTGTAGCACGGGGCTCACTCGCGATCACGGCACGATACTTCGTCTTCCTCTTCAGTCGGCACATACACAGGGGCGGCCTCTGCTTCATTACAATATATATATATATATATATATATATATATATATGTGTGTGTGTGTGCGTGTGTGTGTGTGTGACGCGAGCAGGAGGTTGCGGACGGAGACAAACATGGTCGCCCGAACACTACCTTAATTCTTCGTCTTCCTCCTTCACCACTAATGCACTGCACCATCCTTGTGTGGTTCGTTACACACTACCCCCTCTCCCCGAGAGAGCGCGCGCAACAAGCTACATGAGAAGGAGCAAGGATGTGATGATAAAAATATCAGAAGGTGCAGTTACTACAATGTCCTGGCTTTAAGCTCATTCCAACTTCTAAGAAATGTGCGGCAGTCCGGTGACGTCCAGCATAGCTCGGGTGGCCGAGGCTGGCTGTTGCACTCTGGACGACATATGCATGCCCCGATGAAGATAGGTGTTGACAGATTGCAGCAGTGGGAACTCTGATGTAGTGGGTGTCGGCTGACTCGTCGCGACTTGCAGACACGTGGTGTCTCCAGCTCGAAGGTTCTGTTGACTGAGTAGTCTAGGCGAATTCTTTGTTGGTCCAGTATGTCAGGAAAGTGCCTGCGTTCTTTTCGTCGTTGTGCACATCGTCGTCGCACGAATCCTTGGGGTGGAAGCAGTCCTGATAGGTGGTGCTGAAAGTGCACTCGGCGACCTTTCTTGATTGCAAAACGTCGTCTTCGTTGAGTTCTGCTTGAGTTGAGTGGGCTTGCTCGTTGACGCCTTTCTTGTTGTCGTATCTGTGCTATCGGTGACGCTTTTTGTCGTCGTCTATTTCGAAGTTGTCGTCGGGGTCGTTGAAGTTGTTCTTGAAGTTGCTGAAGTTGATCTTTGGGATGTTCTTGCGACAGTTGTTAAAGTAGCGTATCTATCGGAATATGCCTTTGCTAGCTTGCGCAAATTAACGTGGAGATGAATGTGTAGCTTGTACAATGCTCCTGTTTATGAGACTCGTCTGGTGACGAGCGCAGTGTGTCAGGCTTCTCAGAAGACTCTTCCGGGGCTGCTTCGACGTCATTCAGAATGCGCACTTCTGTCATTTGAAAGTGCGCGATGCTGCTTGGCGCTTGCGAAGCTGCAGAAGTGGCAGAGGTTTGTTGAGGTGTAGTATGCAGAAGAAAACTTGAGAGTCGCGAAGCAGCTTGATCTTCAGATGTATGTGACTCCAAATTGTCTTCGCTTTGAAAGGTACGTGCATTGGGGCTGGTGCGTGTATTCTGATTTTGTCTTGACATTAGGCAAGTTGGTTTCGTTTCACCAGAAGAACTGATTGTTGCTCTATTTTCTCGATTCGTGTTGCTGATACAGAAGTTTGTGTCCATGAGATTGCGAATTCCTGTTGATTGATCGCTGGATGAGGTCGCAGTGGATGTGGCCTG
Organism: Dermacentor silvarum; assembly: GCF_013339745.2. Lineage (NCBI taxonomy): Eukaryota > Metazoa > Arthropoda > Arachnida > Ixodida > Ixodidae > Dermacentor > Dermacentor silvarum. The sequence goes on from NC_051154.1 coordinate 408,355,136, forward strand.
GCATTGTTCTCGCAGAGAATGGTCGTGGTCCGTCTGCGATGTCGTGACGCCGTGCTCAATCGTGTAAAGCATATGCATTGCGGAGAAGAGTCGTATCCGCGCATTCGAGACGAGCGATAGGATGCGTCAAATGGTTCGGGGACATGATTCCTGCGGCGTGTCGATAGCATAGTTGGTAAAGCTGGCTGTGTGGTAGTCATCATTATAGGCGTGCGTTCGTGCGTCGTCTTCTTGGGAGGATCACTACATGAGAAACTTGTCGACGATCTAGTCACGCGTGGCTTTGGTTTGCACTGATGATGATGGCTACGTGGAATATGCGGGTGACTACGGAGACACAATTGCAATTTCTCCAGCTGTCGGATAATTAGGGGGTCTGCAGCGTATACTTTAAATCGACTGATCATCTCTTCTTTGATTTTCTCCCACGATTCGTTGTTTTCAAAGATGTGCATGAGGTAGAAGTGAAATGCCTCAGCGGTGACGTAATCGTTGAAGTTTGCGACCATCTCCCGTTCCGACCATGATGCAGCGGATGCATGGAGCTCGAAAAGGTGGAACCAATCTTCCACGGGCCCATCGTCCACTGATCCGGTATACTTGGGTATGTCCAAGGCTTCCGATGATGCGATCATGATGCTGGTCTGTTTTGGTGGTGGATCTGTGCGCTGAGGTTCAGAGTGTGGCGTGGAAGATTTCCATGATTGTGTGTGGCTGATGAGGTGGCTACTAGGTCTTCATCCTGTCGACTTGTGTGACGCGAGCCGGAGGTTGCGGACGGAGACAAACATTGTTGTTGTTGTTGCCTCAAAACATGGCTCGTACCTACAGGGGGGATTGGCCACATTTGATTTGAAATGTGCGTCTAGCAAAACAAAATGGGAGAAAGGCACATTTAATACAAAGCAATATTCAACTGAATGCCAACAGAAAATTTGAGAGGGCATATTCATAAATTTAGGGGAAAAAATAAAGTGAAGTGTCCCACGGTCGGTACCCTAGCAGTGAAGCCTTCCTGACGCTTCAATAAACTTGTGGATAGCAGAAATCATTAACCCATGGCTTGTGCCTAATTGACACGCACCAAAGGACAAAACGTTTGGTGTAGTAAGCGCTAAACCCAGTTTACTTGTAGGAAATACTAGGAACATTCTGCGGAGCAAGGAGAAGCGGCGGCAAGAAAGAAAGAAATGGTCCATAGTTTCTGGTTCATTACAAAAAGAACAAAGGTTAGTTATAGACAAACCAGATCTATGAAGGTAAAAATTTAGGAGGGGAACTCTACAACGGAAGCTTGATAATGTCACCTCGCATTATCGTGAAAGGCATTTGCTCGTGTTCCACCAAAAATTTAGATGTCGAGAATCCTCTGCGGAAAGTAGGAATGAGTTAGTACAATTTAGAAATAAAAAGCGTTTAAATCTAGCATCTGTTATAAAAGCGAAATCAGGAAGCATAGTTAAGACAGGATCATTGAGTGGCAATGATGCGAGCGAGTCAGCTGATTCATTTAAAGAAATTCCACTATGACCGGGGACCCATACAAAGCGGACTTCAGACAAATTGTCTGGAAGAAGAGTCGAAAATATACTCAGTAGGTGTGAATGATTTGTAGAAGTTAAATGTGTACAAATCGACAGCACATCGGTAACAATTATTACTTTCGATGTCTGGGTACCCAATTTTCTAATGGCTAGAATGATGGCCAGAAATTCTGCAAGAAATATTGGGGTGTAATCTGCTAGACGAAGAGCAAAAGACCAGTTAAGCTGATTTGAAAAGATGCCCACTCCAGCCTTCTCTGCATTTTGTGTAGCGTCCGTAGGAATAACCAAGTGAGACTGAAATTGATTAAGATGATCTTGAAGGAGACCTTCAAGTATGCGTAACGGAAGAAGCTTAGCGTGTTTTGGAAAAATATCATCAAAAATCAAGTTCACTTTTAATGAATCAGTTTCTGGAGAAATCAGGCACGGTAGGCGAACATGAAGTTTTGATAACAGCGACTGAACAAAAACAACTTGAGGTTGTCGATAACGCCGCCAATGTGTTCGGAAAAATAAATCGGGATAATTGATGAAAACGGATTGCAAACGGGATAGGGATGTATCATAAAGCTTTAGAAAAGTCACGACAGTAAGTTACTTAAACCTGGACTCAAGCGGGAAAATTCCAGCCTCCAGATAAAGCACATCATTAGCCACAAAACGTGGCAACCCAAGACAAAGACGTAGCGCTTGCCTTTCTAGCAGTATTAAAGGTCTTAGCTTGTATGCTGCACATCCTGAAAAAAGCACACAGCCGAATTCGAGAATAGGGCGGACGTAGAGTTTGTAAATCATCAGCAACGTAGCCGTACGCATACCCGTCTTTTTATTATTGAAACGGCGCAAGAATGCCATTGCACGTTCTCCTTTCCTGGCATTTGTTTCGATTTGCTGTTGCCAGTTTAGTATACCATCATAGGCTATCCCCAAGTACTTCACAGCTGCAACTTGCGGTATTGGCTCATTTCGATAATGAAGAGAAATGAAAACGGGATTTGATAATGGAAATACAAGTAACGCGCATTTCTTAACGTTAAGGGAAAATGACAGTCCGTCCAGCCAGATCTCGAGTGCAGACAAATAAGATTGTAAAATTTGGTGCAACGTATTGATATCCCGTGATGAGGAGAAAAATGCAATGTCATCAGCATAGAGGTAGAGTTGCACATCCTGATGAGTTGGGACAGAAGATAACAAAATATTAAACCAAAGCGGAGAGAGAACTGATCCCTGTGGTACGCCTCTCGTCTGTTTATACGTACCCGATGTCACCATGGTCGCCCGAACACTACCTTAATTTATTCTTCGTCTCCCTCCTTCACCACTAATGCACTGCACTGTCCTTGCGTGGTTCTTGATATATATATATATATATATATATATATATATATAATAACAGTTATTATACACATATATATATATATAATTAATAACAGTTAACCTTTAATAACAGTTACACTGAAAACTTCGTGTGACCGCGAAAGATCGTTCACTGAAGTGAGTACTCGTGATACCTCAGAGTAGGAGACAATTCCGTTTTACAGCCTGAGTCCCCTCGCACCGCCAAGAGACTGGCGTCTGTTGGTTGAGCCATGCGACAAACGAATTCCGTTAAACACGTTAGGGAGATAGATGGGTTTCGTGCGTATTAAGTCGCACAAGTACACATCTATGTAAAAGCAATGTAACGCCTTGTAAAAGATTTAATACAAAATATACAATCAAGAAATATTTTCTTGGCGAAAGGTCAGTTATTGAGAAGATAAGACATAACATATATACACATTAAACGATATATAACAATTTCTGAACACAACTTATGAGTAGAATTATTAGCGTAAGTATAATGTGATTCTACAACGCCATAGTTTCATTACATGTCAAAGCATGCCTTATGCCACTTGTTTCGTTTATTTTCCGGAGGCAGAAGAAAGGATTAAAGAGTAAAAATTATCAGGTGCCCAAATAAATAAACATAGTAAAGTATGAATGAATAAGGCAGCGATATCTCAAAAGCGCGAAAGGACTCGATAGAAAATATAGGAACAACGTGGATTTTGTTATTGAGAGGTAAATGTAGCATACGACGAATAAAAATTTATAAGGAAAATGCACAGCATGAACTGGGGAGTTTTACAAATAGAGCAACCACGCGTGTTTTCTTATCCAAATGCCCTCAATCTGCTTGCGCTGTTATGTAGCCCATTTTCATTCCTTTGTATAACTTTTTGCGTTGTTTTCTAACCCAGGTGGTTTGCTTTGACTTGTAAGTTGGTGCCTTTCTCTCTCCTATCAAAGACATCAGTACGTTGTCTGATGCGATGATTTCACGATCATTGAAAAAGGGTTCGTTCGGGCACTTGATTTGGAAATGAAGTCGTCGGCAATCTTATTCAAATTGATTTTGCGGGAGAGTTCTTTGTGGACGTGAAAAATTGCCAGATGGTTCAAACGGGCTTGTCCAGTCGTCGACCGCAAGTACATTTTCAGTCGCCGAAGGCAAGAAAAGGACCTCTCAGATGTGGTCGACGAGACCGGTATGGCCAATGCAATTTCTTTAGCTTGGCCATTTCCGGCAAAAGGTTTCGCAGGTGTCCACCCTTGCTACCCGTAAACATGTGCACGACGTCCCCCAATGTGCGCTATGATGCTGACATTTGCTGGCTTAAAATGTCAGTGAGCATATCTCTGTGCAGAATCAGGCGTCCTGGTTCAAGGTCGTCGCCGTAGAACTATGATATAAATCCTTCGTCTTCCTTCCCTATGGCAAGCTGCTTAATGTGGGACTTATGCTGCCACATACCAGGTGGACACCTGTTGTTTAACGAAGACAGCACTGTGTCAAGCACTTCATAGAACCTCTGGCGGTACATGTAACTCGCTGATTGAAACACGTGAGCTGAGGCACCTTCTCGATAGCGGCGTGGAGTCTTCTTTCGCCTAGCGGCTAGAACACACGGGCCCTCAACTTCTACTTTTAATGCCTCTGCCATACATATGTGGGTCACGCGCTTCATTTTGGAGTTAATCTGCGCCGAGTTAGGCCATACGAGATGGCTGGTCGCTTCGCGTGCGCTGTCTCCCCGCGCGCCTAGTGTTACGTTTCCGCTGGTGCTTATACGGTGCAAAATACGCTTTCTTTTCAGCGTCAGACGGGTTCTGGCGAAATACCGATAAGCGAGGTACCCACCATTTGTTTTGCAGTTGGTGCTCATGCTGCGTTTGCAGCCGGTGCACATTGCAACGTCCATAGCCACGGTAGACGCGAGCTCTAGGCATGTTTTCTATTTCTCCTTTTATTGCGACAGCAATTGTATCGACCCACCAGGCAAATTTTCGCTGTCGTCGTCGCCGTGATATTCCGTATAAAGCCCAAGAGTCATATGAGTGAGCGATAGATAGATAGATAAACTTTAATTCAAAGATAGTTTTGTCTTGCCCCAATGGGACATCGCTAATGGTCGGGGCCCCTAGTCCAGGGCTCCGCTGGCTCTTGTCTTCTTCTCTGCTCTCTGGATCAGCTTGAGCTGGTCGTCGAGGCCCGAGCTGGACAGCAGTGCCTCCCACTGCTCCCTCGTGGTGTTCGTGTCATGGTGTTCTATATTGTGTAGCGTGCACTCCCACGTAATGTGGTATAGGGTTGGTACGTGGCCCCACACCACGGGCATTCGTCCCTGTAGGCTGTGGGGTGCAGGCGATGTAATATGTGTAGGTTCGTGTAAGTGCCTGTCTGGAGCCTACGCCAGGCAGCGGCATCCTCCGTCTTTAGTATTCGATGGGGTGGGGGATATCGCAAGCGACTCCCTCTGTGGTAGTTCAGGATTGCTGAATACTCGGGGTCAACTGGGTCAGGGTCATCTGCAGTCGGCGTGATGAGTGCTCGGTTATGTGCAAATTATCGAGCTGCTCTGTCGGCATACAGGTTACCCGTGATGGCAGCGTGACCCGGTATCCAAATGATGGTTATGATGGTGTTGTCGTCAGTGTCCTCCTTGGGTATTCGGGCTAGGACTCGTGCCGCAGGTCTTGCGATTCTTCCCTGTAGGAAGTTGCGGCAGGCCTGCTGGGAGTCCGTGAGGATCGTCAGTGGTTTGCTTGCGTGTTGGCCTTCGCGGATGGCTAACGCGATGGCCAGCTCTTCCGCTTCCGTGATCGTGCAGGGGCGGGTTGATGCACTGGAGGTGACGTGACCTCGGCGGTCGCAGACCACTGCCACTGCGCCCTTTTTCTACGTTCCGTACATAGCGGCGTCCGTAAAACGGGCCGTGGTATCGAACCTGAATGTTTTCTCTATGTATTGGGCCCTCGCTTTCATCCTTCCGGAGTGTAGGTTAGCTCACCCATACACTACGGGTGCGAGAAAAAGCCCGTAACGCTGAGCCATAACACTTGATGGACATTATCTTCCACGCGCTCAATATTCGGGTTAGTTGGAGGTCACGTGATCAAACGCGCGCATGGGGAGGAGCACGCGTCTTCTCATCTAGCCCTGCCGTAGCTGCAAATTAGTGTGCGGTTGACGCTTACACGGCCCGCGTGCGGTATCCCTTTGTTGGTAATCATTGGGGGGTGGAAAGGTCAAGGGCGAGCAGGGATGGCTGCTAACTTCATGCGCGCTGTCTTCCTTCTTCGGCTCTTTTTCCGCACTCCAAGTGTTGCAGAGCGCATAGCTTAAGTTAAGAGACAGGGGTAATCGGAGATCGCTGACAGAAACCATCCTGTAGTGGACATAAAAATATGCAGATGATGATGAGGAATCTCATTTTCGTAGTCACGGTGAATCGCATGGCTGTACGAACCGTTCGCCCCCGCTGCCGGCGTTCATCATAATGCCAGCGTTGTGATAGCGGCTGCTCGTGGTCATCCAGCGGGATATTTACAGGTTTACGTGCTCCCTGCATTGCACGATGTTTCTTATTTTAATTAGTGAGTAAATGTTACTACAATTCACATAGGCGATATAAACAACGTACAGACTCGTGTGAGGGCCGCACTTTTTTGCCGCAATTTTGACGAGCCTTACAAGGGACTGGGCCATTTTATCTAATTTTTCGAACTACGAGTATGATATGCGCCGTAAACCTCCGCGATTGCCTCCTCTAGCCATCTATAGTCGTGTACAACTTTAGAAGGCAGCGGCATTTGCCCCTCAAAGGCGGGTGCGCACGAGCATCCACCAATGGGTGTGCACTCTAGACTGACGTCATGAGTCGGATGGCCGGTGACCCCGCCGACGAAAGACATGGCAGCCCGCGCTTCGAGCTGGGCCGAGTCACGTCAGCGGGACTATTTCTTTAGTCGCGGTGGCAATCGGCTGCTGCGCTTCAGTGATCAGGGCGGGGTGCCTCTCTTGTCTTCTTAAGTTATAGCCGACTTATTTTTATAGTTGCGACGCGCGAAACTAGGGTGCGCTAGAAAATTCACAGTGGAGCGCAATCGGAATCGCGCTGAACGCGGTTGCTTCTCGGTTGGATTTTAAATATATATATATATATATATATATATATATATATATATAATATAAATATATGTATTTGCTTTCAATTTGGGGGTGCGGCTTTTACACGGATTTATACGGGAAGAATCTTTTTAGTGTAATTGTCTTATGGTGCGCTATCATTAATCCTGCTTCGCCTTTCCGACAAAACTGCAGCCTCTTCCTTTTTTTCTGAGTTCTAGAAGTTCTCCTGCACATGACTGCTATTGATTCTGGTTTCGAGTGAAGCCGGCGCGGCCTCACTTCGGTTACTATGTTAAATATATCTATTTATGGCCTCTGCATGCATGTTGCGATGTTTCCATCCCCCATAAATATTGTAAATTATTATAAGTTTTTTTTTCATGAGTCGCTAGCATTACCTACTACAACGAGAAGCAATGCTGCGACACACATATCATTGACGTGTATTTCACACACCGTTGATAAAAGACTCTGCCGAAGTGGTCACTGAAGTCTGCCGGTCTTTTTCAGTGTCAAAAAAGTGCGCAAAGCAATTTGTAGTGAGTTGAACATACAGCAACATATTGCTTCTCTAGAGATATAGGCTATCCATATCATTAGAAATAATTGTTAGTTGGCGACCTCTTTCTCTTTGAAAATATAAATTTTGTTGTGGGCGCACATTGAAATATAATGTGCCAGTACTTGATGTTCACACTGGAAATTAAAATAACAAGTTGAAGTGAAAAAATACGGATGAGGCAGCCGCCGTTGGTGCTTCTAATGCGCTTGTTTTCCTATTGCCAGGATTTTCAGAAATAAAGTGAAATTATAAATAAAAGCCGGGAACGCCAGAGTCCACAATGATGCAATTCGCGTTTAGCCACAATAACATTTTAAGGGACAATGTAGAGGCAACTCAAAAGAAACCATAAACGGTTTGGGTAACAGGACTCTGGTAATGACATTCTAGGAGCGGGGCGGGGGGGAGGCTGAGCCCCCCCCCCCCCCCGGAAAACTCCGGAGGGGGCCCGAGCCCCGGGGGCTCCGGGGCTCGAGTCGGCGCGTATGAATGTATGCTTGACGCCATTTGCATGCAAGAAATCAGCGAAGGCTTTTGCCCGAAATTGTGGCCGATTGTCAGTAACTATCTTTAGAGGCAGACCATCTTACTGTTTCAACAGTCCTTTGCGCGGTAGTAGAAGTCATAATTTTCACATCGACCCACTTGGAGTGGGAATCAACTGCTACCAGGAATATTTTGTCTTCCTTTTCTGCAAAATCGAGATGCACTCGCTCCCAACTGTTCGTACACCACCTCCACGGAGTCAGTGGCGCTGGCTGCTCTACTTGTCTCACACTCTGACAGATGTGACATTGCTTTACTGTTTGTTCGAGGCAGCTATCGATTTCAGGCCACCAAACCATTGATCTTGCCAGGGCCTTCATTTTGCTGATGCCAGTGTGCTGTTCATGCAAAAGTGAAATCACTTCCTCCTGAAGAGTGTGGTGTAACCACTCGGTTCTGCCAAATTAAGCATGCATCATCCACAGAAAGCACAAACCCTCTTACAAAGGATGGTCGATACTGCTCATCCACAGACCGCGGCCAACCATGCCATGTCATTTCACGAACAGCCCTCAAGACAGCGCCTTTAGACGTTTCACGTGCGATGTCCTTTGCCGTTAAAGGCAATTCTGCGATGGGGGAAAAGTAAAAAAAATTCATCTGCATCGTCAGCGGTTTCAGACAATGGTAGGCGCGTCAAGCCGTCAGTGTTTCTAATCTTTGTCCCCGATTTGTGCACAATGCGAAAGCGGTAGTTCGACAGAAAAATGACCCAGCGGTGGACTCGCGCAGCTGCCACAGCCCTGCTGTGATGCCTTCCTTCAAATATTATCGGGAGGGGTTGGTGATCAGTGATAATACTGAAGCTGCGGCCATAAAGATATTTGTCGAATTTCTTGATGACAGAAATGATGGCGAGTGCTTCTTTTTCAATGTGCGAATAGTTTCTTTCCGCTTGAGTCATTGATCTGGAAGCGAAGGCAACTGGACGCTCAACACGCATTCACTACGTGCGATAACACCGCGCCCAGCGCGTAAGCAGAAGCATCGCATGTGAGCTGGATTTCTTTTTTCACGTCATACAGCTCTAATACAGTTTCGTGACTTAGCAACTGCTTACACTGCGTGAAGCACTCATCACACTGACGTGACCATTTCCATATGCTTCCCTTGCTTAGAAGCTGGTGAAGCGGTTCTAGTTGCCCGGCCAAATTGGGCAAAAATTTTGCATAGAAATTTACTAGGCCCAAAAATGCCCTCAGCTGGGTCACATTACTGGGTTTTGGTGCTTCGAGGATTGCTTTCACCATGTCCGCTGTGGGATGGAGACCGTGTTGGTCTATCTCGTGCCCCAAGTATTGTACTCTTTCTTGAAACAAGACGCATTTCGCCGCATTTACTCGGATGCCATGCTTACTCAGTGCCTTTAGCACTTCCTCCGTTCGGCTGTAGCACTCGGCAAGGTTTTTTCCAGCAATCAGCACGTCGTCCAAGTAACAGGCGGTGCCAGGTATGCCTTGTAAAACCTGGTCCATCACTGCCTGAAACATGGTTGGTGCACTCGCAACGCCGTACGGCAACCGCTGGTACCTAAAGAGGCCCATGTGCGTGTTAACCGTTAGAAGTTCTCCGGCAGGCTCATCCAACTCCAACTGTAAGTAGGCTTTAGTGAAGTCTAAAACGGTGAACATGGTTCCTCCAACCAAGGACGCAAAAATGTCCTCTGGAAGTGGCAAGGGATAGTGATCCACCTCGATGGATTAGTTCACAGTGACTCTGTAGTAACCACATATCATTATTTCTTGTCCATTTTTCTTTGGCACGATAACTAGCGGCGTTGCCCAAGAGCTGTACCTCACCTGGTAAATGGCACCAGCCTTTTCTAGTTCCACCAATTCTTTTCTACTTGATCTCGCAAGGCATATAGTACAGGCCTCGCCTTACAGAAAACTGGATTTGCGTTTTCTTTCGTGCGAAGGCTACCCTTATATCCCTTGATAGCACCGCAGCCTTCTCGAAAAACCATCAGCGTGCTGCTCTTTTAATAACTCTACAGCTTCTTGAGTTCATCGGCGCGACTGCTTGCACATTAAGCGCAACCTCGTGCAATTGCTGCAAGGCATCAGCCAAGTTCACTTTTATCTTTGCGAGCCAGTCACGACCGAGAAGCACCGGCATGCACGCACCTTTTTTGTACTTGGCAATGACAAGTGGTAAAAGGTGGCTTTGCTTCCCACAACTCACGTTGACTTGCGCAACACTCTTTACGCTGATTGTGGTGCCATTGTACACACCGAGCTTTACGGCCTCACTGTTGTAAGATGGGTTAGGAAAGTTCTCTGCAAAGTTCTTTTCAGACATAATTGTTACGGCAGCCCCCATATCCAAGTCCATTGGCACTTCGTGACCATTAATGATTACTTTTACTACTATGGGAGGCGGACTACCTGCTTTGTTGATTTGGCAAATAGTTAGCAAATCTTGCTCGGTTGCCGACTCTTCTCCAGCGTGGACTAAACGCGTTTTGCACATACTTGCGACATGACCAAGTTTAGAACACTTAAAACAAGCACTTTTTAAAAATGGACACCTTGTAGGAGCCTGTTGCCCAGCGCAACTATGACATACAACAGCCATTTTCTGCGTAAAATTTTTTTTCAGGTGCCTTGCTTGTTGGGGTAAGCTCATAGCTAGATGGCCGTTGCCTTGTCGGTTGCTGCTTGTGGGGCTTAACCGGGGGCCCTTGCCAGTGCACGTCCGCATTGCTGGCACCAGCGTTGTCGACGAGCATGTCCTGGGTATCCTTCTCTGCAGCTTGCATGGCGGTGGATACCTTGCAGACCCGGTCCCATGTGACCTCGTCGTCGGGCAACGCGAGAAGACGGCATCGGATGGTGTCGCTCCGTAATCCAGCAATTAGGCGGTGCTGTAGAGCTTCTTGTAGGAAAGTTCCAAAAGAGCATGTCGCGGCGAGCCTCTTCAATTCCACGAGAAACTGTGCGATACTTTCACGTCACTCCTGGTTCGGTCGGTAGAAGTAGTATCGCTCGGTGACCACAGACCGCTTTGGAGCATAGTGCTGTTTCAGCACTTTCGTGGCATCTTCGTACTTAACCTCGGTAGGCGTTTGCGGCAGGAATAAGCTACGCAGTGCCACATAGGCCTTCTCTCCTAGGACGGTCAAGAAGCCTTCTAGCACCTTCCCGGTGGCTGTTACGTTTGCTTTGGCAAACAGCTCGAACCTTTCTAGATAGACGTCGGTGTTGCTGGTGTCCGGGCAGAATTCCAGCAGCTTTCCTAAGGTGGTGGCCATAGCTTCTGTGTCGCCTTATCTCATCCTCGTCGCCAATGTTATGAAGGAAGACGCAGATGTCGAAAAGCCGTTTATTCCATCTGACGGCAGTACAAAACATGACCGACACAGCGTGGTCGCCGTGCTTTTAAAGGCAACAGCGCTAACAAAGGATGCGCGCGCATAGTCTGCGCACTGAACGGAAAACGAACAGATAAGCAGCACAGGCACGTTTCATGCGATTACAACATAGTAGAAGCTCTGCTGCGCATGACTGCTATTGATTCTGATTTCTAGTGAATCCGGCTTCGCCTCACTTCGGTTACTAAGTTAATTATGTATATTTATGACTTCTGCATACACATTGCGATGTTTCCATCCTCGATAAATGTTGTAAATTATTATTAGTTTTTTTTTCATGAGTCGCTAGCATTACCTACAGGAAAGCGAAGCAATGCTGAGACACATATTGTTCACGTGTGCTTCACACACCGTTGATAAAAGACTCTGCCGAAGGGGTCACTAAAGTCTGCCAGTATTTTTCGGCGTCAAAAAAGCACGCAAAGCAATTTGTAGCGAGTTGAACATGCAGCAACATATTGATTCTCTAGACATAGGTTGTCCATATCATTAGAAATAATTGCTAGTTGGCTAGCTCTTTCTCTTTCAAAGTATTATAAATTTTGTCCTGTGTACACATTGAAATATAATGTGTCTGTGCATGGTGTTCACACTGGAAATTAAAATAACATGTTGAAGTGAAAAAATATGAATTTGGGAGCCGTCGTTGGTGCTTCTAATGCGCTTCTTTTCCTATTGCCATGATTTTCAGAAATAAAGCGAAATTATGAATAAAAGCCGCGCACGTCCGTGGCAACAATGATGCAGTCAGCTGTTAGCCACAATACCATTTTAAGGGAAAATGTAGAGGCAACTCAACAGAAGCCATAAACGCTTTGGGTAACAGGACTCTGGTAATGACATTTTAGGATTGGGGGGGGGGGGGGGGTTGGCTTCAGAGCCCCCCCCGTAGTCGGCGCCTATGGTGGCTCGGCTTTTCAAAATTAACTGCACTTGGTCAAGTTTATCGCTTTTTGGCCGGCATGAAATACGGCCCATCTCATCATTCACTACTCGGGCTGTACCATGCTCTCTACGTCGGCTACATTCGCTACAGCTTGCCAGTTTTATCAAGTATGAGCCCGTCATGTTTGCGCACGCTGGAAAGTGCCCAGACACAGAACATGTCTAGGGGTTACACATCACCTTTGGTACAGTTGAGGAAGCTCGCGTCACGCCTTTACCTATTTACGATGCGAAACTCTTCGAGTAGTCCTGCAGCTGTTCTGCTGTCACCGACCCCTTATCGACATTTGTCGTCATACGGCCGCACTCCACTTTTTCGAGTGCCATTAAATGCCAAGAATCCGCCATACCATCATACTTAGCCCCTGCTGACCTTCCATGTATGCTCCCATGGATAATGTCCAAAATACGGGTATGTTTCTCTATTCCCGGAATTTCTAAAAAAGCTAGTAGCCCTTCTTCTGTCCACGAAATTGGGGTAAGCGAAGCTTGTTGTGTGTTTCTTCGGTGTTCCTCCGAACGAATTGCATTGACGAGTACCACGTTGTGCTCGAACCACAACCGGTCACGCGCACTGCAGCTGGCTCCGAAGTTGCGGTTGCGAAACTCGCGTTGAAACCGGGCCATCGCACCGGGGGAAGCGGGCGCTAGCGTTGCCCAGGCGTGCACCACCGTTGTCGGGTTCCTAGAGGGCTAGACGACGCTGACGTTTAGCCTCAACATTGCGCTCCGGCAACTCGGGGTCGGCGGCTGTTCGCTGACGTTTGGCCTCAACATCGCGCTCCCTCAACTCGGGGTCGGCGGCTGTTCGCTGACGTTTGGCCTCAACATCGCGCTCCCTCAACTCGGGGTCGGCGGCTGTTCGCTGACGTTTGGCCTCAAAATCGCGCTCCCTCAACTCGGGGTCCGCGGCTGTTCGCTGACGTTTGGCCTCAACATCGCGCTCCCTCAACTCGGGGTCGGCGGCTGTTCGCTGACGTTTGGCCTCAACATCGCGCTCCCTCAACTCGGGGTCCGCGGCTGTTCGCTGACGTTTCGCCTGGGCTTCGGAAGCACTCACGCTAGAATCGGCACGTCAATGACGAGCCCTTTTCCGAGCACGTTCATTCTGGGTGGATTTTCGTGAAATTTCTTCAAAACTAAATATGTCCGTTGCGTAAGACAATGAATGGCCCATACTATCTTAAGCAATGGCTCATACCCCCGTAAACGCGGCCTCCTCTTTACGACAACAGAAGAGAGGTGAAATTCTACGCTGGAATGATTAACGTTAACGGAGCCAGCTGTGGAAGCAGACGATGACGAAGAACGCAGGAGCAGCTGTCGCAGGCCCTCTGGACAGCCCGAAGTTGAACCGAGAGGTCGCCGCTTTGAAAGGCTTCCTCCCAGTCCTCTTCGTTGTTGAACTAAATCTATGCCGCGTAACGCAGGACATTGCCAGAGCATATGAGCTAATTAGCAGTATGCCTCTCCGCAGTCCGGATATTTCAGTTCGATGTTGGGCGAGAAGTGACTAAATCTGCCTCTCGAAGGGAAAGACCCCGTTTGGAGCATCCTAAAGGCCGTCGATATGCGGCCGCCGGGGCCGGGATTCGATCCCGATTTCTCTAACATTGACTCAAACAATAATAACTATTTCAGTACACGCATGTACATATAGAGGTATTATGAAACAAGGTTTTACGGCGCAAAATTATACAGGACACAGCGAGATACATACATAATACTCGTAACCAACTAGCCCACCTTAGTTCCTTGAATACATATAGAGATAATGCGCAGCCGTAATATGTCGGCGATACGGCCATTTCCCCATCTTGTTGACAAAAAGCGAGAACTTCTAACTACGTACCACTTTAAATGAACCTCGAGTTTTGACTAAGAAATGCCGTTGACAGCGCGCAGTTTTAAAATATTTTCAGAACTTCATTTTCTAATTACGCTAGCTGCGCCGCTACTGACGATACTGGTTGCAGCGACGATCACAGGGCAGCATTTACGAGGCTGCTATATCCATCGCATCAGCACCCGATTTTCTAAGTCATGCTTCTATACGTTTGATAAATGACTGACCCGCAGGCAGAGCACTCAGTGACGGTGCGTCCAAGCAGCGGCAAATGTCGTAGAGCTAAACCTGGCCGAAACAAAAAAGGCTGCCGAAACGAAAACCAGAGTTCGTTATGAATAAAAGCGTCTCCTTGCCTTTACTGGCTCGTAATCGTCGCGCCCAGAGTGAACTGAAAACCTAGAAATGGTACGACATTGCTGGTCGACAAAGCGGACGGAAAGCTTCGCACCACTGATAGTTGAAACCGCGTAGAAAAACACGTGCGCCGGGCATGCCGCCGATGCCACCACGTCGTCTGTCGAACCGGAAGCTGCTAGCAGACGGCGCGCCCACAATTCCCAGCGATTTTTTATTTTACGGGTCACCTTTTGAGGGGGAGGCCTTTTGCGTCAACAATATGGCGGCACCCACCGAAGCGACGGCTCTACCGAGCACCAAACTAGGCTCAATTCGTGGTAACGCGTGAAGTTCGTCAACTAGGAGAAGTGACTGCGGTTTTCGCTTTCTCGCAACTAACGTGTCTATGGAAGATTGATTCATTAGACGCCGCTGATTCCGAATTAAATTGTCGATTTCATGCATCATAGGCCTAACGCGGATTAACTTGACTGGGTGAAGCTACGTAAAATTGGTGACTCAAAACTAAACGCAACAAGTTGCTTGCTGCTAATAGAATAAGTTCCAAATTGTAATTAAACGCGAAAACACGAAAATCTAAATTACTCTTCTTATCATAAATGGTATATTTTATTTAACTATGTGACCGCAGCGATGGCTAGCGGCAGAGCATCCGCCTCGTATGCGGGAGGTACCGAGAACCCGCCGGTTTTTCGGTGCCACCGAGAACCCGCCGGTTTTTCTAATGGGTACACTGTAAAAAAAATTCGTCCGTTAACGGAGGAACCATGCTGGCAATGCGTTGCCGGAGCGTTTTCTGTATTTAAAAGACGGAAGACCTGTGATACACAGAGAGACCGTACTACGGTCTCCGTAAAGCTTTTATGAAGGTTCCGTAATCTAAATACAAAGCTTCCGTTAATTGGTTACAGAGACCGTACTTTTACGGAAAGTTGCGTTTTGTAGATACAAAGCTTTCGTTAATCAGTTAGAGAGACTGTACTTTACGAAAAGTTCCATCCTTTATGCACACAAAAGTTCCGTTAATTAAATACGCAAGACCTCTGAAAAACGGACACCGAACTATGGTTTCTCTGAAATTAGAGCGAAGAGTTCACCTTATACATGCATAAGTGCTGATAATGAAATATAGAAACACGTTTAAAAAAAGAAACTAGTGTGGTTGTTGTACAGCTATGCAACATGCATTACATATTATCTCAACAATTTCGTTAAACAAATAGGGAGAACTTTTGTAATGAGTAGATAGTGGATATTAGTAGATATTACATAAACATATGTATTACATAGTAGATATACATAAAGGCACTTGCAATGAACAGCTCTCGATGCACTGCAGCATCAATTTAAGCCTCCGGACCACCCCACATTACACATGCATTGAACGGTCTGAAAAGATTCTGTGCACTTTAACGCAACTTTTTTTGTTGAGAGTACTTCATCTTTTGTGGAATATGTTTTGATGCGTAATGTGTCAGGGGCACAAAGGAATGAACTCTTCTTCTGAAGAAATTTTTGAAAACAATGCAAGCTTGATCACACGAAAGCAGCTGTATTGACAAATATACATGTGCTGTCACTCCTTCCCTTTTGGCGTTGCTGTGAAAGATAGCAAACAGTACAAGTTAGTGAACCGATTTGAAATTTATCTCAAACACTCACATGCTGAAAATATAACTAGCAATGAAGATTGTGTAGAAGATTGAAATTATCCAATACTAGTTTATATTATTTGCATTATAATGTATCAGCCTAATAAAGTCTGTTTGAAGAACTCTAGGCCGTAATATGTTAGTTTCTTAATGCCTTTTGAACAAGTATCTAGCAGTGACTGGCATGATTCAGTAGGTAAATTGGCTTTACTACCAAATGTAGTCTGAATGTTTCTAGGAATCATCCCAGGCTGAATGCCTTTAACATTTTGCAGCTGTCAAATTTGTCAGTTGGTCCTTCAGCAAATCACAAAGAATCACTTACAGATCCCAAGGAATCACAACTTCATTGTCACATTCATTCTGAGAGGAAATAAATGCACGCTAGAAATGAGAGTATAAGCTCAAGATTTAAAAAAATTTCACAATCATGCAAAAGAGTACCTTGCCCCCTTCATTCTTCAGGGCAACCCTTCTGTCAGTACCTGACCTATCCTGAGAAAGACTCGCATATGTATGTGCGAGTCTGCATTAATATTCTGCAAGTAAAAAGATCTGCAGAACCCATCTCTCGATGAATGTCACGTTAACGCAACTAGTAAGCAAGCAATGTAACAACACACCGTACTGTCACTGCCAGCATACAGTACTTGCCAGGCTTCTCTGTTGTGCTTAATTGATTATTTATTGGCATCTGTTCAAACCGCAATGGTTAGACAGCCTGCCTAATCTAATTGCGCAAATGCCAGCTTCCTGCATTTTGTATAGTTGCCTACTACTGTAGTAGATCTGGTCCTATTAATCTATTCACTGCTTTTTCTCCGCTAATGCTCTAAACGTTCTTGCTTATTTGGACTGGTAACCGGCTAATGTGTCCCTCTCGGCAAAGGCGTAGCCTCCGAGACACAATAGCCAGAGCTTTTCTTTGAAGGGGGGCACATACCCCGTCACCGAAGCTGACGTGAAGCAGGTTAGGTGAAGAGAAGCATGGTGCGGTGCAGGTTTGGTTCTGCCCACCGAAATATTCGAAGTTTATTTTCTCAAGAAGCTGGGGAAACCGAGGCAAATACCAAAAAGTGCATGAAGTACCCAAAGAATTTCATTCACATTAAATGCATTTGAGTGAACACACCTATACCTTGCTCGCATTGTCTTGCTCCAAGGGTTGCAAACTTTAGTTGTAGCAGAGTTTAGTAAAAGTTCAGATTTGCAGAAATTTGCAAATATGATGGTTGCACTTTCAACTTAATTTGTTTATTAATACTCCCTCATGATATTAATGCTCAGAGGATGGTCTACGGGGAACACATAATTGACAGGCAAGCCAAGACAGACTATGCCCACCGGGTGTACAGCAACCATAAAACTACTTTTGGGGGCTTGAAACCTATTCTTTAAAGCTGTCAGTGACAGGTCAAAAATACAGCAACTAGTGACCATCAAGGGAGCACACAACACCTCCAGGGACACTGCGTATAATTCAATCTGGTTTGCTTCAATATTTGGTTATAGGGTTAGCACTGCGATCACCATGTCAGACTACATTGCAGGTGTATGACTTGCGACATTGTTATGAAAGAAATTAAGTAAACTTCTTTGTGTTTCACAAAGCATTGAACAGCAAATCATTAAATTCCCGTTTTTATCTTGGGGAAACTTGGACGTGCGGAAGTTCGAAAAGGTTCAGATAGGCATAGTTTATATTTCAAATTATCAATACAACGAACTATTTTGCAATCTCCTTTATATTTCATATATCCGGGATCGACTCTATATTTGGTCAATGGAGAGCACCCACACATATGGGAGAGGCTGAGTATTTTATTGCATAAAGTCAATCAACTCCTAATCTCCTTCAAGCTGTTTGCAGGGCGAGCTGTTCGTTTGTTCACTGTTAACAGCTGGGGCTGCTGCTCTTAGTGCTGGTGGCATTGGTAGGGTAACTACACTTCATGAAATGCAGAACAGAATAAATAGCAAGCGCAACATGTTTTTTTTTTAGCAGGAGCCTCCCCGTCTTCTTGACTTGTCAGATTGTAGGAAGCTGCTGTTGAAAGCACATTTTGTTCCGCAATTACAAATATTGCAAGAAAGCATATCTCTGATATTAACTTTGCATCATTTAATATCCAAAGCTAACGCCGTGCTTTCGGAGATTTCCTCGTGGTCAAAAATGAATCGACTCAAGATCAATCCAAATAAAACTAATGCTGTTATATTTCGTGCTAAAAATAAGACCGTCGCTACTAACCAGCCCTTAATTCTTGATTCACAGCGAATAGATATTGTTGATACGCATAAAATACTTGGGTTTTACTTTTCATCGAATTGAAGTTGGGATGCCCACGTAACTACCTCTGTAGGAAAATCTCGTCTGTAACAGGAGTCGTGTTTCGCTGCCGTAATCTGCTGCTGCTCAAGGCTAAAGTTCAAATATACCACGCGTTGTTTAACTCACATTTAAATTATTGTACGTTCATATGGGGCACAACAACTAAAACAAACATAAATAAAATTCTTCTACAAAAAACGATAATCCGCTACATTGGAAACATTGAACGTTTGGGAACCACCTGCAAAGCGTTTGAAGAATTCAATATAATACGGGCTGACAACATTTACCCATATCGATTGTTGAACACACTCTACTTCTCCAACGAAGAACTCTTAAAATTCATTACGGCCTTATCATGTCTAGAGCGTCGTGTTATTACGGTGCCCACAAGAAACACCCATATTTGGTCTGTACCTCGGTTTCGTACAACCTATAAGTACCAAACTTTGGCATACAACGTCCCTACTACACTAAACACATATGCAAACACAACCAGTTCGAGTAAAAAACAGTACGTTCATACTTCTGTTCTATTGTGTGCTAGAAAAGGAATAATTATCGGTAAATGATATCGACTAAACTGTTTCAACTATGAATATATTATCCATATTTCTTTTTGTACATTTGTGTGACTGATAAATATATTGTTACCTGTAAATTTCCATAGCCATTTCTTTGTGCATTGAAATTTTAGGTGCATTTGTGTGATTTCTGTATGTGTTCTGTAATCTGCTTGTTTTCACTGTACCAACCTGCGCACCTTGTACAGCTGCTGCCATGTAACGGTCACCTGGGCCCTGTCAAGCCGTTTCACGGCTTTTAGGCCCAGCGGACCTTCCAGCTTATTGTCTGGTAAATAAAGTTTAATGAGAATTAGTATGTGTTGTGCTACTGTCAAATGCTATCCCAGATTTTTTTATCATGCAATAGTTGCTATGTTATACAAACAGGCAGGTGTATCATGAATGGATGGGCAAACATGCTAACTTAGCTCATGTGTACCTTGACAGTAATTTGGCTAATCACTGCTGTAAGTATATGTGCTCTTTGCGTATTTTGCCAGAATGTTGCACAAGAGAGGTGCAAGGCTTTCTTATCCACAGCACTGGTAATTTACACATCAGTTCTCTCTATCACTTATTGAATGTGGTCCTAAAACAACACAGAAGAAAGAAAATTTCAAGTTCTTCTACTGTTGGAGCTTTGCGAGTATTCTATGTCACCCCTATCAATCCTCTGCTCTATACTGCCTGGGCATTTGCCCATATGGTCGGCAATAAGATTATCCATTAATCTCCTTTTTGCTGGCATATCCACAAATAAAAGTTGTGAGAGATGCTTCCAGACTTTGTCAAATGCACAACTGATGATGATGATTAGTGGGGTTTATTGGCGCAAGGGCCAGAATGTGGCCAAAGAGCGCCAAGGCGATGATAATGGCGTGTCAGTGGTACATGAATAGTGAATTATGAGGCGTGGATGAGGGTGGCTGTAAAGGGGCCTAAAAATAGTCGCTGTAAAGAGCGTAAAATCTACATGTAATAAGGTTATGACAAAGATCAATGACGTTCACTATGAAAATGAAGAATGCATTGAAAAAGGGTGGTAAGATATTCAAGTGATTTCACATGTAGTAATTGACAAAAGCACTACTGCCTAAACAGAGCCCTTGAACCACAAGGGCCTGGAGGCAGGTGCTATACTGAACTACTGTCACAGCGGCATCCTCTGGAGAGAGGATGCGCTACGAATTTATTGTGCTTACGACATGCAGGACAACATCGTTCAAGAATGCGAGGACTGCTTTACTTGTAAAAAGTGGTTCTTTACCGAGAAACATGGAGGGATGGAGCGGGACACAATAGCTGTATGCAAGAGGAAAATGTTTTCTTCTCTCCGTTTCGGCTTCCCGACCCTCCAGGAGGACATGAAGACGGTCAGCCTCTCACTACATCGACCCCATGTTGGAGGCTCGTTACCAGTCAACAGAAAATGGTGAGTACCATATGTGTGTCCTATTCTGAGACGACAGAATAGGACATCAGTTCGTCGTGTTTTTGTAGCACAGGGCCAGAAACCTAACTGTGGTTTAATAAAGTGAGCTTATTATTTGTTTCGGCGTCCCACAAGCGTTGCCAGTGGTTTCGCAGTTTCGTTCGCAAAAAGGCTTGAGATCTGTGGCAGGAATAGCAGCGGTAAGATTAATAGGTTGAGATGTAATTGATGTCGCTACTTTGTCTGCCAGTTCATTACCCTCAATGCCTCTATGGCCAGGAACCCAGCATATTGTCACATGTCTACCAGATGAATAAATATTGCACAGGTATGTGTAAAGCTCAATAAAAACAGGATTTTTGTGTATTCTTATAGACATTAGTGCCTTTACGACACTTAAGGAGTCCGTGAGTATTATTGCATTCTGTTGTTTTAATTTCTTAATGTGTTTAACCGCAGACAGCACTGCATAGGCTTCTGCAGTAAAGATGCTTGTATAAGGGTTCAATACGTCCGATTCAGAAAAAGAGGGGCCAATTGCCGCGTAAGATACGCCAGCGTGCGACTTTGATGCGTCGGTGTAGAATTCAGTACACGAATACTTGGATTGGAGTTCACGGAAATGCATTTGAATTTCGAGGTCTGCTACGTACTTTGTAACTTTTACAAAAGATATATCGCACTGTATTGGCTGCCACTCCCAAGGAGGTGGCAGTTTAGCTGGAGGCATTATGCGATGTTCGAGGAGTGGGACGTCCATTTTAACGCTAAGCTCCCTCACACGCAGTGAAAAAGGCTGTCTCACAGAGGGTCGATTGTGGAAAAGTGTAGTACACGTCAAATCGTTAATGGTCTTAAAACACGAATGTTCGTGATTGGAGTGTACTTTGAGGAAATATGTGAAACTGGTGTATGATCTCTGCAGATGGAGTGACCATTCATTCGATTCTACATATAAGCTTTCAATAGGGCTTGTTCTGAAAGCACCGGTGGCCAGGCGGATACCTAGATGGTGAACGGGATCTAGCATCTTTAGTGCGCTTGGGGCGGCAGAGGGATATACTACAGCCCCATAATCTAGTCGTGAACGAATCAGACTCTTATAAAGGTTCAATAGACACTTCCTGTCGCTGCCCCATGTTGTGTGAGATATAATCTTCATTAGGTTCATTGTTTTAGGCATTTGGTTTTGAGATATTTGATGTGTGGAATGAAAGTTAGCTTCGAGTCAAGTATGATGCCTAAAAACTTGTGGTCTTTACTCACAGGTATTTGCTGTCCACACAGTCCTACACAAAGATCTGGGATCAGGCCTCTCTTTCTTGTGAAAAGAACACAAGAACTTTTGTGGGGGTTAACTTTGAACCTGTTTTCGTCTGCCCACTTAGACACTTTGTTCAACCCCTGCTGTACCTGTCTCTCGCACACGGCCAGGTTACAGGACTTGAAGCCCATTTGTATATCGTCCACGTAGACAGAATAAAAAATTGCCGGTGGTAATGAGGCACGAACTGTGTTCATCTTCACGATAAACAGTGTGCAGCTGAGCACACCTCCCTGGGGTACACCAGTTTCCTGTATAAATGGACGCGACAGTGCATTACCTATTTTAACCCGGAATGTGCGGTTGTGTAGGTAGCTTTCAATAATAATTAACATATTACCGCGGATGCCCATTGCAGACAGATCGCGTAGGATTCCGTAACGCCAGGTCGTATCGTACGCCTTTTCCATATCGAGAAACACGGATAGGAAGTATTGTTTATGTATGAAGGCATCACGAATGTTTGCTTCGATGCGTACGAGATGGTCGGTTGTAGACCGTCCTTCTCTGAAGTCGCACTGATATGGATCAAGGATTTTGTTTGACTAAAGGAAGTGTAAAAGGCGACAATTTATAATTTTTTCAAAGAGTTTGCAGATAAAACTTGTGAGGGCTATTGGCGGTAACTTGTTACTAATTTGGGGTCTTTACCTTGTTTCTGAATCGGAACGACAAGGGATTGTTTCCATGCAGTAAGTAGGTACCCGGCAGCCCATATAGCGTTGAAAAGTGCGAGTAGCGTTATTTGGGTATCACTGTGAATGTGTTTGATAATGTCGTACATGATCCTGTCGGGTCCAGGTGCAGAGCTCCGACATGCAGTCAAGGAGGCTCTCAATTCGGCGATGTTAAAAGGCATGTTATAGGGTTCGTTCTGTCTGCATTTGCGGTCAACAGCCTTGCGTTCTGCGATTTGTTTGTGCTTTAGGATTGCCTCGGAATAATTATTTGAACTAGATACGCGCTCGAAGTGTTCGCCAAGAGCGTCAGCTTGGTCTTCCAAGCTGTTCGCTTCGTCGTGCACTAGCGGCAACGGATGGATTTCTTTTCCCTTTAGCCTCATTAGCCTGTCCCATACTTTTGCCTCTTGAGTATACGAGTTGATACCTGAGAGAAACCTTTCCCAACTTGCCCTCTTAGCCTGTCTTCGCGTCCTTCTTCCCTGGTATTTAACATGTTTAAATTCTATGAGGTTTTCAGCTGTAGGACATTCACATAGTTTGCCCCAAGCTTTATTTTGTCTCCTTCGTGCCTGTCTACAATCGTTATTCCACCAGGAGACCCGTCTTTTAAATGAAGTGCCACATGTTTGAGGGACGAACTTCTCAGCGGCGTCAATGATAAACGCAGTAAAATATGATACGGCATGATCTATAGGAAAATTATTTATAAAATCTCGTGATAAGTACGTGGATTCCCTAAAGCATTCCCAGTCAGCTGAGGCCAGTTTCCAGCGAGGGACATGGGGAAGAGAGTCATGTTCGGTTACTAAGTTTAGGGTTACTGGGAAATTATCACTTCCGAATGGGTTTTTAGTTGCATGCCATTCTAAGTCAGGGAAAAGTGAGGCAGAGCCAATTGACAGGTCTATTGATGAATATGAACTATGATGGATATTGTAAGATGTTCGTTCCTTCTTATTGAAGAGGCACGCACCGGAGTTAACAAGGAAGTTTTCATTGAATCGACCTCTCGCGTCGCATCGCGAATCTCCCCAAAGGGTATTATGAGCATTAAAATCACCATTGATAATGTATGGTTCTGGGAGCTGGTCGATGAGGCTGTAAAATTCCGTTTTACTGAGGTGATGGTTGGGTGGTATGTAAATGGAGCAGATCGTTATAAGCTTGTTGAATAAAATTGCTCGCACAGATACAGCCTCGAGAGGCGTGTGAAGGGCAAACTGTTGGCAAGCAACAGACTTATTTACAACTATGGCTACACCTCCGGACAAGGCAGAAGCGTTGTCACGATCTTTACGGAAAATGGAATATTGCTTGAGGAAGTTGGACTGTGTAGGTTTTAAGTGTGTTTCTTGGACACACAGCACCTTCGGATTAAATTTATGTATGAGTTCTGTGATGTCGAGGTTACGAAGTAGTCCTCTGACGTTCCATTGTAGTATCTGTGTGGCCATGTTGCAGACGATGTTTGTGCTGTGTGTCTCGTGTAAAAACACTAACTTAACTTACAGAGCCCTTGTCGGGCCCTGTGATGCGGGCTTTTTCTTTTTTGGAGCGGTCGAGCGATTCTCGCCGCTCCTTAGACGCTGGCTGCGCCGTCTGGCTTGAAGATGTGTCCATCGGCTCTTGCGGCACGCTGGACACCCGCTCTTGAGAGCGGTTTGCTCGCGGTGAAGGCCTCGTCTTGAGGGACGAGACCTTGGAGGCCACCAGCCTGGAGGTCGATGGCCCCTTCTGGGATGGCGGAGCAGTGCTAGCTGCAGCCGCCGAGGGGCAGATGGCTTCACCGCCGGCTCACTACGCGCGGGCCGGACAGCAGCCGGAAGCCGCTGCGACGCTGCCCCCTGACGCGTCACATCGGCAAAGCTGGTTTTTGGCAGGTAGGACACCTGCCTTCGTGCCTCTTTAAACGAAATATTTTGTTTAACTTTAATCGTGACAATTTCTTTTCTTTTTTCCAGGATGGGCAGGACCGCGAGTATGCGGCATGCTCTCCTTCACAGTGTACACAATGTGTAGTATTATTGCACGACTCAGATGTGTGTTCAGAAGCACTGCATTTGGCACAACTAGTTCGACGTCGACAGCTCTGGGAGCTATGGCCAAACCTCTGGCATTTGAAACATCGCAGGGGATTAGGGATATACGGCCTGACTCTGATCTTTACGTAGCCTGCCTCGATAGTCTCGGGCAGTACACTTGAGCCGAAGGTTAGAATGAGATGCTTGGTCAGAATTTCTTTTCCGTCACGCCTCATCTTGATTCTTCTGACATTGATGACATTTTGGTGACTCCATCCCTCTAATAGTTCTGTCTCACTTAGCTCCATCATATCATCATCCGAAACAACACCATGACTGGTGTTCATAGTGCGGTGTGGGGTCACAGTCTCGGAGTTCAAGAAGAAGGTCGCCGCCAGCCAATTTCGTAGCTTTGTAGCCGGCCCCTATTGTCTCTGCCAGGCATTTTGAAACCAGAAAAGGTGAGATCGTTCTCACTGCCTTTTCGGGTTTTTCACAATGGATTACGTGGAATCGAGGGAAATTTTCAGTTTGCCGGCCAAAAAATTTGAATACGTCTTCGGTGCGCCCACCCTTAAGGGGGCGATCGGGTAATGCGGGGAAAGAAAAAGCCATAAAAAATAATAATTTTCGGCAGGAACGCCAGCCACCCACCATGGAGCCCCCCAAGGGGACGATGTAGGACCTAAAAGAGTTGACTGTTGGGCTAGTTGGTGTTTAGATATAGGAACCATTGTTAAAAGCGCAAAACCACACAACACAAGATAAGACCAGACGAGCACAGGCGCAAACTGACAACTGATTTATTGAAGGCAGATATCCAGCTATATATACCAACAGGCTGCGCAGGCGCATCGTCACAGCAACCCCCGGAAACATCAAACATATCGCGAAAGAAAATCAATTTCAGCTTTATACAGCGCAATAGAAGTGTCGCTGACACACTCTTCACCTGCCTTTCTGATTAAAATGCTTCCAACGTTTCACGCGCCGTTTTTTGTCTGCTTCTGCCTACAATTTTTGCACATCGGAAACGTGGTTCACAATTCGGGCAGTTCATGCAGTGGTCGACAAGATGACTTCTCTCCTTGTTAATTAGATTTCTTGCGTGTTCCCTGAGCCGGTCATTGAGGCAGCGCCCCGTCTGGCCGATATATACTTTGCCGCAGGTCAGGGGAATCTCGTACACAACGTTGTTGGCACACTGAAGGAAACGTCGTTCATGGTTCTTTTTACAGCCTCCCTTTTCCTCGGCACAGGTGGTGCGACGGCTAAGCTGAGCGAGCTTCTGGGGGACCGAGAAAGCCAACGGCACGTTGAACCGGCTAGCCACTTTTTTCAGGCTATGTGTGACCTTGTGTATGTACGGCACCACTTCTGGCCTCTGGAAGCCCTCCAGGGGCTTCGCGGCATCTGGGTTGCAACGGTGCTTTATCTTCTTAAGAAGCGTCTCAGCCACAGACAAGACGACCGAACCAGGGAAGCCGCCTGAAAACAGCCTCCCCAATTGAAGGTTAAAACGTGGGACGCCTGCTTACGCAGACGCCCCTGCGGGGCAAATGCACAACTAGCAATGTCAGACATTAGGCAGAGAAGACATGCTGTCCTTTAAAAAAATGTACTCACATGTTCAGATGTCTGCACGAAGGGCTTGTGCCCATTTCATTATCTTCGAATGAACTGGAGTTCGGGACTTTTGGGCCCCCTTACACTTGGTCCCCTTCACGGGATTTATGCCGAAAATTTGTCTGTAATATAAAAAGAAAAACAGCAATGGTCTAGTTCTTTTCTTTAAGAGTGTTCAATACAAATTATAAGCTTTATTTGCTCGGTGCCTAGGCGAAGAACACTAAACGGCACTCAAGCAGCAGTTTAAAAAGCAACAACAATATGGGCTCCGCACAGCCCTCCTGCAAGTTGTAACTTATTAAATTTGTGGGTTCCAAAGCACGAAAACCATGAATTTATGAGGCACTTCAGATTAATTTGGACCTCCTGACCTTTACCATGCACCTATATGCAAGTACATGAGCATTTTTGCCCATTTTGGCACCATCGAAATACGACCACCATGGCTGGGATCGAACCTGTGACCTTGAGCTCAGCAGTGCAACATCATAGCTATTGGGTTACTGCTGCACATACATGTAAAGTATTCCGTAGTATACAGGGTGCCTCAACTAGCATGCACCAAGATTCAAAAATATGCAAATACTCTTTTTTGCATTCCAACTAATTATATAATTGGTCGTAATCAACATCTGAAATATTATAATTAGATGAAAGGTATGAATGACAACATTGTAGTGCAACATGTGAAACTCCCGACAGCTTTCTTGTGCTCAATATGTGCTACATAAAATTGTTTTTCCCGGGCGCGAGAGAAGCGTGCGAATACATAAAATTGCCACACAACTGGCCGCTCGGGCACTTCGCGTGTATTCACGGGCTTGTTTCACGGTTGGAAAAACACTTATGTAGCACATATTGAGCACCAGGAAGCTCTGTCAGGAGTTTGACATGTTGCTCTCCAATTTTTTCCTTGATACCTTTTATTTAATTATAATATTTCAGATGATTACGACTAATTATCTAATTAAGCGGAATGCAAAAATAATCCCAGTATCTCCAAGCGATGGCAAACAACATTACCTTGGTTCTGTGCAGTTACGTGGCATTAGCATATTTTTTAGTCTTGGTGCACGATAGTTGGGACACCTTGTACATATTCTACTTTTGTAGCTGGTACCCTGTCCTTGATCGGACATTCTCAGAAAAAGAAAATTCGCTGGGAATTTCAACTGTTATACCACTACAAGGGCTAGTTGTTCTGCAATCGAAAAATGAGCACCAAAAATTGCTTGCTTAAAACTTAAATTAACAGTTCTGAAAATAAAATGTGAAAGCATCTTAAATAATTTATTTGCTAACAAGAATAAACATCAATGCCCATAAGATGAACTTGAATCTTACCTTTGCAAGAATTCGAGTGATGCTGCAGCTGCATCAGGATATGCCATGTTAAAGACATAGTATATTAGAAAACACAAGCAAGCTGCTTCAGAAAAGCCTATGGCCTCGGAGAACATTTCTTCTTGCTCACAAATGACGTGGCACTTGTCATATATTGTCGCGGTACAACGCGAACAGAAGTCCCGTAGGGGCGTCTGCGCAAGCAGGCGTTTGGTGAGTTGCGCCACCAAGTACCCGAGCACACGAGGGTTGGACCCTCCCGCGTCTAACCGTGCGCGGCTTAGCCGTGTCTGGGGAAAGGGGGATCCTGGGGGTTGAGCCGATGCTGGGTGCTCGGACCTATAAGGCCCCCCGGCGGAGGCAACACACCTCTTCGGCCTCTGCTTCACATAGACGACACCTCCAGACTGACCCACCTGGAGGAAATCGGCAGTCGCCTTTTCCTGTCCCCCTCTTCAGTCTTTTGTCTTTCTCTCTCACTTTTCCATCTTTCCTGTCTTCTAGTCACTTCTACTCACTTCTGAATTTCTGGGCGGCAAGGGTTAACCTGGTGTACTTATCCAACCTTGGGTATTTTATATTAGGTTATAGCGGCGATGCATGGCTGGCGACTGCAAGTATTCTAACTTTGTAGCGTCCCCTTGTTGGGCTCGGTGGTGGGTGGCTACCATCGCCGCCGAATTTTCCATTTTTACATGGCAAATGCTTTTCCCCTACTTCCTGATCGCTCCCTGAAAAGGGGGCGCACCGATGAAACATTCAACTTTTTTATGAAACCTAAAGAAATTTTTCCCAAATACCACGTAGTACATAGCCAACACGAAACCAAGACTGTCCGTACAATATCCCCATTTGTTGTAGCAAAATGTCTGACAGAAGCAATCGGCCCAGGTTACAAAGTCACTAAGATGGGAAGCGGAGACCTTCTTTTGGAAGTGCGTGATAAGCCACAGTACAACAAATTGTCGAAACTTGTTGCATTTGGTGACATTCCCGTCTCAGTGGGCCCTCACAGGTCAATGAACACTGTACGCGGTGTCATTTCTGATGACGACCTTCTAGAACTCAGTGAAAGCGAGCTGTTGGATGGATGGCAAGACCAAAATGTAGTAAAGGTTCAAAGAATTAAGTTAAGGCGTGACGACAAAGAAATTCCCACAAAACATGTAATTATCACTTTTGGAACAAGCGACCTACCAGATTCAATCGAGACCGGATATTGTAAGCTCCGTGTACGACCATACATCCCCAATCCGCGCCGATGCTTCAAGTGTCAGCGTTTTGGGCATGGGTCTCAGAGCTGCCGAGGGCGCGCTACCTGTGCGAAATGTGCTTCCAAAGAACATGCCTCAGACAACTGCACTTCCACAACCCATTGTGCCAACTGTGACGGAGACCACCCCGCCTATTCGCGATCGTGCCCGTCGTGGAAGAAAGAAAAAGAAATAATACAACTCAAAGTCAAACTAAACATATCATTTCCAGAGGCGCGCAAGCGTTTTGCTGCCCATAATCAGTCCAGTCCTTCCTACACCGACGTGGCGCGCCGGGGGGCAGCGTCACATCCTGCGGCAGCCGCCCGAGTCACACAGAGTGTGACGGCGGCTACGCCTTCAGCCCCCCTGGCAGGAGCAGCCAGTGCTGTTCCGCCCCCTACAACGCAGGGCCAGCAGTCTTCCGGACCTGCCGGCCCCAGGGTCACTGCTCGTGCAGACCGGCCCCAAAAACCCCTGAGTGTGCCCGTGGAGCGGGCAGCATCCAGCGCCTCTGACGAGGTGATGGATGCAAGCATCACTACTCCGGCGTCCCTGGCGCCGAAGGAACGGCGTAGCTCCGTGGAGCGCGTCGGGAGAAAAGAAAAATCCCGTATCACGGGGCCTGGAAAGGTCTCGTGAACTACCTTATTTCTCTTGACACACACCACAAAACACTTCCAATATGGCTACACAGATCATACATTGGAATGTGAGAGGTCGACTCCACAATCTGGACGACATAAAGGAACTCCTACACAAGTTTAATCCACGAGTGCTCTGTGTGCAAGAGACGCACCTCAATCCTACACACACCAATTTTCTGCGGCAATATGCCATTTTCCGTAAAGACCGCAACGACGCTTTGGTTTCATCGGGCGGTGTCGCCATAATAGTTGATAAGGGTGTCGCCTGCCAACATTTGCAGCTGCAAACGCCCCTTGAGGCAGTTGCACTCAGAGCAGTGCTTTTTGATAAGCTGTTAACAATTACTTCCTTATACATCCCCCCAGCTATCAACTCTCCAGAACAGAATTTGAAAGCTTTATTGCCCAACTTCCAGAGCCCTATATTCTCGTTGGAGACCTAAATGCACATAATACCTTGTGGGGTGACTCTCGATGTGATGCCAGAGGGCGCCTGATAGAAAATTTCCTGTTATCTACAGGTGCATGTTTGCTAAATAAGAAACAACCAACCTTTTACAGCGTCGCAAACAAAACATTTTCATGCATAGATTTAAGCATTGCGTCAAGCACAGTCGTGCCCTACTTGGAATGGAAGGTGGTTAACAATCCATACGGGAGTGACCATTTTCCCATTATCTTAAAATTAACAAAACAAGAAGAATGCTCACCACATGTGCCCCAGTGGAAAGTCGACTCAGCGGACTGGAAACGATACAGAGAGTTGACTTATTTGACCTGGAATGACATTCGTATGCTTAGTATTGACGATGCAGTTGCATATTTAACAGCATTTATTTTGGATGCAGCGTCAATATACATCTCACAAACAAATGGATCATCTTCTAAACGACGTGTTCCCTGGTGGAACGATGAATGTAGGAAAGCGCGAAAGAAACAAAATAAGGCTTGGTATCACCTCCGTAACTCTCCGACTACAGAAAACTTGATCAGCTTTAAGAAAATAAAGTCTGAAGGTAGAAGAACGCGCCGCCGTGCCAAAAGGGAAAGCTGGCAAAAATACATCTCCGGCATTAATTCCTATACAGATGAAATAAAAGTCTGGAGCAGGGTTAAGAAAATAAAAGGCCGCGAAACTCATCCTCTACCTTTAGTAAACACACAAGGAGACACTCTTGAGGACCAGGCTGATTGTCTAGGAGCACACTTCGAGCACATTTCCAGTACATCACATTACACAGATACATTTCTAAGATACCAGTGACAAGCAGCGCGTCAGCCTCTGGCTCAAAAAGCCACAGCAAATGATGCATACAATCGTCCATTTAGCATGGCGGAGTTCCAGGCTTCACTAAATTGTTGTAAGAAATCTGCTCCCGGAAGTGACAGAATAATATATGAAATCGTCAAACATTTACATCCAGAAACCCACAGAACACTACTCTCACTATTTAACTCCATGTTCTCTGCTGGCTATATTCCGTCCGCCTGGAAAGAAGCCATCGTAATTCCTATTCTCAAAGAGGGCAAGGACCCTTCCTCACCCAGTAGTTATAGGCCTATAGCTCTGACAAGTTGTATATGCAAACTCTTTGAGAAAATGGTTAACCGACGCCTCATCTATTATCTTGAAAACAACAAAATACTCGATCCCTTACAGTGCGGCTTTAGAGAAGGTAGATCCACAACAGATCACCTTGTTCGCATCGAGACAAATATCCGTGATGCCTTTGTCCATAAACAGTTTTTCTTGTCAGTATTTTTAGATATGGAGAAGGCATACGACACAACTTGGCGTTTTGGAATTCTTCGTGACCTGGCTGGAATCGGAGTCCGAGGCAACTTATTAAATGTGATACAGAGCTACCTCTCTGATCGCACGTTCCGTGTTAGAGTGGGTAACGTCCTGTCTCGACAATTCACGCAGGAGGCTGGTGTACCACAAGGTGGTGTCCTGAGCTGTACTTTATTTATTGTCAAGATGAACTCGCTCCAAACTGTCATACCACGTACAATGTTTTATTCTGTATATGTGGATGATATCCAAATGGGTTTCAAATCATGTAATCTTAGTATCTGCGAGCGACAAGTACAGCTTGGCTTAAATAAATTGTCTAAATGGGCGGACGAGAATGGATTTAAACTCAACCCCCAAAAAAGCACATGCGTTCTCTTCTCGAACAAGAGAGGTGTACTGCCTGACCCTGCTATTGATCTTAATGGACAACGGCTATCTGTCAGCCACGAACATAAATTTCTAGGAATTATCTTAGACTCCAAATTAACTTTTGTTCCTCACCTCAGGTATCTGAGAATGAGGTGTTTGAAGACAATGAATTTACTGAAGCTCATGTCTCGGACATCCTGGGGAAGTGACAGGAGATGCCTTTTGAGTCTCTACAAAAGTCTTATACGGTCACGCCTCGATTACGGAGCTATAGTATATAACTCCGCTGCACCTAGTGCTTTAAGGATGCTAGATCCCGTTCACCACTTGGGTATACGCCTTGCTACAGGTGCTTTCAGGACTAGTTCTGTAGAAAGCCTGTATGTGGACTCTAACGAATGGTCTCTACATCTACAAAGGACATATTTAAGTTTTTCCTACGCCCTGAAGGTTAAACCGGATATTCAGCATCCATGTCATTTTACCATTCGCGACATCTCCACTGCCAGGCTGTTCCATAACCGCCCCGCTATTAAGGCTCCATTAAACCTTCGTTTAGAGGTACTGGCAGAGGACACAGGCATCCCACTACTAGAAAATGTCATCATGGCTCCTACTCGCCTGCACCCACCTTGGGAATGGCAGACTATTCAGTGTGACATCTCTTTTATAGAAATATCCAAACAAGCATCGGAGGCACATATACATTGCCATTTTCTTGAGCTCCAGGAGAAGTACTCCTGCGCAGAATACTATACAGATGCTTCGAAGTCCTCTGCTGGTGTTTCTTACGCAGCTCTCGGAGACTCATTTTCTACATCTGGGGCACTAAATCCACACATATCTATTTTTACAGCAGAAGCGTATGCTATACTATCGGCTGTTAAACACATAAGGCTCACAAACCTCTCTAGGGCCATTGTGTTCACTGATTCATTAAGTGTAGTCAGAGCCCTAATTAGTCTACGAAAACATAAGAACTCTGTTTTTAATGAACTGTACAGCTTGTTGTGCTCTGCATATAAGTGCAACCAAGTGATTGTTTTATGCTGGGTACCTGGCCACAAAGGTATAAGAGGCAATGAAGCTGCAGATGAAAACGCTACGTCAGTAGCCTCTAGTGACACGGACGCAAATATCCCCATCCCTGCCACAGACCTACAGTCTTTTCTACGCCGTAAGCTGAGGAAGCATTGGCAAGGAGAGTGGGATACCCGAGTATTAAATAAGCTACACATGATAAAACCAAAACTAGGTAACTGGATAACTGAGAAAACGGCACGGTATAAGGAAGTACTTGTCTGTCGATTAAGAATAGGACACACTTACAGTACCCACTCTTACCTCCTGACTGGGAGTGATCCTCCGACTTGTAGTAAGTGCGGCAATATTCTGACAGTTGTCCATGTTCTTATTCAATGCCCTGCAATA
This sequence comes from Dermacentor silvarum, assembly GCF_013339745.2. NCBI lineage: Eukaryota > Metazoa > Arthropoda > Arachnida > Ixodida > Ixodidae > Dermacentor > Dermacentor silvarum. The sequence goes on from NC_051154.1 coordinate 408,388,257, forward strand.
GAAGCAGAGAGGAAAAAGTACTTCCCCTCTGCATATCACGAAAACATACCTCTCCACCCGGCATATTTCCTTAGCAATGAACCGCTTTTTAATCTGAAAACAGTCTTGGAATTGTTAAGTGAAACAGACTCCCTGAAAATTATCTGGCCAGGTAACTTTTAGCATCTTATTAATAGCCCTTGTATTCAAGGCCACTCTTCAAGCTCTAGTCTCACATTTGTTATAGTCTTATATCTGCTACATCATGCTTCTTTAAGGAAACTCAATTGCCATAGCCCACATCACTAACTAATCAATGTCATTATTTTAGTATGTATATGTTTTACGCCGTTTACAGCGACTGTTTTTAGGCCCTTTTACAGCCAGGTCACATCTGCCATCAGAAACTCATTGCCCACATCATCAACAGCTTATCGATAACGTTAACACTTGTCATGGCGCTCTTTGGCCATACCTGGCCCTTGCGCCATAAAGCACAACACATCATCAACGCGAACAGAAGACAGGGAGACGTTCTTCAAGAACAGCACAGGACGACCTGTTCCAGCAAAACAGAACAGAGAAACGTCTTCTTCCTCTAAGAATCCCACTGACCCACTAGACGGAGTCCGTTAATGCCCCCATCGTCGTTGTCGTCTGCCTAGAGCACGCGTGTCATTTGTCCCTCCCTAACAGAGCATCGCCCCAATGCTAGACAAGAAATGTCACTTGCGGAAGTGAGGGTCCCTCGCATAGTCATTCACTCACATACGGCTTCATGCGCACAACATGCACAAGTTCAGGGCGGTTCGGGCGGCGCCGCGTACAGTTGGGACTATCAGGGACGACCTCGTAGGATCCTGCAAGTACAGAGCAAATACATGATAGTTTGTCATTCTAATGAATGGAGCATTATTGCTCTGAACATGACACAAAGCTTGTGAGCTGAACTAACTTCGTCATATTAGAATTTCTGGCCATAACTTCCCTAAAACACGAAGATATCATTTTATCGTGGAAGTACTTCCATGCATTTAATAGTTTATGCTTAATAGATTACAGCATTCTGCACTATCAGAGCTTTACCCGTTTATTGCACCCCACTTCTCGCATGGCTAGAACACAAGTCACTCTACACACCTGCATACAGTGTTATTTTTATTACTTGAATTCTAGTAAAATATTCATGTACCTGAGTAAGCATCAGATGATTTGTGAGGCAACTTGAAATAAGCTAAATATGACTACATATACATATTAGTTGAAGTAGACATCCCTGGCAATGGATAAAATGTGAAAGCTTTAAATTCAGTAACCAGATACAAAGCTTTCAGAGGTCTCAATTGCTTTATAAACAGCATACATATATTATGGTGCATAGGTTACATAATGCCATGGATACCCGGTATGCTTCATGGCCTGCGAATTACAACTTGCTACAACACAACAGCACGTCCAACCGAAGAAATGAATGTGCTTACCGATTGCAACAATGACATGGGTAGAAGGCAGCTTCAAAAGTATGTCCGACAAGCTTGTACCTTCCTATGAAAAGAAAGAACTGTTTTATTGAAATAATTTTAAGTAGTAGTGAATTGTTAGGTGTTCAGCAGTTTAACGTGACGCTGTAATTTTGTTGCCTTGGTAAATTGAAAGCACTATTTTGGCACATGGAATGTTTGGCATTATGGCTAAATAATGACTGTGGTACATTGCAACACAGATTTGTGTGATTGGTGCCCTCATGTGCCTTCGCGAGAGCCAAGCTGTGTAACGTGGCTTGTTTCTTCAATTTCTAGGGTGATCTCCACCAACAGAGATTGCCAGCGTGGTGACGCTCTTATGGACTGCATACGGAGATGTCACTCTTGCACAAATCCAAGCAAATCTGATCACCTCCAAGTGTAGTATGAGGTAAGGCATTATTAGAGATGTTTTATGCCAATCTAAGCCCAATTTTATTTTTTGGGGGTGAAAGAGTTTTTCGGACTTTTCGGTCCCCACAAGGTGCGAAAAATCGGTAAGCGACTGTATTAAGGCACAAATCAGGAACTTGGAAGAGTGCTCCAAAAGAAAACAAGAAGCATGACAACTCACCGGAACAACCTTGAACAGAAGCCCTGAATCATCCTTGACGAACGCTGCTAGGAGAGGAGAAAGGCAGCTTCGTTGGCCTTGCTGTTGGACATCCAGCGGTACATGTATTATTTCCCTCTTCTGGACATTCTGAAGGTGGCGAACAAGAGAAGGACCAATAATCCTCACATTCTCTTCAAATCTTTCCTGAAATACAGTAAAGAAAGAGTGTTCAAACTACTGTTTCAAATCGCTATTCTAATCAATTTCAATGTACTGAATCTATTTGAACGCTTGAGAAACAGTACAGGAATAGCCCAACATGCTTGCCATGTCTTTCCACCAAGTGGCAGGTTCATATGCGAGCTGGAAGACTCATTTCAATGGCTACAAACAAGCCCTCCATGGCTCTGTGTACTGGGCATGTAAGCTTGAGTGATCCGTCGCAACTTTCTGCATTTGTCTTTGTTAAAGGCTTTTTAAAGGTGCTCCGTGAGCAAGGACTTATAAATGTGATTAATTGCTTTAATGTTATTCGTTCAGTATACGCCACAACTTGGTGGGGTGATGAAATCTGCAGGTGGAAATTTGAATAGGCTAGTGCCAGACAGGGGTAATTGGATCGCAAGAAGAGGCCTTCGTCATTCATTGGACATCAAGATAGGCTGATGGTGATGATACGCCACAAGAAAACACTGGGATAGAGCTTTGGCAGGAAACCTTTGTTTACGGCATTGTTGCCATCAATTATCAAATGCCGCTTGCGTGCTTTGGCTTTTCTGAAAGCTCCCAACTGCTCTGTCTTACGAGCACTTTGCGAAAGTGGATGTGAAGTTGAGGTACGCAGAAAATTCCTCAGTGAAGGACCCAGATCAAATGTCTTAACTTGTACTTGCCAAAATCGCGTTTCAGCACACCCTGTAAAACTGCTGTTTTTTGCCATTAATTATTGTAACAATAAGAACAACGCTCAAAGAAAGTATTTGAGACCTTCAATGTTACACCAGGAGTGTTTCACGATACAATGGTGAGCAGAAGGGCCAGTAAAAGAATTGCCAAAACACCTGTGAACTATGTGTTCCTTACGTCCTGTTTATTTGTGCTACACAAACCGAGTTTCCAAAAACAATGTACGAACTAGATCACGAAAGAAGTTTTTCAATCTTTGAGGTCTCCGTGGAAAGCACGAACAAGAGGAAGGTAACGAAAAGTGAATTGATTGGTTTTGAGAAGCAAGCAGAAAAGAAATGGAGGACATTACGCTGCAGCGGCATTCTGGACCGACTTCTCTAGAACAAACTTTAAATATAGTTTTGGTGGAAAGCACGTCTGAACATAAGGAACATTTTCTCAGAACCTCTAAACCTCAGAGAAGGATTTTTCTCGGAGTTGTTTCTTAATTTCTGTTGCATCTACTGAACCAAAGGAGACTGTTTGCTTCAAAACTTTTGCATTTGTGTTAGAATTTTTTAGAAGCAATGACGACAGCCACCATTCTGCCTTTCATTTAGGAAAAGTCTGCAATATAAAAAACAAACAGAACAACCTTCAGCTATGTAACTTACTTTTGCAGAAATTTTCTTTCACAAAAGAAAAAAAAGCTTTGTTTGATATCCAAATACGGTAAAGAAATTTCCTTATTTCTGTACAATATTCAGCACATTACTATAGTAAAATTAAAAACAGCCTGCGAAAGTTGAGCTCATTTGCACAAAAAACAGCAAACGTAGAAGCAACCACAGTTCAAAACATTGACCGATTGCTGTGTAATGCTAGAAGGATTTCATTCATGCATTTTACTCCTGTAATAAACCAGAGTTTTAGCTGATGAGAAAGCAGTCAGATTACAACTATGATGAAATGAAGGCAAGTATATCACGTTGAAAGATAATTTTCATAGATAGCAGTTAGCCGTCAATTATGAGCTGTTCCTGTGGTTACTGCATGCCAGATTAGAGAGCACCTTTTGCGATACGTAACAACAAAAGTACTTACTTTGACATTCTTGCCAAGAAGCCGGTTCGCGTGAACATAAAAACGTGGTCTCTTAAAGAGCATCCCCCGCAGGAGCGTCTGCGTCAGCATGTGTTTGGTGTGTTGCGACACCACGGACCCGAGCACACGAGGGTTGGACCCTGCCGCGTGTAGACGTGCGCGGCACTGCCGTGTCTGGGGAAAGGGGGATCCTGGGGGTTGAGCCGATGCTGGGTGCTCGGGCCTTTAAGGCCCCCCGGCGGAGACAACACACCTCTTCGCCCTCTGCTTCACATAGACGGCACCTCCAGACTGACCCACCTGGAGGAAATCGGCAGTCGTCTTTTCCTGTCTCTCTCTCCTCAAATCTGTGTCTCTCTCTCACACTTTTGGTCTTTCCTGTCTTCTACTCTCTTCCACTTACTTCCTTTTTTCGCTGGCGGCAAGGGTTAACCTTGTGTGGCTATCCTACCTTGGGTACACCATATTAGGTTATAGTAGCGGCGTACGACTGGCGTCGTGCAGACTTGTGTACAAGTTTTGCCGCGTCCCCTCGTTGGGCTCCGTGGTGGGCGGTCGGCGCTGTTGCCGAACATATACACCATTTTACAGCAGCGCAAACCTCTGTCGTCTATGATCGGCCTCTGAAAAGAGGCCGCACCGAAGCAACGTTCCAGTTCTCCTTTCGGAGCAACACCCCAGCATTCCCCAAGTACCATGTAGTCCATAGTGAAAACACACCCGTGAGAAAGCTGTCTCCTTTCCTGGTGGCCAAGTGCCTAAAATACAAAATTGGACCGACATATAAAGCCTCAAAAATGTCTAGCGGGGACCTCTTCCTAGAACTAAATGACAAAGACCAAGTACAAAAGCTCTCGGAACTTACCAGTATTGGCAATGCCACAGTTACAATTTCAGCCCACAGAACTCTAAATACAAGCAGTGGTGTGATATCCGAGGAGGACTTCCTTGGTTTGAGCGATGAGGAACTGCTGGAGGGTTTCCAGGATCAAAACGTGACCAAAGTACAAGGGATTGTCATCCGCAGAAATGATAAAAAAATTCCGACAAAACATGTCATACTCACCTTTGGAACAAGCGAAATGCCTACCTCTCTAAACGCAGGGTACGTAAAAGTAAATGTCAGACCATATATCCCGAAACCCCGACGATGTTTCAAGTGTCAAAGGTTTGGACATGCTTCACACGCATGCTGAGGACAAACAACCTGTGCTAAATGCAGTTCCAATGATCATCAATCTGACAATTGCACTTCTACTGTACACTGTGTCAACTGCAAAGGGGACCATCCAGCCTACTCGTGGTCCTGCCCTTGCTGGAAAAAAGAAAAAGAAGCAATTGCACTAACTGTGAAAGAAAAAATCTCGTTCTATGAAGCAAGAAATCGACTGTCTTACCTTTCTAGAAGAAGTTATTCCGAAGTGACGCAGGTGGGGGCAGCGTCACAGAGGCCTCGGGAGTCCTGCGGGCCCACACACCTGCAGTGACCCCTCCCGCCCCCGTGGTGGAAGCAGTGAGCACTGCTCCATCGTCTTCGAAGGACCCGCGGACACCATTCCCGCTGGGCCCTAAAATAAATCGAACCCCAAGGCCCGAGACACGTGTCTCGGCGCCAAACTCTCGGTCCTCCAGCGCCTCAGGGAGAGCGATGGAGGTCGACGCGAAAACCCCGGTGTCATTCACGCCGAAGGACTGGCGCTCTCTCGAGCGCGCAAAGAGGGACAAAGTCCCAATAACCACACTAATCAAGAAAGTGATAACCTAAAGGTTATCGCTCCTTTGTATTAGCCTTCTCCACATCTATGTCACCTAACACCTTATATCTTATTCAATCGTAATGACATTTTTTACCTTTCAGTTTTAAAATGGCTTTTATTATCCACTGGAACTGCAGAGGACTATTACGCAACTTAGGTGACATCAAAGACATGCTAAGTAACTTCTCTCCTGTGGCCTTGTTCTTGCAGGAAACAAACCTAGGCGAAAAACAAAAATTTTTTAAAAGGCTTCACTGTGGTACGGCGCGACCGTACCCAGGCGAGCCGGCTTTCAGGTGGTGTAGCCATTATTCTGCAGGCAGGTATCGCAGCTAGAGAAGTTGCCATTAACAGTCACACAGAAACCGTTGCTGTCACCATTTTAGCGCACAAAACCATCACCGTTTGTTCGCTATACATTCCACCACAATCACATTTTACAGTAAGAGACCTAGAGTTAATTTTAAACCAGCTACGCCAACCTTTTTTAATCGTGGGTGATTTCAACGCACATAACACGCTATGGGGTAGTAAAACAAACGACACCAGGGGACAAATACTTGAAGATTTTATCCTAGCAAATGACGTATGCCTTTTAAACACCGGTGCTGCAACCTACCGTTCTCCAAGCACAAGAGCTATGAGCTGTCTGGATCTAACACTGTGCTCTCCGTCTCTCTATAGTGATTTCCACAGCAGTATTATAGATAATCCTTATGGTAGTGACCATATGCCTGCAATCATAAAACCAACATCCAAGCTACCTATCCTACCTTCTAGACCACCCCGTTGGAAACTTCACCTTGCAAATTGGCCTCTCTTCACCGAAAAAGCTAGTCTAGACAAACTGATCTTAGATGACCTAAGCATAGACGAAGCGAATGAGATGATTACTACTTACATAGTTGCTGTGGTAGAAGAGGCTATTCCCCAACCTTCTAGATTCTTAAGAAAAAAACTAAAACCCTGGTGGACAAACGAATGCACAGAAGCTAAAAAATTTCAAAACAAAGCGTGGGGTATCTTCCGAAGGTACCCAACCCAAGATAATCTGTTATCATTCAAAAAAGCGAAAGCAAAGGCGAGGTATATCCGTAGGCAAGCAGAACGAAATTCATGGAAAAACTATCTCATCGATTAACAGTTCAATAACATCCAAGAGAATGTGGGATCAGGTTCGCAAGTTTAGAGGCGACTATGCTCCCTACACGATCCCCGTACTCTCAACTCCAGGCACGCAAACAAGTCTACAGGAACAAGCAGACATATTAGGCCAATACTTCTACACTATATTTAGCTCGCCAAACTATTCCGCAACATTTCTTAAACACAAACAGTCCGCAGAAAAACAAAAGCTTCCGACAACGGGAAGTTCAGACAGACCGTTTAATGTCCCTTTAACGCTCCATGAAATAAACAGAGCGATCTGTTCGGGTAAGAAAACAGCACCGGGTCCTGACAAAATACATTACACTATGCTGGCCCACCGGTCCCAGAAAGCGGTGGAGGCCTTGTTGAGTTTTTTCAAAATGATCTGGGAAACGGGTAAAATGCCTGCAGAGTGGAAAAGGGCCATTATTGTTCCCTTCTTAAAAGCGGAAAAGTCACCAAATACTCCCAGCAGCTATAGACCTATAGCACTAACAAGTTGTCTCGCAAAATCGTACGAAAGCATAATAAATATAAGGCTAACATATGTTCTTGAAACAGATAACTTACTAGATACTCACCAGTGTGGTTACAAGAAAGGCTGCTCAACAACTGATCATCTTGTCCGTCTTGAACATACCATACGTGAGGCATTCCTTTACAAACAGCACTGCCTAGCGGTGTTTTTCGACCTGGAAAAAGCTTACGACACCACATGGAGGTATGGCATTTTACAAGATCTAGCAACACAAGGAATACGCGGCAGGATGCTGAACTGTCTGGCCGATTTTCTGTCAAACCGAACATTTCAAGTGCGTCTGGGCGCAACACTGTCCCGAGTCTTTGTTCAAGAAAATGGCGTCCCACAGGGTTGCGTATTAAGCACCACTCTTTTCGTGGTGAAGATGAATTCTATAAATTCGGTTATACCGTCCAACATTATGTACTCTTTATACGTCGACGACCTTCAGATTGCATGCCGTGCCTCGGAAATGTCTACATGCGAAAGGCAAATCCAGATAACAATAAACAAGTTGACACAATGGGCCGATAAAAATGGATTTCGTTTTTCTACACAAAAAACTGTGGCAGTCGTGTTTTCACAAAAAAGGGGATTATACCCGGACCCAGTTCTCAAAATAAATCAAAGCCCATTACTGGTTAAGCACGAACAAAAGTTCTTAGGAATCATTTTGATAGAAAATTAAACTTCATCGCTCACATTAACAGCATAAAAACTAAGGCAAACAAAGCGCTTAACATCCTGAAGGTCCGATCACGTAAACATTGGGGCGCCGACCGAACGTGCGTGTTACATATTTACCGATCTGTCGTGCGCAGCATTCTTGACTACGGTTGCATAGTTTACGGGTCAGCAAGGCAGTCTTACATCAAACGTCTTGATCCGACGCGCAACCACGGACTACGCTTAGCAACTGGCGCATACAGGACCTCCCCAATAGAAAGCCTGTATGCCGAGAGTAACGAACCCTGTTTGGAGAACCGAAGAGCTTTGCTCACAATCTCATACATGCTTAGAATCACAGCTCTACCTAATCATATATGCCACACTCTTGTTACCTACACCACAAACAGAACACACTATGCCAACAAACCACACAGCGTGAGACCACTTATCCTTCGATTTGAAGATATGTGCCAAAACTACAATGATCTGAGCGAGGCTCTCAAGGTCGCCGAAACACCGAATAGACTGCCCCCGTGGTATGATTTCGCACATTTTTGTGATTTTACTCTGACATGCCACAATAAAAAAGAAACACCGCTTGAACACATAAGGCAAGATCTCTTAGAATTACAAGAAAAATACATTGACTACACCGAGTTTTCCACTGACGGTTCCAAGACAAAGCAACATGTCGGAAGCGCAGTCGTATCGGAACACTGGGAACACTGTCTTAGGTTACCACAGTTTGCTTCGGTTGTCACAGCCGAAGCATATGCCCTGCTCATGGCCTTGGAAAAAATAGTTACAGGAGAGTATAAAAAAGCAGCTGTCTACACAGATTCCCTCAGTTTACTTAATTCCCTCCATAGAAAATCGGAGTGCGAACCCTTTCTCGGCTGCATCTTGAAAATGCTCGGCAAAAGTGAAACGTATGGTCAAGTAATTCGTCTCTGCTGGATTCCAAGCCACATGGGAATCCCGGGAAATGTAAAGGCGGACAAATGCGCTGCAATGGCTGCCCGTGAAAAAATCACAGAGATAAATCTTCCATTCAAGCACTGTGTCCGGGTGGTCCGGAGCTGCGATCACTTCAAAGTGGCAACAGGATTGGAGCTGTCAAGTAAATACCAAGCTACAAATAGTAAAGCCCATACTGCTGGAGTGGAAGACATCATATCACCAGGAACGTTTCATGGAAGTTATTCTATGTCGCATTCGCATCGGACACACACATCTCACACATAATTTTTTATTGAAAAATTAACAACAAGCGGTTTGTGATCACTGCCAAGAACCGCTAACTGTGAATCACATTTTAATAACATGTCCGGCGTTGGAGGCAAAAAGGCAGAAATATTTTTATGAACTTTACAAAACACTAACCCCACTTCATCCATCCCTGATCCTAGCTGAAGATGCACTTGTATCTCTAGGCGATGTTTTTAGGTTTTTAGATGAAACAGGGTTCTTAAACACACTTTAAAGTATGTACATGATCTTTGTTGCTTGAAGCACTTTTATCAAATTATATATTTTCATCCTGTGCATGGCGCATCATAGCCTTAGTTGCTTTTGCGCCACAAAACTTTACATAACTAACTAATTAAAGAGCATCGGCCACTCCTCCTTGACAACTGCAGTGTGCTGGGAAGGCTCAACGTTGACAAATTCCCGCAGTTGGCAGTACGTATCTGCCATATATCTTGTGGCCACCGGGTAGTTAATATCTCTTGGAGTTTTCCTCCCCTCCTGCTTTAAAAACTCAATCTTCTGGCTGATGTCCTCAGCACTCTCGGCACTCGGCATAGGTTGCCAGTTCAGACAGCCATACGAGCTGTACCTAGCAGCCTTAACATTCTGCCGTGCATTCTGTGCACCTGTGGCTGGCCGCTTCCCACGATTAATGTTTTCAATTCTATTTTCAATCTGCTGAAACACCGAATCATATCCACGACCTAGAATTTGGCCCCCTACACCAGGATCTTGAAGTGCATTTGGATACATGTTTGTTTATTTATTTATTTATTCAAAATACCCCCAAAGGCCCTCATTATGAGGGTACTACATGGGGGGGGGGGGGGTCAAAGGCACTGGTCATAGATTATACATCATATTAAAGAACAAGACATTATAACAAAAATAATAATAGAGTGATACAAAGGTAATATACAAAATGAGTCACAATTATTTCAGAGAAAACATTAGTACATATTAGGAGAACATAAGGCAACTGCAATGAAAAGCAAAACAGCAACAAACATCGAAAACACTGTAAAAGTCCCAAGATAATAATCATAAGATTAGTTGGCAAGTCGTGAGCGAATTAAATCTTGAAACTTAGTCAAGTCAGGTTCCGTGGCAATGTCTGATGGTAAGGCGTTCCACTCAGTTATTGTGCGCGGTAAGAATGAATATGCATAATGGAATGACTGGCAGTTAATGCGATTAATTTTGTATTGATGGTCACGACGTGGAAAGATAACTTGTGGTGACTGAAAGAAATCATCATCAAGTGATGGATGATGATAAAGCTTATGGAAAAGTGATAGGCGAGAAATTTTACGACGAAGTGCTAAGGTGTCCAACTCAGCTTTATTCTTTAACGAGGTGACGCTGGTGTAACCTGAATAATCTGAAAAAATGAAACGCGCTATTGACGAGCTCTTCCGATGTGCTGCGAATTAATTCCCTCCGAGGATGTGATGTTACCCTAGTCATTTGATCAACCACTGACCTTACAAGCTCCCGCCTCTCTCTGGGAGGGAGCGAGCTTTGCGAGCCCAGGGCTCCACGCACGAACTCCAACAGGCTACCATCAAACTTAAAACTGTAGCATGTTCTTTCCTCCATAGTGCCCACTCGTTCCTCCAGACTTTTGAGAAGCCTGAAAATACAAAAATATGCATTTAATAAGCATGAACACAATGCAAGATTTTAAGGTATGCTGCTATCAAATATCACACCTGAAGGGGTAGCGTCTACTTGCAGTTGTGGAGCCCTCTCAGCGACGATAAAAATCCTTTCATCTAAAGGCAGTTCGCCGACGACTTCGGTGAATGTTTCCTCCTCCACTTCAGTCCAATCTCGCAGAAAAACCTGTATACAAGCCACGTATTTAGAGACAATGATGCTCCATACCTGTTTCTATACACAAACCATAATTTACAAAAGCTTTTCATCGGAACTCATTTTACTTGTAGCAACATCACTTTTTTTATGCATTGTCACCTGCAGATATACAAGTGTTCAAAACCGTTTAACGGACAGTTTGAAGTTATTGCATCATCCTACTATGTGCTTGCAACATCCTACAACCCAGCAATTGCTGTCTAGTCATGCAACAACTGTGATGTGCTTAGGCTCACCAGTAATGTAATGCTTGATGCTGTAGCATACTCCACACTATTTTTGTAAAGTGTGAACGTTTGACAGAGAGACAGAAACAAGAAGACTTGCGCCAACAGTGTCATGAAGCTGCTCAGCCTGCTCAGTGAAGCTGATGTCCATCTTGCGATTTCAAGATTAGCATTAGTAAAGCACGTATGATTGATCACATCTGCTCACAGCAAGCTAAGAGCGGCATTCCTCACATGTGCTTTACAAATGGGTTAAACAACCCTTACTATCAGAAGATAAGCAGCTTCGTACTGTGGGAAACCCACAACTGCTTCTTTCAGTAACTGAAAGGATTTACAGAAAAATAATAGCTCATCGCGCCAAAACCGAGCAAGTAGCTGACCGGGACACCCGTAGGCATGACAAGGTTGCGGTCTTCCCATACATGTACTGCATCTCGCTTAAGCTGGGGCAGCATTTTGGTGTTCAGGTTGCTCTTTTTGGCTCCACGTGAGTTGTCGTAACTGACAAAGCGAAGCTGTCCTGGTAAAACAGGCAAGTATGAATGCAAAGTTAAGCATCGTGCAAAGTATGTTTACTGCATAAGTGGAATCGTATACAAAATACTAGTCTCCTGTGGTGCCTGTTATGTTGGTCAAAGCGGTAGGTCTCAATTTTAGCAAAACAATTTATATGGAGTCGTCCGATGTTTACACCCCATTAAAACAATGTACGGTGCCCGTTGTATTACGCCAAGTTCGTTCACCCATCTGATAATGTGCTGTTCCCTTGCGATTGCCACTGTCATATGCACCAGATAACTGAAAGCAGCTGTTTATAACTTATGAGCTGCTCAGCAACCAGACGTCATTATAAATGGCATTACATGCATTTACGAAATAATGAGCCTTTATTTTACTGCACACAAGCTTCACAATTCCTTTTGTAAAAATGAAAAGGTACGCGGTATTCAGTTCAAAGGGCACCTTTCACGAAAACCGATATTTGATTATGATATTTCACCATTTAGGCAGCGTAAACTGCGTCAGTCGCCTACCAGGCAGCAGCTAAACAGGCTCCCGTTGTGCTTAGTACTAATTCAGCTTTCTTCAGACAGCAATTTTTTCTTCATTCATCGTGATTTTAAACCAAAGAACGTTCCACTTCCTAATTATTCATAGAAAATAACTTGTTGAAATGCAATTCATACTCAATGAGTCATTAGCCTAGATTACACTTGTCACACATTTCCCCATACAAGAGCATCCCCAACTAAAAGTAAAGCAACAGGGCAAAAGAAAGGTTTTTAATTTTCCATAAAGCGTATCTGGCATAAAAAATTCTCATGCATCTTCTCTATATGACAACTAATCCTAAGTCATTTTGGCAGTGACAAGGGGGCAAGAACTTACTTTGGCATTTTCTGACGAGCAGACACCTTTCTCCGCTGCCTGTTTTAACACATCTGCAAGTGTTCTTGCACTGGCAATCTTTTTGGTGCCATGGTCTGAACTCCAGAGGCATCTCTATCCTGCAATGTAGAACTGTGTGCGCAAAAATACTACACATTCAGGCACAAGACAGCACTTACAGTGCATCCACAAGTTAATGCTAACGACTAAAAAATAATGGTAAAACGAAGCTTATTATACACGCTATTTACAATAACATACAGTTATAGTGCCTAGAATATACTGGCTAGTGTGCCGACCGCGGCCTTTCGGGTGGCACCGTTTGCAATGAATGTCGACGGCTGCCGCTAGGACCGCTGCAGTACGGGTGTGTGCCGCGGTGCCATCCGCTCTTCATAGATCGCCGTGTTTTCACATAGGGGCTGCTGCGCTTTTTGTATTTATAAAGCCGTAGGAGCAGTAAATTTCTTATGTGGGAAGGTGATTTCTAATTTAGGGTTTCTTTTGACTATAAGAAGGCCTATTTACTGCTTGCTGCTTGCGAGAAAAGCTTACGTACTAGCAAGCTCTGTTTCGAGTGTCGAACGTCCGGTGGTTCAATTCAGGAAAAGAAAGCACCACATTCGTTTCCTGAGACAGTCCAGCTCATTTCAACGTAGGATTTTTAAAGTATACTTATTCGGCGACTTCTTACTAATAGAGAATAAGAATGATTTAGGTGCACGTTAAAGAACCCCAGGTGGTCCAATTTCCGGAGTCCCCCGCTGTGGCGTGCCTCATAATCAGATCGTTGTTTTGGCACGTAAAACCCCAGAATTTTTTTTCTTCCTAATTGGTGTGGACCTGTGAAACTGCCTATATATATATATATATATATATATATATATATATATATATAGGATGTTTTTTAGACAATGCAGATTTTTATTTTGAACAAGTAATGAACGAAGCTGACCTGATGTTTTCGCAGACGAGTTAATAAGCGAGGCGGACATGGGCCTCGGTAGCCTAATTAGCAAAAATTTAGTGATTACATTTTTATTCGTGCCTTGGGGACCGTTGTCTAAATGGCAAATTAGGAGGCAGCTACATTTTCATCCACACGTATCTTTTAACGACCTGGCGAATCGCACCAAATTCGATATATTCAAGAAGTGTGCCGCGAAGTTCGAATGACAGCATACCGAGGCAAATCCTAACCCGACACGCAGCCACACATGCTTGCCAGGCAAAGCGTATATGTGACCAGGGGCGTAGCCAAGGGGGGGGGGGGGACTGATGGGGCTTCAGCGCCCACCAAAACAACCACCGGCGCCGGGAATCATTAGGGATTTTGTCTACAATGTCTTTTTCACGCTCGAAAAGACATTTCGGCACGAACATTGCAAAATTGGGCTGGATTTCGTGGCAACGCTTCTGCGCTTGGAGTCACATAACGCGAGAAGCCCCATCCGAGCACAAACTTTCAAGGGCTTCTCGACAGCGAGCGGGCGCGTCGCGGCATCTCGCAGCGACCGTGGAATCTACGGAGTGCATGGATTTCAATTCCGAACTTTGTGGGTATAAAATTCTCATAAACTTTTGACGCGTAAAGTGCACTGACATTTCCAAAGCCGTGCTTCAGATTTTCAATTCTAGAACTTTACGGGTTTAATGTTCTTATAAACTTGGGCCAACAAGCGCGCACTGGAGCCCTCGTATTCAAGCCTTTCCAGAGATGGAAGCACGCGCTCGCAATCTTCCATACACGAAAATACTAAATATCACCTTGACTGTCAGCTGGCAGCTGATAAATTTCTCCAAAGATTTTCAGGAAGCGCGCCCAATGTGATCGATCAGCTGGACCAGGGCAGGTAAAGTAAAATAAGAGAAAACAGAAGAAAGCTAGTGGCCTATTATTGAGACAGTTCTTTTTGCGGGCGACAAATGTCTGGCTCTCCGTGGCCATAGGGACAGTGGTCCTATGGATTAAAGGAAAGTCCCGGCTGGAAATGCTGGTATTTTCAAAGCGCTTCTTCGCATGCGACCTGATTGTGGAGATACATATCTTAAGAACCATTTGGAAAGTTGCCCCAGTAATGCCTCGCATTTAAACCCAGATGTACAAAACCAAATTATGGAAATTTTTTGTGAAATTATTAAAGAAAGCCTAAATGCAAAAGTAAACGCTGCAGGTACTTCTCCGTACTTGCTGACGAAACGACGTATATTTCTGGAATCGAAAAGCTTACTGTTTGTGCAAGGCACCTAAACGAAGATGCCAACGACATCGAAGAAGTGTATTTAGGGTTTAGCACCGGAATAGATGCCCTCTCTCATTGCGACTGGAGGTTCCATGTAAATGTGTACAAACTGCTGAAGATTCTAGTCACCCTTCTTGTGACCACTGCCAGCGCAGAGCAAATACTTTCAAACATGAGATTACTAAAAAACTACTTGCGCTCTGCAATGTCTCAGGAACGCACGGCTAGGCTGGTTCTCTTGTACGCCCACAGAGACATCGACATCAACGTGTCCGAAGTCATTGACCGCTTCGCTAGACTTCCCCGCCGTGTGAAGTTTGTCCTTTAGATAGCGAAGCATGCAGAAAAAAGCAATGCAAGTAAAAAGCTCTGTTCCATCAGGTCCATAAACTCGTAATTATAAAAACATATGACTTTTCATTAGCTTTTAAGACCGCAGAAAATTTCACCATTTATTGTAACAGTTAGCATCATGATCAAAATTATCATGCGAATACCAAAATTACGAGGACATCAATAACCAATTTTGACCGACCTTGCTCATTGAAAGCCCGGCCCACGCGGCGTTTCCCAACAAACACACTCGGATATTGAGTAGTTCAACTTGCCGCATCATCTGTGGCTTTCGTTTGTCCTTTTCTTTCCTTTCTGGCTACCTGCTTTTACTTCTTTTTTGAAGCAAAGCAATAGCCTTCTTTGATTTTGGGTGCATAATAATTGTTGCCGCTGTGCAGGCAGCTAAAATGCACATTTTCGTACTGATTTCTGCACATTCCTCTATTATTCTACCCATATGGTGCTGGTGCGACCGCAGCATGGTCCAACTACATATCACGATTTCTGCGATCATAGTATTGTTCTTGCCTGGATCGTCTGTCTTACTATGCGTAAAGTTTACTACCTGTGACTGAGCAACATGTTTATTTGTCTTGTTTGACGCATTATATACAGTGACGTTTGTTCAGATACTTAGATTTATTGGAGACTTATACGTACATTTATATATCTTGTTGCCAGGTTTGGGTATACAAGCAGTGAACTTTGTTTCCAGCGACACTTTTTGTCCTTTATCAAGTTGTATCTTCGCATTTGTATATTCCATTCTATCTTTGCATTTCTAATGTATATTTTGCAGAGCTCCTGCTTTTTATATGTATTCACTGTTGCGACTACAATTTCGGTGCAATTACTCCCAATACACGGCTGGTAACAGCTGCTCCTGCGCAATCCATTGCAACGGAGGACAGCGTCATTGAGGTTTTCCCCTGGCCGTTGCATATGTACAAAAATGTAAACAAGGTTCGTGAATGACATAGATTCACAAAATATTTGTCCTCAACTTGTTAATTTCATGGTATTTACGTTTTTATTATCAGCTGCATACAATGCGTTTCCGGTTTTGAACTGATATAGTTCTAAAGTTCGCGTGATATTTTCTGTACTTATTAAATAGACAAAAAAAGCGGAAGCATTGATATCAGTTATTTCTGCGATAATTTTGGGTACATACGAATATATTTTTGATGAAAAAAATACGTACTTGTATTCACAGTGCGTAGCGTTCAATAATTCGTTTGCAGCATCTAATATACAGTGACATTGGCAATGACAATGCAGTTATTGTTCATGTATTTGATCCCTCGACAAATTCTATAAGGAGGAGGCCGCGCTGCAACCGGAGTTCCCCCCCCCCCCCCCCGAACAAAATTTCTGGCTACGCCACTGTATGTGACACAGCAGTAGCTGCCGCGACTACAGCCGAGACGTTCGGTTTGCTACTTTCTCGCGCTTGTCGTCACGGTGTTTTGGTCTCATAGGACAGCGCGCGGTCGCCTTTTCTGTGCTCCAGCGGATTGCCTCAAATGACCTTCGAAGTTCGATGATAAATATCTCGAATGAAGTGCGACTTTCAAGGTAAAAAAAATAAGGTGCGTTAAAATGTGAGTGCCTTCATATTCTACAGTTCAACAACTGTATAAAACAGGTGATTATAATTTTTGTTAATTTGTCTTCTGAACCTCACGTTATTAGCGGCGATGTATTTCCGCCTCGCCTCGGAACTCATCTGCAAGACAACGCCATGTTCGCTGCTCTTATATAGCCTCTTTATGTAAAATCTGGATTGTCTATAAAAACACCCTATATATATGACTCTCTTCGATGATGCTCGTATATGTTCTTCGCATGTTCATCATACTTTTTACAAACTCACCATTGTATCGCATGCCGTGATGCGACTTACGTCATGCACCAAGAGCTGCTCTTTCAGGGCAAAATATATATTAACTTTTGCTTCACTTGCCAGAATTTTCCTATATTGAATTATACTCCTATTGATTGTTCGTTTTCGCTATACTTTCCTGCACTTTCGCTTTTCTGCAATAGCAATTGTGTGGACACTCCAGGCGAATTTCCACCGTCGCCGTGATATTCCGTATGTAAAATCCAAGTGCGATATAATATTGCGGCCGCACGCCGTATTCTGTCTATGGGTACGAGCGAAAGCTTGCGAGGGTGAACCGAGAAGGACGGTTGCTTGATTATCAGATGAGAACTATTGGGTAGATGCCGAAAACACGTACAATGTTCCCCGTACATTGTGCGTGTTTTCATAAGATCTAACAAACATTCTTCCCCGCAGGGGCGTCTGCGCAAGCAGGCGTTTGGTGAGTTGCGCCACCACGTACCTGAGCACACGGGGGTTGGACCCTCCCACGCGTAGCCGTGCGTGGCTTTGCCGTGTCTGGGGAAAGGGGGATCCTTGAGGTTGAGCCGATGCCGGGTGTTTGGACCTTTAAGGCCCCCCGGCAGAGGCAACACACCTCTTCGGCCTCTGCTTCACATAGACGGCACCTCCAGACTGACCCACCTGGAGGAAATCGGCAGTCGCCTTTTCCTGTCCCCCTCTTCAATCTTTTGTCTTTCTCTCTCACTTTTCCATCTGTCCTGTCTTCTAGTCACTTCTTCTCACTTCCGAATTTCTGGGCGGCAAGGGTTAACCTGGTGTAGCTATCCAACCTTGGGTATTTTATATTAGGTTATAGCGGCGATGCATGGCTGGCGTCTGCAAGCATTCCATCCTTGTAGCGTCCCCTTGTTGGGCTCGGTGGTGGGTGGCTACCATCGCCGCCGAATTTAGCAATTTCATATGGCAAATCCTTTTCCCCCACTTCCTGATCGCTCCCTGAAAAGGGGGCGCACCGATGAAAGTTTTAATTTCTTTTTGAAACCACAGCAGTCTTTCCCGAAGTATCACGTCATACACAGCCAGCATGAAACTAGGACAGTCCGAATGATCTCGCCATTTGTTGTAGCCAAATGTCTCAAAGAAGCAATCGGCCCAGGCTATAAAGTAACAAAGATGGGAAGCGGCGATCTTCTTCTAGAAGTTCGCGACAAAGCACAGTACGACAAGCTTTCGAAACTTGTGGCGTTTGGAGACATCCCCGTGTCTGTGGGCCCCCACAGGTCAATGAACACAGTGCGCGGTGTCGTCTCGGAGGACGATCTCCTTGAACTAAGTGAAAGCGAACTACTTGAAGGATGGCAAGACCAGAACGTAGTCAAGGTGCAGAGGATAACATTAAGGCGAGATGACAAGCAAATACCTACCAAGCACATTATCATTACTTTCGGAACTAGCAATCTACCAGAATCAATTGAAACCGGCTACTGCAAGCTTCGTGTCAGGCCATACATCCCAAATCCGCGTCGATGCTTCAAGTGTCAGCGTTTTGGGCATGGGTCGCAAAACTGCCGAGGGCGCGCTACTTGTGCTAAGTGTGGTTCAAATGAACACGCTTCTGACATCTGCACTTCAGCAACCCGCTGTGCCAACTGTGAAGGAGATCACCCCGCCTACTCGCGATCGTGCCCCTCGTGGAAAAAAGAGAAACAAATTATAGAACTGAAAGTCAAACTGAACCTATCTTTCCCAGAGGCACGTAGGCGTTTCTATCTCCATAACCAGTCCAGTCCTTCATATTCCGATGTGGCGCGCCGGGGGGCAGCGCCACATCTTTCGGCGGCTGCCCAAGTCACACGGAGTGTGACGGCGGTCACGCCATCAGCCCCCCCGGCTGGAGCAGCCAGCGCTGTTCCGCCCCCTGCCAAGGAGGGCCAGCAGACCCGCGGGCCTGCTGGACCCAGGGCCACTGCCCGTGCAGTTCGGCCTGAAACCCCCGCGAACATCCCCGCTGAGCGGGCACTGTCCACCGCCTCAGACGAGGTGATGGACACAAGCAGACCACCGGCGTCTCAGACGCCCAAAGAACGGTGCAGCTCCCTGGAGCGCACCGAGAAGAAAGGAAAACCACGCATCACGGGGCCTGGAAAGGTCTCGTGAACTAACTTCTTTCTTTCTGTACACACATCACTAACTTCTTTTCCATTATGGATACACAAGTATTACAATGGAACGTGAGAGGACTTCTACGTAATCTTGACGATGTTAAAGAACTCCTCCGCAAATTCAGTCCAAAGGTGATGTGTGTACAAGAAACACACCTAAAATTAACTCAGACGAACTTTTTAAAGCAATATGTCACTTTCCGCAAAGACCGCGACGACGCTCTCGCCTCGTCAGGGGGTGTGGCCGTAATGGTCGATAAGGGCGTTGCATGTCAGCAATTAAGCCTCCGAACGTCCCTTGAGGCAGTTGCTGTCCGAGCAGTGTTGTTTGGTAAACTAGTCACAATTAGCTCCATCTACATTCCCCCTTCCCATCAGCTTTCCAGAACAGAATTTCAGAGCTTCATCGATGAACTTCCTCCGCCATACATAGTCGCTGGTGACCTTAACGCTCATAGCCCCCTGTGGGGCGACTCTCGTTGCGATGCGCGAGGGCGCCTTATAGAAAATTTTCTGTTTTCTTCAGGTGAATGTGTATTGAACAAGAAAGAACCTACGTACTACAGTATTACACATAACACATACTCGTCCATAGACTTAAGCATAGTGTCGAGCACTCTAATGCCATACCTGGAGTGGTCCGTCCTCAAGAACCCCTATGGAAGCGACCACTTCCCAATTATGTTGAACTCAACGAAACGAGATGGATGCTTGTCACCACCTCCTCGATGGAATATGGACTCGGCGAACTGGGAACTGTTCCGAGAGCTAACACACTTAGGCCGTGATGACATTGTTGCTCTTAACGTGGACGACGCCGTAGCATATCTAACTGGTTTTATTATTGACGCTGCTACAAAATGTATTAAACAAACTAGTGGACTGGCTCAGAAGCGCCGCATTCCTTGGTGGAACGAAGAATGTCGTAAAGCCCGCAAAAATCAAAACAAAGCTTGGGGATTGCTTCGCGATTCTCCTACTGCCGAAAATCTTATTAATTTCAAACAGGTTAAATCGCAAGGCAGAAGGACACGTCGACGTGCCAAGAGAGAGAGTTGGGAGAGGTACATTTCTGGAATAAATTCCTACACAGACGAGGCAAAAGTATGGAACAGGGTGAATAAATTAAAGGGCCGTGAGACGAACCCGCTGCCCTTAGTGAGTACCCAAGGAGATGGCCTGGAGAATCAGGCAAACTGTCTGGGCGAACACTTTGAATATGTCTCCAGTGCATCTCATTATACACAAACATTCCTGAGGTTCAAAGAACGCGCAGAGCGACAGCCCCTCGATCGGAAATGTGCCCGAAATGAACATTACAACTGCCCGTTCAGTTTAGCTGAACTTAAAGCTTCTCTTGCTTGTTGCAACGGTTCGGCACCAGGTGCTGACCGTATCATGTATGAAATGATCAAGCACCTACACCCTGAAACACAAAAGACACTTCTCTCTCTTTTTAATGTCATGTGGGCTGCTGGTTCCATTCCATCTTCTTGGAAAGAGGCTATAGTAATCCCCATACTTAAACAGGGCAAGGACCCGTCCTTACCTAGTAGCTACAGACCCATTGCTTTGACAAGCTGTCTGTGCAAGCTCTTCGAAAAGATGATTAACCGGCGCCTAATCTGTGTCCTAGAAAGCAACGGAATACTAGATCCTTACCAATGTGGCTTCCGGGAAGGTAGGTCAACTACAGACCACCTTGTCCGCATCGAGGCAATCATAAGGGATGCCTTTATACACAAACAGTTTTTTCTCTCCGTATTTCTTGATTTAGAGAAGGCATATGACACCACATGGCGCTTCGGTATTATCCGAGACCTTTCTGCTATGGGTGTCCGCGGCAACATGTTGAGTACTCTGCAAAGCTACCTTTCTAACCGTACCTTTCGTGTAAGGGTGGGCCAGGCCTTGTCTAGGTCTTTCACCCAGGAAACTGGTGTCCCGCAGGGCGGTGTGCTTAGCTGTACACTGTTTATTGTGAAAATGAATTCTCTACGCGCGGCTATTCCACGAACGATGTTCTACTCTGTATATGTAGATGATGTCCAGATTGGTTTTAAATCGTGCAACTTTGCTGTCTGCGAACGACATGTCCAGCATGGCTTAAATAAAGTGGCTAAATGGGCTGATGAAAACGGTTTTAGGTTGAGCCCACAGAAAAGCACATGCGTCCTTTTCACTAATAAGAGAGGAATAGTACCAGACCCTGCTATTGAGCTGTCTGGTACCACATTACCTGTAAGCAAAGAGCACAAGTTTCTAGGCATCATATTGGACTCAAAACTCACATTCGTTCCGCACATCAAATATTTGAAGGCTAAGTGCCTGAAAACAATGAACTTATTGAAGCTGCTGTCGCGTACAACATGGGGCAGTGACAGGAAATGCATTTTGAACTTGTACAGGTGCCTTGTCGGCTCACGACTTGACTACGGGGCGATAGTTTACCAGTCTGCTGCACCCAGCGCCTTAAAAATGTTGGACCCTGTTCACCATTTAGGAATCCGCCTCGCGACTGGGGCCTTCAGGACAAGCCCCGTACAAAGCCTTTATGTGGAAGCGAACGTGTGGTCGCTCCACCTTCAGAGGACTTATGCCAGCTTTACATATTTCCTTAAAATAAATTCAAACCGTACACATCCTACCTATTTTACCATAAACGATACCACATCTGCCACACTATTTAATAATCGACCAACAGCGAAGCAGCCCTTCTCGCTACGCGTGAGAAAGCTCGGTGAAGAAATGGGTGCTGCACTACTTGAACATTGCCTAATGCCTCCAGCGAAGCTGCTACCGCCTTGGCAGTGGCAGCTGGTTGAATGTGACACATCGTTTATTGAAGTCACAAAACACGCGCCAGATGCACACATTCAAATGCACTTTTTAGAACTAAAGTCAAAATACTCTTGCCCTGAATTTTACACAGACGCATCAAAGTCACATGCTGGCGTTTCCTATGCGGCAGTCGGTCCGTCCTTCTTGGAATCCGATGTACTTTATCCCCACACAAGCATCTTTACGGCAGAGGCCTATGCAGTACTATCGGCGGTGAAACACATTGATAGATTGAAACTCCAAAAGGCTGTAATATTTACCGACTCTTTAAGCGTTGTTAAAGCGTTAATGATGCCGCAAAAACATAAAAACCCTGTAATTATGAACCTCTACTCACTGATCTGCTCTGTTTATGCATCTAAACAACAAATCATAATATGCTGGGTGCCTGGGCATAGAGACATCGAGGGTAATGTTCTTGCCGATCAAATGGCCACATCAATAACATCGCACGCTATTAATCCTACCGCTGCTGTCCCTGTAACAGATTTGAAACCTTTCTTGCGGAAGAAACTGCGAAGCTACTGGCAACGTTTGTGGGATGCGCAAACAAATAATAAGCTTCACTTGATTAAGCCACAGTTAGGTTTCTGGCCCTCTGCATCAAAAACACGGCGAACTGATGTCCTATTCTGTCGCCTCAGAATAGGACACACATATGGTACCCACAATTTTCTATTGAGTGGTAATGATCCTCCAACCTGTGGTAGATGTGGCGAGAGGCTCACCGTTCTTCACGTCCTCCTGGAATGTAGGGAAGCCGAGAGAGAGAGGAAGAAACATTTTCCTCTGGCATACCGCTGTTCTATCCCTCTTCATCCTGCTATGTTTCTTGGCAAAGAACCGCTTTTCACTACCAAAGCAGTCCTCGCTTTTTTGAATGATGTTGTCTTGCATGTTATCAGCCCAAGAAATACGTAATGCATCCTCTCTCAAGAGGATGCCACTGTGATAATAGTTCAGTTTAGCCTCTGACATATCTTAGTATATCATCAATCTTTCACAATGCATCCCTCGTATCCATAGCACACTTCATTAGTCATTGCCATATTCTTAGTACCTATAGATTTTACGCATTTTACAGCGACTATTTTAGGCCTCTTTACAGCCATGCCACATCTGTTTTATCCACACCTTCTAATTCACCATTCATGTACCACTGACACGTCATTATCATCGCCTTGGCGCTCTTTGGCCGCATCTGGCCCTTGCGCCAAAAAACTCCAACAATCAATCAACAAACATTCTTTAGCGAGAACCATGTCTCTATAGTACTACTTCTTTGAAGCAGGCTTTAATTAAACTGCGTTGACCATAAACAAGCTGCAATTAACTGATAATGAAGGCAACTTTCTTGATCAGGGATTATACGTACCTCATCACAAGTTGTGCGACCTGTTTTGTCTTCTGTCATCATCACAGCACTCAGAACACTACCGTTTACCTTAAATAAAGGTGGCAAGTAAATTATTTTAAGTTATTCATTTCACCTTCTCAATAGGCAAAAGCTAATGATTTCGCTGGCCCAGATAGCACATTCAACCACGCGACTGGAATAAAGATCGAGATTTCATTTCATTTATTTATTTTAAAGACCCCAAGAGGGCGTATTGCAGTACAGATGGCGACTTTCGCTGGTGGTTTGCGGCCGTTGTGCACCATCATTTTGCAATCCACCAGCGCTCGCGGCTTTGAAACTACGGCGTTGAGCGCTCTTTTCTGATACAGAAGCTTTGCAGTGGACACCAGATTCTTCGATCGAAGTTCTGCGATTCTGCGGTCTCAACGGCTGAGCACAACAATTAAGGAGGCCACCGATTGGGTGCGCCTGTGCCACTTTGATGGAAATCCTTTCGCACATATATATATATATATATATATATATATATATATATATATATACATATATATATATATTATATATATTGTCTCTTTTCATTTTCTGCTTTGAGATATACAAGGTGTGTAGGATACTTATGGAATATCGTACGTATCGCATCGATTTCACACGCGATTTATTGTGGCGAAGACCGTTGAAAACGCCGCTCACGAGATAGTGAACGTGCGTTCGATGAAACGGCTTTCTAAATACTTTTCTCCCCGCAGGGGCGGCTGCGCAAGCAGGCGTTTGGTGTGTTGCGACACCACGGACCCGAGCACACGAGGGTTGGACCCTCCCGCGTGTAGCCGTGCGCGGCTTAGCCGTGTCTGGGGAAAGGAGGATCCTGGGGGTTGAGCCGATGCCGGGTGTTTGGACCTTTAAGGCCCCCCGGCGGAGGCAACACACCTCTTTGGCCTCTGCTTCACATAGACGGCACCCCCGGACTGACCCACCCGGGGGAAATCGGCGGTCGCCTTTTCCTGTCCCCCTCTCCGATCTTTTTCTTCTCTATTTTTCTGTCCTCACTGTCCTGTCACCTCTTCTCTTCAGTTACTTCCTCACTTTTCATAGGCGGCTTGGGTTAACCTTGTGTAGGTGCCCTCTCTTGGGTTTTGTATATAAGGTTATAGCGGCAATGTACGGCTGGCGCCTGCAGCCTTACACGTTAAGTGCTGCAGCGTCCCCTTGTTGGACTCCGAGGTGGGTGGCTGCCATTGCTGCCGAACTACACCAAATTGCTATGGGAACACCCGCTTTTCCTAGGCTTCTTGATCGTCTCCCTCAGAAGAGGGGACGCACCGATGAGATTATAAACTTGTTCACCCGACCTAAAGACATTTTCCCACGATTTCAAGTAGTCCACAGTGAAAGAACCGAAAAACTAGCAAGAACCATATCCCCATTTGTAGTTGCAAAAAGCTTGACCAACACGCTAGGCCCTGGCTACAAGGTCACCAAAATGCCAAGTGGGGACCTTCTCCTTGAACTACGTGATAGAGAACAATACAATAGACTCGGCAAACTTGTTACCTTTGGTGATGTCCCAGTTACTGTTTCACCGCATCGGTCCATGAACACAGTACGGGGGGTAGTATCAGAAGCAGACCTCATCGACTTATCTGAAACCGAATTGTTGGAAGGATGGAAGGAGCAGAATGTCACGAATGTGCAGCGCATTGTTATGAGACGGGACAACAAAGAAATTCCCACGAAACACCTGATACTTACCTTTGAATTAAGCGTCTTGCCACAAAGCATCGAAACCGGCTACACAAAAATAGCAGTAAGACCATATATCCCAAATCCTAGGCGATGCTACCAATGCCAAAGATTCGGCCATGGCTCGCAGAGCTGCCGTGGTCGACTCACCTGTGCCAAGTGTGGAGCACAAGGCCATGCCTCAGACAATTGCGAGGCTACACCTCACTGCATAAATTGCGATGGTGATCATCCAGCCTACTCCCGGTCTTGTCCAAGCTGGAAAAAAGAGAAAGAAATTCTAACACTAAAAGTCCGTGAAAACATATCGTTCAGGGAAGCACGCAAAAGGTGCTCACCATTCCACACTACCACTTATGCTGATGCGGCGCGTCAAGGGGCAGCGTCGCAGCGGCTACTGCCACCTGCCCAGCCCGCGCGCAGCGAGCTGTCGCTTGTGGCTCCTGCCCCCAGGGTGGAAGGAGCTAAGTCCACTCCACCCAACCAGCAAACAAGTCCGGTTACCTCAGGGTTGCCGGCACCGTCACAGTCCTCGGTGGCAGCCTGCGCTACGTGTAGTAAACCCGCAGGCCCGCCAGCAGCTCCCACGGTGGGTGCAGTCAAGGCTGCCTCACCCTCACCGGCCACAGCTAGCGCTGGCAACAGCCGGCACAGCTCAGGCCCAAAGGCAGCCCCATCGACCTCCGGGCTGGTGGGCGCAAATGTCTCCTCCTTCGCGGCGAAACTTTCTCGCGAAACATCTCGCTCGCAAGAGCGCGTGTCCGGCGCCTCACAAGAGGAAATGGACACTACACCCATCCCGACGGCGCACCAAGCGCCTAAGGAGCGGCGAGGCTCCCTCGACCGCTTCAGAAAGGACAAATCTCGAGTTACGGGGCCTGGAAAGGGCTCTGTAATCTAAAGCAACATTTACTTGTTTAGTACACACAGCACCAATTTACTTTCATTATGGATACACAAATCATTCAATGGAACGTCAGAGGCCTTCTTAGGAACCTCGACGATGTCCAAGAATTTATTTACCAACACAATCCAAACGTGCTGTATGTACAGGAAACGCACTTAAAATCGAAACATACAAATTTTCTCCGACAGTATGTTACGTTTCGTAAAGATCGCGATGATGCCATCGCATCATCAGGCGGTGTTGCCATTGTAATTCACAAAAGCATAGCATGTCAACGTTTGCAGCTACAAACGCCCCTTAAAGCAGTGGCAGTTCGACTTGTTCTTCTAAACAAGCTCATCACCATCTGCTCACTTTACATACCCCCCCATTACCACTTACATAAACATAAATTTCAGTCCCTTATAGATGAATTGCCAGAACCCTATCTTGTTCTTGGCGATTTCAATGCGCACAGTAGTCTGTGGGGCGACTCTCGTATCGATGCGCGAGGTCGTCTTGTTGAACAATTTCTTTTCTCCTCTGGCGCGTGTCTCCTGAACAAGAAGGAACCTACATTTTACTGCCTCGCAAACAGTACCTTTTCTTCTATTGATCTTAGCATAGCTTCCCCGTGTCTATTTCCTGAATTTGAATGGGAAGTTACCAAAAATCCTTACGGGAGCGATCACTTCCCCATATTACTGAGAACAACCACAGAAAATAAGTCTCCACCACAAGCCCCTCGATGGAAGGTTGATACAGCAGATGGGGAGAAATTTCGAACTCTTACTAGCAATATCTCCTGGGCTGACATGTCTTCGTTAGGAATTGATGCTGCTGTAGAGTATTTCACTGCCTTCATAATTGATGCCGCTTCTAAATGCATATCCGAAATAAGTGGTGTGGCATGCAAACGCCGTGTCCCATGGTGGAACGACGAATGCAGGAACGCTCGTAGGAAACAGAACAAAGCGTGGGGGTTGCTACGTGATTCTCCTACTGCGGAGAATCTTATCAACTTTAAGAAGATAAAGTCACAAGGCAGGAGAACGCGCCGACAGGCCAGAAGAGAGAGTTGCCAGAAGTTTTTATCAGGTATACACTCGTATACAGATGAGGCCAAAGTATGGAACAGGGTTAACAAAGTGAGAGGACGACAAACATATTCACTCCCTTTGGTAAATACACAGGGCGACAGCTTGGAAGACCAAGCGAACCACCTGGGTGCACATTTTGAACATGTGTCGAGTTCATCGCACTACTCTCCGGAATTCACAAAATACAAAGCAGCAATAGAAAAACAAAAACTAGACCAAAAGAGCGCCGGGAACGAGCCATATAATTTACCTTTCTCTTTAGCAGAGCTTCATGCATCACTCGCCTGTTGCAACCAATCTGCCCCAGGCTCTGACCGCATATTATATGAAATGTTGAAGAACCTACCCTCTGAAACGAAGAAAACCCTTGTCTGTCTGTATAACTCTATATGGACCTCCGGCGAGATCCCCTCTGCCTGGAAAGAGGCCATAGTGATCCCTATCCTGAAGCAGGGGAAGGATCCATCCTCTGTATCGAGTTATCGGCCCATAGCGCTAACAAGCTGTCTCTGCAAAGTCTTCGAAAAAATGATAAACCGTCGCCTATTACATTTCCTAGAATCAAACAGACTGCTTGATCCATACCAGTGTGGTTTTCGCGAGCGTCGATCCACCACTGACCACTTGATACGTATTGAGGCGCAGATACGCGAAGCTTTTGTTCACAAACAGTTCTTCTTGTCTGTATTTTTAGACATAGAAAAGGCCTACGACACCACATGGCGGTTTGGCATACTGAGAGACCTCTCCCACTTTGGTATACGTGGTAATATGTTAAATGTGATTGAGAGTTATCTGCTGAACCGCACATTCCGTGTTCGAGTTGGCAATGTTTTATCACGACCTTTTGTGCAGGAAACTGGTGTACCCCAAGGAGGCGTGCTCAGTTGCACACTCTTTATCGTTAAAATGAACACGCTTCGTGCTTCTTTACCACCAGCTATCTTTTATTCCATCTACGTGGACGACGTACAGATAGGCTTCAAGTCCTGTAACCTCGCAGTGTGCGAGAGACAGGTACAGCAGGGGCTCAACAAAGTGTCTAAGTGGGCAGAGGAAAATGGGTTCAAAGTAAACCCCCACAAAAGTTCTTGTGTTCTTTTCACCAGGAAGAAAGGTCTTGTTGCAGATACAACTATCGAAATGTATGGACAACAAATACCTGTGAACAAAGAACACAAATTTTTAGGCATCATACTTGACTCTAAGCTTACTTTCATTAACCACATAAAACATCTAAAGGCGAAATGCCTAAAAACAATGAACTTACTGAAAATTTTATCTCACACATCCTGGGGCACCGACAGGAAGTGTTTAATGAACCTTCACAAGAGCCTCATTCGGTCACGATTGGACTATGGTGCCGTAGTATATCACTCTGCCGCCCCGAGCGCGCTAAAAATGCTAGACCCCGTCCACCATCTAGGTATCCGCCTGGCCACTGGCGCATTCAGAACCAGCCCCGTCGAAAGTTTATACGTAGAATCCAATGAGTGGTCACTCCATTTCCAGAGAACATACATCAGCTTCACCTATTTTCTCAAAGTACACTCCGATCGTGAACATCCTTGTTCTGCAACCCTTAATGATTTGAAGTGTGCAACGCTTTTCTATAATCGACCCTCTATGAGGCGGCCTTTCTCATTGCGTGTAAGAGAACTCAGCGAAGAGATGGATATCCCACTTCTAGAACATCGCCTAATGCCTCCAGCTAAGCTTTCACCGCCCTGGGAGTGGCAGGTGATAGAATGTGATCTATCCTTTGTAGAGGTCACAAAGCACGCTCCCGAGCTCGAAATTGCAATGCATTTCCGCGAAGTTCAATCGAAGTACTCGTGCTCGGAATTCTATACCGACGCATCCAAGTCCCATGCTGGCGTATCTTATGCAGCTGTTGGCCCCTCCTTTTCTAAATCTGATGTATTGAACCCCCTAACAAGTATCTTCACAGCAGAAGCATACGCAGTACTGTCTGCGGTGAAACATATCAAGAAACTAAAACTAGAAAAAGCAATAATATTCACAGACTCGTTAAGTCTTGTAAAAGCACTAACATCTTTACAAAAGCATAAAAATCCTGTTTTTATTGAGCTTTACTCACTCTTGTGCAACATTTACCAATCTCATAGACATGTAATAATATGCTGGGTGCCTGGCCATAGAGGCATCGAGGGCAATGTGCTCGCAGACCAGTTGGCCAAATCAACTACATCACAAGCTAGTAATCCTGCTGCTGCTATTCCCTCCACAGATCTGAAGCCTTTTTTGCGAAGGAAACTGCGAGGCCACTGGCAGCGTCTGTGGGACGCTGAAACAACTAATAAGCTCCACTTGATAAAGCCACAGTTAGGTTTCTGGCCCTGTACAACTAAAACACGACGTACTGATGTCCTATTCTGTCGTCTCAGAATAGGACACACATATGGTACTCACAATTTTCTATTGAATGGAAATGATCCTCCAACATGTGGTAGATGTGGCGACAGGCTCACCGTCCTCCACGTCCTCTTGGAGTGTCGGGAAGCCGAAAGAGAAAGAAAGAAACATTTTCCTCTCGCATATCGCTATTGTGTTCCTCTGCATCCCGCTATGTTTCTCGGTAAAGAACCACTTTTCAGCACCAACGCAGTCCTTGCTTTCTTGAAAGATGTTGTGCTACATGTGATTAGCCCAATAAGTTCGTAGTGCATCCTCTCTCTAGAGGATGTTGCTGCGATAGTTTTTTAACTGCACATGCCTCCAGGCCCTTGTGTTTCAAGGGCTCTGTTTAGGCACTTGTGCTTCTGGCCAATTCTTGTATCTTAAATTTTTTGTAACTCGTATCATTTTTTCGCAATGCATTGTTCATGTCCATAGTACTCATAATCACTCATTGCCATAATCTTATTACTTATAGATTTTACGCACTTTACAGCGACTGATTTTAGGCCCCTTTACAGCCATGCCACATCTAATGTTCATATAATTCCCTATTCACCTACCACTAACAAGCCATTACCATCGTCTTGATACGAACTAATACTGTCATGGCGCTCTTTGGCCATACCTGGCCCTTGCGCCACTAAACTCCAACAATCATCATAAATACTTTTCACACACCACATCAGTGGCCGTCAGTGTTTTGTCATTTCTTTTTATCCTTCGTTCCCCTTCTGCGAAACCATGTGCCATCACATGGTGCAGTAAATACGAATACAAGCCCTTTGCTCGAGCAGTAATTACTCCAGCACAACCACGCAAAGCTTCACTGTCGCTGTGGTTTCAACATTTGTTCACCGCCGTCACATAGTTCTCCTACTCACATACACGGGAGCAGAACAACCACAAACTCACTCGAAGCTTTGATGACGCCAGAACAAACACGCAACACCGTAATGACACTGAAAACGCAAACACAGAAATCGACGCAACCACTGTGAAACTGTTCTAGTCGGCCCCCACCTACACGGCTGCGACCTCTGCGGCCACCGTGGGCATTCATTGCAGACGGCGCCACACTCCTTCATTGAAAAGGGAGGGTGCTCGGCACACTAGCCAATATTCTAGGCACTGTAATACAGTGAAAGAAAACTCATTGGCAATAAAAATGGATGATTGCTGCACAAGAATATACAAGTACAAAAGCTGGTGCCACATTTTACCACTGCTGTTTGTTAGTGTCATTATTTCTGTTGACAGGTGCCCTATCTGCAGGTACCAGATCAATATGCCCTTTGATGGACAGTGGGGCATATCAGTACCACCTTTCAGGGCCACTTCTTTTGTGCTGTAGTCGTGCAATAATACAAAACTTTTCTGCAAGATTTTGTATCCAAAGCTCACAAAATGTTTTTTTTCTTGCAGCAAAGCTATTACTGCGACTAGATACACTGGAAAACATGCATCTTTTCACAATGCCCTGAAAAACTTGATTACTCACCGAGTTTATACTTACAAACAATGTGTGGCTATTAGAGATAACCTGCAGGGGAAGTTTTGAAGTGTGTGTTTTATTTGAGGACGAACAAAAAGTGCTCAACCCTCATGTTCTGCTTGCATAGAAGCTTTACAAGAATACTTAAATTGCCACTGCCTTGAAACAAGCAAAGGTAGCAGCAATTTCGTACTTAGGGAGTTTGGAGGCCATGCTATGGCGATGTGTGCCAAAAGTCCGAAATGTGTAGGTCACTACAGAACTCGGACCAATTACTGAATACATGTTTTCTCATCATTTTCAAGCGTAACAATATATGTGGTTAGCTTTTGCCATCTTTTAAGAGAAGTAAATACACGCACATTGTTCATAATTGGATGACATAGGAAGCATGTGTACATGAAGCTACTAGGAAGATTACCATCGTCCTGAAAGTACTCAACGTGTCACAAAAATAGAAGGCGTCATTTGGCTTATGTATGGGCAAAGTTTTAAAAAGCTCATGAAGTAATACGGGCTTTGGAAAAAATTTCATAAGCGCTGGAATGCATTCTATGGCCATTATTCACAATGTTTGCATGTCCCAAAAACTGCATGTGGTGCGCAAACAATGAAAGCACACAGCACTGCCCATGCTGCTTCCGATTATTTTACAGGCAGCCACAAGCAATGAGGCCATTCATCCTTAATCAAATGGGTTGGAGGGATTTACGCACAGTGTGAGCTATTCTCTTGTGCCCTGTAACGTCTAATGAAGTTGTGAACGACCGGCCGTGGTTGCTCAGCGGTTATGGTGTTGGTCTGCTGAGCACGCGGTCGCAAGATCGAATCCCGGCAACAGCAGGCGTATTTCGATGGGGGCGAAAATGCAGAAAACACCCGTGTATATACTTAGATTTAGATGCACTTTAGAGAGTCCCAAGCAATCTAAATTAATCCAGACTCCCCCGCAACGGCGTGCCGCATAATCAGATTGTGGTTCTGGCACGTAAAACCGCAAAATTTTTTTTACAAACAGCAGTGGTGAAAAGTACACATACTTTTGTGGCACTAATGAAACTAACCAACAAACTTTTGTACAGCACAAGATCAATTCAAGCATGTTCCACTCATTAAGCAGTGAACACAAGGATCCAATTTCATCTCTACAGACAGTAAGGAAAAAAAAGAAAAAAAAAAACTGCCCAATTTCATGGCATCCAAAAATTTGCAGCAAGAACTTGGTGGCATTTCACTTGGTGGCACAAACTGAAAGTGTGTTGAGGTACTTGTGCCGACAGTAAGATGACCTCATTGTCACAGAAGCTACATCATTATGGTCATCTTTGATTAAGTGTGACTGGACGGTGGCTAATACATCAGCCGAGAGAACCTTTGCAATTTTCTTCAATGCCATCTGCTGGCTTAGGTTGTGAATTTTCTGCATCTCTTTCAGTGTATACTGTATCGTACATGATGGTACATGCCGTTTTGATTCTAGCCCGAGGAGAAGAAGAGCGAAGTTATCTCTGAAAAGACTATCATCGTTATCAGTGTCGTCAGTGCTTCCTTCATGGCATGCACCTCCAGGTGCCTGCCATGACTAGCTGGTCGCACTCATATTGCTGCAACGTAGCTTCAACCTGAGTTTCAACATCAGAACCTGGCACATGCGACAACTGTGGGCACAGCAAATTGTCCCTAGTTTCCCAGTGATAACGACAGACATGTGTTCTGAAGGCAGTGGAAGAATGAAATACTTTCACACAGCCTACAAAAGGGCAGCGCACATCTGTTCCCTTGTCTAAATGGTTCGCAATGTGTGACACAAACTTGGTGCGCGTAGTCTCAAGCACACCACATGATGGCACTGGGCACACGAAAGAAGAACCATCTGTAGGCAGCTTGCTTGTTTTCTTATGGTGACTGAACAGATGACTCCTGAACGCTTCATACGTCTTCAATACTGCCGTACATGGTTGAACTGAACACAGAGCACCAGCCAGTATGCTGCTATGATACTGGAAGTGCTCAAAGTACGTCACCAGCGTAGGAAACTTCCGTACACAGATTCGGCACTCCGGCATCGTACATCAGTAATGGTACTGTAAAAAGAAAAAGCAATCCTTTTAATTTACGCAGCAAACGAACCTTCGCATTAGTGATGTGGCGCGTATGTGTGAGTAAAATTAACTGCACTACATTGCCTGACGAGGCAGAATATCAAATCTGAACTGAGGAGTGCTGAATTTATGTTGTATCTAACACATGTGGATAATATAAAAGCAAGAAGAGATTTACTGCTCCTCTTACTAGCGGTACCCAAACGGCCCAAGGACACAAGCGTCCACAAGCCCACACACGAACAAAAACTAATGCTGCACGCTCAAACAAGCAAGCACGGCATCATGCACATATAAAAATGTGCCAAGGGTACGCACGCATGCAAGCGAGGGACGAGGCACTGGCACATGTAACATGCGCGCCATGTAAGTAGATACGTATTAAAAACCTACGCACGCGCGCCGGCAAGCAAGCAAGCAAACATGCACGCGAAGGTGAAAACACAAACGGGCAGCAAGTTGAAGCTGGCACACGCATTGACAGGAAAACGCAAGCCCACATGTGCGCATGCAAGGAGACGCTAAGAGCCCCAGGCACGCACGCGGGTACAGGCGCACATACACGAACGGACGCATCGAAGCTGAGACATGCACGTTATGTGCAAAAATGCAAGCACACATTTACACATGCACGAATACGAACAGCCGGCCCCCATCGCGCGCGCATACACACACACACACACACACACACACACGTGCAATCATGAACGACACACGTGCAAACATGCACGACACACGTGAAACATGAACACAGGGCGAGCGCACTGAAGCACGACACTGGTTAACTCCAACTGCGCGAGAACGCATGGCCTTGCTTTGTACTAAGCCAACTCAACCTGCCATCACCACGACCTAAACGTTGCATGACATAACGTCATCGAAATTGACGAAAATGAAAGCAATGCTTACCTAAGTACGACTGAAAAAGGCGTAGCAAGTCCCACGCTGTCAACAGATCACACCAAATGGCCGCACGTTCAGAATCACGGAAACAGCAACGAAACTTCGAAGCATGGATAGCATGGGGCATGACAAGTGCTGACAAGGGCTTTTTATGTCATTTTTACCACTTCGAACTACCAGAGAGATGTCATGGTTATCAATACTGTGGAGCGCCACGTGTGAGATGATGATGATGATTTATTGGCATCCCCTTTGAAACGGGGCGGCGACAAATAGTCACCTAGCCTGCTTGATTTAATCAGGTATACTATACATGGTCTTTATCTAGCATTTTTGTATACCCTCTCATTATTTTTCTTTTTCAGAAATTTACCTTGTACCGCTGCCTATGATTTTAAGAGATCAGGTCGTATCCATTTTTTCAATGCTTTTTTTCCACCAGTACTCTAATCGTCTCTTGCTGATCTCTACGGCTGATCTGTTTGTTTCCTTCCACTTTAAACCCAAGCGCTTCTGAGAGTTGCACGTTACCAACGGTTCTCGCTGGGTGGATCCTGTCGCATTCCATCGAGATGTGCTGAGTGTTTCTGGATCTTTACTGCAGCATACACATGTCTCATCTAGTTCCGAATATTTGTTCGGATATGTTTTCGTCCTTAGGCAACCGGCTCGAGCCTCAAATAGCAAGGCACTGCCCTTATGTCTACCGCGCTGTCTACCACTGAGAAATCGTGGTATACAGCGCCACGCTCGTCCATTTCTCGATTTTAGCAATAAAATACGGACGTTACGTCCGTTTTTAAAAAAAACGGAAACGGCGCTCGTTTTTTTTTTACGTAGAGTACGTCCGTAGGATTACGGATTTTTTTTTTACAGTGTAGAGATGTCCCCTGGCCTGGTGTTCGGCGGTTGTGGGGGTTCACATCTCGAAAGAGGGCCCAATAGAGATTTCAGGACTTGTCTCTGGGTGCCTCTTGTCCAACCACAAACGGCCTTGTTGACGAGCATCCACCGCGGCTGTGGGAGGCAACTGCTGCCGTCGGGTACCTACCGGTAAAATAGGTACAAGCGCGCTCCTGGCGTGGTGCTCGGCCATTATGGGACGTCAACGCTTGAAAAGGGGTGTTTGACCTCAACCCGAAGGCGTCCCCACCTCAATAGGTGCTTGGGACGCCACATGTGAAATGACGGCCATGGGAGCGGTCCAAACATCACTTCTCTTCTGTCCTCACGAGGGTTTCGACGGGAATTCAGGGCGCAGGCTCCTTTCCCGAGCGTATCACCCCTGAAGGAAGCCGAACGCCAGGCCGGGGTACGCTTGTATCCATTTGAACCAGTGGGTGCACGGCGGTGGTGGGAATCGTACCCACAACCTCCCGCAGCCAAGGCGGGCGCTCTTCCACGAGGCCACGGCATGGGGCACGGCAGTACCACAAGAATGCAGGCGTCTAATCCACTGTCCTTCTTATACAGCTTGCCGTCAGCATACTCCTTATCGGTGGGGATGCGCGCGCCGGGCTGCTGCAGGAGATGATCAGCATAACGCATATCAACAACACCGGTTTCCACGCGCCAGACGATTCCTACTATCTGTGTTGGGACAACTGGCCAGGTGGTTCGGTGACCGACGCGCCCTGCTGGACACATGACCGGCATCGAGCGCCACCTATTCTACCGGCTATATATGGTCTTCCTTCAATCCCAGGCGCCATTGGGCACGGCAGTACCACAAGAAGGCAGACGTCTAATCCACTGTCCTTCTTCATACAGCTTGCTGTCAGCATACTCCTTATCGGTGGGAATGCGCGCACCGGGCTGCTGCTTTAGATGATCAGCGTAACGCATATCAACAACACCGGTTTCCACGCACCAGATGATTCCTACTATCTGTGTTAGGACAACTTGCCACGTGGTTCGGCGACCGACGCGCCCTGCTGGACTCATGATCGGCATCGAGCGCCACCTATTCTACCAGCTATATATGGTGTTCCTTCAATCCCAGCAGCCATTGGGCACGGCAGTACCACAAGAATGCAGACGTCTAATCCACTGTCCTTCTTCATACAGGTGAGGAGGCTACACGATAAGTGTTTTAGATCTAGTAACCCCTTCTTGTTGGTGCTGCCGTGCCCGTGGCTTGTTGTTGCAGTTGCCGATGTTGCTTTGTTTTTATGGAAACTTCTTTTAGTAGCTGGGGATATAGAAGAGAATCCAGGCCCCGAGTTAGGCCAGATTGACAAACAACTAAAGGATATCGCAACCGACATAAAAGATATCAAAGAAGATCGGCTAACCGAAATTGAAAAGAAGATAGGCGCCCTCTCCAAACTTGAAGAAAAAGTGGTTTCATGCGAAAACAACATATTACAATTGGAAAGAGCCTTTAAAAGATTAGAAAGCAGGGTTGATGATTTGGAAAACCATAGCAGAAGATCAAACCTTATTGTTTACGGACTACCCTAGATTGAGGGAGAAAACAGCTCTATATTAGCACACAGTGTCAATCAAACGATCATCAACGATATCCTTGGTTTAGAGCCAGTTGCCTTAGAACGAATACATCGCATAGGCAGACCGATTAAAGATAAAAATAGACCGGTCATCTTAAAGCTACTTGACTCAAGAAACAAATCAACGATATTGAAGAAAGGCTACAAACTCAAGAACACTAACTACTCTATAGGTGAAGACTTCAGTCGTAGAGTGCGGGAAAAGAGAAGAAAACTCTGGGAAAGTACTAAATCAAACCGTGAGAAAGGAGAAAAAGTCTCTCTATTTTTTGATAACCTGTACAATAATGACGGCTTGTTCGTCTGGGATGACGAAAAAAACATGAGAGTCGCAGTTCAAAAAACGCCGAAAGAAGTCGACCAGTAACTCGAAGCCACAAACATTCACAGAAATAACATTACTAAATGTGAATGCCAGAAGTATTGTCAATAAAACTGAAGCATTAGAAAACATGTTACTCGAACAGAGCGCTGACATAGTTGCCATTACTGAAGCATGGCTTTCACCAGAAATATCGAGCCACGAAATAGCACCCCCAAATTACTCGGTTATCCGTAAAGGTCGACCAACTCGAGGCGGTGGCGTAGCTCTGCTTATTAAGAAGCCCTTGCCCTTTGTATTGACACGTATACATGTTTATCTTTCACCGGTGGCCGCTTTCCACCGGCTAACAAATGTTAAACGTTATCGCTCGGCGCAGGACGCGCCTGTATCGGAAGTTTCTAGAACGTTATCGATGCTTCTTTCCGTTGCCTGTTTTCACCGACGCCTATGTTATCTGATTGTATGACCGACGCGAATTGTCTAGAACTTTCTGGAAGACACGCGGGCATCAGGTATTAATCTGGAACCTTCGATGACTCAGGTATAAAAGCCGACGCGCTTCGCCGCTGATCAGATTTTCGACGATCGCCGACTGTGTTCGCCGCTATCGTTGTGCTTTGAGTGTACCTTGCTTTTGTGGGCACAGGTTCGCCCAATAAACAACCAGTTTCGTCGTACACAGTTTTACGACTGTTTTCTTCAGCGTCACTACTACGTGACAGTATTGATGCCCGACGTTCCAGATGTTGAAACTGTGTTCTGCAGGATTATGTGCGATGACTTTGCAATACTTACTGGTTGCTTTTACAGAAGTCCTCTTTCGGGTCACGAAAGTATTATTGCTGTGCAGGAGTTTATGCCGAAGCATGCTACTAACCGAGTTGTTCTTATGGGAGACTTCAATTCACCTAATATTGACTGGAATACCATGCATCACACTTCACTCTCATCAAATTCGCTCATTGATTTGATGCTAAACTTCGGACTTCATCAAGTTGTAACCTCTCCTACGCGAACACAAGGAACAAGCGATAACATCCTAGACTTAATACTGATTAGTGACAACTTCCCCCTAGATCTAGTGAACTCGGAGATCATAAACGGTATCTCAGATCACAACATACCAAAGTGTCAGCTGCCCCTCGGATGCACTGCAACAGCCAAAACTACTGAAGTTATTGTCCCTAATTTTCAAAAAGCAGACGATTCTGCTATACTAACCTGTTTAGCGCACGAATACCAAGAATTTTACGAAATGGCCAACGATAGCTCTGTTCACGTCAATGATCTTTGGCTTCATGTCAAGCGTATAGCCTCGCACTGCATGCGCCATTACATCCCGAAAAAAAAATCACAAAAAAGCAATCCTTCGATAACACGCGATATAATTCATGCCAAGCGCAGAATAAAACGCTTGCGCCGTAACATGAAAACGAAAAGTGAAAGTAAAAAAAAAAATCGCAACTATTTCGCGCTACCGACGCACTCAAGTTAAAGACTAAGCTCGCGAAGCATGCGTATTTCAATGAAACATTGCCTAACCTTATCAATCACAACCCTAATCGCTTTTGGAACTTTTTTCGCACACGCCCTGCAGCGACACCAGATCGTCCACGCGAGGAAAAATTGGCACTCGCTGACAAATTTAATCAACACTTTCACTCAGTCTTTACTAAAGATAACGACACACTTCCATATTTGCCACCGCCATCATTCCCCACTATTGACAGATTAACAATAAACGACTCAGGAATACTTAAGCACTTACTTGAGCTAGACGTGAAGAAAGCAAACGGTCCCGATAACGTTCCCAATGAGTTCTTGAAAAGATATGCTGAATGTAACAGTAAATATCTTGGCCTTATTTACCGCAAGTCACTTTCGACATCAGGCTTACCAGAAGATTGGGAAATTGCTAAAATTGTACCGATTCATAAGTCAGGCGATCGTAACCTACCATCCAACTACAGACCAATTTCACTTACCAGCAGATCATGTAAAATTTTGCAACACATTATTCCCAAACACTTAAGCGCATATTTTGAAGAACATTTTCTAGTAGATGTTCAACACGATTTTAGAAGAGGTTTATCGACACACTCAGCTAACAGAGGTGTTACACGATCTTGCTTCAACAATTATAATCATAATCAAACTGACCTACTTTTACTAGATTTCAGTAAAGCGTTTGATTGTGTGTGTCATAGTAAAGTAACGGCCAAAATTACAGCTGTGATTGGCAATGGACCCATTACTGCATGGATAAAAAAAATGTCGCAGTTTCGCCCGAAAGGCGAAGCATCGATTGCGATAGCAAATTAGTAGGGAGCTATTCGGAGTAGAGATAGTAGTTTTATCGGCTGCATAAACTTGGACACATTGGCTTACTAACTGAATTAACAATCGTGGTGTCAGCGCGCACAAGCAAACATGAATAGATCACACTGAATGACCGCAGAAAACGACTGTCAAAACGCTGGCAGCAAGCGCAGGTTCACGCGGTCTATCGCTTCAACGGAAACTGAGCGGTGAATGCACAGCGCATGCAAAGGTCAGAACCGTGTGGTGCGGGCGACCGGCACCGCCGGGCAAAGTGCAGAGGATAAGTTGTTGGCAGAGGAGAAGGTGCCCCCCCCCCCTCCCTCCCGCGCTGCCTTCCCGCATTCATGCTTTTGCGTGGGAGATTGAGTGGCAAGTTCCCCTTGCGCCCGGTTGCAAGATAAGCATTTGGTGAAGCAGCACAGCGTCGTCCCGCCTTCCTCCCGCCCTCCCATACCCCCCCGGCCTTTCGCGCCACGGTCGCGTTTGCTTTCCTCCGTGCGTTCGCTCTCCGTGATAGCGCGCCTCCCCCGCGCGCTTTCGCTCGCGCATACAGCGCGCGGCGACGATTTTATCACCCTTGGAATCTATACGGAACCTCACGGCGATGGCGACGACGACGGCGACGGCAGAAATCTGGTTGAAGTGTCCATATAATTTCTATCGCAATAAGACTTCCTATCTCACCGATCACAATTTGTCGTCATCGGAAACATCCCATCTGCTCCGGTGCCTGTTACATCAGGGGTCCCACAGGGCTCAGTAATAGGTCCGCTATTATTTTGGGTTTTTATCAATGACATTACAAACAACATTGATTGTAGAATTGAACTCTTTGCAGACGACTTTATAATATACAGAGAAATACGTAATCACAAGGATCAAGTTCTGCTCAATAACACACTAGCGAAAATAACCGAATGGTGTGATAACTGGCAAATGACCATTAATGAAAACAAAACGGTTTGTATGACAGTAACGAGAAAAAAGCACCCATCGCTTGTCCCCTACAAACTTAACGGCAGCCTCGTAACTAAGGTTCAAGAGCATAAGTATATTGGTTTAACAATAACGTCCGATCTTAACTGGACGTCACATATTAACAACATTAGTTCTTGTGCATTACGAAAACTCTTTTTTCTCAAAAGGTGCCTGCGGATGGCACCAACTAACGTCAAACTTTTAACTTACACCACATTTGTGAGACCTGTCCTTGAGTATGCTAATGTCATATGGTTCCCGTCCACTAAATCTAATATATATAAACTGGAAAGTATCCAAAGAAAGGCAGTTAGGTTTGTCCACCGAAAATACCGGCGCAGTGATTCACCTACTCTTCTCCAAACACAGTCAGGGCTTGCAACTTTGGCAGTTCGAGCAAAACGAGCTCGTCTAAAATTTCTGCATCAAATAGTTCACAAACGAGTAAAAATAGATGCTTCTGCATACGTTACCTTTTCTAAATCCCGCATACTTCGTCATAATCTTCCCTACACACTAAACCAATTCCTTTGTAATAACGATACTTTTCAGTTTTCCTTTTTCCCCCGTGTTGTTCGCGAGTAGAATAAGCTAGATGCATCTATAACTAACACAGTATCGCAGTCCGATTTTGTTAAGTTATTGGAATATGTAATAAGTAGTTAGGAAAAAACAGTTCTTATGCACATATAATAATCAAAATTCCCACTTTTTGAACTATAGCTAAAAATTTACCTCCTTTATTTCTTTCTTCGTTTTTGTAACATTTGCTCTCTTTATTAATATTATTATTGTTGTAAGATTGCGCATTGAACCAGTTGCATTTATTCCCATTTACATGTTTGGATGTTTTTGCCGTTCTTTATATAACACATGCATTCTATGTGCAATCATATGCCCACCTGCTATGGTCTCGATATGAGACTGGCAGTATTGTAAATAAATAAATAACAGCTTTTCTTTGACGCCGTAGTGACGCTGTAAGTGCAACACGATATTCGCAAACGCAAAACGCCTATTCTAAATGTCTTCACTCCTGCACGCCCCAACGCTAACACCCGCAAAGCTCTTTGGGGCCCCAAACTTTGGGGGCCCCTATTCTAAAACGTTATAAGCACATCAACGTATGGTTTGCTTTTCGACAGTAACCGGTTTTCTCAGCATAACCGCTGTTATCAATTTGTTGCTTACCTTTGCACTTTGTTTTAGCTCATAAAAAAAAGAAAGC
Organism: Dermacentor silvarum; assembly: GCF_013339745.2. Taxonomy (NCBI): domain Eukaryota; kingdom Metazoa; phylum Arthropoda; class Arachnida; order Ixodida; family Ixodidae; genus Dermacentor; species Dermacentor silvarum. Next base: position 408,429,951 of record NC_051154.1, read on the forward strand.
GTCGCAGATCGCTGGACAGCTGTACTTCTACGCCCTAGGCAGAGATGACGTGAGATATCGATGATGCTAAAAATTATTTTGCGTTCTTGATAGTTTAAAAGCAGACTTTGTAGTTAACATTACTGTAAGTAACTAAAAATAATAACTTAGTACTATCGGTCATAATATAAAAGCACTGATTTCGCCCTCTGCAGCGATTTGCAGGAACTTAAGAGCTTCGACGCCCAACCAAAAAGTGCTCTGCGCAAGCATGATGTCGCTCTTGTTGTTGTCAAGGGCCGACCGTCATGGCCATTTTGTTACGACGGGTTGTGCAAAAAAGGATTGCCGTAGTGGCATGTGAAAATGTATACACAAATAAATCTGCAAAAATACGGCCATATTTGGCTACAAAATTTTTTGCACTTTTTTGTGTATGGCTACATTTGGGCTACAACTTCTCTAGCTTTTGGCTACGCCGCCTCGTCGGACCTGGTAACACAGCCAGCTTCCTCTCTCCGAAAGAACCGCCGCTCACATAAACCACGACTCACTCGTTGTTCAAAAAGAGCGGCTCAAAAGACAGCTGAAGGCGAGGGAGGGGGTGGAGGCGACTCTTGCTCAGTTTTTTTCTCGCACCGCAAATAGATCGCGTGGAAGTATCACCCAGCATAAAGATCAAGGGGCTTTAACCCAGCAGAAAATCCGGCTCTGACGGAACGGTTCGGCACGGCTCACTGAACGAGAGAGAACCGGCTCCCTTTCTCCAAAAGAACCGCGGCACACATTTATTGAACCACGGCTCACTCGCTCTTTAAAAAGAGCCGCTCACAAGATCTGGCTCGCTCCTCAGCGACCCATCTCTCCAAGGCAGTTCGTCTTCAATATTGGATCTTGTTTTGTAACCCAATGTATGGAAACATTTTCAGTGTCAGTCGAACCAGGTCTTTCAGATCACTACACGGTGAAGTTCTCATACCCTCTAAAAGTACGAAATAGTGCTCCTATCAAACAAGTGATGCTAAAAAATTTTTTCGTGCGCAAGATCAAAGTATTTCAGACTACCTTGATCTTAACCTCAGCAGTTTTGGTGGGTTTTATGTTTCAGAGCTATGGGATAAATTTAAACAGTTATGTTTGTACTGCATAGAGAACTGTGAGCCAAATAAAACAAAAAAGACAGAGAAAAAGAACCCTTGGATAACGCACGACATCTTGCACACGAAAGAAAACTAAAACAGCGCGGTGCCACCCACAGCATTATCCGTAACGAATCAGACACTATTCAACCAATCTGTAAGCCGTGCAAAGCCGAACTATTTTCAAGATACGCTGCCAAACTTTATCTAGACGGCCCCTGAAACATTGTGGTCCCAGTTGTGTCGGAAAAAAGAGGGCATAATCAAATAATGCGTGACGATACCCTTGTTATAGATAACCAGAACAGACCTTGCCATTTTAATGTTTACTTTCAGAGCGTTTTTCCAAAGGCGCATGCGTCGATACCACGTCATGTCATCTCGAGTGACATTATCGGGCGCGGTGTCTGTACTTCTCAGTTTAAAGACTAAAACTTCACCAGGCCCTGATAATATCGCAAATGCGTTTCTGCGTCGATATGCAGAGATGGTTGCCAGTTTTCTTGCAATGATCTTCCGTGCTTCCCTACGTTCATCTAGCATTCCCAGCGATTGAAAAACAGCGCGAATCGTGCCAGTATTCAAAACATGTCATTGGTCTCAAATTATTGTCCCATATCTCTCACTTCTTTTTGTTGCCAACTATATTACTGTCGATCTAAACAATATGAATATATTAACCCCTTTTCAACACGGTTTCAGGAAAGGTTTTTCCACTGTTGCTCAATTGGTCTGAGTCGTACATACTTTCGCAACTATTCTACATAAATCCGTACAAATTGACGTTATTTTTTGGACTTCAACAAAGCATTTCATTTAGTTCCTCACGCTAAACTTATTTTCAAACTTAATGATATCGGCATTCCCAATTTTATTGTACATTGGGTTTCTGCTTGCTTATTTAATCGCACTCAGTTCGTTACTATAAACGGTTACTGATCATCCAAACTTCCGGTTACGTCAGGTGTTCCTCAGGGAAGTGTTTTAGATCCCTTGCTTTCTTTAATATATAATAATGACATTGTTAATGTTATCCCTGAACCTGTCGAAATAAGGCTATTCACTGACGATTGTGTTATGTTTAAGGAAATTGCTAGCGTAGACGATCAGGTGCGTCTAAATAATTGCATGAGTAACGTTTCACAACGGTGCAACCAATGGGGTATGAAGCTAAACTCCGACAAAATGTAACCAGAAAGAAAAATTACTTCTGGTTTCCGTATACGCTATCATCTATCTCACCTACTCAAAAAAGTCAGCGAATATAAGTACCTTGGCGTAACCAGAATCTCAGTTGGAATAACCACGTATCTAGCATATGCGCATGTGCCTTCAGCAAGTTATGTTTCCTCAGATATAAACTCTGACAAGTCCCTCCATCCGTCAAGCTGTTGGCCTATAATTCACTCATTAGACCTGCCCTCGAATACGCATTTATTATTTGGGACCCACGCACTAATAAAAACATTGCTGCTCTAGAAATGATTCAACGTAAATCCCTTCGGTTTATCTTTTCTAAATACGGCATGAGGACTCTCCAACCTTTATGATGCTACAAAAAATATTCAGGAACTTAAGCTACGTCGTAAAATTCTGAGATTAAATTTCTTTTTCACTTGAAAAGCCACCATCTCGTATAGACCCTGCTCCGTACATCCGACCTCTGATGTCAGGACTGACTCGAAATCATCATGCTGAATTGATAACACCATTAGAACACGTACTAAGACATTCAAATTTTCATTTTTTCTACAATCGATTACAGACTGGAACGATTTGCCGCTTTGTATGCTTCAGAACAGTTACTCATTCGACGCATTAGCGTCATAATATGAAGATCTTTTCTTTTTGTTTTCTTCTTGCTTTTCTTTATTTTTCATTCTTTCTTGTCGCGAACTTGGTGTTGGACTGCTGAGCACGAGGTTGCGGGATCAAATCCCGGCCGCGGCGGCCGCATTTCTAGGGGGACGAAATGCGAAAACACCCGTGTACTTAGATTTAGGTGCACGTTAAAGAAATCCAGCTGGTTCAAATTTCCGGAGTCCCCCACTACGGCGTGCCTCATAATCAGGTCGCGGTTTTGGCACGTAAAACCCCATATGTTTTTTTGTCGCGAACTCAAGGACTCTTTTCCTTAAAGTTGCAATGTTTATAATTGTCTCAAGGGCATAAGGTGCTCATTGATTGTGACGTTATATATAACCACAGGATCGCCGCTCGTGACAATGTATATAATTTTTTTCTTCTCTTCATGATCTGTGATGAATTCCGTTTTGATGTCTTACCAGTGCTTGCGTAAACCTTCTGATGCCCTTCCTGCGTGGGCCCTAGCTTGGGCTTGCAGTCTTTTGTAAATAACTAGATAAAAATAAATTCGTGTCAATATAGAGAGAGTATCTTTTCGAAAAAAATGTCCCGTTGAAGCACGCACCAGGACACAGCTTCAACTTGGCGACGTCGCCGCGCAAGGCCTCTTCTGGCGCAGCAACCTCTCGCTGAAACAACTTTTTGCCTCTCAAGTGCACTTCAGCCTCAAGGACACCTTCATCTGCTTTAGACTGCAGCACTTCAATTTTGACCAGATTTTTCAAAGCTAATCTGCTTATTGTGGCTTCTGGAGGGTCGAGTTCTTGATATATAATGAAGCTTGGACACATAGATAGTTCCACTCTTGCCTATGAGTGCGGTGTCAGCAAATCACACAAGCTCACTTTGTCTCTCACTAGTTTGATCACATCCTAGAGCAATAAAGTTCTTTGTCTGTCTGTCTGGCATTCTATGTGAATGCCAGACAGACAGACAAAGAACTTTATTCACTAGGTCCTTAGAAGCCCTGCCCTAGGGCAGAGTTGCGGGCTGCTCCCACGAGGGGACGTGTAGGCCGAGCCTAACCGCCGCATCGTGGGCTCTCTGGAGAGCTCAAGTTTGTCGTGAAAGTTCTGAGCTCTGGATGGCAGAGCTCTATTGTTCTTCCGTGATGCGATGGGGTCCCTGTGACGAGGGGCATCACCAGAGCATGTTCTCTAGATTGCTAACAGCCGCAAAGTCGGGGCAAGTAGAGCTAAAAGCTTCTGGAGTGATCGAATGAAAAAGGGCCAGGTTGGGATAGGACTTAGTCTGAAGCATGTGTAAGGTGGACGACAGAGGTCTAGCCAGTTTGCTATGAGGGGAGGCTAAGTCTTCCTACCCAGGTGATAGTACTTAGGGATTTCGTTAAAAGTAGCGAGTGTCCCAAAACTCGAGAACCCCGGCCTCTGAGCTCGCCCTTGCTCCCGCGCGGTGGGTTAGTGCGCGCGCTTGGGAGTGGGCGATGTCATTGAGATTGGGCAATGAGTCAAGCTGGGGGCCGAGGTGCGCCGGAAACCACGTGATGGTGTGCGTAGAGATGATCTTGTTCTTGAGAATCTTGTGAGCCTCCTCAGCAATGGAGCCTGAACCAAAAGCCCTGACCGCCGACCTCGAATCAGTGAAGATTTGTGTTTTGCTGGTATCTAGGAGTGCCACAGCAATTGCGACCTGCTCCGCTCTGTATGGAGTAGAGCACTTCAGGGAAGCTGCATTCACTATCTGTCCGTTGTGATGAACGATGGTAGTGGCGAAGTTAGACGAGTGTCCATATTGGGCTGCGTCGACAAAACATGCTGAGTGGCGATCGTCATTGATACTCTTCAAGAGGGCGAGGGCTCTAGCCCTGCGTCTGCCTACGTTGTGTTGAGGATGAACATTACGGGGAAACGGTGCGACTCGTATATTATTCCTTTGATCTTCTGAGATTTGATATTTTAGTTGTTCCATGAGTATAGGGTTGATCCCAAGAACCACCAGGATCTTCTTTCCAGCCGGGGTACAGGATAGACGGGCCAGTTGGGCTGACTCCTGAGCCTCGATTATCGCGTCTAATGTGTTGTGCACTCCTAGTTGCACAAGGAGGTGCGTGCTTCCTCGTAACGGAACGCCTAGTACTCTTTTGATACTCTTTCTGATGAGCGTGTTAAGTTTTTTCTTCTCGGAGTTCTACCAATTGTGCATGGCTGCCGCATAAACTATGTGACTCATGAGGAAGGCGTGAAATAACCTGAGGAGGTTGTCTTCCTGAAGGCCTCCACGCCTATTCGAGACTCTGTTGATGAGCCTGATCATGTTCTCGGTCTTGGCTGTGAGCTTGTTGAGTGTCGTATTGTTACTGCCATTGGATTCGATGAGCATGCCCAGGACCCGAATGGTGTCTACTCTGGGGATGGTACGGCCGCTTTTAGTGTAGAGTTTTATGTCTATTTCAGACAACGGTTTCCAGCCTCTAGGTTTGGGACCTCTCCTGACTGGCCAGTAGAGGAGGAGCTCACACTTGTTCGGGGAGCATCTAAGCCCCGTACTTTCCAGGTACTTCTCTGTTTGATCCATAGCCTCCTGCAAGCCTAATTTACCATCTCCTTCGCTTCCTCGAGTGCACCAGATTGTTATGTCATCGGCGGAGAGCAGGTGATTGATCCCTTCTATTTTAGAGAGCCTTTCCGACAGATTTCATGGCAATGTTAAAAAGTAGTGGATAGTACCGCTCCTTGTGGCATGCCTCTGGGACCCAAACTGAAGTTGTCAGACTGGAGGTCACCAATTTTGAGCGTGTCCTTGCAATCCCTGAGGAATGAGCTCATGTATCTGTGGAAGGCTTCTCCCAAATTGAGTTCTGAGATGGAGTTCAGAATGTGCGCATGGGAGACATTGTCAAACGCCTTCTCCAGGTCTAGGTCTAAGATGCCTCTTATATTTCTTGTGTTGTTGTCAATGATTTGACACTTGGTTAGCTTCATCACGTCCTGGTGTTGTTGGTGACTAGCGCGCTCATGCCCCTTTTCCCCTCTTCATACCGGGTATGCGATTGACAACCCGGTAGGGTAACCATATCCGTGAGTGTTTCTTGTAATAAGATGAGATTCGGCTTTTCCGGGTGGGAGCGAATGAACTGTTCGAGGACGTCCTTTTCACGATGGAGTCCAGGCAATGATTGCCCTTTGATGGGCCACCATGGTGGTACGTAGTAGTTGGCTTGTCTTATAAAATGCTGCGGAGTGCAGCCGCTGCCAACCTTTCAGTGTCGATAGTATTCAGTTTGTCCGTCGACGTAATTGGAGCCGTTGCCAAAACCTGGCGCTCCAGATTATCGCATCTGACTCCTAGTGCTCTGACCGCTTCTGCGAGTTTGTCGATTACAATTTGAACTTTTCCAGGGATTCATCAATTTTATCTATCGTCTTTTTTCCACTTACGAACATTGGCGCTCTTGTCTAAGGCATGAACCGCCAACGCCCTCTTATTGGGTAGACCATTGGCCGTCGGTTCCACTACTGGGATCTCCATGGGAGTTTCTGCCGCTACTGGGATCTCCATTGGAGTTTCTGCCGCAGGGGCCTGAGTGGGTTCAACCGTCTCTCACTTGCTAGCCTTTTTAAGTTCTGCAGTTTCTGCTGTAAGCTGCTCCATTGTGCATTTTAACGAAACGTTTTCTTTTTCCAACTGTGCTATCGTATTATGCTCTGGCGATTGACCCTCCGTTACCTTTTTCGGCGATTCCTTGACCCGGTCAGCCCATTTGGTACCACGATCAGCAGACTCCTGGATCTGGACTCCTGGTTCCCGGGAACGAGAGCAGTCCCTTGAGCGGAAGCGGGTCCGAAAGCCTTGCGGCCCCTGGAAGACGAGCGTTCCATGGAGCGTCCCCTAGAAGAGGCACGGTCCTGGCAGCCGCCATCGTGGCCGCCGGGGTCACGGGATAGGCTCCTGGATTTGTGCGAGCTGCTGAGGGCCGGCTTGAGAGGGGTTGGCGACCTAGTTGATAGGTTGGATTGGTCGTGGTTGCGCCGTTCTCTTCTCCGTTGTCTAACGACGTACGGAATTTGATACCTTTGCTGGCAGGTTCGGTCAGCCATGGGATGAGGGCCTCCCCAGAGGGTGCACTTCGATGTACATTCGTGTTTATTTTGCGGGTTGCTCGCACCACAGCCGCGGCAGATTGCATTTTCAGGGGTTGGGAAAACGTCGGCTCTGTGACCGAGCCTTCCACATGCATAGCAAACGTCAGTTTGTCTATGAAACAGTCCATTAAACATCCTGTTTGATGAACTCAAAGTCGCGGACTATGTAAAATGAGGTCCCAGTTTGGTCAAACAAACTGGGGCCTCATTTTACATAGTCTGGGACTTTGAGTCCCTCCAACAGAATCACTACCGTTCTTGTGTTCTTGATTCTTCTACCTCGAGGGCTCTCGGATTCTTGGGTTAAATGATGAGGCGTTTGAGCTCCTCCCACTGGATGGTTGGATCAATGTCGCGAATAACTCCCTTGCACGAGTTTTCTGGGGCAGCGAAATAGGCACTCACTTGGTAACTTGCTTGTCCAATAAGTATCGCTTTCACATCGGCGTAGGACATGGCGTTGCGCTTTGATGTTGTGCTTGCCACCAATATGTTTTGCACCATGTTCGGACATATGATATCATCCGCCGTATCCGCCTCCGTAAGCCTAGCGGCGGTAGTGAGGGCCTGGGCAACTCTGAGGTGGCCCATCTTCCTGATGTCCAGTCCTCCACGGGGACGGATTATGACTCGAACGTGCTCATTCGGTAGTGGAGGCTGTCTGGGAGCAGTGGTGAGTGTTTTCTTAACAGTCGTTGGAGCCGGGCTTTTGTTCCCGCCACGTGGCTTGTCGCGGGCTCGGCCACCCTGCTCGATCGGGTTCTTGCTGATGGATTTTCGCTTGTATAATGCTGTGGTCCACCCAGCTCTTTGACTGATTTCGTCGGGAGAGATATCCTCACCCTCAACGGTGATTTGCATAACCGTAGACATCGTGGCTTGAGCGAGCGTCGCCGCGCACAGCTCGCCCGCCGAGCCTCTGCCGGTGGTCGCACAAAAAAGTCCTCCAAAGATTGGGAAAATGTCCACCCACCATTGAAACCTTGGTATCGGCGTAATCCTTGTGACTTTAGGCGTCTATTGGTGCTAAAATCTTCAATATTAAAGCTATATTTCGACCGTAACCATGTAGAGAAGCAGGAGAAGCAGATATTGACGCGCGTTCTCGTTTCTTCTTCCAAATGCATCTACAATTTCGCGAGTATGTGCTCTGAGAATGCCAGGGAACTTGAAAAAGGGAAAACTCGAGAGGGGGGGCAGATCACAAGGGAATACAAGATGCCCCAATCCCATTTTGAACATACCCAAGGCACAACATATAAAATACAAGGTCAACACCTTGTTTCCTTCTTACAGGGCCTTCTTTACACCTTCTTACACCTGCTTTATAGAAGGCTACACTGATCAAGAAATTGAAGCTCTTTCATGGTAAGGAAAACCAATGGCGCGCTTACACGCTTTTCGGAGCCAAGTTTATAGACTTGACAGACTTCAATCAACTCGCTTTCCTGCTGAGTCTTAGCCTTCCCCACGCTTGACATGTCGCTGAAGATCGGGTTGCAACCGCACTCCTTACAAGGTAGCGGAAGATTACCTCCCGTGCCTGTGGGTACCAGATTGGCATGCTCACGCATACTATTATTCACATAGCGACCAGTTGGCCCTATGTAATATTTGCCACATTTGCACGGAATACTGTACACTACACATGTGTCGCACGTGCGGTGCTTCGCGATATGCTTGGTATTGCACGCACTTCGCGAATTGTGCTGCGAGACCCTCATGCAAAGTACTGCAAGCTTACAATGCGCAGGAACAACAAAACTGACGTCGTTGCTTGCCGCAACCTTTTTTAATCTGTGCGAAATACCATGTACATACGCGTTGGAAGGTTCTTGCGACGTTACTTGAATGTACTTGCTACTGAGGACCCGTTCGGCATTGACAGTTCGAACGTGGTGATCGACGCTTTGAGATCAGGAGGGCCAACAGCGAACACGGCCCTTTCCGTGGGTATTGAATAACTGTATTATTCTATCCCACATGAAGAACTTTTCGTACCAGTGCGGGGAGCTATTGAAGGCCAAGGGGAGACTTCTTTTCAAGGTAGTTGCGGCCTTTTGACTGAGAATTTTATGGAACTTTTATATTTTTACTTGTCAACTTTTGTTAAATTCAATGGCAAGGTGTTTTTACAGAAGAATGGTATACTTATAGGGTCCAGTGTCGCGCCGGTAATGTGCGGTATTTTCTTAGCGAAATTTGACAAGTGTCCTTCTGACGTCATTAATGAGTACCGAATTGCCCGTGTTTTTAGGTATGTAGATGATTTCCTTGTTCTCTTAAATATCGAACGAAGTGATTGTCTCACTAACATCATTTGCAGTGTCTTATCATTGTTTCAGGTTTGCTCTTGACATCTTCGTTTCACCCACGAAACACCACAAAAAAATTACATCAGGTGTTTAAATTTGACTCAAATCTTTCACACTCATGCTCACATTTGCTGAGCGTCCAAGAACTAAAAAAAACGCGGCTACCGTACAATCCGCCTACTCGAAATTGGTCAAGCGGGGTATAGCCAACTCGTGCTTGTCCAATGCGGTGGAAAAGAGTGGTGCGCATCAAATGCAGGACAGTGCCGCCCAGCAAGAGAGGAGACTATTCGCGGCAGACTATCCCAAGCCTTTGCATGACCAGGAATTGGTAGCAGCGTCCTCTTTGGAACGGGGCAGTCGGTTGCGCCATCAAACTCTTTATTAAATTGCCTGATGTCCTACCTGTCATCAAAACACCCACACAAAAAAGACAAAAAACAAAGAATTTTCATCACACTTTCTGAACCCCTATTGGGAAGATTGTTTTCGTACGTCTCCGTTGTTTGTCATTTCCCTACTTTGCTTCCACCAATCTACCAAGCACCTTTTACTAATCTCTATTGTGGACATGTTTTCTTTCCCCCTGCTACCCCTGAACCCAAGGGCTTCAAGGAGGTAAGAGGAGCCTAGACTGGCAGCTGGGCCGATTTCTTCACATTCCAATAAAGCATGTTCCATCGTTTCCCTAGCTTTACCGCAGCAAGCACATGCGTCTTCGTCCTTGGTGTACCTCGCTTTATAACTACGCGTTCTAAGGCATGCTGATCTCGCTTCTAAAACTAAGGAGCTTCCCTTTGAGTTATCATAAATAGTTTCTTTCCCGATTTCCTTTTTTTAGGTAGTTAGTCATAGCAGGTTTCTTTTCCATTGCCGCCAACCATGACATTGTCTCAGGCTCTCTCACTTTGCGTTTGACGTTCTTTGTGGCCGTCTTGCTGACCATACCGGTCGCATACTTCCTGGTAAGTTTCCTAGTTCTGTTCCTCCACTGTGAGTCAATGTTTTGCCTGTACAAATATCTGAACACCCCGGGCACCCCATCTATTTTCTTCCAGATTCCTCAGTCGTTCTTCAAAATCAATTTTACTCTGAGTCTCCCTTACTTCAATATTTGTCCAGCCCGTATCACCCTGCAAAGCTTCATTGATTGATGATGATGATGATTTAATGGCACCCCTTTTGAAATGGGGCGGTGACAAATAGTCACCCAGCCTGCTTGATTTATTCAGTTATACTATACATGTTCTCTATCTAGAATTTTTGTATACCTCTCATTAATCTTTTTTTTCACAATCTACCTTGTACCGCTACTTATAATTTTAATAGATCAGGACGTGTCAATCTCTTCCCTGCTTTTTTTCCAGCAATGCTCTAATCGTCTCTTGCTTATCTCTACAGCTGGTCGGTTGATGTTTCCTTCCACTTTAAACCCAAACGCTTCTGGAAGTTGTACGTTACCTACGGTTCTCGCTGGGTGAATGCCTTCGCATTCCATTAGCATGTGCTGAGTGGTCTCCGGATCTTTACTGCAACATACACATGCCTCATCTAGTTCCGAATATTTGCTCCGGTATGTTTTGGTCCTTAGGCAACCGGTTCGAACCTCAAATAGCAAGGCACTGCCCTTTGTGTTATCGTACAGATTTTCCCTTCTAATTTCTTTTGCCTCATTCTTGTAAACCTCCATGGTCCTTTTTGTTTGCATTCTTTGCATCCAATTCACTCTCTCTATTTCACTCACTTTCTTTCTGATTACTCCTGGTTGTCTATTTACAGTTTCGATTATTCTGTACTTGGTTGACAACTTCCTTGACCTCTTCCTCCATTCTTTGTCCACGCTTTTCATGTACAGATACTTGTGCACTTTAGCCGCCCATTTATTTTCACCCATGTTCCTGAGCTGATTTTGCTGTGTGCTTCTCTGATTTCAAAAGACGCCCAACCAATGTCACCCTGCACTGCCTCATTTGTGGTTTTATCGTGGGCTCCCACAGCCAACCGGACTACTGATCTTTGGTTAACTTCCAACCCCGACAAGATATCCGATTTTAAGCGTAGAATGGCATTTGCGAACATTAGCGCTGGCACCATTCCTCCTTTCCATATTCCACGCACCACCCCAAGCTTATTGTGGCCCCACAGTGCTCTGTGTTTCATTATTGCTGCATTCCTCTTCCCCTTTATTTTTAGGTTATCTTGGTGGTTACTTGAGTAATTCTTTCCTTGTTTTATGTGTACGCCGAGGTACTTATATTGCTTCACTATGAGTATTACTTGCTGTTGAATTGACGCCACGAAGTTACTCGTCTCTTCATTAAAGATCATAATTTCTGATTTCTCTGTAATAAACTTAAGGCCTAGATTTGTCGCTGCGTTTCCACAGATATTCGCCAGTATCTGTAAATCATTTTTATTGTCCGCTAGTAGCACAATGTCGTCTGCGTACATCAGTCCAGGGACATTCTGTTGCACCATTTGTCCATTACGCATGTAGGATAAATGAAAACCTAATTCGCTGTTTTCCAGTCGTCTTTCGATATCCTTAACGTAAAGCGGGAACAACAATGGAGACGGAGGACATCTTTGCTTGAATCCTTGGTGAATTCCCACCATTTAATTACCTTTTCGACCTTCCCATACAACTTGTACTTGGTTGACTCTATATATCTCCCTCAGCAGCTCCAAAAAAATTGTCATCTATGCCTTCGTGTTTAAGAATATCCCATAACAATTCCCTGTCTACGTTGTCATAAGCTCCTTTAATATCTAGAATTGCTATCGATAAAGGTCTTCTCTGAGGATGATGATGACCATTTATTGGCATCCCCTTTGGAACGGGGCGGCGACAAATAGTCACCTAGCCTGCTTGATTTAATCAGGTATACTATACATGTTCTTTATCTAGCTTTTTTATACCTCTCATTATTTTTCTTTTTCCAAAATTTACCTTGTACCGCTGCCTATGATTTTAAGAGATCAGGTCGTATCCATCTTTTCCCTGCTCTTTTTCCACCAGTACTCTAATTGTCTCTTGCTGATCTCTAAGGCTGATCTGTTTATGTTTCTTTCCACTTTAAACCCAACCGCTTCTGGGAGTTGCACGTTACCTACGTTTCTCGCTGGGTGGATCCTGTCGCATTCCATCAGGATGTGCTGAGTGGTTTCTGGATCTTTACTGCAGCATACACATGTCTCATCTACTTCCGAATATTTGTTCCGATATGTTTTAGTCCTTACGCAACCGGCTCGAGCCTCAAATAACAAGGCACTGCCCTTTGTGTTATCGTACAGATTTTCCCTTCTAATTTCTTTCTTCTCATTCTTGTAAATCTCCATTGTCCTTTTTGTTTCCATTCTTTGCATCCAATTCACTGTCTCTATTTCTCTCACTTTCCTTCTGATGACTCCTGGTTGTCTATTTACCGTTTGGATTATCCTGTACTTGGTTGTCAACTTCCTTGACCTCTTCCTCCATTCTGTGTCCACGCTTTTCATGTAAAGATACTTGTGCACTTTAGCCGCCCATTTATTTTCATCCATGTTCCTGAGCCCTTCTTCAAAACTAATTTTGCTCTGTGCTTCTCTGACTTCAAAAGAGGCCCAACCCATGTCACCCTGCACTGCCTCATTTGTGGTATTACTGTGGGCTCCCAAAGCCAACCGGCCTACTGATCTTTGGTTAACTTCCAAACCCGCCAATATATCCGATTTTAAGCATATAATGGCATTTGCGAATGTTAGCGCTGGCACCATTACTCCTTTCCAAATTCCACGCACCACCTCATACTTATTGTGGCACCACAGTCCTCTGTGTTTCATTATTGCTGCATTCCGCTTCCCCTTTATTTTCAGATTATCTTGGTGGTTGCTTGAGTAATTCTTTCCTTCGTTTATGTGTACGCCGAGGTACTTATATTGCTTCACTATGGGTATTACTTGCTGTTTCGTGTGTTCATTAAAGATCATAATTCCTGATTACTCTGTGCTAAACATAAGCATAGATTTGTCGCTGCATTCCCACAGATATTGGCAAGTATCTGCAAATCATTTATTTTCCGCTAGTAGCACAATGTCGGCTGCGCACATCAGTCCAGGAACCTTCTGTTGCACCATTTGTCCATTACGCATGTAGGATAAATGAAAACCTAATTCGCTGTTTTCCAGTCGTCTTTCTATACCCTTGACGTAAATCGTGAACAACAATGGTGACAGAGGGCATCCTTGCTTCAATCCTTGGTGATTTCCCACCATTTCATTTCCTTTTCTACCTTCCCATACTACTTATACTTGGTTGTGTCTATACATCTCCCTCAGCAACTCCACGATATCGTCATGTATGCCTTCGTATTGAAGAATATCCCACAACAATTCCCTGTCTACGTTGTCATAAGCTCCTTTAATATCTAGAAATGCTATCCATAAAGGTCTTTTCTGAGCTACTGAAATCTCTATGCACTGAGTTAGTACAAACATATCGTCTTCTAAGCGTCTACCTGGCTTGAACCCAATCTGTAGTTCCCTCAATACATCGTTTTCCTCCACCCACTTCGACAGTTCTAATATTATGGCTTGCATTGCCATTCTATATATCACCGACGTTACTGTAACTGGCATGTACGAGCTCGTCTTATCCTTATCTCCTTTGCCTTTGTAGATGAGATTCATCTTGCTTTCACGCCATCCAACGGGAATTTTCCTTGTTCTAATCACTTGCTCTATGGCATTAGTCAGCTGTGCCTTGCTTTTTGGACCGAGGTTTTGATTAGCTGTATCGGGATTTCATCGGGTCCTGCTGCCGTGTTGTTAGAGACATCTTCTGCTGCCTTTTTCCAATACAAGCTTTCTATGCTAAATTTTGATCTCTCTGGCCTTTCTGCTGTAGCTTGATCTGTTGTCTGAACTACGCTTTTTCTCGTGCCGAAGTTATCCGTAAAAACGTCTGTGATGTACCGCATCGCATCATCTCCTTCGTAGATGTTACCGTCTTCATCCGTTATAGCCGTTTGCGAGTTTTTAGTTGGAGCCCCGAGTGATTTTATATGGTTCCAGAATCTTTTTGGAGCACCTTTGTCTCTTTTGTGTATGGTATGCACCCAACGTTCACTTGCGCATTTAATTTTTTCTTGCACGAGCTCGCTCGCAACCCTTCTCTTTTCTCGGTATGTATTCCATCTAAGGAGCACCTCTTCTTCTTGTAATCCCAACTTTTTGGCTTCTCGATGAGCCCTAGATGCCTCTTTACGCTCTTCTATAGCTTGTTTTATTTCCTTGTTCCACCACTTACGTGGTTTCCTCTTGCCAATCCAACAATTGTTTTGCCGTGTCCGCCTTATTTCATGCTGCATAACGTCCACCAGTTCCTTATATTCCCAGACTGCTGTAGGAAAATCCTCAATTTTCTTCTCTATGTTGTTTGCGATCTCTGTTATTTGCTCGTCATTCATTTTTAAAAACTCTGCAGCTATTGGTTCATGTTCTGCGCTAGTATCTCGCCAAAAATATAATGCTAAATGTCTATGATCGCTTCCCAGGCTATTTTTTCCATTTTCGTCTATTACCATTTGGTCTAGTTGTTCGTAGACCATTTCCGAGACTAAGGCGTAATCGATACATAACTGCCTGTTTCTGCATTGCCACGTTACCTGTCCATGACACTTTTTCTCCCTGCTAACTACTATAAGGTTCTGTTCATCACACAGATCCAGCACTAGAGCCGTTGTAATCAGTATATCCGTCTAAATCGTCCATGTGTGCGTTCATATCTCCCACTAATATCACCTGGCCCGATTTACTGAACTCATTAATATCGCTTCTAATGCAATCAACCAATTCCTTATTTTTTCTCTGCTATCACTGCCTGTGTATAGGTAATCTACTCCCAGCCACGTCTTTTTACCTTGCCATGCGCCGCTAATCCATAAATGCTCTTTACATGTCTCGTTTACCCTTCGCCACTTCAGACCTCTCCTAATTAGTACGCCTACTCCTCCGCCTTTCCTTGACCCGGTCATTCTATTGCACCCTTTCCATACAAAATTCTCAATAACAGGCGGCTGCTCCAAATCTCTTAGATGCGTTTCGGTCAAGGCGTACACGCTAATCACTTCATCAATCAGCTGCGTTTGAATTTCCAGCCATTTTTCCTGCTTGCGACCACCCTGCATGTTAATGTAGCAAATTTTACCTTCTCTATTCTTATCCTTTCTGTGTCTTTTCCTGACTCCTGGTCGTCTAATTCTGCCCTTTACTGGTGTTTCGCTACGTTCAATGCTTAATCCTGCTTCCTGATTGCCTGGGGCCCGCCTAAAAAAGCTACAGCTCGTGCCGCGAATCGACGTCTGACCGGTGTTGCTACACTTTCACTAAAATGTATCCCGTCACGCACAAAAGCGCCTTCGCGGCCGGCTCGGTGCACTTCTCGGTTGATGTAAATGACCGTAAAATTCATTGCTTTAGCTAGAGTCCAAATTTCCCTGTTTACTGCAAGAATTGCCCTTTCAATTTCATAGCCATGCCTTTCAACCTCTGGCACCGTGCACACCGCGATTTGCACTCCCTGTAAAACATTCCGCAGGTCGGTGACCCCTCCGGCTATTTGGTTTGTGATCCCTGCTCCTCGTCCGTGCAGTACGTCAATCACTCCGCCCATTATCAGCACTAGGTGTATCTCCTCCATTGTGTCCCACATTCGTTCCTTGGCCTTCGCTATCACCTCTCTAATCGGCTTTCCCGGAAGCGCGCTAACCTGGACTCGTTCGCCTGCACCTACCCTTTCTGTTATCGCCGGTTCTACTTTACGCATGCTTGAATCCCCAACAAAGACTACTCGACGCTTTTCTTGCCCCTCACCGCCGAAAGCTGCCCCCGAGGTCACAACGCCCTCCCCTCCTGTCTTATCCTTGCCCTTGGCTTTGTTCTCTTCTGCAGCCGCGTCAGTGGTATCCCCCTCGTGACTATCACGGACGGTTCCGCCACTGCCTCCTGGCGTGGCACGTTCGGCTGTCTCTGCACCCGCATCGGAGCCAGCTCCATTCACGGTGCTCGCCTCGATGGGTTCACCATTGCTTTGCTGAATGGTGGTCCTCAGCTGCATCTCTACGTTAACTAGCTTTTCTTCTACCTCCTTCCTCTGCTTCTGCTCGCTTTTTCAGTTCCTTTTTTAGCTTTTCAACCCGCTTAGCTAACTTATCTTTGTCTTGCTCTAGACGGTTTAGCCGCGACCCTAGCACACACATCCTACAGATAAAATCTGCACCGTTCGCTTCGCGTGCAGACTTCAACCGCGTTTCTTACAACGCGTAAGAACGCTCGCACTCAGAACAACGGACGCGTGGGTTTCCCCTAGTACCAACCATCATCTCGTACTAACAAGGCGTAGTTGTGACAAAAAAATTTTTTTACCTACTTTCACCTAAGCAAGAAGACCAAGAAAGTGAAAAAGCATGTAAATAATTTACAAAGATTTCTTGGCTAGGCTACCCCTCCTAAAAAAACAAAGAGGAAATATAAAATAAGAAAACTTATCTCTTTGGCACGCTGCTCCTGCTGCACTAAAACGGCACCTCAACTCGACACGTCCGCTCCCGTCGGCTTCACTCGTGAGAGTGAAGCCGTGAGAGCATCGGCGAACAGCACCTCTAGCGGCCGCCCCTGCAAATATGCGCGTTTTCTACAGGAGAGCGTCGTTTTTCGCGAATAACTGATCGTACAAGCCATCTTTCAAAAACTTCCCGTGGAAATAGGCTCTACGCGCCTAGCCCGATATATCATGCAAGCGGTACCCTTACTTACGGCCGAAAACCCGTCCCAAATTGGGGGCGAAGTTTGAAGTATAGGAGTCTATGGAAAACTTCAAATTTTGGAGGCTCTTTTGGCCACTAAAATGCGATTTGCGATGAAACTATGGCATCGATTGGTATATTCCCGGGGACTTGTCAGCTTCAGTGACTCAGCTTACAGCTGGTTGCAGCACCAGCAGCTCTTGAAATGGCACAAAAGTCGTTCGAATATCCCAGTTTTTATTTAAAAAAAGGTGGAAGAATTTATTCTGGTAGATATACCATAAACCTGGGTTTTGCCTGCAGCAGCACGTCGAAGCGATAGCCGAGCGCTATTAACGACGACCAATCAACATCGCTGATACCACGGCTGCGCCTTCTTTTCTTTTTTTATCACTTTGTCGCTGCTTAGTCTGGTATTTTCCCGCCAGATGGCATATTTCAAAATGCAGGACATTAAGTTACGGTTCTGGTTTTGTTTCTTTCTATCTGCACCAAATTTTTCGTACATAAAATAGCTGGATGGTTACGTGAACATGTAAACGTGCTTCCAAACCGTTATGTATTTTGAAGAATAAACCCAGATATCGTGTTTTGAATGTCCATTCCTTTCTTCAGGCGAATATTTATGAGGATATTACTAAGGAATATGTTTGCCTATGCAGCTATGTCATGGGAAAGGTGTTGTTTGTGCGGCTTTTATACTGCTTGAAACGTAACAAAACAAAATGCGTCCAGTGTGGGCCATTAAAAGACACAAAAGTAGAAAAATTCCCAGCAGCCGCCGACTTAGTATTTGTACAAAGGACTATAGGTGAATCTATTTGACAGAGTACATATTATGCTATCAAAGCAGGATTTTGGCCTACCGGATCTTGGGTGAAAATGAAGGCTGACCAAATTATTGCAAAAGTTTGTTGGATAGTATCGGTACTTCGAAACTTTAAAATCATATCCCCAATATGCAGTGCACGTGTCTTATCATTTGAACCATTCCAATATAGCCTCACGAAATTTCAGAAATACTAAACGTCTTCGTATCTTTTTACTGCAACCCACGCAGAGGAATATTCGAAGTTATGCGAAAAGACAAAGGGGCGTATTAATGTAGCCTGTCGTGTGAAAAGAGAGAACGACACCAACCGCAGACCTTTTTGAGTTATAAAACGGGTGTTTGCCCACAAAGTTATGCAAAAAGACATTGTCCTCGGCTACAATTACCACAGCTGATATTGACCCTTTTCGCGGCGATAGCGTGGGCGCTGCCGTGCTTGATCACATGGCGACGCGTCCATTGCTGGCCTCAACTGCCTCCGTGTTTACAATGGCTGTGTATGACGCCAGTGCAGCTTAGCAAACCTTTCTTTCGGGAGATAATAATACAGGCTTACTGGGTGGACGACACGAAGCTTTGATCACAGCTTCAGAGGAAATGCAAAAGCGCGTTCGGGGCTGATTAAGCTACGTCCAAACGCCGCCAGCAGCGGATATGATGCTTTTTCTAGAAGCGGGCTAGATATGTATTCTGAACTATCCAAAGTTTCCGCTTGTGAATTGAATCAGGATTAGTATGTTTTGCTCTTCGTTCCTTATTCGGCAAATATTTTGAAGCAGTGCCATGACACGTTTCTCACTCAGTCAAGTTCCTCAGTGCGGTCGCTGTCTGATTATTTCCTGCCTAATCGCTCGCCGGTGTGCTCGGTTCCGATAGATTTGTTCTTGCTGCGCACAAGGCATGAAACGTTTGGCACGTTGTAATAGGTTGCAGCAAATGCTTTATCGCTAGTAACTCGCTTACTCTTGTGGGCCTTCACGAGACATTCAGCTTCGACCATTCGTGTGCTATCGGTGTAGTCCGTCATTTGTTAAATTAAAATACAATTACGCAGTTTTACGTTCCAAAACCACCATCTGATTATGGGGCACGCCGTAGTGGGGAACTCCGGATTAATTTGGACCATCTGGGGTTCTTTACCGAGCACCGAAATCTAAGCAAACTGGTGTTTTCTGCATTTCGCCCCCATCGAAATGCGGCTGCCGTGTCCGATATTCGATCCCTTGACGTCGTGCTCAGCAGCCCACCGTCATTTATTATGGGTACATAGCGCGCATAAATGACGATGATGATGATGATAGTGCGCATAAATGTGTGTGTAGATACTGTGCGCGAAACTTACTCTGCGAGGAAGCGGCGCTGCTCCCTTTGTTATTGTTTAACGAGTGGTACTCACTCTTGCCGACGTTCCGGGGCTGAAGCCCTTTCTTTGGAGGTCAACGATAAAAAGTTGCAGTAACCAAATCGATTAAGACGCTTAGATTAATTTTATTGCGATAGCAATTATATGGACACTTCAACCGGATTTCTGTCATTGCCGTCGCCGTGAGGTTCCGTATAAAGTCCAATGGCGATAAAATCGTCGCCGCGCGCCGTATGCGCGAGCGAAAGCGCACTATCACGGAGAGCGAACGCACGGCGGACAGCAAACGCGACCGTTGCGCGAAAGGCCGTGGGGGCATAGGAGGGAGGGAGGCGGGGCAACGCTCTGCTGCGGCACCAAAGGCGTATCTTGCAAAAGCGCGCAAGGGGAACTGGCCACTCCATCTCCCACGCGAAAGCAAGCAAGCGGGAAAGCGGCGCGGGAGGGGGGGGGGACGCAGCTTCTACTCTGCCAACAACCACGCTTGTACTTTGCCTGGCTAAGGCGGTCGCCCGCACCGTCTATCTCCACATGGCTCTGACCTTTGTATGCGCCGTGAATTCGCCGCTCAGTTTCTGTTGAAGCGATAGACCGCACGAACCTTCTCCCACTGCGGCGGCTGCGCTTGCTTCCAGCGTTTTCACAGTGGTTGTCTGCCCTCATTCAGTGTGATCTATTCATGTTTGCTTGTGCGTGCTGACACCACGCTTGTTAATTCAGTTAGTAAGCGAATGTGTCCATGTTTATGCAGCCGATAAAACTACTATCCCTACTCCGAATAGCTCTCTACTAATTTGCTATCGCAATCGATGCTTCGCCTTTCGGGCGAAAGTGCGACATTTTTAATGAACATGTATCCTGGAATGAGCAAATAGATCAGATTAGCTTAAAGCTGAGACGCGTGGTTGGGGCTTTAAATCGTTGTTGATGTCTGCTTCTTACCATAAAGCGACTTATTTATCAAGCTCCAGTCCATGCTCGCTTAAACTAATGTGCTTTAATATGGAGAAACACTACCTAACCAATTTAAATAAGCTAAAAATACTTCAGAAAAGACCTATTAGGGCAATAGAGAACATACCATACCTTGAACACACCAGACATCTGTTTGCTAAGCATAAAATTGTTATGGCGAACGATACCTACAAATACAGCCTGCTACAATCCTACATAACTGCTAGTCGCGGGAAGTTTGACACATTTCTCACACTTGCAATCTTGAACATACTCAAAGTATTTACTTCCATCGGTATAAACCCCCCTGGAAAACTCCACTCTCACGCACTATTTACGGAACGCAAAGGCTTAGCCACACATTACCAACTAGTCTTAACGCATATGAACACTAAGACATTGAAATCAAAACACTAAACCCCACCAATGTAATTAGTTTGTTTTTTGTAACTGCGCATTCCTTAAATTGTATTGCTTTATATCATTACGTTTTCACTAAGCATAGAACTACGATGCCATTTGTCTTCTCTTTATTATGTGCGAATATGATGCTATATGTACTATTATTGTTTTTGGTATTAGTGTATAACAATTATTTGTTTTCGCTTGTGTGTTTACCCTGTCACTTTAATTATTCAGCTTTTGCTTGTATAATTATTCGCTTTTTGTTTATATATTTACCCTGTCATTGCTCCTACAGGGGGGACGGTGCTTAGTCAAGCTGCAGTATACGCAGCTTTTTCGCCGTCTCCCCTTTTTCACCGATGTTTTTGTTTGGTGAAAATAAACACTGACTGACGCTGGCAGATGAGCTAATTTCTATATCCTCGATGAAAGCCGTACATCTGGAAGTGCGGGTAACATGTACGACAGTTGCAGCAGCGGTACGCGAACTTGGCCGCACAGATTCATTCGATTCTTTAATATACCAGTCAGTATTTTCCAGAAAACTACTGCAGACATCTTCAATTCACATGATTCAATCCAGCATCACTGGAGCACAGTGCGATAGCGAAAACTCAGTTCAATTTCCTGCAGCCGATCACACAGAAGCCAGGTAGAAGGGGTAATGGTTTCGCATTCGTGCACTGTCGCTGAGGCCACGTCCAGCGTGCCGCCGAAAGCGCCATCTCGTTTCTCCGGAACAAACTGCTCCGCGAAAAGGGTCAATAGCATTCTTCTGTTCATTTCTTGACTCACTCTATTGCGGAGTCAGGTGGCAGCATCATGATACAATTACTGGTGCAATTATTCCATAATTCGGTGAGAATATTCTTCTACCCTAAATTTGACGTGTTTGAACACGAGAAAAGACCGTGAGGGTTTGCTAGAGATGTTGCCTTATAAAAATCGTTTACGACTCATATCTTGATGATCTATCTCTAGATCCTTTCCCCAGAAATATGCACCCCGTGCACAACCTGGAAAGAAGGAAGTCAAAGGCCAAAGCTCCCCTGCAGGAGATAGAACAGGACAGAAAACATGCGGCTTTTGTACATGCTGCATGGGTCAGAGGAAAGAAAGCCTTTACGGCAGTAGTAGTAGATGCCGATGGATTCACTCGGGATGCTATTATAATCATGAGTAAAGAAGCGACAGTCGCGGAACAAGTAGCGATAGCATTGGTTTATGGAATAATAAGTGGACGCCAATATACAGTGACGCTAAGATGGCTATTAGACATTTTACCAAAGGCTTTGTAACCAAAAGGGCTGCCCAGGTGATCGGTGAGATGGACAGCCAAGGGATCGAAATGCGCTGGTTTCCTGCACACATGGGGTCTGTCGATCCATCTCGGAGAAATTTAAGCGAGATGGTTAACTCAGCTGCATGAGGACTTATTATCTATGTACTACGCGACCAGGGCCACATTATTATGCAGGAGGAGAACAGGGACTGATTACTTCCATATAATGAAGTCACGAAGCATTACTAGCAGAACAGAAGGGAATTCCCAGTGCCACACGCTAAGCTCAATAGAGCTCAAGCGGTGACGCTGAGACAGTTACAGACAAGAACTTATCCGAGTCCAAACTTTATTAACAAGCTATATCCAGAAACAGAGGTACCAATCAATTGCGAGAAGTGTAATGGCATCAATACTCTGGATCATATGCTTTGCCAATGTCCTGTGGCTTTCACAGACTGCGACAAGGAAAGAGACTGTTGGCGGCGAGTCCTTCACGGTGGAGTTCTTTTAGATCAAGCACAGGTCATCCAGAAAGCCCACGACACGGCGGTAAGGTTAAATGTTACTGTCCCTTATTTTATTAATTTATGCCTCACTATAACAAATGTCCCTTAGCCTGTACCTGCGATACAGTAGTGGTGCAGGTCGAGGCATCTCTCATTTATGCCCCTCTCACTTTCTGTCCCTTAGCCTTGGTGCAGGCAGGGGTAAATATTTTATTTTATTTTTATAAACCCCACAATAACAAATGTCCCTTAGCCTTATTGTTTTAATTACTTTTATTTTTTAGTAATTTTTATTGCCCAACACAATCTATATGGTCCTTAGCCGTCTGCGTTATCCTAAGGGTTGATCTTCAGGACCTGAATAAAGTTTCTCATACCATAATATACGACACATATCGGTACGGTGGTTTTCTCATGATCACGCCAGCAACCACTGATCGCCATTTATTGTTTTCTCTACTCAATTTCATTCAATTCAATTTTATTGATAAGTAAATTAGTACATAGACAGTAGTATACAGGAAGGGGTCCCAAAGTAAAAACTGCAGGCGGGACCCCTTACGATGAATTAAATATCGAGTAATGAAACGAAGCTAACACTGCATAGTGAACAATTAATAAGCACATGAAAGACAAAATATATACAGTAATATCATGCATAATAATATACTAAAAAACCAAGTTATAAAAATGAAAGCTGTAAAAAAATACAAAACAAAACCGACACAAGATAACAACCAAAAAAGAAAGATAATAATACCATGGTATAACATGTCAGCACAATAAATTTGAAAAAGTGACGAATAATTCAAAGGCAATAGCATGTTAATTAGAACAGTTATTTTTTTATTCAAATAGGTAGTCCTTTGAGTCAGATTTAAATATGAAAAGGGAGTTACATTGTTTTAAGTTGGTAGGCAGGGAGTTCCAGAGTGATATAGCAGAAAAAAGAATAGTTTGTTTTCCATAGTTAGTGCCTACCTTAGGCAAAAGTAGATTGCCCTTAACAGAAAAACGGGTGCAGTTACAATTAACGAATACGTATGATGGAATCATATCGAGGTAGAGATAGCGTTGAAAAACTTTGAAAAATAATAGACCAAGAGTATAGTAATAGGATAGGGATAAAGGTAGTACGCGATTGTTAAGAAAGAACGGGAGTGAGTGAGATTGTCGAGGTGCAAAAGAAATAATACGAATAGCTTGCTTTTTAAGGTCCAGGAGAGGTGATAGATGGATATTATAAGTGCTGCCCCAGGACTCAATACAATAATTGATATGACTGTGAATAAATGCATAATATAAAGTGACAAGTGTTGTGATATCAAAAAAAGCTCGAGTTCGAATTAGTGCCCGAAGTCCTGGTGCGGTTTTCCTAATAACAGACAAGATATGGTCACGGAACTTTAGGTTAGAGTCAATAACAACACATAAAAAGGTAGTGCTACTGTTAGTTTTCTTTTCTTGTGATTGAATATATAGAGAACGAGGAATTGAATTTTTTTTCTGAGGACACGTAAAAAGCATAAAGCACGTTTTCTTTACGTTAATGTTTAGTTTATTTTTAGAGGAACAATTATAAAGAGAGTTTAAATCTGTTTGAAGGTTGGACATAAGGTTGTCAAGTTTGCTATGGGAAGAAATAATGGTGGTGTCATCCGCATATAATATGCACTGTGAAGAAGATAGACACTGGGGGAGATCATTAATGAAGATTAAGAAGAGAATCGATCCGGAAATAGAGCCTTGAGGAACTCCACATTTTATAGTAATTGGGTCGGAGTTAGCACCAATAATAGAAATGCATTGTTTCCTATTGTTCCGAAAAGTCCGTAAAAGGTTTAAGGCTGGTCCAGTTATGCCATAACGCTCCAGTTTTATAACAAGTATGTTGTGGTCAATAGAGTCAAAAGCCCTTGCAAAATCAACGAAAATAGTTCCAGCATAAATTCCATTATCAATACATCTTTTAATTGTGTCAGTGAAGTTAGCAGTAGCTATATTAGTTGAAAGCCCCTCACGAAAACCGCACTGAGAATCAGAGAGAATATGAAACTTTGCGAGGTATTTACTAAGGCGGATATCAATTACTTTTTCTAAAACCTTGTCTAGGAAAGGAAGCACGGAAATTGGCGTGTAATTTTCGACAAGCTTACAGTCCGCTTTTTAAAAGACAGGCAATACCTTTGCTTCCTTGAGCTGTTGCGGAAACACTCCAGTCTTAAATATCAAGTTAAATATGTGAGAGAGCGCAAGAGCGATTAAAAGACAGATTATTTTATGACATCACCCTTAATGTTATCTAAACCCGGCCCTGTGGCGCGCAGATTGGTATAGACTGCCTGTAAATAAAATCTAAAAGTGTCGTTCATTGAGCGTGAGTAGCACAATGGCAGCTAAGCCTTTCATGTGGTCCCACTAAGCCACACATTGCCTCTTCTGCCATGCTGTCGCAGGACATGTCAATTTCGCCCTTGAATTCAGATATTCACTTTCCCCGAAAGCTTAGGAAGGTACACAAGACGATCGGGCCAAATTTCGAAGTAGTCATGACATTTGAGTAAAATTTCATTGGCAATTTTATTATCCGTTATTTGCTTACATATTTATTATGCCTCATTTGTGCTAATAATGATATGTAACACATGAGAGTTGTTACACTTAACTTCTGCAAAACACCATGGTCACTTTAATGCGTATATTTGCGTCAACATCGTTAGTAATTTTTTAAGGAACTTGCTTGCTAGTAATATAACTTTCATAGTAGCTCTTGTTTTAAGGCAGCTACACCTAATCTACTGTTATATAACTGCCATGAGAGAGAATAAACTTTTATTATCGAGGTTAAGTGGAGTTTTCTTTCCCAGCGGAATAGGCTAGCGTGGCGTCTGCTTCGCCGCGACGCTATCAGCCCATTCCGCCAACCGTATCTGGTCTTCCGGGTTGTAAGTTTTCGTCTTCATCTCCCACTCTTCGTGTGAAGGAGCTCGCCGAAAGAGTTCTCTCGGGGGAGGGTTCTTTTGGCATCCCCACAAGATGTGATCTTGGTCCGCCAGGGGGCAGTTACAATGTTTGCAGTTTGGTGGATATTCATCACCGGTCATTGCAGCTAGTCTTTTTGGAATAAGTACAGACCTAGTCTGTACTCTCCTGAGGTTAGTGGCCTGTATTCTTGTCAATGTCTCGTGCGGGGATGGATATATTCGCCTCGATTCGCGGTAATAAATTGACATTTCGTTAAAGGTGTGGATACCCTCATGTCGGTCAACCCGGTCGGGCAGGCCCACCTCCCGGTTACTTGCTGCTCGGGCGGCTAGGTGGGCGGCCTCATTACCGGGGTTGCCCGCATGAGCAGGTACCCACACCAACTTTGACTCATTGAGTTCTTTGTTGATGATTCTGAACGCTCGAGGGGAAATGAAACCCGAGGTGTAGTTACGAATCGCTGTTTTCGAGTCGGATATAATAATCTTGGTACCCGGGATGGAAGTCCCCATGGCGATGGCGGCCTCTTCCGCCTCTACAATGGAGGATGTGTTTACCGTCGCACAGCTGATGGTGTGTCCGTCGCCAGTAGTGACGGCTATGGTGTGTCGACCATCACTGGTGCGAGCAGCATCCACGTATAAGGCGGGTTGGTTTTTGTAGCATTGCCAGAGTGCCGCCGCCCTAGCTTTGCGTCTACCATTGTTTTCAGTACTCATGTTTTTGGGAAGCGGGGGGATAATGATCTTGGTCCGGATAGTGTTAGGTATCCGGTGTCGTTGCGGGATGTCTAAGGCAGGGCGATACCCCAAGGTGTCCAGGATCTGCTGTCCCGCGTGTGTGCCGGATAATCGAACTGTTTGAGCCCATTTGTGGGCCTCTATAATTTCCTCAACGTTGTTATGCATCCCTAGACTCAAAAGTGCCTTCGTACTAGTCCATTTTGGTAGCCCAAGAGCCTGTTTGAATAAAGTTCGGATAAGACCGTTAATCCGTTCCAAGTCCCTCTTCCTGAGATGTAAGTAAGGGCAGACATACGCCACTCGGCTCAGAAAAAAAGCTTGGATTAGTCTGCAGGCATCTTTCTCCTTAACTCCGTGCCGTCGGTTGGAGACCCTCCTTAGAAGGTTCTGTAGTTGCCCAGCTGTAGTTTGGAGACGTGTTATGGCTTCTTGGTTGTGCGTGTTTTGCTGAATCCACAATCCTAACACTCTGATTTTAGGAACGGGCGGGACCGGTTGTCCAGCTACCTGCACCTGAATGTGTGCAGCCATATTGGCAGCCGGGTTTGCAGGAGTTTTGTTCCGGACTATAAGCAGTTCTGATTTTTTCGGTGAACAGCTGAGGCCATTGTTGCGAGCGTGTTTCTGCACTGCGTCAGCTGCTGCCTGCAGGGATTCTGAAATTTCTCCATCTGAGCCAGTGCACGTCCAGATCGTTACGTCATCGGCGTAGATGGCGTGCCTGATATGAGGAATCTCGTTGAGCTGCCGGGATAAGCCTCTCATGGTGGTATTAAAGAGGAAGGGAGAAAGTACGGCTCCCTGTGGTGTACCTCTAGTGCCGAGCTCTATGGTTTTGCTTTCAATATCTCCTATGTTTAGGGTGGCAGTACGCCCCTTGAGGAATGTGGTAATATAGGTGTATGTTCTCTTACCTAAGTTCATGTTGGATAGGTTTTCTAGAATGGCTCGATGTGAGACATTGTCAAACGCTTTGTGTATGTCTAGTGCTAACACTGTTCGAGTTGCGCGTATAGGCGCTGGGTTAAGGATATCATTTTGTACCTGCCACAGTATGTCTTGGGTGCACAGTTTAGGTCGAAAGCCTATCATTGTCTCCGGGAAGAGGTGGTTGGTTTCGGCATAGTCAACCAGCCTATTGAGAACCACATGCTCCATAGCCTTACCAAGACAAGAGGTAAGGGATATGGGCCGGAGGCTCTCTAGACTGAGTGACTTGCCTGGTTTAGGAATGAAGACCACCCTAGCATCCTTCCACTCTTGCGGGAGTGTACCGTTTTGCCAGTGCTGATTAAAGAGATTGGTGATCATTGTTATGGTAGGGTTATCTAGATTCCTTAGCATTTTGTTGGTGATGTTATCTTTACCGGCTGATGATGTCGCGCGTAGGCAGTTTAAAGCAGCGCGTACTTCGGCCTCAGTGATGTCTTCGTCTAATGTTCTGTTTTCATCTCCTCTGTACTCTATATATGCACCCGGCTCCCGTTCTGTATTAAGATATTGCATGGTCAAGAGGTTGACGAGATCAGAGTCTGTTCCCGGAAAACTGTGTACGATTTTCTGAATCCTTTTATGAGCAGCACTTTTAGAGTGTTGTGGATCTAGCATGTGTTTAAGCAGGGTCCAGGGGTTCTTTTTGCTGAACTGGCCATTCATGCTGTCACATAATTGGTTCCATTGCATAGTGCTGAGCTCGCTAGAGTAGTCCTGAATCTCTTTCTCTAGAGCGGCGAGTTCGCGGCGCAGCGTGAGGTTGATCTTATTCTTTAGCCATCTCTGCTGAAGGTCTTTATGCTTTTCCCATAAACCTACGAGTTTAGAGTCCGGCACGGGGCCTTCCTCTTCTATCGGTGCCATGGTTGTGGCATTGTCCACATCCTGGATAAGCTCATTCGTCCACGCAGTGAGGTCTGCTATATCGGTGAGCTGTTTGCGGTTTCTTACGTATCGGAATACATCCCATTTGGTGTGTGGAGTTAGCTTCTTTTTCCTTTTGTGCCCTTTGGAAGAGATAGTGATAAGAACGAGATAGTGATCGCTCCCAAGACTATTTTCGGTGTTATCCCAAAGAGCCCCATTGGCATTTCTGACGAAGCATAAGTCGGGTGTGGTATTTCGGCATACACTGTTGCCGATACGCGTGGGCCTATCTGGGTCGGTGATGAGTGTAAGTTCTAAGTCACTTGTCACTGAATATAGCGCATTGCCTTTCCTAGTGCAGTTTTGGTATCCCCAGACTGTGTGCGGAGCGTTGAAGTCTCCTACAACAACGAGTTGTTCCTTCTCTGCGGCTTTACAGGCTTTTTTCAGGAGGGCAATAACTCTGTTGCTTTTATCTTTCGGCGAGCTGTACAAGTTAAGAATGAATACACATCTGTGTTCCCTTTTTCTAGGCAGCAGCTGTACAAAAGTGTAAGGAATGTTGTCTTCCTCCAGATCAATTTGCATTGCCGTAAGGTTGCGTTGTATCGCAACTGCCGTAGAAGGTCTGTTGTCGGCTTCAGTTAATTCATTGAACGTGGTATACCCAGTAATTTTGACTTGCGTGCCTGTTTCCTGTAAGGCTACAACATCTACCTTGGGATCAAAGGTAGCGAGTTGGAACTGCAGTGCTGCACGCTTTTGCTTAAAGGATCTGCAGTTCCATTGTATAATCTTAATGGTTTCAGCCATCTTTCTTCGTGTATGGTTCTGCCCTTACCGGCAGTACAGATGTCATTTTGAAGCCCTTAGTATTGAGCACTTTGGTGGCTGTGGTGTCAAGTTGTTCGTGTTCCGGGGCTTGTGTAAGACCCTGGGTACATTCGGCTCTATATACAGCCCCTATCCTTGTAAGCTCGTGGGCCATCATCTGCTGAAATTCTGCGGTGGATTTTATGTGATTGGAGACTGTCTCAGCTAGCTGAGCAATTGCTCTTTCTAACTTATCTACTCTGTCCGTAGGGTTTGAGGCTTCGGACTCCTTGGGTGTGTCCTGCACTGACGCTTTGCGTTTTTTTGTCGGTTCTGCCTCCATCGATTCAAGCTTATCTCTACGAACACAGGCCACTATTTCGCGTGCAGCCGGCGTCATAGGGGTGCCTCCCATTGGCTGCCTACTTTCTAGGGCCCTGATTTTGGCATTGGCTGCCTCTAGCTGTTGTCTTAGTGCTTTAATCTCTTCAGCGAGCTCCCTCACCTGGTTCGCGTCCTGTGGAGGTCGTGTGGACGTGGGCTTGGGCTCGGGATTGGCTGACCAGGCGACCTTCCTCGATACCGCCTGGTCATTGCGTTGTTCGGAGTTGGAGCGGTTGCGAGGCTGGCTGCTGCTCTGGCTGCGCTGCCTGCTGCCACTCCTGCTAATTGAAGCTTCGCGCTGATCAGAGCGCACGGAAGGGCGGCTGTGCCGCACGGCGTCTCGGTAGCTCGTTCCGCTCTCTGTGCCGGCGCCAGATGCGCTCTGTGCGCCGCTGGCCGGTGGCCTTGCTGTCGGCGACGTGGTCGCGCTTTCTTTTTTTCCCTCTTCAGCTGGTTTTTTGCGCTGCACAGGTGCATAGAAGCGATAGCGGCAGCTGGGAGCGCCGGTAGGGTGACCGCCGCGGCAGATGATGCAACGCGCCTTGCACGCTGCCTCAGCTCCCCGTGGCGGCGTCTCATGTTCTTCGTCGCCGCAACGGCGGCATCGTTGTCGTCTTGGGTCCGGACAGACATCGGAGCGATGGCCGATCCGGCGACAGTTAAAGCAGGCTTCAATCCGTTCGCGGAATGGATGCACAATAAAGGCTGAGGCCCAAAAGCGGACGTGCTTGTGTAATGCTTGTCCGGCAAAGGTCACCACAATATGGCGAGAGGATCCTATCCTTCTTGCTCCAACGATTTCCAATCCTGGATTTCTCGTGCATATTTCCTTGAATATGTCGGCGTCAGTCTCGTCTGAGTAAGCGTAATAGATAACGCCTTTCACTGAATTTTCTGGGGCCGGTGCGTATGTTAAAACGGCACATTCATGTTGCTCAATTTTAAGGCATTTGATGTTATAATAAGCTTCAGCTCTTACCCTGGATGGGGTGCTGATCAGCGCAGTGTTGCTAGTAGGGTGTACTCTGACTTGATCTTCTTTCAGCGATTCATCCAGGTTAGCTTGGGCGGCGGCACACACTGTACGCAGAATCTTGGCTGGGCCGTAAGATAGCAGGTTGATCGCGCACTGTGGGCGAATGATGATCTTGTAATCTTCGGCCGGGAGCTTCGGTAGGGGTCTTCTCTTCGGTAACGACGGCGGGCGGGCGCGATATCTCGGTGCGCTGCTTGGCGTTCCACTTGGCGTCCCTTTGTTCTCTTCGGCAACTGGCTGCGTCTCGGTGTCAGTCTTGCGTCGGGCATATCGCCGCTGCTTGTCGAGAGCGGTCCAAGTGCCGTCGTTCAGTTCTTCGTCGGTGATGGTTTCCCCATCCACGACGACTTCCATGCTGCGGAATCTTCGGATCGCCGGGGTCATGCAGTCGTTTAGGCGTGGAGTGCCGACCACGCCGGCGCCGTTATATTTCTCGGTGAGGATACCGCTCGGCGGAGAGCCCACAGGAGTCAGGTTCTTTTCTTCAAGCTGATCTTGTAACAGCTCCATAGCCGCTTCTTCGTCCATGACGCCGGAACGCCCAGTCGCGTTTGCCCCAGCCGCCGGCGAGGCTCCGGCGGTTAGGGATAGCGAGGCAGCCGTGTCGCAGATCCAATAAAAAGCTTCCGAAACGAGAGTACACTGCTCCGGCTTACCCTACATGATGTCCACTGGGTGCCGGAACACTGCTCGCATCCGTCAGAAGAGTTGAGCGTCGTATATCCGATAGATCGGGTATTTTGGGTGAAAATCGCGGAGCCGTGGCGAGGTGCGTCTTGTCGCCTCGGCTGGCGTCGGCGTCTCCTATAACTGCCATGAGTTTAAGTTGAACTCGGCGCCATATTTATGGGACTGTAATGTCAAATTCCTCTCCGCAACCTTCACACAACTTACTCTCGCCTTGAGATGAAGAAAACATTGGACTGTTGACGTTTCATTGCGTCGACGTTTTTCCAGCCTGTGCACATTTCAAAAATATCACAAACGTATGCGACCCATCTGTCCTTCACCTCACATCCCATCTACGAGTCATCGTAAGTTGGTACAGGAAAGTACACACCCAAACTGTATTCTGGGTCCTTCATGCCAAGAGAGTTCTAAAACCACTTGACGGCCTCCCCTCCGAACCTTTCATGTTAAAACAAGCGTTTCGGAAGCTTGAAATGAAGGCTGATTACCAAGACGGGCTTTATTTGCGTAAGCAAGGCCATTGCATCTACTTTTGGTGAAAGAACTGTTGACAAGACATGACGAATGATTAGAATGTTTCTGTCACAAGAAGCGTATTCATATACGTCTCTTTTTAAAATAGACGAAGATAGTAGCACTCGCATTTATTCCGTCTCCCGCCAGCGTCCTAATAGCAC
The DNA here is from genome assembly GCF_013339745.2 of Dermacentor silvarum. Lineage (NCBI taxonomy): Eukaryota > Metazoa > Arthropoda > Arachnida > Ixodida > Ixodidae > Dermacentor > Dermacentor silvarum. Next base: position 408,461,670 of record NC_051154.1, read on the forward strand.
TGAAAAATTATTGTATCAAAAGAATTGTGCATGCGCTACTTCAATGCTATAAAACGGAACACGAAATAATAACCACTTTATTGCATATTTAGAACCAATACGTCATTTTAGCTTACTTTTTTCAGTGCCTTTCTTTTTGCGTACGGCCTAAGCAGTGACACTGGTACGTTCTGCCACGACTGCGGACATCATTACGCGGAGCTGCTCATCAATACAATGAGCAACAACTTATAAGCAACAATTTTGATTCGCACGGCGTCCTGTCTTTTCGTTGTCATAATATGACGATATCCTAGCCCTTTGCAGTGAAGTTCGATTTATATATTTGTTGTAGCCCTAAAAATGCGCTCATATTTTGTAACACGTATATAGAACTCCCAATGTCATGGCTTAAGAATACTCAGCTAAAGTAGACCAAGTCGCAGCTCGTATCAATACGCTAATACTAATTCTATATAGGCACGTAGCTCTACTATTCAATTCAATTCATTTTTATTGATAAGTAAATTAGTACATAGAGAGTAGTATACAGGAAGGGGTCCCAAAGTAAAAACTGCAGGCGGGACCCCTTACGATGAATTAAATATCGAGTAATGAAACGAAACTAACACTGCATAGGTGAAAAATCAACAAGCACATTAAAGACGATATAATTCCAGTAAATCATGCATAATCATATACTAAAAAAACCAAGTTACAAAAATGAAAGCTGTATAAAAATACAAAACAAAACCGACACAACATAACAACCAAAAAAGAAAAGATAATACCATGGTATAACATGTCAGCACAATAAATTTGAAAAAGTGACGAATAATTCAAAGGCAATAGCATGTTAATTAGAACAGTTATTTTTTTATTCAAATAGGTAGTCCTTTGAGTCAGATTTAAATATAAAAAGGGAGTTACATTGTTTTAAGTTGGTAGGCAGGGAGTTCCAGAGTGATATAGCAGAAAAAAGAATAGTTTGTTTTCCATAGTTAGTGCCTACCTTAGGCAAAAGTAGATTGCCCTTAACAGAAAAACGGGTGCAGTTACAATTAACGAATACGTATGATGGAATTATATCGAGGTAGAGATAGCGATGAAAAACTTTGAAAAATATTAGACCAAGATTATAGTAATAGGATAGGGATAAAGGTAGTACGCGAATGTTAAGAAAGAACGGGAGTGAGTGAGATTGTCGAGGTGCAAAAGCAATAATACGAATAGCTTGCTTTTGAAGGGCCAGGAGAGGTGATAGATGGATATTATAAGTGCTGCCCCAGGACTCAATACAATAATTGATATGACTGTGAATAAATGCTTAATATAAAGTGACAAGTGTTGTGATATCAACAAAAGCTCGAGCGCGAATTGGTGCCTGAAATCCTGGTGCGGTTTTCCTAATAACAGACAATATATGGTCACGGAACTGTAGGTTAGAGTCAATAACAACACATAAAAAGGTAGTGCTACTGTTAGTTTTCATTTCTTGTAATTGAATATATAGAGAACGAGGAATTGAATTTTTTTTTCTGAGGACACGTAAAAAGCATAAAGCACGTTTTCTTTACGTTAATGGTTAGTTTATTTTTAGAGGAACAATTATAAAGAGAGTTTAAGTCTGTTTGAAGGTTGGACTGACGCTCTACTGTTGTTGTCAAGTTTGCTATGGGAAGAAATAATGGTGGTGTCATCCGCATATATTATGCACTGTGAAGAAGATAGACACTGGGGGAGATCATTAATGAAGATTAAGAAAAGAATCGGTCCCGAAATAGAGCCTTGAGGAACTCCACATTTTATAGTAATTGGGTCGGAGTTAGCACCATTAATAGAAATGCATTGTTTCCTATTTTTCAGAAAACTCCGTAAAAGGTTTAAGGCTGGTCCAGTTATGCCATAACGCTCCAGTTTTATAAGAAGTATGTTGTGGTCAATAGAGTCAAAAGCCCTTGCAAAATCAACGAAAATAGTTCCAGCATAAATTACACTATCAATACATCTTTTAATTGTGTCAGTGAAGTTAGCAATAGCTATATTAGTAGAAAGCCCTTCACGAAAACCAAACTGAGAATCAGAGAGAATATGAAACTTTGTGAGATATTTACTAAGGCGGATTTCAATTACTTTTTCTAACACCTTGTCTAGGTGTTTTTATATAGGAAAAGGGAACATATTTATTTCCCTTTTCCTATATAAAGGTCTGTTTTGGTACGTAGAAAATCGACGATATCATCGCCGAAAGGTCTCAAATTTAGTCATCCTAAAGAAAGAGTGCCTCACACCGGCGCCAAACGGAGGTCGACTAAAAGGATGTGTTCCGGTCAGCCGAATACGATCACCTCAAATGTCTCGCTGGACCAGCGCGCTGTTGACGGACCCATTAGGCTTGCATTCCTTCCGCCCAGCCTCCGCAGCATCCGGAGGAATCGACCCGGCCCGCGTCTTTATTCCAGCCTTACTTGAGTCACATAAAGCGTCCGTAAGAAATTCCTGGCGTGGAAGATTTTGCTTGGAGCTAGCTCCGATGCCGCGTATTCAAATACATGTAAAACAGAGAAAGGCTTTTATGAGACAACCGCCGGACCGATCTGAATATGATTTGAAGCAAGCATAGTTTCATTTAATATCTTTACGAACATTGCCAAAATCCTGTAAGCAAAAAAAGAAAGAAAAAACAACGATGTAACTTTTCACCAAAATGAATGCTGCAGTTTCTTAAACTGCTTTCGTTAGAGCATCTAAACCGGACTAATTTTATATCTGAATTTGCCACAAAATTTTCAATGGGACGTTTGCAAAAGCCTTCTACATGCTGTAAACATTCACGTGAGCCTCAATTCCAGGGGGATTTATATTACATAAATTGTTTTCAACCTTCGATGTTATATAGGTTAAATTTACTTATTGTGGAATGACTTTTCTTTTGCTGAGCTACAGGGTTGTAAACATGCTAGTTTCGTTTCGTAAACGTTTTACAATTTGCAACGAGTCTTATAAAAAGCCGACGGCTTTTTGAAGTCACTAAATATTAACTCTTAAAAGAAACAAACCTCATCAAATTCGCGGAATCGGTCGTTGTCAAAAAAGCTGATTTATCGGTTCCAATGTATTTAGATACAAGCGCTTGAAAAGGAGCTTTCTCAAGTTTTCTGCCTGATCTGATGACCTCATGGATTGTTTCGAGCACAAAGTGAAACAGAATTTTGTATGAAACGATAAGAAGTCCAAGCTGTGTTTTGCTGGTATGAATAACTAATGTAGGCTGTGAGCTATGCAGCGATATTAGAAATGTGTTCGTTAGGCAGACATCCTAAAGAAGGAGTCAGTACGGAGCTATTTGGTAGCAGCGTCATGAAGCAAGGAAAAGCGAAGTGCAACCACACACTCACTGGTTGAAGCTGTGGACATGGTTTATGTCTACTGCACAACTTGCGTGTGACCACGTCTGTGTACTGCACTCGGCTAAACAGTCCCGACTGTATATAAGCTCATCAAACAAAACACATGCTGCGCTGGTCAAAATACAGCACTACCTCCCCCGGACTGCTATCTGTTCGACCATTATGCTCATTTGTTCACGAAAATTTATTATTTTATTTGTTCGCAAATTCAATTCGACAATAAAATTAGCATAATTTCACAGGCGGAGCAAGCCTAAAACGATGCAGTCGATCTCACAGACCACTAAGCGTGCTAGCAAGGTCCCTGCTGCCAATGTGAAAAGGAGAGGGCGAGTAAAGTTTAATGATACGAAATGCATAAAGGGTCGCCTTAGGTACATTTTTCTAACCAGCTACTCTGCGTTGAGGGAAAGGGAAAAGGGAAAGAAAGAGGGAAGAAAGAGGCACATGATGGCTGAAGATGATGAGAGCAGGAGGATGTAAAATATATAGCAAGCAAATTGGTCTATTCAAAGCCTACTAAGCCTACTACTAAGTAAGCCTACTACTACTTCTACTACAAAGCCTACTAACTACTAAGTTAACGACAGAGCAAGAGAGCATGCACTTTCCATTAAGAATAACCTCTCGACACATGTACCCGTGCACTGCAAATCCTGTAAATGTAAGGCAAGATTTAAGAAGATCAGCATTCTGGGTAGAAGAAACGAGGTACTGGCACGCTGCACTCTCGGTTAGACTTTAGACTGTCCTTAGCCTATCGAAAAGACGTGAAACAAAATCAGTCATACATTACGTCTTTAACGCAGTTAATTAGAAATAGAACAGAATACAGCACACGGTCACCTGAACACTGGCATGTACCACGTCCTCGCACTAATTATGCTTTTCAAATGTTACATCATCGCTTACCACGCCTGTTAAACACACTCATGCGCAATAACATTGATGTCATTTCGTGTCCTGTTTCGCGTTTGTATGAGTTTTTCAGTGATATTTGATCATGATCAATTTCTTTCACCGTTTTTGTTTGCTCATGTATAAAACTGCTTCTTTCTGTTTGTAGTGTTTTTTATATTGATTTTTATGGCATAAGCTTAAGCCAACATTGCATTGTATTCAAATGTATTTTTGTTGTCAGTCCTGAATTAGCGCCTGTGCCTGCCGCTGCTGCCCTCAGACTGGGTTTTAAGGCCCGTCAAGTTGCTGTGCGTAACTTTTTCCTTAAGTCCCCCATAAATTGTACATTTTAGGAAATAAAGGCAAATTCAAATTCAAATTCTAATGCTGGAGACTTATTACATAAGAAGAAAAAAAGATATCTGCATTAGCGGTACGTCCGTGGTGTTGCGCGGCGCTGAGTTTGAATTTTTTAGTTGCTTTTTAAACTAGCACATATTTCCTATTGTAGTGACGCTCAAGAAAACAGCCGTAAAACTGTGTATAACGAAACTGATTCTTTATTGGGCGAACATGTGCCCACAAAAGCAAGCTACACTCACAGCACAACGATGGCGGCGAACACAGTCGGCGATCGTCGAAAATCTGATCAGCGGCGCGACGCGTCGGCTTTTATACCTGAGTCATCGAAGGTTCCAGATTAATCCCTGATGCCCGCGTGTCTTCCAGAAAGTTCTAGACAATTCGCGTCGGTCACACAATCAGATAGCATAAGCATCGGTGAAAACAGGCAACGAAAAGAAGCATCGAATAACGTTCTAGAAACTTCCGATACAGGCGCGTCCTGCGCCGAGCGATAACGTTTAACATTTGTTAGCCGGCGGAAAGCGGCCACCGGTGAAAGATAAACATGTATACGTGTCACTATTGACTCATCTAGGGTGGTGTGATGCGCGGAACCTTGCCGCGCATGTGTGGCTTGGCTATATATTGCAATGCTTTCTCGGAATAAAGTTAGTGGCGAGTGACTCTCTTTTCTTTCGCCTGTCGTTTCCTTGGTGTGTTGCGTCTTTTCGTTGTATGTATCAAAGCCTACAGTCCAACCCCGTACTTTTTAAAAAGTCCAGTAACGCCTGGCTGGCCTTAAAACTCGACTGAACGTCTGGCCAAAGGCCTAAAATGAAGTCATCCGACAACGGTGGGCTGTCGAGGCGCGTAAGGTCATTGCTGAAATTTGTCGCTCTTCCATGTACTGAAGGCAGTCACACAGCACATAACCTATAGTCTCATTCACATCACACAGCTCAGTCTGGAAACGCAGTGCGTCTCATGAGGTGCACGTACCCACTCGTAAGCGGGTGCGTGCACCCCAGCCTTAGTTTGTTCAGATGACTGGCACACCTGCGTTTAATTTTTGGTGGTAACCTAAATTTCATGGCAGGGTGTAATGTTTGTAGTCATCTGTGGCGGTTATGCGGATTGTCCCAGTCACTTTTCAGATGCACTTGAGAGAAGGCAGTTGGCGTCGGCTCTGCATTGCAAGCAGTGACTCTGGTTATTCCAGTGCTTTCTTCGCTTTGGTATTGGCCAGTTCGTTGCCATGTACACCAGCGACTGGTAATATATTGAAATGTAATGTGGTAGCCGTACTCTTCTGCTAGAGTGCTCTTCTCGGTACTTTGAAGAGCCAACACTCTGTAAGAGCTTTCTTTCATTACAACTCAAAGTAGCTCCAGAGCCGATTTTGCCTCACTGAAGACTGTCCATACTTGAGGGTGCTGTCGTGAAATATTGTCAACTGCCTCTCTGATTGCCACTAATTCCATGGATAGTGGTGTCGTCTTGTTACGCAGACAAAACCATCGAATGATTTGGTGCGCAGGCACGACGAAAGCCGCACCAGACGCATACGACGAGACCTATCCGTCTGTATACAGATTCACCGAGGAGCCTTATTCTTTTGACATGTATTCAAGTGTTAGATGTGTAAGGCCTACGGTAGGTATTCGTGATCTTCAAGCGGAACTTGTATACGCTAGCCTGCGCCGGTGATGTAACGCTAAAGAAATGTCGCAGTTTCGCCCGAAGCATCAATTGCGATAGCAAATTAGTAGACAGCTATTTGGAGTAGGGATAGTAATTTTATCGGCTGCTTAAACTTGGACGCATTCGCTTACTAACTGAATTAACAAGCGTGGTGTCAGCGCGCACAAGCAAACATGAATAGATCACACTGAATGACCGCAGACAACGCTGTGAAAACGCTGGCAGCAAGCGCGGCCGCCGCAGCGGGCGAAGGTTCATGCAGTCTATCGCTTCAACGGAAACTGAGCGGCGAATTCACGGCGCATACAAAGGTCAGAGCCGTAGGGCCGATTGCCATGGTCTTCGGGTCCCTGCGTGGGAGCGGCCCGCGACTGCCACCGACTCCCCCTGAAAGGGGGCGTCCCAACGCTGAATAAAAGTTATTTTCTGTCTGTCCGTTCGATGGGGGCAAAATGCGAAAACACCCGTGTACTTAGATTTAGGTGCACATTAAAGAACCCCAGGTGGTCCAAATTTCCGGAGTCTCCCACTACGGCGTGCCTCATAATCATATCGTGGTTTTGGCACGTAAAACCCCATATTTTTTTTAATGGCAGAGAAATCAATATCTTGGGGAATCATGTTGTGTCAGCCCTTACAGAGCTCATTGCCGCCTGATAAGTGCTACTGTACGTTCATTTTCTTTTTTGCTCACTGATGGTTCAGTTTTGGAAGTGGCAGCCATACCTCGGATGCTTGTGCACAGCTGACTCAGCAGCCGACGCTGCAAGGCCATGGTTACATGAGTTTACCTTCAACGCTTGAATTTGAGCAGCCAACGTCTGAACAACCGATCATGGTTTTGCTAGGCGTCTGCAACCGGGTAATATTCGTGTGTGACAAAGCCCAAGCGCCTCAATAGGCTTCAACGGCGAAGCGGTAGCGGCGGCTCCGCTTCCTCGAACCCGTTTCCTTCGCCAAAACGTTTGGGGGTGCCTATTTTAAAACTCCCTAATTACTGGAGTTTTACGTGCCAAAACCACGATATGATTGGAGGCATGACACAGTGGGGGACTCCGGATTAATTTTGGCCACCTCGGGTTCTTTAACGTACACCTAAATCTAAGTACACGGGTGTTCCTGCATTTCGCCTTGATCGAAATGTGGCCGCCGTGGCCGGGTATCAAACCCGCGTCCTCGATCCAGCAGTGCGACCCCTCACAAGCTAAGCTTACACCGTGCGCTAAATTCATGTGACGTGTTGTACTGATGTCATCGTGGCAAACATGTTTCGATATTAGCAGAATGAGTATATGTATCCGTGACGTTACGGGCAAACCATCTGGAAGTAAAATCAGGGGCCGGAAACTCCCTATACCTCCCATGGGACGCTCGGTCCCATGCCGATGCGCGGCGGCAGCGCCGCTTCAACCCCTGGCGGCTGCCGAATATCCTACTGGAAATAATTCAAAAACAGGACAATGCATTCATGACGTCACTGATGAGGTCAGAAGGTAGAGGGAGAGGGCGCGACATTTCGTCATTTCGCGATAGTAGTCGCTTTGAAAATCCTAACTTGCGGCTACGTTTAGGGCTTCACTTCATCTAGTCCACAGATATAGTGGGGGGTAGCATAAAGAAAATAACTTCCTGGCACCATCAATCGTTCATTCTGTCCGTGTGTTGTGAAGTGGATCAACTAAATCTAGCCGATTTCTCAGCCAGCCAAAACTCAACACAAGTAAAAGTTGAACGCTTTGGTGTTTATTCACACATTCGGAACAGGAAAAAGACTTACCTCCACGCAGTGCGAAAGTGACAATCTACAGAAGCAATTTTCATTCACAACGGAAATTTGTACATAAAGAGTGAAAATAGATTCCAGAAGATCCAAACCAATGCGAAAATTATTAACCACCATGGCTGTGTCTTTCTTTCTTCTCTTTTTTTTAACCTTGGCTGGGCATGTCGACAAAGAATGAACAAAATGTATAGCCCAAAAACCCGCACTCACGCCCTTCATTACATGTATTTCACCGGCAACAGATGGGCTGCCGTCATGACGAATGAGCCGAGCGACACTGCTCTTATGTCAGTCCACTCAGGCTTGCAGAGAACTGGTTTACTCATGCAAAATGAATACCTGCTCGGAAAATAGAGTAAAATACTTGTGCTTACCCCTGGTAATTAGGAAATCTGAAAAACTTCGCAGAACTGGAATTCCCGGTGTTCGAACACCACAGAGCCGCGCAACACATGTGATGCCTCGATTTAGCCATCTTCGTCTAATGCTTGCTGCTCGCTTTTTCTTTCCTGTATATATGTTTACAAATCAAATAAATAAATAATAATGTTTGGTCGACCTAAAGCCCCTATATATAAAAAGCAGTGACACTCTCCTCCTCCGCCTTCCCTCCTCCTCGTTTCTCCTCTCTTTCGCGCTCCTTTTTCGACCGTTGCGCCGCCTACACCGCTTGAAACACGTGCACTTGTTTATCTTTCGCCGCTGATCAGATTCGACGATCGCCGACTGTGTTCGCCGCTATCGTCGTGCTCCTCGCCAGTCGGTAGACGCTTCTCGGGCGAAAATGGCGATGGAGCGTGATCGTAATCAAACGCAGCCAGCGCCCGGCGGCGCGACGGTCCACGTGATGCCATTAGGCCAATACCGACGCGGCGTCGGCCTCGGACTGGGTGTGCGAGGAGGCGGCGGCATTCTTCAAAGCGTGACGCTACTTTATATATATATATATATAGGGGCTTTAGGTCGGCCTAGTTTTCTGCGTGTTCCGTTCGTTGCACGCCTGATGAAGCTTCTCTGTGTTATCTGTCCCATCTTCACACTTGGCACGACAACCGAAGCAGACAACCAAGCGCGATCTGACTTGTGATATCGCTGAGCGAGTGGCCAGGGTGAGCGGAGGCAAGCTCGACGGACGCACGATGGCAACCACTTCCCCCGCTTCGCCCGATTTAAAATTCAAAAAAGAGAAATAATAAAGATAACTTAGGATGTCCGGCAACCACTAGGAGCGCACATGTTCCTTGAAACCCAAACTAGCTTTACATTCCGGGGCCTGGTAAAAGCACCAGAACCCACCCGTTGGCTCGGGGTCTTGCTCCCATTCTTTTTTATATGTTCTCGCATACTTGGCCCACTTCCCCATGTTTGAATTCTCCTCTCTGAGGAGGATCCAATCTCACGTTCAAGCTATCGAAATGAAACTCGAATGTAAGCACGAACAAATATTCATCTAGCAGGAGAAGGAAAATGGCAGCAAAGCTTCGCGCGAGAAACGTGGAGTAGGTCGAAAGCTGTGCCCGCCGCGATACTTCACCCAGAAGACATTCCCATGAACAGACTGGAGCGTGTCATCCACCCATGCTTCCCTTCTTTCATGTCGGTGCCACGATCGCCCGACGGCCCCGACCCTGTGTTATTGCTCTCCCTTCCTGAGCATAGCCATGTTACTACAGTGTACTGTGAAAAACCCACTACTCCCAGGTTCATCCCGATGCCCGGGGATCGGGTGCATAACGGTCAACCGGGGTGTAAGTTTAAATGCATCAAAGATCAAAGCCACCGGCTCAGATAACGGTGCAGAGAGGGAAGGGAAGGCAAGGGTGGTTCATTTCGCGCACGGACACACGCACAGCCACGCGGCCGGCTCAGCCAGCTAAAACATAGCCTTCGAGCCCTCTGAACACAAGACGTTTTGTAGCCGTCTTGGACCAGCCAAAATAAACTAGAACGTCTACAACTATTCAAGACGGCTACAAGACGTCTTTATATGTACGTTATGAAGACGTCTTGCGAAGGATGGCTTGAAGGCGTCTTGTTAAGTTGTTTTAAGCTATCATCTTGCTAAGACGGCTAGAAAACGTTTTGTCAAAACGTCTGGAAGATATCTGTGCGGATCCTTATCCAGATATATGTATAAAATATGCATTTCAGTTCTTTCCGCAGCTTTATACGGTTGTTAGATATCTAGCACCCATACTGGTCACACAGCCGGTACTTAAAAACGTGCACATGCACTGCCTTTCTTTTGGTCTGTCATTTTACCATCCTGTAAGGTGTACATTTACATTAGCTGCACATGTGTCGTTGCACTGTAGGTCCAGTCGTAGCGTCTATACGTATTTCATGAAGAAAAAAAAACATGATGCAAACGTAAAAAAAATATGCTAGATTCAAGGCAGCATACATGCAAGACCCAAGGCCTTTAACCACGTTAATTGAGAAAACAGAAAAAGTGAAAAATAAATCCAACGGTTGTACGTGCCTAAACTATCAAGCATACCGTAGGTGGAGACTCCGGATTAATTCTGACCACCTGGGATCTTTAAGATACACATCAATCTAAGTACACGATCGTTGTTGGGTTTCGATCCTATCGTACCCGCGATCTCGAGCTCAGGAGCGCGATGCTATAGCCACTTAGCTACCGTGGCGGGTAACGGAAAACGTGTGCCTACGCTGAGCAGTTACGCAAATTTAGTGTGAGCGTTAATTTCAGATAGATGAATAGGTGAGTCCGATTATATATTTTTGTGGCAGAAGATCGCTCGAGTTATTACCTGCGCGGTTTCCTGCAGGCGGTCGCAATCGGCGTTTTTCGCACGATGCTAGTTCAACCTCCACGCCAGCGCGTTATTTGACAGTTTTTCGCTCCTACCGAAATCTGCACATTGAGCTGCATCACAATTCCGCTGTCAGCTGTTCAATCATGTAGTAAAAACTATAGTATCGCAAGTTCATCAATTCCTTATAACGCTTTTCACCGTCGTGTACTCCGAAGTTGTGAGACTGAATCGTTCATTTCATCGCTCTTTCAAATTAAATACCTATATACGCTCAAAAGCTATAGCTAAAATTGGCGGTATAAATAATTATGTGTACTTTGGGGGGAGAGCAGTATAGCATGGCATTTCACCTAGACGTGTTTCTTTTGCCCAATTATTTGCAACCACAGCACGGCGATTTTAGAAGTGCACCACATATTATAGTAAGCGTTCCAGGAATTTTAATACTGCAAAGTTTATTTGCGACCTCTTTGAAATGTTTTGAATGACCCTACTTTGTATATTTACTTGGAATATTTGTCACATACATAGAAGCGCTAAGTTAACCAATTGGTAACAATATGTAACAAGACAGATATTGCAGTTACCAGGCCCGAGCACGGTTGGTCCGCAGCTCATGATCAGTGCAGCCATATACAGCCGATGCGTGGCGGGGGTATTATGCAAGCGTCTACCAAGATCGGAGCGCTTAAAGCGGGCAAGCTGGCTTTAGCAATAAGTTTGCAGTCCACGTGTACTTATCACAACGCTTACAAGGACTTTGCAAAAAAAGGCACATTCGATAATTAGCGGTATCTTTCAGAGCCGCGTATACTGCATCTATTTTGTCTGTTTTGGACGTGTTATTAGGTGCACATTACAAAATTGCGATATCGTTTAGTATTGCTATGTCGCAGAGTTGTAAACGTGATGCTTTCCAATTTTCGAGACTCTTTCGAAAGACAGCGCCGACATTAAATCAACATCTGCTTCCAGCCCATACTTTATTTTACATTTTATTTTAAATGCTAGAAACGTCATCGAAATCGGTGTAGCGATTGCCGAGAATGTCGATTTCACCATTCCTGAGTATCCGGAGCTAACGCTGCAAGCATTCCGCATTTCAGTGCGAGCGCTCTGCTCGAGCGCGTTTCCGGAGTTTCCTTTCTCCGTGCAAACGAAAGGCTAACGGCGCCGCGACTGGCAGACATGGAAGGAGGAAGAGATTGGAATTTTCTACCTCCCCCCATGCCCGGCGGCCCTGGCTGCATAGCGCCTCTTCCTCTTCACAACCACTCTCTCTAGACGCCTCCAACTATCACGTGACGAAAGCCATGAGAGAGGGCGTTGGTTTGGTCGCGCGAGCTCAACCTCCCTTTGCCGTTCTCTCTCGCGGCCTGCCCTCTCAATCTTTTCCGTTTCACATCTTTCACGGCGGGAGCGGCGCCGGTTGTTCGCGCAAGTCGGTTCGCGCGTTTGTTTTCGACTTCGAAAACTGGCAGAGCGTGTTCTCCATTTTGTGTCTTCGATGCGTTAACCAAGAACCCTTGCTGACCCTCGGAGTACGCGACGTGGCTTCTTTGACTCGGAAAGCGGATCCTGCCTCGTCGATACGGACAAAAAAAAAAAAAAAGTGAGTACCGCACGAAAGTGCCTTATTTCTGAGAATTGTTACCCCCAAATGCCCTTTGTATGGGCATGTCACGTTTGCGCGACGCGCTCGAAAAGTATACTGTGAGCTTGCCGCCGTCTTAAATTAAGCGTTGATACATGTTTGTCACAGATAAAATAATGCTTGCTTTTTCCACATTGTGAATAACTATTTTATGACGCGTTTTCGTGTTTTTCTCGATGATCCTTATAACGTGCGAGATGTAGCGCTGCACTGACAAATTTAATTCCTAATTATATTGCAGTCATCCATAGTCCGTGGAATGCGTTCGGGACAGTTAGTGACCCTGTGGGGGTGAAATGCTAAAACACCCGTGTACTTAGATTTAGGTACACGCTAAGGAATCCCAGGTGGTCCAAATTATTCCGGAATCCCTCACTTTGGCGTGCCTCATAATGCAGATAGTGGTTTTGGCGCGTATAAGCCCCATAATTTTTGAACGTTAAGGAGAGTTAATTACTCTTGACAGGCTTATCACAGCTGCTGCTGTACGCATGCCGAAACTTTAGGGCTTCAACTAGTGTCGCTCGTTTCGCGATACACAACTACGCTGCTTGCTCTTCCAGTGGCCCACCATTCCCGCATTAATATTGTTAGCGATCACGAACGTGATCAGGCAAACTTGCGTAGCCGACATGATTTGTTTGGCATGTTTATTGTTATTCAATTCCTGGTTGACGCGGTAGCGTCGTTCAAAAATATTTTGCCTCGAATCTTGATCCCCATTGTTCTCGCGTAAAATCGCGCGCTTGCTGTTGCGTGTTACTGCGCTTGCTTGCAACGTGTTGTGTTTCAACTCGCATTGTACTGGTTGCGTGTGACTCACCTGTTTTATTCTTTTCATTTGCGTTTAGTGACGGTGATGTAACTGTGTACTGCGCATTTGGTCGAGCTACACTCACCCACGCTTCGAATCTATTGATTGCTGGTAGGCATTTCTAAAATATTGCGATCTTTGTGGGTGCCTGCTCATGGATGGAGACTCGGGAACACGCCGCTTTGCGCATAATTTTCTTTCGCGCTATCAATTTAACCCATAAATTGTGCATGGCTTAAATTCGCATCGGCGTTCCTACCGCAAGTCATAATCTGAATATGCTAAATCTAGCGGGCTGAAAACGAAACGTTAGGTGAACTCGTAACTAAAATTCATGAAAATCTGGGGCTTTACATGCCGGAAGCTTGATATGATTATGAAGCACGCCTTAGTAGGGGACTTCGGATGAGTTTTTACCACCTGTGGCTCTCTAGCGTGCACCCAATGCACAGCACACGTACAGCGGTGAGCACTGTTAGGGTGAACACGCGAGCGCGTGGCCGACGGCGCTGTCAGCGCCCCGTTACGGTCATCACTGGAAACATTGCGCATGCGCATCACGCCTTCCGCGAAATAATTGTTCCACCGCGCGCATGACGTCATGAATGCACTTGTTCGTCGTCTGCTAGCCGCATTTTTGTTTTCTAAGCCCATGCATCCTGCATTTTAAGATTTCTTTAAACATCTGTGCTTGAACAGAACAAGACAAAAAAACTTGTATATCTATGGGGGTGTGTCTATTCGTTCCCTTCAAAGTTGTTGTGCATGCAACGCCGTATATAAAACAACCAAACATCTTTCGCAGCCGTTCATTCTGTCGCCAGATCGTATTATGGCTAGGGTTCCCGATGATGAACGGCGCTCAATTGTCGATCTTTCCCTGAAAGGTTATTCCCAGCGGTATATTGGCGCTTTAGTTAATAGGCCCCTGAAGACTGTGAACAGGATAATTCAAGCCTACAAGTATGAAGGTCGCATTCAGGATGCACCCCGCGCGCCCCGCCCTAAAGCTACCACAGACGATGAAGACGCCCTCATAGTTGCAGCTGCTGTTCGTAACCCTTTCTTGCCAGCCCCAGCAATACGCGAGGACTTGGATTTGGACGTTTCGGACACCACTGTTCGACGTCGCCTGCGTACTGCGGGCCTTCGCAGTCGCGTCGCAGCGCAGAAGCCACTACTAACGGCGGCAAACAAGGACGCACGACGGCAGTTCGCTGAGCTGCACGAAGCATGGACATCAGAAGAGTGGGGTCGCGTCATCTTTTCGGATGAGTCGACGTTTTCGACGCGACAAGACCAAAGATTGCGTGTTTGGAGACTACCAGGCACACGGTGAGGCAAACTTCCTGCTTTGAAAAGCAATTGTTTTAGTTAACGTCACAATGCCACGCAGGAACGACCCGGACAACGTGCAAGGTGTTTCTGCCAGTGGGAGATCGAGTGTGAACGTGTGGGGTGCTGTTTCAAGATATGGTTTAGGGCCCCTGCAACGTATACGTGGACACTTATCGTCGGAACAATACTGCAACATTTTAAACAATGTGCTGTTGCCATATGCGAGCAGTTTATTCCCAGACGGTGATTACCTGTTCCAACAGGACCGGTCACCGATACACACGGCGCGGGCTGTCAAAGAGTTCCAGGCGGAGCAGCACATGCAGCTACTGGAATGGCCTCCGAAAGGAGCGGACCTGAATGTGATAGAAAACGTGTGGGGCCGTCTGAAAGCTTCTTTGGCAAGGAAGCCCCTTTATTCCGCGACTTCGGACCAGTTGTGGGCGCAAGTCAGCAACGAGTGGGAAAGGCTGAAAGCCGATCGGGAATATGTTCGATCACTTTACGACTCGTTACCGTCCAGAATAGCTGTAGTCGTTGCTGTAAGTGGTCACATGACTCGCTATTAGATTTGCTCATGTTTTTATATTTGTTCTCATGGTCTTGTTTAACTTGAATTGCAAAAGTGCAATTTTCTTGAATAAAAAGTTTAATAATTATCCCTCTTACACTCACTTTTTTCCTTCACGCGCCAATCTTCAATCCAGATGGACCTTGAAATGCAGAAGGTATCAGCTCAGCGAACAAAAAATGCGGCTAGCAGACGACGAACAAGCGTATCGATGACGTGATGCGCGCGGTGGAAAGAGTGTTTCGCAAAGCACATGCTGCGCATGTGCAATGTTTCCAACGATGGCTGTTACGCGGCGCTGATAGTGCCGTCGGCCACGCGCTCGCGTGTTCACCCTAACAGTGCTCACCGCTGTACATTTTTGCATTTCGCCCCATTCTAATGCGGCCGCCGCAGACGGGATTTGCGCACCTTCAGCATGCCCCATAACTTGTTTCCTTGTTTGTTTCTCTGGTTAAAGAAATATCGCCAGGCCATCTACGCGTTTCCACGCTGTTGTGTTCTTCTTTCGGGAGTTTTACGAGCCAAAACCATTTAGCCGACTAAGCCACCGCGGCGGGTCACGCTGTTGTGAATTGTTGCTTTGTTTGTTGTTTACCCGTTATTTTATCAGAGCTTTATGGGATCGCTGAACGCACTTCTCTGGAAGGGAAGGGAAATTGAAATTTTAGTGTTGTTACGAACGTTTAGCATAGCGCTATATATCGCTTTATACCGTTGCCGCGACGTTCTCAGGCACAAGTCTGGTTGGCGCATGCTGGCTAAGCTGCGCCAGTTGTACGCGTGGCGTGCTTTTTAGGCAATGCAAGCAAACCAACCGGTAGCTGGTGGATACGGTAGCGGCAATACTAGAACGGCATATGGTAAATGCTTGTTCATTTAATGTTCCAGTGGGAACCCTTGAGGTAACTGGATAATTAAATAAATTGAGGTATATGTACCTACTGGTGCGTAGCGTCAACCGTTGAGCAAAATCAGACACTTGCAGCGTTCTGTCAGCAAGCTGAAGCGCTGGAAAACAGAACGATGCATGAGAGAGTGGTTTCCTGTGATCCACATAACGATGAGCTTGTGTTATCGCAAGACTAATTATTTGCAACGCTGAAAAGGTCATTTCTTATTCCTCTTGTGCCCTAGACATGCGGAAATATAGTCTACAAGTCAGGCCGCCTTATTGTTCCAGAGCGGATTATGTGTCCATATATACGTGGTGTCTTTTTTTTAGCTGTACCATTTTTTTTAAAGTTGCCTGTGGCAGATAGCACAATTATAAATCTTGATCAAAATTACTCGATAAGCCGGCCATTACGTTACGAGAAACCAATATGCTTTCCGAATAATTTACTTAATTGCGTTAATAAACAAACTACTTTGCAGCACATATTTTAATCGACGAATTGTAGCTAGTGGGTATGCAATGCATATCGACTTAGACCGAGATTTGAGGACTACGCTAGTTTCAATATGATAATTTTGAATGTGTCCACCTAAATGCATTAGCGTTCCAGTTAGTGTGTGCTTCGATGTATGAAACAGTGTTTTCTCAAAAATTAAGGTAAAAAACTGCATTTTTACTGCAAGTTTGATACCGCATATCTCGAAACCGCTGCCATCCTCAGAATTTGTTCCAAGTCGATATGCCTGGCATAATCACTAGCTACAATTAAAATATGTGCAGTGAGGTAATTAATAAAGTTAATTAGTGTAACTGTCAATTGTGCAATTAAACGTTTTGATTTTTCGTAGAATAGGCCACCTCATCGAGTAATTTAGAACAATTTGGACAGCACAATTGTGCTGTTTGCCACATGTTCTTAAAATTGTAGAATGTCAACCATGTAGAATGACAACATACCGTATGTTCTCATTCTACAAGGCTTTTTTTTTAGACTGAACCAAATTTAAAAAAAAAACATTGCATGTGGCAGATAGCACTTGGGCAAGCGCAATGGTCCATGTCATATCACATGCTTCAAACCATTTCGTTATTAAGCTGCTTGCTGTGTAACAAAGAGAGAGAGAGAGACAAAGAATTATTCTTTATTGAGATGCTGGAGATGTTAGCCTGGCTATTCGCCTGACATGCTATTCCAGGCGCCTAATAACGTAATGGTTTGAAGTAGTGATATGACTAGCCCATGGCGCTTGTCATGTAATTGTCATTTTAATTGAGTATGCTGTTACCGGTAAGCTGAACCAACCGCTGAGTAGGTTGAGCTTACCACTGAGGCGAGGATGACAGAAGGTGAATACGTCATTATGGCCTCAGTAATGACAGAACAAGATGTTGGCCTTCAGAATAACACACGGATGTAATGTCCTATCGTTTGCGCCTTTAAATAAATAAATTCTAAGTGTGACCTGTATGTGTGGCATATGTATTTTTGTGTCCTCATTAACTGATAGTTTGGACCGAAATTTTTTTATGCTGCTTCACTTGGTTCTTGACAAATCTATCTTTCCTAATTTAAACCACAAGAATGATTAATACGTAGAATTTTGCCGTCTTCAGTTTTTCTGCTCACATTGACTTCCATACTTTGCAACAGCTCGTATAATAAATTAAAATTCAGTGCTGCATCTGGCTTATGCTTTCTCTTGGTTCTGGAGTTCATGTTACAAGAAAAAAAACAAAAAAAAACAGAGGACGCCGATCAAAAAGTGGTAATAAGAATTGGACGCACGGAAGCCTTGTTCACAACACGAACTGCTCGAAACGACGACATTTTGCGTATGCAGGCGGGATATTGCCATCGTTGCGATACAGCGTCTTTTTGTAGTTTTTTTGTAGTCTGGATAGCAAGGGATTCCAGAAACTCCCTTCAAATCCACTTTCCTTAGCAATGATAGAAGCCTTGACTCGTCGGTGGCATATTCAGCCTGCCACGTGCTCCGCAAGTGCAATTCAAACGACATTGTTTCTTCACTTCTGATTCATTTCTAATTGATATCTTTGACATAGATTTCATGCTTCAAGCACTTTCAGAATGACTGCTTTCGCTGATGTAAAGATAGTCGTGATTCGCGCAGGCTGTTCTGTATACAATGCTTGGAACATATCTTCTGAATCTTCACATCTGCCTGTTCATGCTGCAACTATAGTGGGCCTAAACGTGGGACATTGACTTCATAGGGTTTCAGAACAATTGCGATGGCCTTGCTCACTCAAGGGACATAGGCGAGGGTCGTGCAAGCTCGAGGGCGCGTGTGACCGGCAATGTGGCAGGCCTCAACGATATTTCGTCGAACGAATGAACATTTCCGGTTATGCTCACTCGGACGTAATCTCTGCAAGTCGTTGTCAGAAATCTGGTCGCCAGGATTAAAGCAAAAATTTTACAGCGATCCCGGCAAATTTGCTCTAAGTCAGGACGCTCAGGGCAGTGGCGTATCAGGTGGGTGTGGGTGACCGGGCTTCCGCCCCCCCCCCCCTCCCTCTCCAAATATGGCTTTTTTTTTTTTTTTTTTTTTACGGTCTGCGCCCTGCTCCCTTTTGTGCCTGGCACGTCGCCTATTAAGAAAGGCGCGTACCCTTCGAACGTGCGGCTATTATGGGCATTCGCGTCTCAACGCTTCTCCGACGCCTGGGAACTTAAAAGAACGAAGCACCGCAGTCAGGACGATCGCGGTGCTTTAGCTCCCCCACCCCCGTAAAAAATATCCGGGCTACGCGCCTGGATCAAATTACGTCGCGAACATTCTGAGTGCGGTTACCCCGGAAGTGTTTCATTCGTTGCGTATAACATCGTTCAAGTTGACCAGTGACCTCGCTTGGCCGCGCGTCCTTGAGTCGACGCTGCCATTCAACATGTCCCCAAAAGGAGGCCTTGTCAAGTGTTCTGAAAACCTGTGACGCGCGGCGCATATATGTTCCTGCCTGCACGTTTCATCATGAACTGGTACATGTGGACACGGTGTAGAATTGTTTTTCGGCGCAAACTGCTACTACGTTTAAATCAACAAAAGATGCAATTTCAAAAAAGGGATTGCAGCATGTGTATGATTTGAAAACGAAAAATGTCGCTTGCGACGTAGTTGCGGAGGACGTGGCAGCATCCAACCTGGCACTGGCCTTCTTGGACAAGGCTGTTGTTATCGCCAAGAATCCGGATTTCACGGTATATCTCGGGGGCTTGCTACCGAGGCTACAGATAAGGCCGAATCGCAGCGATGGCATTATTGCATCTGCGTACGGAAGATACCTAGGTCGGATTTCTAACAGTTACTGTTTGCGAACAAGGCTGCGGTATAACTGAGTGGGAAGTCTTCAGTCATATGCAATAAAATATTTTTATAGCGAAGTTGAAGGAGGAGCCAAAATTACGTCACTATATTCATTACTGCCGTTCACTGCAATATATGCGCAATGTCGCGCACAAGTTTGAACTTGTACAGAAGAAAACGGCTTTTCGGCCAGCAGAAGTACTACATGGCCACGTGCTCGCTGAACTTCTAATAAAACAGCAAAGGAAACTTCGGCGTCCTTAACACACCACTTAGCATCTGCCACGATTGCCTTTACGATAGCTGCCTTCTGTTTCAATGTGATGATCTTTCGTTACCGCTTTTAGTTGGGTCGTCTCTAGCATCGCGAAACCGGCGAAACGGCGACGCGGTTGAATAGGTTGCACGCTGCGACACCAACAATGTTCGTCGTGTGCGAGCAGCACGTGGTACACACAGGGAGGCGTGGCCTCTGAAATTGCACCGGCGCAATCTCCGAGGCCACGCCTATAGCTACACTAACTAGTCTGCGCGCTGCCGCAGTGAGAGGAATTGCAATGGCGATCTAGAGTCTGCTTATGCACAACTACGCGTAGTGGTGACAAGGACCAGTGTTCGAGGGTGGATTCAACGCAAATACATAAACGTTTTAAACATCGGCAACGAATGTGTGCTCTACCCTGCGGAAAGCAGAAGCGAGCCTGCAAGGGTCGGACATTTCTTTTTTCGGGGAATACTGAAGTTTGGTGTATCTATTGGCAGGATAAGCTTACTTCGTTGAAACGAGGTTATAAAAACATGGATATCCTCGGAGATTTCAGCGGGAATGTCATTCATTTTGTTGTATACAATAATTTGTTATATCCCGTTTCGTTATAACGAAGCTTCACTGTAACATAATTGTTAATCTTTTGTCTAACCTTCTAATTGCAGGTAATCTGAGGTCGAGCATCATTGGAACACGCTGAATTTTCTGTGGGTGCATCAGCCTGTGGAAATGTCTAAGCCAGTTCCCTGAATCGTGAAGTGTCCAATTTGTTATAACAGCCAGCCACAACGCAAAACTCTAGGAGGTGCATTAGAAACATTTTGCTTATGTGGTGGCTTGTTACTGATTTATTAAAAATTCTTTGAAACCTTTGACCACTTTAGCGCTTCATTTGTGTGAACAATCATGCTTTATATTAAGCGTACGTGGCTTTGACACGTGTTTATCGCTTTTGTGGCTCTGCCAATATTTGAGTGTTGCTATGGTGGGTTGTAAGAAATGGGCCATAGGGATTGGTGCTGTCGGTAAAGCCAACCTTTTTTTCAATATTGCGAGGAATACGAACATCCTCATTGATTTCTCTATGTGGCAGATAAGAGGGAGACACTCAATTCCTTTATAATTAATGCTATAATGGAAGGGTGTTTTCTGTATCTAAATTCTTGTGCGTGCCAAACATCCATGCAAGGAAACATTCTGTATTAGTGTTGCAGGAGGCTTTGATATTATTCCATCTGCAAATGTAGATCAGTGTTGGCAAGGTAAGTAAAATGATTTTGGGTCTTCCTGGACGTAATGGGCAGTGTATGCTGTTTCTAGCCAGATCACTGAAGGTAGGCAACATTTTGTTGGATAGTTGACATCGGAAGGAGACAGACCATCTGGATTGCAATATGACCTCATTTTAGCTTCTGGAGACTATTTAAAATGTCATATTTGTGCTAGTGCTTCCCCTCCCCTAGCTGACGATAGATCAGGTGTTGAACTAAAGTTTAGAGAGGTCAAGTCCGTCGTACTCTATTTAGTGCATATTTCGTACCATGTTTATTGCTTATTTGTTTCTTCACTTTTTTTCCTCAAAGTGAAGATTTCGTAACTTTATGGAATACATTCTGTGTTGAAATAACCTACGTCGTGTTCAGATTTCACATCCTCTCCACTTTAGATCTAAGTATATTTCCACTGTCACTATCTTTTGTAAATACTATAAATACTGTGAAACAATGTTTAGGGCTTAGCTAGATACGAGCGACTAGAAAATGTCATGCCTTAGTTGACCAGTAGATGTTTAAAGCATTTAAAAAGTTTTTAAGACATCCTCAAAACGTCCAGGAGAACGTTTTGTAGCCGTTTTCAAAACGTTCCCAAGATGTCTTGCAAGACGTCTTCTAGCCGTCCTAGAGACGTCTACAGGACGTCTTGTAAGACGTCTGATATCCCAAATTTGGCGGTGCATTAGACGGTCTTAGAGACGGCTACAAGACGTTTTAAGACGTCCGACAAAATCTTGGTAAGATGTCTTGAAGAAGTATTTAATATCTTGCCAAAACGTCTTCAAGACGTCTTGTAAACGTTTAAAATGGCTTTCAAGACGTCTTGCTTATCTTGTCAAGACGTCTTGAAGACGGCTTCTAGACCAATGTGTGTTCAGTGGGATACATACATACATACATACATACATACATACATACATACATACATACATACATACATACATACATACATACATACATACATACATACATACATACATACATACATACATACATACATTGGTGGGGTTCGGAAAGCTGGTCAGGCCCCAGCCCTCCCCCCCCCGGAAAAATGACAACTTTCCGCCTATGAGCGGAGCTGTTTAAGCCAGCCGTAAAACGTGTGCATTTCACGAAAAGCCAGCCGCGCCGTAGCCATTGCAACTAGTGACGCCGCAGCTGCCTGTCACTACGTTGCCTAGCAACCATCTCGCGGAGCGTCCCGCGCTATGCTCGGGAGAGAGAAAGAGAAAATGAGAGCGAGAGGGAGTGAAACAAAATGTAGCAGCACTAACGAGGCAACGTGCAGAGGTACTGCCGACGCCAACCGCACTTCTCAGTTTCCCCGCATTAGCGCCGAACGCTCGCGGTGTTCGTGACTGCGGCAGACGCCTCTGGCGGCAGCTCGGCCGAGCTCCCACCAGCTGCGCGCTAGTGCACATGCGCCGTGACGTCATCCCGGCGTTTCTCCTGCTGCGCGCCGCCCGTACACTGTGCATGCTTTTCGCCCCATTTCCCCTATGCGTGCTCGGACTGCAAGTGCATCGCGAGGCGTTCCCCACTGCCACGGACCACGAGGAAGTGCTTATGCACTTCGTATAACTTAGCATCACTTGGAATTGCTTCGTATAACTTAACATCACTTGCTATAGGCATGACCAGCTAGGAACCGATCAGCTCCGCTGTGTCTTTAGCATAGGTCGGAAGTGTGGGAGAATACTCATTCACACTCTTTATAATTTTTTCCAGGCCCCGCACTCACTCAGGTTCACACTCACCTCCCCTCACACTCACAGCACTCACTCGCACTGACCTCCACTCACACTCACTGGCACTCACTCGCACTAACACTCGCCTGCACTCACACTGACTAGAACTCACTCGCACTCACCTCCACTCGCACTCACTCGCACTGGCCCTCAATCGCATTCACCTCCACTCGCACTCACTCGCACTGGCCCTCACTTCCACTCACAGGCACTCACCTGCACTCACACTCACTGGCACTCACTCGTACTCATCTGCATTCACACTCACTCGCACTCACTTCCACTCACACTCACTCGCACTCACTTCCACTCACACTCACTGGCACTCACCTGCACTCACACTCACTGGCACTCACTCGCACTCGCACTCACCTGCACTCACACTCGCACTCATCTGCACTCACACTGACTGGCACTCACTCACACTCACCTGCACTCACACTCACCTGCACTCACACTCACCTGCACTCACACTCATCTGCACTCACACTCATCTGCACTCACACTCATCTGCACTCACACTCATCTGCACTCACACTCATCTGCACTCACACTCACTGGCACTCACACTCACTGGCACTCACTCGCACTGGCACTCACTCGCACTGGCACTCACTCGCACTGAGTCAAACTCGCACTCACTTCCACTCACAGGCACTCCCCTGCACTCTAAGAAAAAAAAGGGTCAAAAGTGAGTCACAGCAACGTGACTCTCTTTTTCTGCGCTGAGACCCCTTTTTGCGTGAGTAGAGTCACAAAATAATGGTGAACCCTTCTGTATGAGTCAATTGACTCCCAATGGCTTGCGAAGAGTCGTCGTGAAAGATCGCGACTCCTTTGTGACTGTGCAGCAGTTGACGAGAGAAAGATTATATTGCAGAAAAAATACCAGATAATTTCTTCTGGCTTAATTTATGCTTGCTTCTGGTTAGGCAGACCCTGAGGGTTTATGTCCTTGTTGTAATGCAGTGTCTCACTCTTTTGTCCCATGTTCTGCAATGTTGATTTTCTTTGACCATGTCTGTTGACAGCTCGCACGCTGAAGCGATAGCTGGTTTCCTGCGCTAAGGAATACCTGGATTTGTCACACTGGATTCTGACCATTAGTAAATCTTAAAAAAAAGGGTTGGCTACTAAACAGAGCACATCAATGAGGTAACAAGTTAAGTTCAGTGGACGCACCCAACAGTGCTGATTGTAAATGTAGTTCTGTGATATAGAATTAAATTTTGAGGGTCTATGTGACAAAACAAAGATCTTATTATGAGATACACGGTAATGGGAAACTGCAGATTAATTTTCAGCAGCTCTTTAACGTGCCCGGAATTCACGGTGCACGAGCGGTTTTGCATTCTGCGCCCATTGGAATGCGGCAGCCACGGTTGTAATTGTACTCGCGACCTCGAGTTCAGCAGCACAATGCCACAGCCACTGGGCTACCGCGGTTCGTTGCGTTTCGCGAACAGAAAGAAACATCGGCGTACACAACACTGCTTTTGAGCCCCCTTATAGAAACATTAAAAAAAAAGTCGCAGTTTCGCCCGAAAGACGAAGCTTTGATAGCTATAGCAATGTATTAGACAACTGCACGAAGCAAGGTTCGTAGTTTCATCGGCTGTATAAATTGCAGTTAACATTCGTTTACTAATTACATTAGCAAGCATGGGGTCACGCGCGCACGTGCTAACATGAACAGATCTCACTCAATGACCGCGAACTCTTGCTGTCACAGCGCTGGCGTGATGAAGAGCGCAAACAGAGGGGACCGAACGCTTCCGCTGCCTCTTTCCTTCAACGCGTCTCCGAAACTTTAAATTACGCTACCACGGCTCACCCCGCCTTTGGACCCACCGGAGATTACCTCTTATCAGAGCGAGCATCGCGCAATACCGGTTTAGAGCAACGGCAACAGGAGACGCGTGCTAAACCAACGCCTCCGCGGGATCAAATCCCGGCCGCGGCGGCCGCATTTCGATGGAGGCGAAATGCAAAAACGCCGGTGCGCTTGCGTTTTAGTGCACGTTAAAGAACCTCAGGTGGTCAAAATTATTCCGGAGCCCTCCACTATGGCGTGCCTCATAATCAGAACTGGTTTTGGCACTACTAAGTGGTTCGTTTGGAAAAGGAAAGGTTGGCGCTATCTTCGGCAGCCTTTGAGGGAGCACAGCTCAGCGCCAGTAAAACCCCAGAAAGAAGAAGAACCAACGCCTCCCTTGCCCAGGCTTTCGCGCGTGTTATCACGTTTCCTCCTATAGATATATACATTGCTTGCCTAGCAAGCCACTATCCATCTCGGCTCACCCTGGAACACTTGCCCTCACGCGCGCAGTCAACGGCGCGGGATAGCATCTTTTCGCACTTGGACTTAATACGTAAGTTCACGGCAACGCCAACAGGTAAATTTCACCGGCTGTGTCCATATAATCGCTATCACAATAAACGTGAAATTTTTGTGAAAACCAACTTCATTGGTTTTTCACGCCATGAGCCATCGGTGAACGACCTTCCAAGAAAATGTGTGGATAAATCTCCGCCGAATATTTACGCCCGCAGTTGGTGACAGCGGCACGCAAACGCAAGAAATCGTGCGGGAAATGCAGTTCTGGCAACTTCATGTGCACTAGATTATACTGTAACACGGGCGTCTTTATAGTTCTACCTTACATCGAGTGCAGCTGCACCGTGATAGTTAAGCAAATTCAGCGCAAATACGGCGCGTCTTTATCACACTTCGAGCATGCTCCGAAGCCCTATAATAGATATTTCAAACGTAATCAGATTCGGACTAGCGAATTTTGCTTCTGTAAAGTGAACGTAGCGGGTATCTCAAGACGCATGTTTAAAATCATGGCTATTTCATTCGTGAACAAACTTACGTACTGAAGCAAAATTATCAGTGAGCAAAACATTTCTTTTAACACGAGCAAACAAAACCGAAACTTGCGCACGTGTTGTGCGGCCCCAAAGTGATCCAAAGCCGTAGGCATCAAAAGCACGGCGCCATTTTGTAGTTGTGTTGCAACAAACGTGCGCGAGCTCGCTGTCGTTGTTGAATGGCCTGGAAAGCGCTGCGTAGGGGCAAGTGCAACCGAACGTTACGACAAGTTACGGTGGGAACTTCTTTCCGTGCTACGTGATCAATCAATCAATCAATCAAATCTTTATTTCCAACATTTTGTTGCAATTTGTTGGGGGTCCTTCAGGCGAAAAGCTGTGTAAACAGCTTGAAAGTGCCTGAAGGCCCTTTATGACAGCACTACAGACAGCGTACAACAAAATAAAGCATATAAGCGTATATGAGTTGTATTAATCAAAACATATTAGATATCAGTTTGTGCACAACAGTGGCAATTTGACAGAGTTATTGAAAAGTAAAAAAGCAGAAAAAAACACAACTTCATGTCATAATGAGAACTAAAGTAAATACCATAAGTATACAAAGAAAGATAGCGATACATTAACAACAGTTTATTAGATCTGCGCGCTTGTTTTCACGCACAGGCGTCATGGATCACTGGAAAACAAAAAATGACGTCTCATTTCTTTCCGGGTTAATGCATGAACGTCAATACCTTCGTTTTCATATTTATTGAAAAGAGAAGGAACATTGTAGACTAGTGACTGCATTAGGTAATTAGTACGCCTTATCGGGACAAGCCATTTGTCCTGGCTACGGGTGCGTTGGTCACTTAACTGCCGTTGTAGTCCTGACAGCGATTTCAGAAGTGAGGAGAACTTTTTAGAGGAAAATAAGTATGAATACAGCAAACGAAAGTAATACACCTCAGTAACTCTAATTATGTTAAATTTGGTGAAAAGGTGTAATGTTGTGTGGAGATATGGAACGTTGGCTATAATTCGAAGTGCACGTTTCTGAAGAACAAGAAGTTTGTGTATGTTAGTATTTGTAGTGGTGCCCCACACTAGCGTGCAGTAGTTGATATGTGACGCAAATAGTGCCTGATAAATTTGCAATTTCACGTTTTCCGGAAAGAAATGGCGACATCGTGACAAGGCACCTGTTGCTGATACCAAGGATTTCGACAACATGTCAACATGGGGTGTCCAATTCAGTACAGTATTGAAAATGACACCAAGTACCTTATGTTCGCTAACAATCTCAATTGGTACATTATCAAGCAGCAGTTCGTCGCATAGAGATACCTGTCTACCCCTGGTCCTAAACAGGATTGCTTTGGATTTTTTGTTATTAATTTTGAGGCCGTTGCGGCTGGACCATTCTAATAAAGTGGAAAGGAACGCGTTCGCCTTACGATTGACCTCGTCAGCCACTGGACCAGAGACTAACAGGCTGGTATCATCCGCGTATAGAACGATTGTTGCATCGTTCAGCGTGTCTATCATGTCGTTAATGTAGATGTGGAACAGAAGGGGGCCTAAGACGCCGCCCTGTGGGACACCTGACCCTATTGCCCTGCTGGAGGAAATACTATTTCCTATGACAACGCTCTGCCTGCGATCAAGCAGATACGAACACATCAGAGAATGAGCCACTCCGCGTACACCGTAGGCCGTCAACTTTGTTAAAAGAGTTTTGTGCTGTAGACGGTCAAATGCCTTACTATAGTCAATAAATATTCCGAGAACTAAGTTTCCTTTTTCTAGGCTATTGATGATTAATTCCTTCTGGATAAGCAGTGCGGTTTCGGTAGAGCGTCCTTTGCGGAAACCATGTTGACAGTCGTTTAGGGCGTTATGTTTGATAAGGAAGCCATTTAGACGAGAGAAAATAATTTTTTCCAGACCCTTGGAAAATATTGGCAGTATTGAGATCGGTCTGTAATTGCCCAAGTCGTTTTTATCACCACCCTTGAATATGACTGACACTTTGGCTGTTTTCATTGCACTAGGGAAAGAACCAGATTCAAAAACCAAGTTAAATATGTATGTTAAGTAGGGTGCAATAATATCAATCACGTATTTTACAGGACAAACTTGGAACCCATCAATATCAGTTGCTTTACTGTTTTTCAGTCCGATGAATGTTCGAGAAACTTCTGCATTATCTGTTGGCTCCAAAAAAATAGTTTGCGTGCACTTATCTGTGATCCCCGCGTCTATGGGGCCCAGTGTAGTTGGCGCCACGTTTGTGAAGTACTGGTTGAATTCTTCGGCCAATGGGGTGCCAGAGATTTTGTTATTATTTAGAGTTATTTCCAACTCAGGAGAATCGGAACTTTTTGGATTAAGTACATCGTTTATAATTCTCCAAGTTATGTCTGGTTTCTTTTGCGCATCATAAAACAGGTCATGATAATAAGAATCCTTAGCTTTTCTGAGATCTTTGTTTAATTTGTTTCTGTATTTTTTAAATGTTGCAAGGTCCGAAGATTCGCGCGAACGCAGAAATTTCCAGAATAACTTGTTTTTTTCATTGATCATTTTTACATGTTCAGGACGGACCCACGGCTTTCTAATCTTCTTTTTCAATTTTACTGTTTTGTATGGAAACGAAATGTTGTATATGCGACGAAAGATCAACAGGAACTGATTGTAGGCTTCTGAAGCATCATTTTGGGAATATATGGAAGACCAGTCGCAGTTCAGCACGCATGTGTGAAATGAATTGATTTTTTCACTTGACATAGGCCTGTATAGCATGATTGATTTACGCTGTTGATTCTTGCGAGTAAAGTAAGAGCACACGATGAAAACCGGACAGTGGTCACTAATGCCACAGCTAATAGTACCGGCCGCGTGGATTGACGTGTCCACGCTAACAATGAAATTGTCAAGAGCAGACTGGCTACGCACAGATACGCAGGTGGGCGTGTTGATTACACTACAAAAACCATAGGCACTTAGCGCGAAGGAGAAGTCACGCGATAAGTTGAGGTCAAGCACGTTAATGTTCATATCACCACCAAGAAGAAGTTGATAGCAGTTCAACGCCACATAGTCGAGCACTTTTTCAAGATATGTTAAGAATTTGCTAACGTTCCCAGAAGGGGGACGGTACACAACAAGTAATAAAGTGCTAGCACTTGTTGCGCATACCGTTTCATAATCGGCGGTCACACATGAAAACTCATGCATTAAATCGCACTGCATAGTGCTCTTAACGTGCATGGCCACTCCACCCGCTCGAGTCATTCTGTTCGAAAAAAAGTGTGCATAACCATTCAGCACTAACATGTCACTGTTTTCAGTATACCAAGTTTCAGAGAACATGATTACATCAAAAGTAAAATGGAAGCTACTAAGAAAGGCAGAAATTTCATTCTGTTTGCATACAAGAGAGCGGGCGTTCATGTGGATCGCAGTAACAATGGGCTGCGTGTGCGCAGGTAACGTGATTTCAGAAGGCAGACCGTATTCGCGATACATTTTATGCTTCAAAAGTAACCAAAGCAAATGTAACCACAAAAAAATATTTCACTTCACACTATCTTTTGCAAGTCGTTCTCTGACTGAATGTGTACTACCCTAGCTGTTTCGGACTTCCGCGCAAAGATTTTTCCATTTTTCGTCCATGCAAATTTCCATTGAAACTCGCGTTTCTTTGCTACGGTCAACGACAGAAGCCTTTTCAGAGCTGGGCACAGATGCTCATTAACGAATATCTGTGCATCGTCGGGAATTCCAACTTGGTTATTCCTTAGCCTTGCCTTCCGGGCTTTTTCAAGAACACTGTCTCTCTTTTGTCGACTTCTGAATTGCACGACAACATTCGATTTGCCTGCTTCCCTGGTTGGCACACGGTGACATATATCTATATCTGTAGCGGTAATGGGCTCTCCAATTACATCACCAATTTTCGCCACAAGGGCACCGACATTTTCGTTTTCTTTTTCCATAAGCCCTTTAATCTCTATATTGGACCTACGTGAATATTGCTCGGACTGCGCGAGCCTTTTCTGCAGCTGCTGAATTTCATCTTCATTTTCTTTGCACTTTGCGCGGAGACTGTCGTTATCTTTCCTCAAGGCCTCTCTCTCAAGGCAAGCTTCCTTCAATTTCTTTTTCATATCTTCAAACTCATCGTTAATGAACTTAATACTGTCCGTCACCGCTTTCAATTCAGCGCGCAGCTCCCGCAAGTCATTTCGGTTCTCTCTGTCTGTTTTAGCCATCGGTTAGTAGATACCACTTTCACAAAAGAGTCAAGGATTGAATAACACTCAATGGCAGCAACGACAGCGAAAAAGGGGAACAGAGTTCAGGCGAACGTGGCCAGTGAACAAACCTGCAGTGATGAATAACACGTGCTTTAGGCGATGTGCGCGCTGGCTGTCGCTGCTGCCAAATGCTGGCCCCTTGCAAGTGCGCTCCTTATATACGCCGGTCCAGATGGTGTCCTGGTGGGCGGGATGCGTAGTCCTTGCGTCACTTCTGAAGCAGCGTCTGCGGCGTCCTCTTCCGTCCGATGCAGCGTAGTGCTATCAGCGGGATATCTGCAGTGATGAATAACACGTGCTTTAGGCGATGTGCGCGCTGGCTGTCGCTGCTGCCAAATGCTGGCCCCTTGCAAGTGCGCTCCTTATATACGCCGGTCCAGATGGTGTCCTGGTGGGCGGGATGCGTAGTCCTTGCGTCACTTCTGAAGCAGCGTCTGCGGCGTCCTCTTCCGTCCGATGCAGCGTAGTGCTATCAGCGGGATATCTGCAGTGATGAATAACACGTGCTTTAGGCGATGTGCGCGCTGGCTGTCGCTGCTGCAAAATCGACGACAAATCGACGATGATTGCGACGACAAGGACGGCCAGCAGCAGCGTGTGGCCTATTTCGTCTTTGCCGACATCGAACAAGTGCAGCTCGCCGGAGCGGGGCAAGCACCCGAAGTGTTGCGGTCTGCACTGCGTCGTCTTTCATTGTGATGTGAGAGATCGTAACGCGCAGAGACTGCCAAGTGCATACGAAAGCCTACCAGCAGGGAGTGACTGTGCCATTTTTCTCTTAACGTCTCAGGTGAGTATATCAGCTTTAGTTCGAGTTTTCAAACGGCGCGTACTCGGCCCTTCCGGTTTGGCTACATATTGCGCGATGTTTCTCCTTGGCAGTTACAGACGTTTACTAGGCATGCGCGCGGAGGCTATTATTACTGGATTTTCTCTTTTGTGTCTTGTGTTTTATGGCAAAATGGTTCTTTCATTTGTATTTTATGTTAGTATATTGGTATTTGTATATTTGGCAAGCAGAAATGAGCTCGTTGCAAAGTTGTACCTCCCACTGAGCTGCTTATGAACCCAACCAAGTTAATCCTGTCTTGGCTATTGTATGTATAACAATTTTAAGTACATACAGTTGTAGTTGGCTTAATCGGTGTAGGATATTTTGTTGTAAAAGTAGAATTCTGTGTATTATTTTACTGCTTCCATACAGAAATACCTTTTTGCTTGTACCAAGGACCTCTGACAGCATTGAATGAAATTTAATAAAGTGTGGTGCATTCTTCTAATTTAATTTTTAAAAATTTAGTCAGAGATTAGTTTACCTTCTTGGAGAAACAATGTTGTGATCTCCTACTCTACTGTTGTTATCCTGCATATTTCTATAATTTTGAAAGGTATTTTATTTTAGATATTGAAGAAGCGGCAACAGCCACAGGAAGTAGCCATCTTATCCAGCACGTTATAGGTGAGAAATCGTAGCAGCCACTTTGGCATATCTCCTTAGCAGTATTATGCTGTTGTAATTTTTTTGTCCTCATTCCTACTTTATTCATTTTAGTATTATTGTGCATACGGTAATACGTTTACATAGAGACAGAGTAATTGCTCAAGGACGAGGCATGGCTGGAGGAGAGAAGACACACAAGCCTCCTTTGCCCGTATATCAATGTTGCGCAATTACTCTGTTGTTATCTACCAACAAGCCAAAATTTCTCCTCAGGTACGATTACTAATTCTCTGTTATCACAATTTCATCAACGCAACATCGAAAGGACATATGTAAGCACACAGGAAGACAGACTTCAAATGATGAAGAGCCATAGAACAAGGAGCATTGCTGGAGAATATTCTCCTCCTCGACAAGGAGAATAAGACAAGTCCTCTTGTCGACACGTTGGCTCCAGCGACATTCCTTGTTCTACCACAATTTACCGTTAAAAGGAACCATTATTGCTTTTGTTGAAGTATTATGCATTATGCAATAAAAATTAGCAGGGTGAAATGTCAAGAATGTGAAACTTTTTCTGTATTGTAATGCTAGATCCAAGACAGGCAGAAAAACAAGAATGAGATTTAAAGAAGCACTTTGTTAGCACTGCCCGGTTGGCCAGCTTCATTTGCAACTTGCACGTTATTGCCTTAATGACCATAGAAATTCGTTAATTGTATTAGCTTGATGATATACTTATGTTCAGAGATGTTTAACTTGGAATTATGCAGGTTAAACAATATACAATCACATTTTAAGATGGCAGGCTTGCAGTTGACTAGCACACCACTTGTTGGCATGAGCTCAGGTTCGGGTTGCACACTCTTTTCCGTCTTTGCTGGCATTTTCATAAACATAATTTATTCGTTATTGTCGGGGTTCTAGTTGTGTTGTAGGAGCTAACTGTTTACCTTTATTTGTGTTGGTAACCACGTTACATAGACAACTGCTGTATTTTTGTAAATTACGACATGGTAGGACTTGGAACATTTGCGCAAATTTGTTGCATGTAGACCTTGGCGGCTCCTGCCTTCCGCCACCACCCGGTCCCGACTGTGTCCACGAGAGAGTTGGCAGCCTCAGTGACGATGCCAAGCAGGCCGATGGCAGACAACAAGATGCAGGTAAATACATGTAATCCAGCAGTGTCTTCTTGACTGAAGTAGATTGTAGTCACTCAGCAAAGAATTAACTTCGAAGTAGTTTCACTATTCCATGCCCCACTATTGGTGCAGCAATGCTCAAGTCCATGCAATTTGTTTTAGCCACCAAAAGGCTATGTGGATTAGATGAACCACAATGCACATTTTGATACCAGTGGAGACCACTTATACATTTTTTTCTTGCTTAACACAAAAACTACGTTGATAAAGCCTTACCAGTTTGAAAGCAATACAGTGTGCTTTCAGAAGTGATATTTGGCATATTTTTACTAGGACCGCCTCATTGTTAAACCAACGGATAAACATACACCAAAACTTAGTTTTCTGCGAGTTCATCATCTTTGCGCGCTTCTGCATGAGATATATTTCTGAAACCATTTTGCGTACACAGTGCATGTCTTGAGCACTTGGATCACATTAGTTTACAGCTTTCGCTAGAAGCCATTTCTCTGAAAATAAAAATATGCCATTTTGCCCATTTTTAACGGTCCATAATATACTGAACAATATCTAATGATCAAGGAATACAATTTTAGGTGTAAGGCATCTTCATTCTCCTGAGGAAAATTTGTTCTGCTCTTATATTGAAGAAACCGGTACCTTGGCTATGCCTTTTGGTGCCTTAGAACAAAATTCACATAGAACTTATGCCTGGAAAAAGTTTTTCACCTAGAAATATTTCAGAAAATGATAATTTGTCTGATATTGAAGGGCCTGCAATTTTTCAAAAGGAAATCCCAAATGGTCGAGTGCCAGGTTGGGACAGTTGCCATGCAATAGCCTTCTTACAGAAATGGGGCATACGGAGGGCCAAGTAATGTACACTTGACATTACGTTAAAGTGAAATTATTGCTTCACGCAAGGCAAAATGACAAGCATTCCATCCTATAAGTAGTTCCTTACATTTATTTATACTTTTTGCACATTTATTTACCTGCAGTCTGGTGACCTGTGTCTGTATTCAATTATCTGCTATGTGTAGATGGTAAGCTTCAGATTTGTCCAATGGGGAAAAATATTGCTACACGCGTGTGGTATTTCATTGTTTGACCGAGGCGCGCGGGCGCCATCACTCGAGAAAAGAAGAGGAAGAAGGAGCTGGGCTCGCGCTGTGAACCTAACCGGTCAGCGCTGCAACCGCTGTTGTAAATACATCCTGTAAATAGTTGCCCGTCTTACCGACTCGTTCTTCGCGTAACATCGTGGTGGAGGTGGAACGTTCCCCGTCCTCGCCACGGAGCTCCGAAGCGGCCGCACCGTCGTCTTCTCAGCCATGGCTTCCGATGGAAACACCCCGTCGCCACCTACACCTGCGGCGCCTACCACAACGTACGTTACGGTTCCTAGTCTCCGTGATCCTGGGACATTCTCCGCCCAAAATGTCGTTGACGTCGACGACTGACTCAGCATGTATGAGCGTGTTAGCCGAAGCCACCACTGGGACCCTACCATCATGCTTGCCAATGTGATATATTATCTGGACGGGACACCGCTTGTCTGGTTTCGCACCAATGAGGTTGAGATATCCAGCTGGGACACTTTCAAAGAGAGGCTTCGCGACCTCTTTGGCAACCCGTCTAGTCGCCAACAGGCTGCGCGAAAGGAGCTTGCTACCCGTGTCCAGTCGTCGACAGAATCGTATGTCGCCTACATACAGGAAGTGCTCGCGCTTTGCCGGAAAGCCGACGAGCACATGACCGAGGTTGGCAAGGTGGGCCATATCCTGAAAGGCATCGCGGACGACGCCTTCAACTTGCTCGTCTATAACGACGTCTCTACTGTCGACGCCATCGTCAAAGAATGCCGCCGCTTCGAGGTAGCCAAAAGCCGCCGCGTCGTCCCACAGTTTTCCCGGCTCCCAAACACCCCTGCCACGTCCTCTTGCTCCGCTCTTCCTGCCACACGCCCTTTTCAAGAGAACGTCACTCGTATCGTTCGCCGTGAGATTGAAGCGGCGAGTCCGGCCCCCCTTCATCCACGACCCCTCGACGGTACCTTTGACCCAGCGGCCCCTACTATTTCCGTCATACAAGCAGTTGTGCGGCAAGAAATTGCCAACCTTGGCATCCCTACCGCCTGCTCTGTCTCCCGACCTGATTCGGCATCCATTCCCATGGCTCCATCCTTCCACGACCAGTATTTCGCTCCCCGACCATGCAATCCTGCTGAATGGCGTACCCCCGACGACAAACCGATCTGCTTCCGCTGCCACCGAGTTGGTCACGTATCCCGCCACTGCCGCAGCACCTGGATGCCGCCGTACTGGAGCTCATTCCCTGCTCCTCGCCCATACGCCGACACTCGCCGTTACTCTACTCGCCGTCCGTACTCTACTTCTGATGCCCCTGACAGCCGCTCCTCCGGGCGATCGCCGTCGCCTCAACGCCGTCGCTCCCCGTCACCCCAACCTCGCCGCTTTTCCTCGCCAAACCGCCGGACGGAAAACTAGGCCATGCAGCTCTTGGAGGTAGTGCTGCATCCCGTCCGTCCTGTACAAATCCTCCGCTGACGCTCCTCGCTAACGCGAACCTAATTGACGTAGACGTGGATGGTGTTCCATTCAAGGCATTGGTTGATACTGGAGCCCAAGTGTCCATAATGAGCGCTAATCTTTGTCGTCGCCTCAAAAAAGTTCTTACGCCTACCATCACTCGGGCCGTACGCGTCGCCAATGGCGCCACTGTTGCCGTCAGTGGTATGTGCACTGCGCGCGTAGGAATTGCTGGCCGCCACGTTCCAGTCCTGTTCACCGTGCTGACCAGTTGCCCTCACGACCTCATCTTCGGGCTCGACTTTCTGACGACGCATTCTGCCCTCATCGACTGTTCCACCGGTACGCTGTGCCTCGAGCTTCCTCTTGTTTCCGACATTCGCCCCGAACCACCGAACACCCTCTGCACTACAGCGTTTGTTCGGTTACCTCCCAAAGCCCTAACCTTCGTCGAATTGGCCTCAACGGCACCCGTGCCTGATGACGACTATGTCATTGCACCTATTCGTGACGTCCTCCTGGCGCGCGACGTCTCTGTGCCTCACTCCGTCGTTACCCTTGCCGCTAATCGGATGTGTCTCCCCGTCATCAATTTTGGCTTGACGAAGCAAGTGTTACCTGAAGGCATAGTGGTGGCCACGCTCCGGTCTGTGACAGACGACCACGTCACTGCTTTTGCAGCCGACGCGTCTCCCGATCCTCCTGATTACCCACAGGATGCCTTGAACCTCGACGGCCCATTACGTCCCATGG
The DNA here is from genome assembly GCF_013339745.2 of Dermacentor silvarum. NCBI lineage: Eukaryota > Metazoa > Arthropoda > Arachnida > Ixodida > Ixodidae > Dermacentor > Dermacentor silvarum. Next base: position 408,497,492 of record NC_051154.1, read on the forward strand.
TCGCTCCGGACCTCGCCCCTGACCAAGCAGCCGCCCTATATCGCCTTTTGTTGTCCTACCGCGACATATTTGACACTGAAAATCGCCCACTTGGTCAGACGTCCCTTGTTCAGCATCGGATAAACACTGGTGATGCTGTTCCCATTCACCGCCGACCGTATCGTGTGTCCACGGCGGAGCGGCAAGTTATTCAGCAGGAAGTAAACAAGATGCTCGCCAAAGGCATTGTTGAGCCATCGTCGAGTCCTTGGGCGTCGCCGGTCGTGCTCGTCAAAAAGAAAGATGGCACGTGGCGTTTCTGCGTTGATTACCGCCACCTAAACCGAATCACTAATTAGGACGTTTACCCTTTACCACGAATTGACGACGCTCTTGATTGTCTTCACGGTGCCAAATACTTTTCGTCCATTGACCTTCGATCTGGTTATTGGCAGATTTCCGTCGATGAGCAAGATCAAGACCGCTTTCGTCACTCCAGATGGCCTCTACCAATTTAAGGTTATGCCGTTCGGTTTATGCAATGCCCCCACCACGTTCGAACGGATGATGGACTCTCTGCTTCAAGGTTTCAAATGGTCAACTTGCCTTTGTTACCTCGACGACGTCCTTGTGTTTTCTCCTACATTTGAGACGCACCTTGAGCGCGTTGCAGCCATCCTTGACGTCTTCCGCAAGGCTGGGCTCCAGTTAAACTCATCGAAGTGCCACTTCGGGCGCCGACAGATTACAGTGCTCGGCCATCTCGTCGATGCTTCCGGAGTACAACCCGACCCGGAGAAGGTTCGAGCAGTAACGGCTTTCCCTGTACCTCAGTCTGTCAAAGACGTCCGGAGTTTTGTGGGGCTCTGTTCTTATTTCAGACGGTTCGTGAAAGATTTCGCAGCAATCGCTCAACCACTGACTGAACTTCTGAAGAAAGACGTGCCTTTTACATGGGGTTCCCCTCAGGCTTCCGCATTTTCACGCCTTATCACGATTCTGACTAATCCACCGATCTTGGCCCACTATGACCCGTCCGCACCAACAGAGGTCCGAACCGATGCCAGTGGTTATGGGATCGGCGCCGTCTTAGCGCAACGCCAACACGGACACGACCGCGTTATAGCCTACGCTAGCCGACTCCTGACAACTGCAGAGCGCAACTATTCGATTACCGAGCGCGAATGTCTTGCTCTCGTCTGGGCTGTTTCAAAGTTCCGCCCATATTTATATGGCAAGCCCTTCTCAGTAATCACAGACCATCATGCGCTGTGTTGGCTTTCGTCGCTCAAGGATCCTACTGGCCGGCTTGGTCGTTGGGCTCTCCGACTACAAGAATATCCCTACACAGTGACGTACAAGTCGGGACGCCAACACCAGGACGCAGATTGCCTCTCTCGCTACCCAGTCGAAGACCCGACTTCTACGTCTGAGCCTGACACCGACGCCTGCGTTCTCTCTGTTTTTCCTCTGGTCCATGTCGCCGACGAGCAGCGCCGTGACCCGTCCTTGCGTGTCATCATTGACCACCTGGAATCTCCACTTGCCGACAGTTCCCTTCGCTTATTCACACTTCAAGATGGCGTACTCTACCGCCACAACGTTCACCCCGACGGCCCAGCATTACTCCTTGTGATCCCTAAACACCTTCGCTCGGCTGTTCTCCACGAACTTCACGACCTCCCCACTGCCGGTCACCTCGGTGTGTCACGTACCTACGACCGGATCCGCCGACGCTTCTTTTGGCCTGGGCTTGCTCGCTCCGTTCGAAGATACGTAGCTGCGTGTGATAAATGCCAGCGACGCAAGACACCATCGACGCTACCTGCTGGGTACCTACAACCAACCGACATTTCCGCGGAGCCATTCTTTCGGGTTGGTTTAGATTTACTTGGTCCCTTTCCTCTTTCTACCCTGGGAACAGGTGGATCGCTGTGGCCACAGATTACGCCACGCGCTACGCCATCACCCGAGCGCTCCCTACAAGCTGCGCCACAGATGTTGCCGATTTTCTTTTACGCGACGTGATTTTATTACATGGAGCTCCGCGACAACTTCTCACAGACCGTGGCCGGACATTCCTGTCAAAAGTTATCGCGGACATCCTGCAGTCCTGTGCCACGAGGCACAAGCTATCCACGTCATACCATCCGCAAACTAATGGCCTCACGGAGCGTCTTAATCGCACTCTCACAGACATGCTCGCGAAGTATGTCTCTTCAGACCACACAGACTGGGACCTCACTCTGCCGTTTGTCACCTTTGCCTATAATTCCTCGCGCCACGACACAGCCGGCTATTCCCCATTTTCCCTCCTGTTCGGCCGAGAACCAGCACTGCCCCTCGACACAACTCTCCCTGTTCACGCGGCACCCACCAGTGAATATGCACTTGATGCCGTCGCCCGCGCTGCTCACGCAAGGGAAATTGCCCGTGACCGCCTTTTGAACTCCCAAGAGAGTCAAAGGCGTTTGTACGACCAGCGACACCAAGACGTGCACTTCCCGCCTGGTTCTCTGGTGCTTCTATGGTCTCCGTCGCGTCAGGTCGGCCTGTCAGAAAAACTGCTGTCGCGTTACACAGGCCCCTACCGAGTGCTTCGTGCCGTGACTCCCGTCACATACGAGATCGCCCCTGACGCCCCATCTGCTTCCCAGTTCAGCGATGTGCACGTTACACGACTGAAGCAGTATCACCCTCCCAGTGATGACATTTAGACGCTCCGGGACGTCGCTTCTGCCGCCGGGGGATTATGCTACACGCGTGTGGTATTTGATTGTTTGACCGAGGCGCGTGGGCGCCATCACTCGAGAAAAGAAGAGGAAGAAGGAGCTGGGCTCGCGCTGTGAACCTAACCGGTTAGCGCTGCAACCGCTGTTGTAAATACATCCTGTAAATAGTTGCCCGTCTTACCGACTCGTTCTTCGCGTAACAATATTTTGGTGTTTATAGATGTGGGCTTCTGATTTTCAGGTTGCTGCGAAATTTTACCTGAGCTGTGCCACACTCGAGCCAGGCCTCTTGAAAAGGACGCATAATCAGACTCCACGCGTCGATGTCAGAGGATGTCAGGGATCACGGCAACCTGTTCTGCCCCAGCATTCAACGTTTGGTGACCCTTCTACATGTTTCACATATTTCGCAGCTGTACCTCGGCTGCCATCTATCCAAACAGCATTGCCAGTGTGCCCACTTGTCGAACCATGAGCAAATATTGGCATGGAGTGTTCCCTGGACTTGATGTTCTGTTTGCTCTTTAGGATTCTTAGCAAATACGCTTGATAAGTTGTGTTTTTAGTACTGGACTTTTTAAATATTTCCTTTCTCTTGGAATTCTTAGCATCATCTCCTGCTATTATATCTGTATGTATGCCCAGTTTCTCGTAGTTGTTTTGTACTTGTGTATGTAATTGATGGGTTCTTAACTCCTGTAATGCGTAAGGCTAAAATGCTGACTTACATTATGTTTTGTTCATTTATTAATCTGCAGTGCTGTAAAATGTTCAAGAAATGGAACTTAACTAGTGCTCTATGGCAGGATAAATTCAAGAGCAAAATAGAGCACTTATTTCAAGCACCCATTATTTTTGAAAAAGGAAAAAACCTAAGAGCATGAAAAAAAAAACCGGTATTATAGAAGGAAAACCTGGCTGCCCATCATAAGTGTGCTAATGTGACTTCCTTTCAGTGCAATGATACCAGTGGCACTGGTGGACGACGTGTGAGACATGAAACCCATGATACCCTTGGTATTCGTCAGCGTGGCAAATAGGCTTGCCACACTTACCAATGCCAACGGTACTGTAGGTTTCATGCACACATTGGTTGTGTTACACCTCATAAGAATTGCATTCCTCGAACATGAAGGCTTACAGCAGTGCTTTGAATGACAAATATATTTCCTAATTTTCAGAATTTATGAATGGAAGCGTAATGGTGCACATCATGTAATAATTATTTTACAGACTATATGCCTATAGATACACGCTTCTTCTGATGACATAGCACCGACATGTGGTGGCAGGATGTATGTCTTTATTTCAAATTTAGGTATTGCCTTCCAGGCATCGGTTAGTTTAGTACATTGAGAGTCCATGTACTAGAGGGAAGCGAATTAAACTTAGAATCATAAACATCAAAATATCTTGTTCGTGACACTAATTTGACAATCGCCAAGGTTCTTTGCGCATTCATTTCCAAATTTGTGATATATTTTATATGACTAGTTTCATTAATGTGAGAACAAATATTTGTTTATTGTCAACTTAGTTGATGTCACCCATTTGCACTCCATTCCTTTGCAGGCGAAAAATTAAATGTAATGGGGTGTTTAAGGTTTTGCGCACTCAATGTTAAGGGACGCAAACGGTGGCATACAACAGAATGCAAGAAAGAACAAAGGAATGCAAGTAGGACATGGGGCTTTGTAGGCAGACGCTGTGGTGTACTATTTCTAAAGCTCCCTGCAGTCTGCTTGAAGTCATTGTATAACGCTTCGGCAGAATACATTGGCAGCACTTATTAAGGCGAAATGCTTCTCGAAACAACCTTTTAACATTATTTCGGTGAGGTATCTGAAAAAAAAATTGCTGCATAGAGTTTTATATGTAGATTTTAAATATGTCAGTTGTTCTTGTGTAGCTGCTATATTTTTTTTAGTTATGTCCTACACAGTGGCAAAGTATCTGCGGGCACCTTAATGTACATAACAGTTTCACAAGAATCATCGTGCTGTATTTTATTCAGCTCGTTGTAGACCGCAAAGTGTCGATATCTACCCAAGCAGCATGTAAAATTATTGAAACTATGCAAAAAAAATAGGACACTTTAAATAATTTTGAAAGACATTGCAATATCAAGTAGATATAAGCATTCCACATACCTTGAAGAGTATGTATGCCGTATTTCGTTAGTATTGGACAATGGTAAGTGCACAGTTATTTGCATGGGATCGTGAAAAAATGATTCAAGTGTACTGAGCTTTACTTGCGTAGTCCCACTAAGTTTACATGTTTAGATAGATATCGGCACTTTGCCATCTACAAAGGGCTAAGTTAGCAGAATGCTTTTTGTGAAAATTTATTACAGAAGAAAGTGCCCGCAAAGATCACTATACATTGTGCCATTGTTTTAGACTTAACTGAAGAAATGTAGCAGCTAAACAAAAGTAACATATACGAAAATCGGCTTGAACTCTCTAGTTGGCCTAATTTTCAAACCTCTAGTACAAAAAATAAAATAAACATTTCGAATAGCATCTCCCTTGAACACAAGATTTAATAAACAAAACGTGTCCTTTGCTATACTCACCTATAACATAGCTACACAAAGTTGAAGGCAAGTCCTCTTGTCTAAGCTACTCTGGGCTGTCTTCCCTTGCGCTGCTCTTAAGCACTGAGTTTTCCTGCATTTGCCAGAAGTGCAATACTAAAACTTTTGTGAATGTGCCCTAAGGAGGAAAAAAAGTTCCCTGAAATGCAGAGAAGACTATCACTTTGTTCAACATTTACAAGTTGAATCCATATCTTTGTATTGTGTGTTGTATTGCGTGTTTCAGCGGTGACTGCCTCTAATTATTGAAGATAACTGCTTCAATACTGCTTTGCTTCAATAACTGCTTTGCTAACAAACATTTATAGCATTAGAATTGCGGTTCATAAGAATGTCTGCTATGTAAGAAATAGACTAGTGCCAGTTCTGAGAAACACATCCCCAAAAGCAATGAGTGAATAGATTTCTGTTCCACACGGAATCGTGCTACAGGGCTTACAAAAGGCTTTGTGGCAAAGTAATATCTGAAACAGCAAAGCATGCTTCACCAAGTACGGTGACAACGATTTCAGGGCTGCCAGTCTGAGTTCTCTTACAAACTAACCATATGTTCAGCACTGACTAGCTTCAATAATGCAATGTCAGCATTCTGCTGAAGTTTACTTGCTGAAATTATTATACTTTAATTGTTGTGATTTTGCTTAAGAAGACATTCGCAGTTATCACGCACTTTTAATATCTTGTTAGTTTTGTAAATATTTGCCAATTATTTTTTCAGCCTATGATTCTGGTGATAGAGATATTCATTGAAGACCTAGTACATTGTATTTAATTATAAAGGTACTAGTCATTCGTACATTTTTGTCTTATGCAGTTGTTCTGCCCCACAGCTGTTTCTTGAAATCTGAAATAATCTACTCGCCTCCTTATCTTAGCATTGTACAGTGGAATCTGTGATTATGTCTTGTTTAAAATACTGCTGATAGACCAGATAGTTAGGCTATTTGTTAATTGTAAATTATAACAATGACAGTGTAGGACCATAACAGGATTGGTGTTGACTCACAACTGTGCCCAGCTACATCCACGCAGCTGTACCATACAATGTGCATGTGCTCAGAAGAGCTAAATGCCACAGATAAGTGGCCACCCAAGACTTTTAGTCGTTGAGTGTCACCTTTTAAGAGCAGATTATTCGCCAGATGTAAGTTATCCTCAGTAAATACATAAATCAGTTATGTGAGGTGTCTTATTTTAATGTTGCAAATGTGAAGTTCTTGTGATCTTGCTTGTTCTTATTTTGTTTCCTTTGTGAGCATGAGTGATGTAGGTTGCCTCAACACAAATTCTAAAAACTGTTTCTTCGTCACTGAAATTCACGAAGTTAATTTACACATAACTTTCCCAGTTACTAATATCGCAGGCTTCGAGTTCAATTTTCTTATGTTTGATATGTTTATCTACCAAGTTGTTTTGTCGTACAGTGAAACATATCCACCCATTGCACAGGGGGCACCCAAATTATGAATATCTGTTCTTTCTTTCTAACCTTGCTCTGGTGTTTTCTTAGTTTAGCATTGGTGCAATGGTCTGTCTGCACCTGCAAAAAAGTAGCAATGTGGCTGAATTTAAAGGTTGACGAAAGGATAAAAATACCAAGCCGTATATTGAAAAGTTTGCATACAATTAGAAAAAAATTCGACATCCCCCTATGGTGTGAGAGTTGCTTTTGGCATCAAATGAACTGCATAGAATAATTTCTAGAGTACACAACAAAGTAAAATTCACTCTAGATAGGATTGGCAGTGGAAAGTTCAGCACAGATAATGTTTTATTTCATGCACCATTAATGTGGCTTATCATCTGCTCCTGTTGTGTGGGAACACATACGTTGAGTAGACCAGCCTTCACACCAATGTTACCTTAAGGGACACCCGAGAAAGGTAGAAATAAAAAAACAGATATTTACACTTGGCTGCTTACTGTGCATTGTGTGGATGTTTTACTGTACAAAATACTGCTGGTAGTAGACAATCACAAAGACACAAGAATTTAAAATTAGTGTTATGTGTCAGTCAACCTTCTGTGACCTCGTGTGTCCATAGAAACCCTTTTTTTCTGTATGTGCCAAGCCATAGGGAGGCTTTATGTTAGTCAGTCATGCTTGCTAAGTTAAAAATCAGAACAAGAAAGATCACAAGAACTTTATATGAGTGACATGCAAATGTGGCACCTAGTGTAACTTAATGCATTTACTGAGAGTAAATTACAACTGGTAGCTAATCTGCTCTTACAGGGTGACTTGTGATGAGTAAAAGAAGCCTTCCTCACGTCTCTACTTTCTGTGTCTTTTGGCTCTTCATGCACCATGTGTATTGTATTGTTACAGCTGCATGTGTGCAGCTGGGGGGGGTACAGTTTAGTTATCACCTGGTCTGCTTCCTTCCTTGTCCTCGTCATTCATGTGCTATCTTTGTCGTAACAAAATACAGCTACCTGTGCTACATATTTTGCCAGTGTTTGCTTTATGGCAAGTCTTGTATTAGTGCTTATTGCAATCAGTGAAATTGTTGGTGTCTTAAAAAGCTTAGTCCTGAAAAAACGTATTTATGTCAACCTACATAAAAAGTTTAGCTTATATATTGCTGTGTTCTTTGTAATAATGTTGGTTAAGATTTTATGCACTATTGTAGATTGTATGAAAGAATAAAATTGATGCACAACTTTTTAATATGGTGCTTTTCAGATCAATTTTTAACTCAAGCTAAGAAACATGCATTAGTTGTGTGGGAAAAGTGCCAACAAGAGTACCATAAGGTAAGACAGCTGTTTTTACTGTTAAATTGGATTATCGATTGCCAACCAGTTGCTGTCTGCACTTTGTACTGCATGGATTATGTAATCTAAGTTGGGATATTGTTTTTATTACACTTCATTATCTGGTTCTCCTTTTTGCACCAGTGTAGCCCTTTGTTATATTTTATGTGTACGTTATTTGCATAAGAGGTTAAATCCTAAGTTCTAAATAAAGATACGTCTGAGAGAACAGTCAAATAGGTTTAGCTTAAGAACCTTTTGACATTATGAAATTATGACTTGTGTTGGGGTGAATTGAACTTTTGTATGAGTGACATACTATTTTGGGGCGTCATTATGGTTCAGAGTGACATTGCAGTGTCATGCAGCTGCAAGGGGCATATTGGGTGTTTCTTTAAAACTGTTTGTCTTGGTTGGCCATTGATTCCAGTTTAATAGTAAAGAGAACTGTCTTGTGTTCATGGTGATTCTCTGCTGACTGATACATTTGAGACTTCCAGAAGACAATAACAAAGAGTGATGGAATATTCACTTTTTGTTGCTAACCTGTCTTGTGCTTTTTGGCAGATTAGCTATGGATTCATTACTATTCTATGTTGTCTTTTCACGATAGTCACTTTGCACTGTCGGCAAAAGTTTTTGGTTCATATTGAAGAGCGGCTCGACACTGCCAGCCAAGAGTCGAATGACTTACATGGATTAGTTAGTTTACTCTGTTTGCAAGAGTCCTGCAACACGCACTAGGGGTAATGCGACACACACTAATGGAGTCAGCAGACTCCTCAAGAATGGTTACCTGACTCCTTCAGCAGTGGTCATGTGACCCTTTATCTTGAGTCGTCTGACTCATCTAGAATAGTTAAGACTCCCTCAGGAATAGTCATGTGACCTTTATCTTGAGTCGTCTGACTCACCTAGAATAGTTAAAGGACTCCCTCAGCAGTAGTCATGTGACCCTTTATCTTGAGTCGTCTGACTCATCTAGAAGAGTTAACAGACTCCCTCAGCAGCAGTCTGGCAACCCTCTTGAGAGGGTCCAGGAGACTACTAGAAAAGAGTGTGGAACACTACTGCGTGAAGAGTCAAGTAACCACCTTGTATACATCACAGATAGTCTTGGGACTCTCTGGCGAAAGAGAGTTCGGGTGTCTCCCCCAAAGTGTGTCATATATGTGACGAGTCCAGACTCCTCGAAAAGAGTAAGGGATACTCTTTTTTTTCTTAGTGTGTGCACTCACACTCACTGGCACTCACCTGCACTCGTACTCACCTGCACTCACACTCACTGGCACTCACTCACACTCACCTACACTCACACTCGCACTCACCTGCAATCACACTCACTGGCACTCACTTGCACTCACACTCACTTCCACTTAAACACACTGGCACTCACCTGCACTCATACTCACTGGCACTCACTCACACTCGCACTCACTTTCACTCACACTCACTGTGTGATGGGAAAACGACAAACGACAAACTAACTTGCCGGTGTTTCCAGTTGGGCCCAGGATCCTTTTATAATGACACGGCAGACGGGAGCTTGCTACACGAAACCCAGACTTTAAACAGACACGCTAACACGATACAGACGATTTACATACACATGTACGTGGGCTATAGTTCGGAAGTTGTCCTTCCTATAAAACACGTGCCTAGCACTCATGCGTCAGCACTCGGCCGTATGCATCGTCGTTGCGGTGCCCGTGACAGTGGTTGTGACGGTGGAGCGTCGTTGTGGCTACGCCGCTGCTGTCGCGCCGCACCTTGTCGCACCACGCCGCTCCTTGTCGCGACGTGGAAGCAGGAGAAAACAGCAGGCCGGTAGAGCACCAGGCCACTGCTGTAACTGGCCAGTAATGCCTGACCTGCAACGCCTCGGCTGCTGGAACGGCAGGCTCGGTCGGCGGACAGGTGCCTCAGGCGCCCCGGTGGCCAGCAGGAAGCACTGCACCAGGCCGCTATCACAGCAGGCCGCTGGTGCAGAGGAGAGTAGAGCCAAGAATTGTAGCGATATGGGCCTGTTGGTTGTACATCGGAAATAGTTTGAAGCGCAAATACACAGACACAAAAGAGCACATGAGACACAGACGAGCGCAAACTACCAACAAGGTTTATTGACCACCACACGTGTTTATACTATGTTCCCATTACCGCTGCACACGCGCACAGTGCCTTCTAAGAAAGGACAGCTCTTTATCGGACAGGTGTACAGAAGGAGTGCTGATACAGGCTGAGCCTAATGAAGATATCTTTTCCGCTTCTATTATCTCACGGGTGAGCCTATGGGCACTTCTGCCAACAACAGCACACTTTTCAAAAGGAGGTCTACATTGACAGGAACTGCAGTGCCTCGCCAACCAACCATCGCGTGCCGTTTTCTTTACGTTTAGCGCGTGTTCCTTCAAACGTTCATTCAAACATCTCTCCGTCTGCCCTATGTATTGCATGCCACATGTTAACGGGATAATGTAGACTACATTAGCAGTACAGTGAACAAAAGGGTCCTTGTGCTGCTTATTGCAGCCTCTTTGATTACGAACGTACCTCTGATTGGAGAATTTAATGAGCTTTTGTGGTGCCGAAAACACAACATTAACTTTCGAGCGGCCTGCAATCTTTTTGATACTATGTGACAGCCCATAAATATAAGGGATGACAGCCACTTTCTGATGCGTGTTGGGGGATGAAACCTGTGATCGATTAATCTCCATGCGCTATCTTCGGAGCAAAGATTCTGCAACAGAGCACTGCACATGCAACGGGTATCCAGCTTGTAACAATCGCTCCACCTGGTAGCGAGATGCAGGAAGCGAGATGGTAGCGAGATGCAGGATGAGATGCAGGAAAATGCGCTTGTTGTTCTCGAGACGTTTAAAGACTGCTTTAAGTCCCTTGAATTGACGCATGAAATGCCCCGTAACAGTACTCTTAAGTTTCTTGACACTAAGATTGTTTTTAGATCGGTCAAAATCTGTTGGTGCTATGAACCGCGAAGTAATAAGCCGATTTTTGCCCTATGCCTCGGCACATTCTAAACTGGTTAAAAGTGGAATCATCAATTGATGTTTTTTGAATGCAGTTAGGAAATCGTGTTCGCATCAGATGCAATCAAGTCTTCGCTACCAGGTGGAGCGATTGTTAAAAGCTGGATACCCGTTGCATGTGCAGTGCTCTGTTGCAGAATCTTTGCTTCGAAGATTGCGCATGGAGATTAATCGATCACAGGTTTCATCCCGCAACACGCATCAGAAAGTGGCTGTCATCCCTTATATTCATGGGCTGTCACATAATATCAAAAAGATGGCAGGCCGCTCGAAAGTTAATGTTGTGTTTTCGGCACCACAAAAGCTCATTAAATTCTGCAATCAGAGGTACGTTCGTAATCAAAGAGGCAGCAATAAACAGCACAAAGACCCTTTTGTTCACTGCACTACTAATATAGTCTACAGTATCCCGCTAATATGTGGCATGCAATACATATGGCAGACGGGGAGATGTTTGAATGAACGTTTGAAGGAACACGCGCTAGACGTAAAGAAAACGGCACGCGATGGTTGGTTGGCGATGCACTGCAGTTCCTTTCAATGTAGACCTCTTTTTGAAAAGTGTGCTGTTGTCAGCAGCAGTGACCATAGGCTCACCTGTGAGATAATAGAAGCTGAAAAGATGTCTTCATTAGGCTCAGCCTGTATCACCACTCCTTCTGTACACCTGTCCGATAAAGAGCAGTCCTTTCTTAGAAGGCTCTGTGCGCATGTGCAGCGGTAATGGGAACACGTGTGGTGGTCAATAAACCTTGTTGGTAGTTTGTGCTCGTCTGTGTCTCATGTGCTCTTTTGTGTCTGTGTATTTGCGCTTCAAACTATTTCCGGTAGAGCCAAGAGCCGGATCTACGACCAGGTCCGCACGGTAGCAGGACACCCGGTCGCCAGTCCTCGGGCTCACTCAGCAGGCTGGTAGCTTAGGCGTCCCGGTCCCAGCAGGAAGCACTGCACCAGGAAGCTATCACAGCAGGTCGCTGGTGCGCAGGAAAGCCCAGTCACGAACTGGATCCCCGACCAGGTCGGCACGGTAGCAGGATACCCTGTCGCCGGTACCCGAGCCTGGAGCCGCCGTTTTGCGAGCTGATGTTCGAGACTGCCGCTCGCTCTCACGCTCTGCGTGCTCTCGTGTCGCTTCGTTCGTGGCACGTGTCGTCATCTTCCACTACCATCATCACCAATCCTCTTCTTGTAGCCACATCACAATCATCATTCCAAGCAGGTCTTCTCGCCACCGCACGCCACTATCCACATCATCACACACTGCCACTCACCTGCACTCACACTCGCTGGCACTCACTTACACTCGCACTCACCTGTACTCACATTCACTGGCACTCACTCGCACTCACGTGCACTCACACTAACTGGCACTCACTCACGCTCGCACTCACCTGTACTCACACTCACTGGCACCCGCAGGGGCGTCTGCACAAGCAGGCGTTTGGTGAGTTGCGCCACCACGTACCCGAGCACACGAGGGTTGGGCCCTCCCGCGTGTAGCCGTGCGCGGCTTAGCCGTATCCGGGCAAAAGAGGATCCTGGGGGTTGAGCCAATGCCGGGTGTTTGGACCTTTATGGCCCCCCAGCGGAGGCAACACACCTTTTTGGCCTCGGCTTCACGTAGACGGCACCCCCGGACTGACCCACCCGGGGGAAATCGGCTGGTCGCGTTCTCCTATCCCCCTCTCTGACCTTTTTTCTTTCCTATCTCCTTTCTTTACTCTCCTGTCTCCTCTTCTCTTCTGTTACTTCTACATTTTCGTAGGTGGCTTGGGTTAACCTTGTGTATGTGCCCTCTCTTGGGTACATTATATTGGGTTATAGCAGCAATGCACGGCTGGCGTCTGCAGCCTTACACGTTAAGTACTGCAGCGTCCCCTAGTTGGGCTCCGTGGTGGGTGGATGCCATTGCCGCAGAAATAAACGAAAATAATGTGGGAACGCCTGCATTTACCCGATTACTTGATCGTCACCCTCACAAGAGGGACGCACCGAAGAACTATTAAGCCTATTCAAACCTAGAGAAATTTTTCCTCGTTTCCATGTTGTTCACAGTGAAAAAACAGAGAAACCAGCTAGAACCGTATCAGCTTTTCTAGTTGCAAAAGGCCTGACTGAAGCCCTTGGCCCTGGTTATAAGGTCACCAAAATGGCGAGCGGGGACCTCCTCCGTGAGATCCGTGATAAAGAGCAGCACAGTAAAATGAAAAAGCTTGTGACATTTGGCGACATACCTGTTACCGTTTCACCGCATCGGTCTACGAACGCAGCGCGTGGAGTAGTGTCTGATGCAGATCTCATTGACTTGTCTGAAACCGAACTATTGGAGGGCTGGAAAGAGCAAAATGTAACCAACGTACAGCGTATCATTATCACACGAGACAATAAAGAAATTCCTACAAAACACCTGATCCTTACCATTGCCACTTGCGATCTGCCACAAACAATAGAAACCGGATACACAAAGATAGCTGTCAGACCATATATACCTAATCCAAGACGATGTTTCCAATGTCAAAGATTTGGCCACGGCTCGCAGAGCTGCCGTGGTAGACTCACATGTGCGAAATGTGGAGTCCAAGGTCACGCCTTATATAACTGCGAAGCGACACCTCACTGTGTAAACTGTGATGGTGAACATCCAGCTTACTCCAGATCCTGTCCTAACTGGAAAAAAGAAAAAGAAATTATCACTCTCAAAGTGCGCGAGAATATCTCTTTCAAAGAAGCGCGTAAAAGGTGCTCACCATTCCACAGCACAACGTATGCCATGTGACGCGTCAGGGGGCAGCGTCGCACCGGCCTCCACCACTTGTCCGGCCTGCGCACAGCGAGCGGTCGGCTGTGGCGCCCCCCGTCCCGGTGGTGGCAGCAGTCGAATCTGCTCCACCCACCCAGCCACAGAGGCCCGCTACCCCAGGTACGTCGGGTCTCAAGACCAAGCCTCACCAAGCGAGGTCTGAAAACGAACAAGCAGCCCGCACGTGCGGGCATCCAGTGCCTCCCAGGAGGCGATGGAAACAACACCGGTACCTTTGGTGCCAAAGAACCGGCGTGGCTCTCTCGAGCACGCCAAAACAAACAAAAAACCCATAACAGGGCCGGACGACGGTCCTGTTACCTAAGACACTAGACACCTGAACACAGAACACTCCTCTCTTCAATAAGATGGCGGTACAAATTATTCATTGGAATGCCCGTGGCATTCTAAGCAACTTAGACGACATCAGGGAAATAATACAAGAATTTAATCCTAGGCGGTTCTGTGTTCAGGAAACACACTTAAAAACATCAAATACAAATTTCCTAACACACTATACATTATTCCGCAAAGATCGCGATGATGGTCACACCGCGTCAGGCGGCGTGGCCATTATAGCGAAGAGGTCAGTTGCTTGCCAACACCTCCATCTTCAAACAAATCTAGAGGCAGTAGCAATTAGGGCAATACTGTTTGACAGGCTGGTGACAGTCTGTTCATTGTACGTACCACCTGAACATCGTTTGCAACTTAGAGAACTTGAAACACTTGTTAATCAGCTCCCTGAACCATTCATTTTAACAGGAGATCTGAACGCCCATAACACGATGTGGGGCGACTTGCGCTGCGACGCAAGAGGGCGTACTGTAGAAGACTTCCTTTTATGTTCTGGTGTGGTTCTGCTGAATAAAAAAGAACCCACCTTCTACAGCGCCACACGTAAGACATACTCTTCAATAGATTTAACCATAGCTTGTCCAACTCTGATGCCATACCTTGACTGGAAGATCATAAAAAAAACCTTATGGAAGTGACCACTTCCCTATTGTTTTAAACCAAACAAAACAAGCTGGCTGCCCTCCACAGGTTCCCCGATGGAAAACCGACTCTTCGAACTGGGAACTGTTTCAAAAGATAACGTACTTGCAATGGCATGATTTAGTTTCCTTTAATATAGATGAAGCTGTGGAATATTTGACAGGTTTTATCATTGACGCCGCTGAAAAAAGCATAAAACAAACTAACGGACTTGCTAATAAACGTCGCATACCTTGGAGGAATCAGGAATGTAAAGAGGCACGGAAAAAACAAAATAAAGCTTGGGGCCAACTCCGCGTCTCCCCAACTGCGGAAAATCTCACTAATTTCAAGCAGGCAAAATCACAGGGCAGGAGAATACGTCGACGTGCTAAGCGGGCTAGTTTGGAAAGGTACATAAGTAGCATCAATTCTTACAAGGATGAGAGTAAGGTGTGGAACAGAGTGAACAAATGAAAACGCCGGGAAACACAACCACTTCCCTTAGTAAACACTCAAGGTGACAGCATGAAAGATCAGGCAGATTTCCTGGGCGAGCATTTTGAAAGTATTTCTAGTACATCCCATTATGAGCCAACTTTCTTAAAGTTCAAGGAACACGCAGAGCGGGAGCGCCTCAAACGAAAGTGCGCAACAGAAGTGCCTTACAAACGTCCGTTTAGTCTCGCAGAACTCAAGGCTTCTCTCAGTTCTTGCAGCAACTCAGCACCAGGTGGTGACCGTATAATATACGAAATGATCAACAACCTGCACTCAGAAACATTAAACACGCTTCTGTGTCTTTACAATACCATGTGGTCATCTGGACATATTCCATCCTCATGGAAAGAAGCCATTATCATCCCAATTTATAAACAAGGCAAGGACCATGCATTAGCCAGCAGCTATAGGCCAATAGCACTAACAAGCTGTATGTGCAAGTTATATGAAAAAATGGTGAACCAGCGTCTAATCTATTATCTGGAAAGCAACCGTCTACTTGACGCCTTCCAATGTGGTTTCAGGGAAGGTAGGTCAACAATAGACCACCTAGTTCGCATTGAGGGAAACATTAGAGACGCTTATATACACAAACAATTCTTTTTATCTGTATTTCTCGACTTCGAGAAAGCCTATGACACAACATGGCGATTCGGAATCCTTCGAGACCTATCTGGAATGGGTGTACGCGGCAACATGTTAAACATGATAGAAAGTTACTTGTCTAACCGCACATTCCGCGTTAGAGTGGGCAATTCCCTGTCCAGAAGTTTCCCTCAAGAGACTGGTGTGCCACAAGGGGGCGTGCTTAGTTGCACCCTCTTCTTTGTGAAAATGAATTCCCTTCACAAAGCCATACCATCCTCTATGTTTTACTCAGTATATGTCGATGTTGTGCAGATAGGATTTAAGTCTTGTAACTTTGCAATATGAGAACGTCAGGTTCAGCTCAGACTGAACAAAGTTTCAAAATGGGCAAATGAAATGGTTTTAAGCTAAACCCCCTCAAAAGCTCTTGTGTACTTTTCTCTAGAAAGAGAGGCTTAATACAAGATCCTGATATTATGCTCCACGGACAACACATACCAATCAACACTGAGCATAAATTCTTAGGCATTATAATCGACTCAAAACTGACATTCATTCCTCACTTCAAGTATATCAAAACTAAGTGCCTGAAAACAATGAACATCGTTAAAATACTGTCACACACAACATGGGGTAGCGACAGGAAATGCCTCATGAACCTCTACAGGAGCCTTGTACGATCGCGTTTAGACTACGGCGCGGTAGCGTATCACTCTGCTGCCCCCAGTGTACTCAAGATGCTGGACCCTGTGCATCATCTTGGTATCCGCCTTGTCACCGGTGCCTTCAGGACAAGCCCTGTTCAAAGCCTCTATGTCGAATCGAACGAATGGTCCCTTGATCTACAACGGTCGTATTCTACTTTTTAATTACTTTCTAAAAGTACATACTGATAAAGACCATCCTTGTTATTCTATCATCAACGATATGACCTCTGCAACACTTTTTCATAACAAGCCTGCAGCGAGAGAGCTATTCTCGCTCCGTGTGAGGAGGCTGAGTGAAGAAATGGACGTTCCGCTTTTTGAAAATCGCCTAACGGCTCCTGCTAAGCCGTTACCGCCGTGGTTGTGGCGCATCATTCACTGTGACACGTCATTTTGGAGGTAACGAAGCACGCTCGAGAGGCCGACATTCGTATGCATTTTGTAGAGTTACAATTTAAGTACTCGTGCCCAGAATATTACACAGATGCATCTAAATCACATGCCGGCGTATCATATGCAGCCGTCGACCCATCCTATTCGGAGTCAGATGTTCTTCACCATCATACAAGCATCTTTAAAGCAGAGGCGTATGCACTATGGTGCGCTGCGAAACACATCAAGCAGTTAAAACTACATAAGGTGGTCATATACACAGACTCGTTAAGCGTCGTTAAAACATTGATGTCATGCAGCAAACATAGAAATCCAGAAATTGCAGATCTTTTCTCTCTTCTATGTACTATTTATGCCTCTGGCCAACATGTAACGGTATGCTGGGTTCCTGGGCACAGAGGTTTCGAAGATAACGTGCTAGCAGACCGAATGGCAACTTCCTTAGATACAAAATCTTGCAACACGTCCATAGCTGTTCAAGTTATAGACCTGAAGCCATATTTGCGGAACAAACTCAGAACCTACTGGCAACATGAGTGGGACGCTGAAATCCTTAATAAGCTCCACGTGGTTAAGCCACATTTAGGGTATTGGCTATCACTGACCAACTCGAGACGAAGTGATGTCCTATTCTGTCGTCTCAGAATAGGGCACACTTATAGTACACATAGTTTTTTGTTGACTGGCGGTGAACCTCCAATGTGTAGTAGATGTGGGGACACACTCAGTGTTCAGCATGTCTTCCTGGAATGTCGCGAAGCACAAGCCGAGAGAAAAAGACACTTCCCTTTAGCATATAGGCAGTGTATACCACTTGACTTGGCACTGTTTCTAGGCAGAGAACCGCTATTCGACATGAAATCCGTTTCAGTATCCTTAAATTACGTCCATACGCTCAACGTATTCTGCCCAAGAAATTCGTAGCACTGCCTCCTGCGAGAGGCCGCTGTTGCGATGTCAACCTTCGTTTATAGCACATGCCTCGGGCCCCTTGTACTCACGGTACCTGGTGAGGCTGTTCTGCTACTCATCAACAATCACTTTTTCATTTTTAAATACATGTTAAGTTATCACAACCTTCTTCCACCTTTCAACTCATAGCATACGCCACTTCAGTCACTATCATTATTTTATTAGCTATATGTTTTACGCCATTTACAGCGACAGTGTTTAGGCCCCTTTACAGCCATGTCACATCAACGATGAGAAACTCATTGCCCGCGTCATAACAGCTCATCGATTACATTACTACTTGTCATGGCGCTCTTTGGCCATACCTGGCCCTTGCGCCATAAAACACCACACATCATCACACTCACTAGCACTCACTCGCACTCACCTGCACTCACACTCACTGGCACTCACTCGCACTCACACTCACTGGCACTCACTCGCACTCACCTTCACTCACATTCACTGGTTACTCCCTCGCACTCTATACCGCTCACAATTCGTTTATGTTCATAACGAAGCTTCCAATTTCGCACCTGATGCATCGGAAGTGCGCCAAGGCAGTGTTTTGGACCCAGTTTTATTTTAATAAACATAAAAGGGAAGGCAAACATAAACATTTGCCTTCCCGATTACGTGATAACATCCGTCTATTCGTTGACTGTTGTATTTTGCACCGCGAAATTAATCACAGTGATAATCACCATTTACAAATTTCTGCCTTTTCTTGATGTCAGGAGTGGCTGATGACTCCAAATGCCCAAAAATCTGTAACGCTAACAGTAAGTAGAAAGAAACAGATATCTGAGTTTACTTACTTTATTAATGACACACATCTCACTTGTGCATTTTAACGTAAATATTTAGTTGTCACTTTAACATACGCTCTCCGACAGAGAAGCCATCTTAACAAAATAACCTCAAGTGGAAATCAATGTACATGCTGAGCACTGAAACGACTCTTCTTTCTAAGAAAACACCGTCGTCTTGCGCCCCCTGATACAAATTTCCTGGCCTACAAAATGCTTGTTCGACCAGTGCTGGAGCACACCAATATTGTTTGGTTTCCGTACACAAAAGAAGTCATTGCAAGAATGGAAGGGGTGCAAAGGGAGGCAATAAGGTTCTGTTTTAACAAATACAAGTTAACGGATTCATTGACATAATTATGAAAGAGAGCTGGTTTATTAATACTGCAAAGTAGAGCAAAGCTAGCACGACTAAAGTTTCCGTTTCAATTTATTCATGGTGACATAACCATTGACGTATCCGTGATATTATGAAAGAGAGCTGGTTTATTAATACTGCAAAGTAGAGCAAAGCTAGCACGACTAAAGTTTCCTTTTCAATTTATTCATGGTGACATAACCATTGACGTATACGTGCTAAGTTCTTCGAAGCGTTCTAGGTCAATACGCCAGAAACTCTCGAACACCTAAAGAATACACCTTTAACTCAAATTGCTTTAAATGTTCATATTTCCTTAAAACAATTAGAGAATGAATGAATTTACTCGTTCCGTTACTAACGCTTTATCTTTAAATAACTTCTTCATAACTTCGAGTGGCCGCCAACTTGGAACAGCGTTCGCTCGGAGTTTGCCCCTCGCTGATCATCGAGGAGGGAACGGCAGGCAGACAAGACGACGTAAAACAAACTGGTTTAATACATAGCTACGGGCGAGCGAACATCCAGAAACAGAGCGACTAGTGCATGGCAGTAACTGCAAAAAAGTTAAGAAGCTTATTTCTTATCTATAGTGCAGGGCGCTCACTCTGTATATCCCGTCTGGTGTTCTGTCTTCACAGCACTGAGTCTGGAACAAACAATGTCAATTCGTCTTTATGCTTTTGAGTTGTAGTAGTAGTAGTAGTAGTAGTAGTAGTAGTAGTAGTAGTAGTAGTAGTAGTAGTAGTAGTAGTAGTAGAGGTTGTAGATAGGAAGGGTGCGTATTTCTGCAGCCCTTGTAGGGAGCACAGCTCAGCATCTGAGGGGCGGGGAATGGGTGGCAGAAAGTAGAGGACGCATTGGCATTATTGACCGTTTTCGCGGAGCAGTTGGTTTTAGAGAAACGAGATGGCGCTCACGGCGGCTAGCCGTACGTGTCCTGAGCGACCGCGCACGAATACGAAACCATTACTGTTTCTACCTTGGGGGGGAGGAGGAGGGGCGGAGCGGGTAGCGAGCCGGCCAAGTCGGTATAATATAAACACATACAGAAAAAAAGGAGCTGCTATAGAGAGGAGGAGGTGCCGCGCGGCTTCTGTTTCTGTTGCCATGACAACGTAAACAACCATGTGCGCCGCCATTTTTATACAGTATCGCCCGCCTGTAAGGGCCGCTAGCGTCGAAAAGAGCGGCTGCACTAACTTGACCAATGGGAGTCATGCGCAGGTTCGCACGGCGGTCTGGAGCATGAGACACGGTCTGGTCCAACCAGGAACGCAGGCGCAAGACAGGACCATAAATGGGCACAACGGTCTCATACGCGCTCCTGCAAGAACCCGGCACAAACTTGTCGGGTCGGCAGACGGGCAAAAGGGGTAAGCGTTCAAAGGAGGAGTAGGCGCCGTTCGTACACACACGCACGCGCACATACCGCTCGCGTGACTTCCAACGGTCATGTCTTGACGACTCGTCGGCGCCTCCGTAATGCCGACGAACCTTACGTATCACGGCCCTTTGGTCTGCAACGGTCTGGAAACGTCTTCAGATTAAAGCCCCTATATTGACCCTTTTCGCGGACCAGTTTGTTTTAGAGAAACGAGATGGCGCTCACGGCGGCGCGCCATGCCTCTCCTCAGCGACCGCGCACGAATACGAAACCATTACCGCTTCTACCTTGCTTCTGTGCGATCAGCTGTCCGAAATGCAACTGAGTTTTCGCTAACACACTGTGCTCCAATCATGCTAGATTGAATCATGTGGATTGAAGACGTGTGCAGTAGTTGGCTGCAAAAATAGTGACTGGCATGTTAAGGAACAGCTAGAATGAATCTGTGTGGCCAAGTTCGCGGACCGCTGCTGCAACTGTCCGAACGTGTTACCGGCACTTCGTGATGTACGGCTTTCCTCGAGGATACAGAAATTTGCTAATCCGCCAGCCTTGTATCGCTAAGCTTCAAAGAAAGTGCTTCATCCCCAGAACGTTGTCAAGAGTGAGTACCACTCGTTAAACAATGACAAAGGGAGTAGCGCCGCTTCCTGTCATAGTAAGTTTCGCGCACGTTATCTGTACACATCTGTCCCAAATGGCAGGAAAACTTACGCCCACTTTATCGCCGACGTATCAAGAATGAGTGAGTGGGTGCACACTTGAATATATGCGCACTGTATACGCACAATAAATGACTGACTACACCTATGGCGCACGAATGGTCGAAGCTGAATGTTTCCTGACGGTCCACAAGAGTAAGCGAGTTACTAGCTGTAATATATATTTGGCTACAAGGTATTACAATGTACAAAACAGCTATGTTTTAAGCCTTGTACGCAGCAAGAACAAATCTATTGGAACTGAGCACACCCGCGAGCGATTAGGCAGAAAATAATCAGATAGTGGCCGCACCGAGGAACTTCACTGAGTCAGAAACTGACAAGCCAGTGCTTCAAAATATTTGCCGAATAACGAACACAGAGCAAAACGTGCTAATCCTGACTGAATTCATAATCGGAAAGCTTGGATAGCTTGGAATACATATTTAGCCCTGCTTATAGACCAAGCAGCATATATGCTGCTTGCGCCGTTTGCACATAGCTTAATCAGCTCCGAAAGCGCTCTTGCATGTTCTCTGAACCTGTGATCAAGGCTTCGTGTCGTCCACCTAGTCACCGTCCACGATATCTCCGAAAACAGATGTTTTCAAAGCCGCGCCGGCCTCATACACTTCCATAGTAAACAAGGAGGCAACGGAGGCAGTTGAGGCAAGCAATGGCCGCGTCACCACGTGATCAAACATGGCAGCGCCCACGGGATCGCCGCGAAAAGGGTCAATATAAAAAGTAGCGCCATCCACTTCCCTCCTCCTCCGTTCCACTATCGCGCTCGGCGCGACCAGTGCGATCGAGGCGCGATATCGACAGTGGCGCCGCCTGTGTCGCGCCTGCCGTGGCACACGTAGGGTGCCTCGATGCCCAGCGCCGCCGTCCAGGGTGGAGACAACCCCGCTGGCGCCGCCATATTGTGTCACACGAGCTGAGACTCAGCTACGCTTGCGTTCATAAAGTGTTACTCGCGGCGCGCTTCCAAGTGCTTTGCCTTGATGAGGATTTTTTTATCGGTGTCCCATCTGCATATCTTTATAACCAATAGCCGTTAACTCGTCGAAGGTCGAAGACGTAAATGTATGGCGCCGGGAACATGCCCCACGTTGCCTAATTCAATCACATTTAATATGCCGTGTGTATGTTTAAAATACGCACTATTTTTTTTGCGCTTCGATGCTTGGTATATAAGGTTTGCGACCCCTTGTGTGTGGAAGTTTTTCTTTTTCGCTGTTGTATTTTGGTTTACACGTCACGCCTCCTTTACCGTAGCCAGCCACTCGCGCACGGCGGTTAGTTTCCCTTGCGTTGCGCGTGCTCTTCGCGTTCGTTGCAATTATTTGACGATATCTACGCGCAATTTTTGCTTTTTTTTGCCCACAAAACTGTGTGCTGACAGGATTAAGCTGGTGTAAAAATAACTGCGATGTGAAAATAAGGTTTAGTTAGTGCTGTAGAGAAAAATGCAACGTAACTTGTCTGTGTCATTCTTGCGTAGTACACACAAGAAATCAAACGATGCACAAAATACATTTACTTATAATGTCTAGTACAATCGATCATGAACGAGATATGTACATGAAAAATTATATGTACTGTGTGGCGCCTGAAGGTTATGTTGAAAGACGAGATAAAAAAATTAATTCGCAAGGTAGGCTCGACACACAATTCGGGACAGAGAGAGTTTTTTTTATTTATTCATTACATGGGGGGGGGGTTCAAGTGAGTACATCAACCTTATTACACACAATATAAATCGAAAACAAGAATGCAAACAAGAAAACGCAACCGCGGGTAATATTAATTAAGATATCCAGCCAGAATACATACATCAGCTACCATCGAATACGTCGCATCAGCCAAACACATCGATGGCGAGTACAGAACATTTCATAAATAACCATTAGAACACTGATAACTACATTGAAAAAATAAACAACACTGCATACATATCACGTACAAAAACCGTAAATGAAACTAAGACAGTCAAATACAGATTAGCAATGTTTTTCACTTCGAAAATATAGTCCATGATGATGTAGGGCTGTTGACTTTAACAGACGGCGCCCATCCTGTCGATTTCCCTCGTACTGGTCCTCTTCAAAGTGTTTCTAAGTACAGGTAAAACAACAAAAGTGATTATTGATATGAAAAGTTGCCTTGTAAATACAGAGAACCCATTACAGTGCTTAAAAATAAATTTTAGCAGAAGCAATGCTGTATTACCTCGCTTCACACGTTTCGAAGAAATGCACAGGCTACAACAGACACCATGCCAGAAAGCGCCGAAACATTTTGGTCCCATGATGCCCCTTAACTCTACTACACCTGGGCATACCGTGCACAGGCATTTAAAGACCGTCACAGTACCCACTACGATAGGGAACGAGCACGAATGAACATCGGCTTACGATCACCACGCTACAAATATGTACAAGTCTAAAAAATCAGCTATGTAACGTAACACCCTGAGGTCCGCAAGATATCTCCTGAGAAATCAGCGAAAATCACAATGTTTCGCTTACCACGTACAAAACAGCCGCTCTCCCCAGACGAAGCACTGCATTCTTTAGTCCCAAATAACCAGTACCGAAAAACGAAAAAAAAAATAAACAAGAGACACACACGATGTGTGCTTCCCGTGAAAAAGGAAAATAGGTGGCTTACGTGACGATTCGTAGCTAATGTAAGACTATTTCGCGGCTAAGCATCTTCGTCAGTCCTTAAAATAAGGGTACAGACTGCGCCCATCAAAACGAAAAAAGCCTATGCGACGCGCGCTCGCAAACCATACGCTACTCAGACAGCATCGGTGCAGTGCTTACTTAGTTCGTGAGCGAACGTAGGTAGGTAAGCGAGGATCAGAGAATACTTTCTTATTTAAATGAAAAACACGGTGCGGTAGTCTAAACATTCTTGACACTTACCTCGCAAATGCAGGAGTTATCCGTTGCCTTCCAGTGATCGCGCTTTACTTGGGCTTCCCATCTCTTCCGTCGCTCTGGGTCCCGGGGGAAGCGAAAACAACGCAGTCCTTTACGCGTCGATCCGGCGCACATGGGAACACAACAGCCCGTCACGTCGACACGATGCACTTGATAGCTTATCAGTCATGCGGCTGAACACTGTCTAGCAAGTAGAAACGTCCGCGAAGCATCCGCGCGCACTGTGCCTCGAACTCAGCACCGGCACTAAGCAATCGCAACGGCTCGCTGTGACACAATATGGCGTCGCAACGAGAAAGCGGCGGCGCGGGGGCGGTCAAAGGTTGGCACCACCCTGAACGGCGGCGCTGGCATCGAGGCACCCTAGGCAGACGACAGCTAACGCGCTACCAGAGGAAATCCGAGGAAAACTTCGATCGCGCCCTGCGGAGACGTTTTTGAGGCGCGATTTTGCTTCGTCAGTCAGTAACTGGTCTTAATAATGCCGTTTTGGAAGTAGCAACGCGACGATGCGAGACGGCGCAAATATCAAGTGTGCAGCAAGCGTTTGCGCACGCCGGATGGTAAACAAAAAAAGCCTTTTGCCCTCGCCTTGTCGGTTGCGGCAACTTAAGGCGCAGCAGCATGCCATCACAACGAAGTTCTTGTCCATAACACGTTTGATCCGTTTGTGCGTACAGCACTTTCGTCGCACAGGCCCGAGAATGGCAGTCGGAGAGCGCTGGAAAGAAAAAAAAATATACAAAAGCGCGACGCGAACTTCCACGTGACACGGATTGGCCAATGGGGGAGCGGAGAAGGCTGTGGCGACAGGAGGCGGCTAAGAGAGGGCGAGGAGGAAGCGCCGGGGTGAGCGCGGTGGCGGCAAGATCTAAGAATGGCGCTACTTTTATAAATATAGGGGCTTTAGCCTTACCCAGACAGAACTTTTGTTTCCACGTGATACATGCTTTACTTCAGATGCCTGATTTTTTTTATATCTGCGCTTTGCGCTCGCGCTAACGGTTGCCACAGGAGCGCAGTGTAACATTAGCTATGGTGGAAATGAATGGACATGCGGAGCAGTTTCCGTGAACATTTCTTAAAAAGCTGTATCGGGATTTTTTATTGAATAATCTGGTCGCATAATTGCGCATCCAGCCATTTTCGTGATTTCTATTGTTTTTACTCATACCAAGCTTATTGCTACTAATAATTTCATGTATTAGTTCTGCTAGTGTTTTAGCGCTTTCCATGTATAAATTACTTGGTTGTGCTTCTTTTGTATTTATATGTACGCTCTCTCTGCAACGATCTCGTGATCGGCAGTATTCATAACATAAAAAATAATCGCTACGCGACTTCTGTTCGCCTGCTTGAGCGCATTTGAACTGCGCTTTTTTCGCTGCAGGAAATAAAATACTTTCCCACCTTTGTCCCGCCTAACAACGAGAAGGATTCTGCGGAAGAGCCATTCGCACAATAAATGCCGAGAACACGACAGAACTATAAACTACAGCAATGTAGTACGTGCAAGTTTGGCAGGGCTGGAGAAAGCGACCTGGCTTCAAAACGCTTCCGAGTTGCAGCAGACAGCAAGCACAATGTGACAAAAAAAAGGGAAGATAGTCTGCTGAAATGCATTAACTCACATGCTTCACGCAAGTCAACAGCGCTCTCTCATTGTTTCTAAAGTATCACACAATATAAAATATAATCTACGCCAAAATCGCAAGAAAGACCTGAAAGGTTCTTGGAAACCACCGAGTGCACGTATGCAACCTTAGCCACGGTGAAAACCCATGCGCAAACCGCAGAGCTTATTTGATGTCTCAACTCCCATAACTCTGTGAAAGCGGGTTCACGCCTCCCCAGCAAGCGCCGAAACTGGGAGGGCGAGTGACGAGAGGAGTTTAGGATGAGGAGATATGTCTCTGTGCTTAGTTTTTTTTTTTTCAGCTCTGAAGAAAGTAGTGAATTGGAACATTTTGCAGATTTTATTTCACTGTGCTACCAAAGCAGTTTTGGGGAGAAGTATATCAAACATGGTGACTAGCCCAGAATACCTGTTTTCCTAGAATTTGCAACAGTAGACACGTTAAATTGAGCGTAATAAAATCGGCTGGCTATTGGCTTTTGTGCTTGTGCTATCTTTTGAGATTATCCTTGAGGTTTGCCAAGCGCCATTACATATGAAAAGTAGCACTGCTAGGCTCGTGGACAGGGGATCGTTCCCCTGCCGCGGTCCCCATATCGGCCCACTTTTCGATGGGGGCCGAATGCCAGAACCCCAGGTGCTCAAAGTTAATCCGGAGTGCGCTACTGCGGCGTGCCTGTTAATCACGTTGTAGTTTTGACAAGTAAAACCTCGGAAATTATTATTATATTTGAGAAGCTCGCTGAATCATGTGTAATTCATGCACCATAAATGCCAAAATTTTGAAATACTTTTAAAGGCCATTTTTTAAAAATAATTCTGGTTAATAAACGTATGAGGACGTGATCTCCAATTCTCCTTCAAAAACATTCCATTATTTCATTACCTGAGCGTTCTGATTTATTGAGCAGTGCAAAAACTAATTCAAAGAGAAAGCCATTTTTAAAATATAACCGCACCACGAAGTGTGCGAGCTCTTTACAACGCAGTTGGGCATGTTCGACAAACATTTCGGGGAAGAAGGCTGACGGGACTGTTTCCACGTGTTTACTCCTGGCGAAGCTGTTCATCTGAAGTATCCCTGTTCCCCACAAGCACAACTGCAGTTAAGCGTTATGGGTCCGCTTGTACTGCAACATAACTCACGACTTAATGCCAGGGATTCCAGGAACAAAAAGCATTTATCTTGCCTTCAAATTCCGGAAAGATTGAATCACAGCTTTTGTGGCATAAGCGGCGTCACAACAGCTTTGAAGTCTCCGTCGAAGATATACCAGTGTGCTTGATTCCTTAGCGCCATGGCACCGCTTTCTTAAACCCCGCGCGGCGGAGACCACGGTATCAGGCGCGAGACGGGCGGTGAACAGACCAAGCACTGCTGTTCCAGGCTTCCAGCGAATGTTTCCTAGACGCCAGAGGCGTTTGCCTGTGATTTCACCTCTCGCATTGGAACTGCGATTCGCTGTGTTTTGACAAGTTCAAAATCTCGCTGCATCTGCCATCAAATATGCTTTCGAAATGGTGCACTCCAAAACTACCAAAGGTTAATGCTGGGGGTGTGTCGGAATGCGGTCACTATGAAGGGTATACTAGGTTCTTTATTTTATTACGCGACTCGGCATCAAGCCCCTTTAAAAATGCAGCCGATTTCCCCCAAGTATCATCTAGCGTCGGCTGGACTACGAGAGGTAAAGCATCCGTCACTTCGATGACGCCGTCTCGGCCCCTAGGCAATAAAGTGAACTGGCCGCAGTTTCCCAGAAGCGTGTCCTCGGGGTGGCAACATAGCCACGGGCAGCTGCAATGTGAGAAGCATGGTTACATGCGATCAGCTCTCGCTTCTAGTAAAAAATACACGGCAAAAGCCGTGTGTGAGCTGTTTAACATTTCAACTGCAGAGGATGTCGTCTCCGGGGTGCGGAGTTTGGGAAAACGTCATGATAGCACCCAGAGCTCCAGCTAACCGATATATCTTGGTCAGATTCCATGAGCATGTCATGTAGCACCCTCCTATACGAGTGTGTGTGTGTGTCTACATGTGTGCGTGAATATATATGCATACAAAGTAGTGCAAGATATGTGGGATTGGTCGGGAGTTGAACCCCTCCTCCCTTCCACCCCCCCTAGCTAGCCCCCTCTTTTGCTACGCCTACGATCACCGGCAAATTACTTAGTCGAGTTCCAGCGGCGTGCACGTCAGCCCGAGTCGTCAAGATGGCTATCTGGTTTTGTTTCTCGTGGAGCCATAGTAATGACGAAGAGAGCAATAGTGGTGCTGATGCAGCTGCGCGACTTAAGTGAGAAAGACGATGACCCAATTCTCGCTTTGCCGACGTTCAACTCTGGTCACTTCACTGTTTTTAATAAATACCGTTACAGCCCCAACCTCTCTGTGCCCATCTCTCTGTCATTGACATTAGACGCGTGCATGTTTGCCGCCTATGCTCGCTAAGCTCCCCTTCGGTCGGATTGAGCCAAGAGAGCAGGAAATAGAGGGACAGATTGACTGTCCGTATACTTAGTCAACCACTTAACGCCGAAACAATGATGATATATGTTGTTTTCTGGCGCAAGGGCCAGCTATGGCCAAAGAGCGCCAAGACGTGGTGTACTGAGTGAGCAATGGTATGATCAATGACAGTGGGTAGGTGTAGGGTGGCTGTAAAGGGGCCTAAAATCCTGCGCACTAAAGGTGCGTAAAATACAAAATTAATAAGATCATGACAATGATGTGATAGGGCGCAATGAAAATGGTATAAAAAAATCTGTGAGCGATACAAGGCACTGCTGCCTCACAGAGACCCTTAGAAGCAAGAGCCTGGAGGAGAGTGCATTTCAAAATGCTGTCGCAGCAGCGTCCTCTGAAAGAGGACCCTGCTACGAATCTCTCGGGCGAAGAACTTGCAAAATGTCGATGTCGTTTAAAAAGGCTAAAACTGAGTCGTGCTGAAATACCGGGTCATTAGCTAAAAACATCGCTGGGTGAAGGGGTATGTTCTCTCTATAGGCTTGAACAAAGTGTTTCTTTCTTTCAGGTTCTATTAATGGACACTGTACTAGGATGTGAAGTACAGTAAGTGCTTCCCCGCATCTAGTACAGGTTGGGGGTTCGCCTCCAGACAGCAGGTAATTATGCGTGCTGTAAGTGTGTCCTATTCTGAGCCTACAGAATAGGACATCATTTCTTCTAGATTTCGTGGTCGATGGCCAGTTTCCTAAATGGGGCTTAATTAAATGGAGCTTGTTATGAGTCTGGCCGTCCCACAAACGCTGCCAATGGACTCGAAGTCTCTTGCGTAGATATGGCTTCATATCATGAACAGGGACGGGCATAGATGTGTTGCCAGCTTTTGCCTCGACGGATGTGGCAAGCTGGTCTGCCAGTACATTTCCCTCGATGTCTCGGTGTCCTGGCACCCAGCACACCACAACATGCTGCCCAGATGCATAAATACTACATATGAATGAATAAAGCGATACTATTATGGGATTTTTGTGCCTTTTAAGAGATTTTAAAGCTTTTACTACGCTCAGCGAGTCTGTGTAGATGATTGCTTTGGGTATTTTCGAGTCCTTGATATGTTTAAGAGCCGACAGTATTGCATAAGCCTCTGCTGTAAAAATGCTCGTTTGTGGGTGCAGGGCGTCGGCATCTGAAAATGATGGGCCAACCGCTGCATAAGAGACGCCAGCATGAGACTTTGATGCATCGGTGTAAAATTCCGGACAGGAGTATTTATGCTGCAGTTCAAGGAAGTGCATTCGAATGTGTGCAACGGGGGCGTGCTTCGTAACATGTAAAAAGGACAAATCACACTCTACAATCTGCCACTGCCACGGTGCGACCTGTATAGTGGGTGTCATTAGACGATGTTCAAAAAGTGGGACATCCATTTCCTCAGCCAGACTTCTCACACGCAACGAGAAGGGCTCTCTTACTGCAGGGCGGTTATGAAAGAGGTGGGAGCTGGACAAATCATTTACGGTGGAATATGAAGGATGTTCACTGTTTGCGTTCACTCTAAGGAAATATATGAAAGCTGTGTAGGTCCTCTGCAAGTGGAGTGACCACTCATTGGATTCCACGTAAAGGCTTTCTACAGGGCTTGTCCTAAAGGCACCTGTAGACAAGCGAATACCTAGATGGTGGATGGGGTCCAGCATCTTCAACGCGGTTGGGGTGGCTGACTGATAAATTATGGCCCCGTAGTCTAGGCGTGTTCGTATGAGGCTTTTATACACGTTTAAGAGACATTTTTTATCGCTACCCCATGTAGTGTGTGACAACACTTTTAAAATATTCATTGTTTTCATGCACTTGTTTTTTAGATATTTTAGGTGTGGTATGAATGTCAGCTTTGTGTCAAGAATTATGCCTAAGAATTTATGTTCCGTTTTTACAGGTAGACTCTGTCCTTGCAGGTGAATGTCGGGGTCGGGGTACAGTCCTCTCTTTCGAGAAAAAAGGACGCAGGTGCTCTTTTGTGGATTTAGGCAGAACCCATTCTCGTCTGCCCATTTAGCCACCTTGTTCAGACCAAGCTGAACCTGCCGCTCACAGATGGCAAGGTTGCACGATTTAAATCCAATCTGTACATCATCGACGTACGTTGAATAGAACATGTTGCGTGGGATGCATAGACGCAAGGAATTCATTTTTATAATAAAGAGAGTGCAACTGAGCACCCCACCCTGCGGCACTCCGGTTTCCTGCACAAAAGGTCGTGATAAAGCATTGCCAACTCGAACACGGAATGTGCGATTCAGCAGATAACTTTCAATCACATTTAGCATATTACCACGTATACCAAAGTGGGAGAGGTCTCTCAGTATCCCAAACCGCCATGTGGTGTCGTAGGCCTTTTCCATGTCTAGGAATACAGACAGAAAGAACTGTTTGTGAACAAAAGCTTCGCGTATCTGCGCCTCAATACGTATCAAATGGTCAGTGGTGGATCGACCCTCGCGAAAACCGCACTGGTATGGGTCAAGTAGTTTGTTTGATTCTAGGAAATGTAGTAGGCGACGGTTTATCATTTTTTCGAAGACTTTGCAGAGACAGCTAGTTAGTGCTATAGGCCGGTAACTCGAAACAGACGATGGATCCTTGCCCTGTTTCAGGATAGGGATCACTATGGCCTCTTTCCAGGCAGACGGGATCTCACCGGAAGACCATACAGTGTTGTAGAGGGAAAGGAGGGTTTTCTGTGTTTCATGGGGAAGGTGCTTCAGCATTTCATATATTACACGGTCAGCTCCTGGAGCAGAATTATTGCAGCAGTTTAGTGATGCCTGTAGCTCAGCTAATCTTAATGGCTCGTTATATGGCTCATGTTTTTTGCATTTTCGTTCCAGCTTCTGTCCTTCTATTCTGGCTTTGTAACGTTTAAACGTTTCGGAATAGTGCGATGAGCTGGACACTAGTTGAAAATGTGCGCCCAGGAGGTTCGCTTGGTCTTCCAAGCTGTCGCCCTGTGTGCTTACCAAAAGGAGTGAATATGTTTGTCGTCCTCTTACCTTATTTACCCTGTTCCAGACTTTGGATTCATCTGTATACGAGTTTATACCTGATAAAAACTTCTGCCAGCTCTCTCTTCTGGCCTGTCGGCGCGTTCTCCTGCCTTCGGACTTTACCTTCTTAAAATTCATAAGATTCTCCGCAGTAGGAGAATCACGTAACAACCCCCACGCTTTGTTCTGTTTCTTACGAGCGTTCCTACATTCGTCGTTCCACCATGGGATACGGCGTTTGCATGCCACACCACTTATTTCGGATATGAATTTAGAGGCGGCATCAATTATGAAGGTAGTGAAATACTCAACAGCAGCATCAATTCCTAACGAAGAGATGTCAGCCCAGGAGATGCTACTAGTAAGAGTGCGAAATTTCTCCTAATCGGCTGTACCAACTTTCAATCGAGGGGCTTGTGGTGAAGACTCATTTACTTTGGTTGTTGTAAGTAGTATTGGGAAATGATCGCTCCCGTAAGGATTTTTGATAACTTCCCATTTAAGTTCAGAAAATAGAGACGGGGAAGCTATGCTAAGGTCAATAGAAGAAAAGGTTCTGTTTGCGATACAGTAAAACGTAGGTTCCTTCTTATTCAGGAGACACGCGCCAGAGGAGAAAAGAAATTGTTCAACAAGACGACCTCGCGCATCGATACGAGAGTCGCCCTACAGACTACTGTGCGCATTGAGATCGCCAAGAACAAGATAAGGTTCTGGCAATTCGTCTATAAAGGACTGAAATTCATGTTTGTGTAAGTGGTAATGTGGGGGTATGTAAAGCGAGCAAATGGTTATGAGTTTGTTTAGAAGAACAAGTCGAACTGCCACTGCTTCAAGGGGCGTTTGTAGCTGCAAACGTTGACATGCTATGTTTTTGTGAATCACAATGGCAACGCCTCCTGATGATGCGAAAGCATCATCGCGATATTTACGAAACGTAACATACTGTCGGAGAAAGTTCGTATGTTTTGATTTTAAGTGCGTTTCCTGTACACACAGCACTTTCGGATTGTGTTGGTAAAGAAGTTCTTGGATATCGTCCAGGTTCCTAAGAAGGCCTCTTACGTTCCACTGCATAATTTTCGTGTCCATAATGAAGTTAATTAAATTGGTGCTGTGTGTACGAAATGAAACGTGTTTTAGCCTACAGAGCCGTTTGCGGCCCTGTAATTTTGGTTTTGTCTTTTCTAGAGCGGTCCAAAGAATTTGGCCGCTCTTTAGGTGCTGGCTGCACCACTTTGCTTGGAGTAGTGTCCATAGCCTCTTGCGAAGCGCTGGACACTCGCTCTAACGAGCGATGTGTACGTCGTGTAGCCTTCGCCTCGAGGGACGAAGGCTGTGGCCTCACCAGCCCGGAGGCCGATGGGTCCTCCTTAGCCTCTGAGCTGCGATGGCTGCTGCCAGCGCTAGTGGAGGCCTCGGGTGTGACCGATTTCGAGAGGGGCAGGGCAGCCTTAGCTGCTCCCACCATGGGGGCGGGTGGCAGTCCCCTCAGTACGCTGCGCGTGCCTTGGGCGACCGCCGGGGTCCGTCGTGATGCTGCCCCCTGTTGCACCACTTCGGCAAAAGAAGTTTTCATTGAGAATGAAGGTGAAAGACGCTGTCGTGCTTCCCTGAAACTGATGTTCTCTTTGACTTTGATAGTGATTATCTCTTTTTCTTTCTTCCAGGCTGCGCAAGATCTGGAATATGCGGGGTGGTTGCCATCGCAGTTCGCGCAATGGGCCTCAGCAGTACATTCATCAGCAGAGTGATCTTTTGTAGCGCATTTCGCACAAGTTAGTTGTCCTCGGCAGCTTTGAGAGGCATGGCCAAACCTCTGACATTTGTAGCAGCGTCGTGGATTTGGAATGTAAG
Organism: Dermacentor silvarum; assembly: GCF_013339745.2. Lineage (NCBI taxonomy): Eukaryota > Metazoa > Arthropoda > Arachnida > Ixodida > Ixodidae > Dermacentor > Dermacentor silvarum. The sequence goes on from NC_051154.1 coordinate 408,530,740, forward strand.
GTCTTACACGCAGTTTGAGGTAGCCTGTTTCTATTGCATCCGGGAGTGTGCTAGAGCCAAATGTAAGTACTATGTGTTTGGTTGGTAATTCTTTGTTGTCGCGCCTGATTTTTATGCGTTGTACATTTATAACGTTTTCTTCTTTCCATCCATTCAGGAGTTCTTCGTCAGTCAAATCCATGAGGTCGTTGTCTGAAACCACACCCTTGACGGTGTTCATTGTTCGGTGTGCGCTGACAGATATGGCTTTATCACCAAATGCCACCAGGTTTGTGAGTTTCTCGTACTGCATTTTGCTTTTTACTTCAATCAGAAGGTCACCACTAGCCATCTTGGTGGCTTTGTAGCCACTTCCAATGACCTCAGTGAGACATTTTGACACTAAGAAGGGTGAGATGTTTATCGCTTTTTTGTCAGTGTTTTCACAATGAATCACGTGGAAACGTGGGAAAGTTTCAGTGGTCTTTGCGAAGAAGTTCAGGGATTCATCGGTGCGCCCTCTTTTAAAAAGAGGGCGATCAGGGAGTTTGGGGTATGAGGATGCCATACAGATTAAAATGATTTCGGCAGCGGTGCCAGCCGCCCACCGTGGAGCCCAACAAGGGGACGCGACAGGGTTGTTATGAACAAGACCTGCCAACGCCAGCTGTACACAACCACTATAACCAAATATGATATAACCAAGGTTGGCTATCTCACACAAGGTTAACCCTAGCTGCCTGGAAAATCAGAAGTTCAGAAGTGAGAAGGAGACAGGAAAGATTCAAAGTGAGAGAAAAAGACGAAGGATTGAAGAGGAGGACAGGAAAAGGCAACTACCGATTTCCCCCGGGTGGGTCAGTCCGGGGGTGCCGTCTACGTGAAGCCGAGGCCAAAGAGGTGTGTTGCCTCTGCCGAGGGGCCTTAAAGGTCCAAACACCCGGCTTCGGCTCAACCCCCAGGATCCCCTTTTCCCCGGACACGGCTAAGCCACGCACGGTTAAACGCGGGAGGGTCCGACCCTCATGTGCTCGGGTCCGTGGTGTCGCAACACACCAAACGCCTGCTGACGCAGACGCCCCTGCGGGGAACGCCGAAACAAGTACAAAGGGGAGAACAAAGCGGTATCTATCATTGCATCTTCGCTTTTTCTCCATGTATGCGAGCGTGCATGTCTGTTACCCTGTGCTAACTTGGCTAGTCCCTCTTCCGCTCTGCCTGTTTATATAAGGAGCCTGTACGTGTACGTTTAAGAGGGAAGGAGGAAGAAAATGAACCATTCCACCCTCTGAAGGCGGATGACCAGCGAAGGTGTAGCAAATCACATGGTATTAAGCGTATTTACTCAGTGGAAGTAATGGCAAAATTTTCCGGTCATGATTTGGATATGTTTGCCATCAGCGGTTCAGCCCATACATATTCCTTGGCGTATTAAAGAAAATGTCGCAGTTTCGCCCGAAGGGCGTAGCTTAGATTGAGATAGCAAATTAGTAGAGATTATACTAAGCAAGGATAGTAGTTTAATGGGCCTTATAAACTTGTAAACATTCGCCTACTAACTAAACAGACAAGCACGGTGTCACGCACGCACAGGTAAACATGAACGCATCTCGCTCGATGACCGCGGAAACTCGCTGTCAGAACGCTGGAGTGAGGAGGCGCAGCTATAGACTAGAATTCAGAGCCATTCTCGGGCGCCGCCATTTTCTCGCTACGGTGGCGCCGCGGTGCGAGCATTGGCTGTGGACTGCGGGCACCGCGAATCGCTGCACTCGCGGAAGTAGGAGCGTTGGCAACAAATTTTTCTTCAAGCGGACCGTTGACGCTTAAAATTGCTAAGCGCGTGCTCATTTCACTTCTGCATTATGTACGCATGATAAACTCAGTAGAACACACGTCGGATCGAGCGCACGCTTGCCTTTTCTAAAGTTTCGCGGTATCATGGTCGCAATGAGGGCGACGCATTTTCGTTGGCGGAAAACGTATGCATTGGTTTCCACGCGTCGTAAAGCGAGATATTCTGTTATCTTCAGTGTTCTGGCAAGTGCCCGCCATGGTGTAAAATAATTAATGCCAATAAGGATGCTATAGCTGCAAGTAACGTCTCTGTGCGCTGTCACAGAACCTTTGCTGTGACATGGCACTGCGTTGTGGCGAAGCTTTTGTTGTTGACAAAAGTAAAAATTACAAGGACTAAAACTATGGATTTCATTCGTACCTCGACAAACTTATCTAAACAGGGTAGCGGTTTTCGAAATGCGTTTCACACCTCGTGTAAAGTTAGTGAGTCAAGGATGCGATGAAAGTAACAACATTGCCGCGAAGCACTGTTTGCTTTCTTTTGACCCGCCTCTGAAAGCTTCTCTAATAGCCTCGTTGGCTACGCGATACGTGACCAAAGCCCGCTTGCATGAACACTCTAATTTTTTAAAATTAGCGTAGCTTGCACTGGAGGCGCTATGTTAAAGAGACAGCAGAGCTGATGGGCATCTAGCTATTCGGGCTTTTATTTATTTATTTAAAAATACCCTATGGGCCATATGGCATTAAAGAGGGGAGTGGTTACAGAGTAGTAAAGAAAGACAAATCAAACAAACCAGTGTAGTGAGTTCTGGTAATACAATAATTATCCTGATTTTACAATGTTAGCTAATGTTTAGCGAAAACGTTTGTTATCGGTGATGGCTACGATACTTGAGGGAAGGTGGTTCCATTCCAGCGATGTACGGGGGATGAAAGACTGAAAGAAAAACTTCGTGTGACATGAATCAATTCCCACCGTAATGCGATGATCGACGCGGTTTGAAATGTATTGAGGCCGCATTATCAAGTCGTCGTGAAGCGTGGTGTGATGGAAAATTTTATGAAATAGCGGTAGACGGGCGACTTTGCGGCGGTTAGCTAACGGAATAAGTGCTAGGTTAGTTTTCATTGAGGTTATACTCGCGGTATGGTCATAGTTAGAAAGAATGAAACGGGTAGAGTTATTTTGTACTAGTTCAAGTGAGGTAATGAGATTAACGTGACTGGGATCCCATATTGCAGATGCATATTCAAGTTTCGAGCGTATTAGAGTCTTATAAAGGTGTAGTTTTAAAGTAGGCGGTGTTTTCGAAAAGTTGCGCCGTAAGTACCCGATCATGCGATTAGCATTGTTAATGACGTACTCTATATGAATGGTCCAAGTTATTCGTAATGTGCACACCGAGATATTTATATGACATAACGAAATCTAAGGTAACGTTGTTAAGATGATAGGTGCTAGGAGTAGAATTAGATCTGGATACGCGCATTATTTTACATTTCTTAATATTTAATTCCATCATCCACTTCCTGCACCAGTCAACTACATTAGCCAGATCAGATTGGAGTGTTAAATTATCATCAGAGCTGTTAATTTCCCGGAAGATAACACAATCATCTGCGAACAGATGTATGTTAGAGGATATTGTAACAGTTAGGTCATCAATATAGATAAGAAATAATAGTGTTCCCAGCACAGACCCTTGTGGTACACCTGATTGTACTTCAGTAAGTGGAGAGTTATGACCGTTAGCAGTGACGAATTGGAAACGGTTTGTAAGGAAATGCTCTATCCATTTTAAAAGGTTAGGGTCGATATTTAGTAAGCTCAGTTTAAAAAGTAGTAGATTATGGAATACTTTATGAAATGCTTTACTAAAATCCAAGAAGACACAGTCAGCGCAGGATGAGCGATCCAGGATACGATGCAGCTGATGGGTGAAGGATACTAGTTGAGTTTCGCAGGAATATGATTTTCTAAAGCCACGCTGTGCTGTAGTGAAGTATGAGTTAGGCTCTAGAAAATTTGCCAGATTGGTGAAAACTACTTGCTCTAACAGTTTACAACAACTGCTTGTAAGGGATATGGGTCGATAGTTAAGAGGTGAGTTTCTGGGGCCGGATTTAAAGATTGGAACCACCTTCCCAATTTTCCATTCCTTTGGAAGCTCACATGAGTTCAGGGATTGTTGGAAAATTTTTGCCAGTTTCATGGAGCTAAAGAGGCTAGTGCTTTTAAGGAATTTATTCTTAATGCAATCGAAACCAGGTGATGAATGATACGGCAAGCTATCTATTAGCTTGTTAATTCCAGGTACTTCAACAATTACAGGATGCATTGGTAAGTATTTGGGCTAGGCTAAGCACTACGGTTTGCACTACGAAGGCTAAGCCTTCGGTTTGCAGATGACATTGTCCTATTGAGCAACAATGGAGAGGAATTACAACAAATGATTGAGGACCTTAACCGAGAAAGTGCAAGAATTGGGTTGAAGATGAATATGCAGAAGACAAAGATAATGTTCAATAGCCTGGCAAGGGAACAAGAATTCAGGATCGCCAGTCAGCCTCTAGAGTCTGTAAAGGAATATGTTTATCTAAGTCAATTACTTACAGGGGACCCTGATCATGAGAAAGAAATTTACAGAAGAATAAAATTGGGTTGGAGTGCATACGGCAGGTATTGCGAAATCCTGACTGGGAGCTTACCACAGTCGTTGAAACGAAAAGTGTACAATCATTGCATTCTACCGGTGCTAACATATGGGGCAGAAACTTGGAGGTTAACAAAGAAGCTCGAGAACAAGTTAAGGACCGCACAAAGAGCGATGGAACGAAAAATCTTAAGAGTAACGTTAAGAGACAGGAAGAGAGCGGTGTGGATCAGAGAACAAACGGGGGTAGACGATATTCTAGTTGACATTAAGCGGAAGAAATGGAGCTGGGCAGGCCATGTAATGCGTAGGATGAATAACCGGTGGACCATTAGGGTTACAGAATGGGTACCAAGAGAAGGGAAGCGCAGTCGAGGACGGCAGAAAGTCAGGTGGGATGATGAGGTTAGGAAATTCGCAGGCGCAAGTTGGAATACGCTAGCGCAAGACAGATGTAATTGGAGATCGCAGGGAGAGGCCTTCGTCCTGCAGTGGAGATAAATATGGGCTGATGATGATGATGATGAAGCACTACCAAGTCATCCCCAGCATTTTCCAGAATTTTTTCTTATTGATCGATTATCGATTAGCCATTCATTGGTTATCGATTGGCTATCGCAAAGTATTGGCCACGTATTTCGGCTAGGCTAAGCACTACCAAATCATCCCCAGCATTTCCTGGAATTTATTATTTGTCGATTATCGATTAGCTATTGATTGGCTATCGACTGGCTAGCGCAAAGTATTGGCCACGTTTTTGGGCTAGGCTAAGCACTACCAAGTAAACTGCAGCATTTTCGAAAATTTATTCATAATCGATCGATAATTGATTAGCTATTGACTGGCTATCGCAAGGTATTGGCCACGTTTTTGGGCTAGGCTAAGCACTACCAAGTCATCCCCAGCATTTTCCAGAATTTATTGATTATTGATTGATTATCGATTACCTGTCGATTGGCTACGCGAGGTATTGGCCACGTATTTGGGCTAGGCAAGCACTACCACACGGGGTTTTACATGTAGCGAAAGCCTACCATTCGGTAATGTATAACCTAATGTGTAACTTAATGTATAACTCAAATTATGACTAAATTTGCACCAGGCTTTCGCCTTCAAGTGTTACAAAGACTGTAACGCCGAGCGGAATCTTTAAATATTGGCGCTCGCCACATTACTATGGCACAATGCCGCCCTGACGAGTAGCTTTTGTACATCGTTGCTACTCACTCAAACCGTGAGTAGCAACGACACATACAAGCGCCACGCACAAATAAACACACGCTAGTCCGCGGATACCCGCAGTCCACGCCGAGAGGTGGCGCCTGGTGTCGAGAGTATTGGAGCGCGCCCGCAGCCTGCGTGCGAGGCTAAAACAATCTGTTCTATAGACGGTTTTCAGCAGCTGCGCACGGGCACGGCCATGTTTGATCACGTGATTGCGCCGGCATGACTGGCCTTGTGTTGAAGGCCAGCGAAGGAGCCGTACTGCTGTAGTCGTGGGCGACGGTGCGGCAAGCGGCGTTGTTTCGGGTCCACCGATGGACAGCGGCTGGATCGACGACACAAAGCTCTGGCCCATGGTTCAACGATCATGTAAGTGAACCATTGTTTGTCATTTTAACGTTGTATGTGCTTCCGCCGGAGCGCTCTGGCGCTCGATCATCGTGCATGCGCGTCGCTCGTTCGCGCCGAGCGATTCGAGCTCATGGAGGCTTCTTGTGCGGCGTTCACGTCAGTTCGCTAGTTCTTTTTCTTTTTGTGGTTAGTGCGGTGTACTTAAGCTACGATCTGAGCTGTTTGAAGTAGTTGCCCAGCCTCTCGCGCTTTGCTTGACGGCCTCGAATGTGTATGCTTGAGCGCCGAGTGAAAAATCCGTGTCCGCTTGTGTGTTGACGTCTCGCTCGCTGGTATTTTAGCTTCCCACATACGTTGAGGTAAGCGTTTGCCTCGATACTGGTGCACTGATCTCTGCAGAATTATTCACCAGTGTGGCGGGCACGCAATAGTTTCGCGTAGTTGACTTCGGAGCGGCAGATTGTGTTTGTTGGATGTACTAACTGAATACCCCCGAACGGGTGTTGTTTCATAGTAAAACCCCTGTCACACGGGCACGTTCGATCGCAATTGAGCCTCGATCCGAATCCAGTCGGTCGTGATCCGCAAATCGTAATCGAAGTGTCCGATTTCGGTCGGAGACCGACGTAAGCAGCTTCTAGCTCAGTGTGACAGAAAACGAGGTACAACGAGAAAGAAAGAGATCCGAAGAAATAACGCTCTAAAAAAGCCGTTTTATTTTTTATGCACGTATAATTTTGAAAATCTGTGTGCTGCGTCGACGCCATGCACGTAGTTCTGAGATTTGCAGACAATCAGAATCGGCGGACGTGGCACGTCGTTTACCTAAAATACCGAATGAAAAAGTAATTTTTCTGAAAATTGATTTGTACGTACCTTTACTACATATAAGGCACGTTTATTATTTGCTTCAGACTTAGTTACACTTAAAGCGTTAGAGCCCAAACAACACGATCCTGGTCCTTGGACTGTGTAGTAGCGATCATTTTCGATTGCGATCGAAAGTCCGAGCCGAAAGTCCGAGTCCGAGCCGGAGTCGATCGCGATGGAAAGGGACCATGTGACAGGGGCATAACTTTGGCTAGCTGTAACTCAAGCGTTTTATAAATGAGAGCTCCCGTTTCAACTTTTTAAACTCTTCATAGGAGAGCAACACCAGCCTAGTAATCAAATATATATTAATTATTGAAACTCCAGAACTATAATTTATAAATCCAAACGATGATTTTAATATCAGACTGTATCTATCGTGTTATTTTAGTTCTTTCAAACATCTGCAGATGTCTTGAGGAGTAAATAAAGAATCAGCGTTCTTTCATTGCCATTTTTTTTTCATTCCCGCAGTACATACAAATGTTTCTCCCCTGTTTCAGTTGTCTACGACTACATGGTCAAGGCAATCGACCAAGATGGGAAGCCTGCACAGGACTACAGGGGATTTGCAGAGGGCATCAACCTTTTAGTGGCAATGTTGGGAAAGCTTTGTGTCAATCCATGGATGGCATCTGTAGCATAAAGCTGTGTTCCAAGCTGCAGTGTTGGGTAGGGATAGTCCTTGGTTGGATGCCCATCGACAAAGTGAATAGAACATACCTGAAAGAAAAGGGTGATTCATGTAATATTTACAATGGTCTGCTTTTATTTGAACATAAAAATAAAGGAGTCCACATAAATAAAAAGCACGCACATGGGTAACGCATGCAGTTCTTATTGCAAACTGACACAAATGTGAAAAAAGGCAATAGCAATGTACTGCCAATGCCTTTTCCATAATCACAAATAATGTCATAATTTCATAGTGTCAAATAATGCTACAATTTCACGATGTCAAAAGAGGCTATGAAAATTAAATAATATATATAATATATATATTCAGATGCGCTTTGGGGGAACCCTGAAAGACACAAGGCAGAAGGAAACAGCTCATTTGTAGTTACCACTACTTTAAAACGCAGCTTATCAGATAATGTCAAACTGGTGAGTTTGAAATTATTTACTTTTATTTTCATGATTTCTCTTGACATCACGAAATTGTGACATTATTGTATATCACTTTACGATAAACACGCAAACAACGCTTCTAGCGTTGTTTGAAACAATAATTTTGTGCTACAGTGTCAACACAGCTAGCTTTCGCACACCTGTTGCTGGCCACAAACAACGCCAGGTCTACGTTCTGATCACACCGTGCATCCGATACAGCAGCGAAACCAACATATGTAAAATCAGACGCGCAGGCAGGAATTCGTCAAGCTTAACGATTTAAATATGCGATTCAGATAGCACTTTTCCAATCTTTTCTGCAGGAGTTCTCACCGCGACAACTAGTACGCCTTAAGTGGCACCGATCCCGGCGCATATACGCACGTGGCGTGTAATTTCGCTTAAGGATAAACATCACTGATAGCAGGTGACTGTTCCAATACGATATCGCTAATGCTTGTGTTCTGCCACTAAAACACCGCACGGTGACCTTAATGTACAGCAAGCGCAAGATGGGCAGCTTATACACTATTCCGCAAGCCGAGCGCGTTCGCTCATTCGGTACTATGATCTGCCACTTACTTTTGCCGATGTGCCTTAATTGAAGTTCTTTCTCTGTAGGTTCGCTATCCAGAATTGCCGGGTGAGCTTGTTTTTCTCTCCTTGAGGAAATCGGTACATGGAAAACGGCCTCGGGCACGGGCAGTCTTGATGCAGCTGTGGCGCGTGTATTTCACACACCGACGTGTTCCACAGCTTAATGTCGCCATCACAGTTTTTGCATCCGACCACAGCACACGTTTTCCCTCTTAATCTCCACATGGAGAAGAATATTGTTCGACGTTTGACAAACTGCGCTTGTTAAACGCCGCTGGCTACGCTTTCGCGACTGAGCAATGGTAGTTTCGTTTGCGCGCCCAAGGCCAGAGATGTCCAACACGCGCGGCGCTCCGGTGGCGCCATCTGATTTCAGTTGCACAAACAGGCTGCTGCAAATCGTCTATAGCCGCAAGCGAATTGACCTTCGTGCCACCTCTACTAAACTAAACTTCGAAAACACAGCGCATACGAAGTTACCGGCTCTAGTTGAACATTGTTCACGTCGCAAATTGCTTTGGAGAGGAGTCCCGCGCGGGCGGGCTTTTGTTTCCACGTCTCAGATCGCTTTCGAGATACGACTCGTACGCGGCTGCCGCCGACGTAAAACGACCCTCCCCCCCCCCCCCCCCCCCCCGTGCCTGACGCACGACAGAAGCAGCGTGCATCCGCTCCGCCTTTCCCCTGGCGCGCGCGAGATTATGCAGCAAGCGTCTGACCTTCGCAAGCTTTCTCTTCCAACTGAGAAACACCGCCGGCATGCGGCGACGATGTTTATACGGAACCTCACAACGACGTCCACGACCACGGCAGAAGTTCGCTTGGGGTCTCCATATAATTGCTATCGCAATATAATATATCCGCTCATTTCATTATACATTGTCTCACTCATGCCTGAACCTTGGATTATTACGACCTTAGTGAGTGGTTTCTACCTTGGTGTGCACAATCTGCTAGCGCGATAAGTCATCACCGCGAGTGAGCTTGTAAACACAACGTTCCTTCATTTTTCCGCAAGCAAGGTGAACCGATATCACCTCTTCTTATCGTTCAAGCACTCACCACGTTCAGACTCACTTCCACTCACAAGCACTCACTCATGTTCGCACTCACCTGCACTCACACTCACACTCACCTCTATACACCGAGAAGCACTCACCACGTTCACACTCACAGCACTCAGTCACGTTCACACTCAGCTCCACTCCCACTCATTGGCTCTCACCTCCACTCACGCTCATTGGCACTCACCTCCACTCACACTCACTGGCACTCACCTCCACTCACTCACCTGCACGTACACTCACTGGCACACACTCACCTCCACTCACCCTCATTGGCACTCATTGGCACTCACTCGCACTCACCTCCACTCACACTCACTGGCACTCACTCTCACTCGCACTCACTTCCACTCACACTCACTGGCACTCCTCATACAACGATAGGACGCAACACATCAAGGAAAAAATACACTGACTGGCACTCACTCGCACTCGCTTCCACTCACAGTCACTGGCACTCACTCGCACTTTCACTCACGCCTTTGAAATGAGTGTGAGTGAGTGTGAGTGAGTGCACTCATGAGTGAGTGCGCCGACCTATGTCACTCTTTAGCCACTAGGGCAAGCTAAAGCCCCTATATTTATAAAAGTAGCGCCATTCTTAGATCTTGCCGCCACCGCGCTCACCCCGGCGCTTCCTCCTCGCCCTCTCTTAGCCGCCTCCTGTCGCCCCAGCCTCCTCCGCTCCCCCATTGGCCAATCCGTGTCACGTGGAAGTTGGCGTCGCGCTTTTGTATATTTTTTTTCTTTCCAGCGTGCTCCGACTGGCATTCTCGGGCCTGTGCGACGAAAGTGCTGTACGCACTAACGGATCAAACGTGTTAGGGACAAGAACTTCGTTGTGATGGCATGCTGCTGCGCCTTAAGTTGCCGCAACCGACAAGGCGAGGGCAAAAGGCTTTTTTTGTTCACCATCCGACGTGCGCAACGCTTGCTGCACACTTGATATTTGCGCCGTCTCACATCGTCGCGTTGCTACTTCCAAAACGGCATTATTAAGACCAGTTACTGACTGACGAAGCAAAATCACGCGTCAAAAACGTGTCCGCAGGGCGCGATCGAAGTTTTCCTCGGATTTCCTCTGGTAGCGCGTTAGCTGTCGTCTGCCAGGGCAGGCCCGACGCAGGCGGCGCCACTGTCGATATCGCGCCTCGATTGCGCTGGTCGCGCCGAGCGTGATAGTGGAACGGAGGAGGAGGGAAGTGGATGGCGCTACGTTTCTTATATAGGGGCTTTAGGGCAAGCTACCCCGATTTTTTTAAGCATTTCCACGTGCTTCGACCATGAAACACCGCAGCCAATGACAACGCCGAGGAGGTGGTGGGTAAGATATGGAAGGAAATTGCCACTGATAATCGGATATCGACACATAAGCTTCCGCGAGAACGCTATTGCAGCGCGCATATCTGGGGCCAATTGCAGTCCTTGGCACCGCAGGTACTGAGACGACAAAAAACAGCTCGCTGCAATCTTGCATGAATTTGCGGGCGCATGACTGCGGACGCCCCATATTCACCTCTCGTATAGTAGATATTGACACGTATACATGTTTATCTTTCACCGGTGGCCGCTTTCCACCGGCTAACAAATGTTATCGTTATCGCTCGGCGCAGGGCGTGCCTGTATCGGAGGTTTCTAGAACGTTATCGATGCTTCTTTCCGTTGCCTGTTTTCCCCGACGCTTATGTTATCTGATTGTGTGACCGACGCGAATTGTCTAGAACTTTCTGGAAGACACGCGGGCATCAGGGATTAATCTGGAACCTTCGATGACTCACGTATAAAAGCCGACGCGCTTCGCCGCTGATCAGCTTTCGACGACCGCCGGCTGTGTTCACCGCTTTCGTTGTGCTTCGAGTGTAGCTTGCTTTTGTGGGCACAGGTTCGCCCAATAATTAGTTTCGTCATACACAGTTTTACGACTGTTTACTTCAGCGTCACTACTACGTGTCAATATGATACAGGGGCGTAGCCGGGGGGGGGGGGGCTGATGGGGCTTCAGCAACCCCCCACCCCCCCCCCCCCCCACCCTAACAAATGTTTCCGTGCCGGCATGCACCGCCGACCAAACCTGCCACCGAATCATTCTGGATTCTGTCTACAATGTTTTTTTTACGCTCGAAAAGACATTTCGGCACGAACATTGCGAACTCGGGCTGGATTTCGTGGCAACGCCCTTACACCTGGAGTCACGTAACGCAAGGAGCCCCATCCGAGCACAAACTTTCAAGGGCTTTTCGATAACGAGTGGGTGCGTTGCGGCATCTCGCAGCGGCCGCGGAAACTACGGAGCGCATGGATTTCAATTACGAAACTTTATGGGTATAAAGTTCTCATAAACTTTTGACGCGAAAGGTGCACTGACATTTCCAAATGCGTGCTTCAGTTTTTCAATTCTGGAACATTATGGGGTTAACGCTCTTATAAACTTGGGCCAACATGCGTGCACTGGAGGCCTCGTGTCCAAGCCGTTCCAGAAATGAAAGCACGCGCTCGCAATCTTCCACACACTCGAAAATACTAAATATCACCGTGACTGTGAGCTAGCAGCTGATAATTTTCTCCAAACATATTCAGGAAGCGTGCCCAATGTGATCGATCAGCTCGACCAGGGCAGACAAAGTAAAATATGAGAAAACAGAACAAAGTAAACGGCCTATTATTGAGGAAATTCTTTTTGCAGGCGACAAGGTCTGGCTCTCCGTGGCCACAGAGACCGTGGCCCTATGGATTTAAGCATAGCCCCCGCTGAAAATACAAGTATTTTCAGAGCGCTTCTTCGCATGCGAGGTGACTGTGGAGATACATATCTGAAGAACCATTTGGAAAGTTGCCCCAGTAATGCCTCGTATTTAAGCCCAGATGCACAAAACCAAATTATAGAAATTTGTGGCGAAATTATCAAAGAAAGCTTAGTTGCAAAAGCAGGCTGCTTCTCCATACTTCCTGACGAGATGACGGACATCGCTGGAATCGAACAGCCTACTGTTTGTGCATGGTACCTAAACAAGGATGCCAACTTCATCGAGGGAGTGTTTCAGGTGTTAGCACCGGAATAGATGCCCTCTCTCATTGCGACTGCAGGTTATATGTAAATGTGTACAAACTGCTGCAGATTCTAGTCACCCTTCCAGTGACCACTGCCAGTGCAGAGAGAATATTTTTTTAACAAGCGTTTACTAAAAAAGTAATTGCGCTCTACAATATCTGTGGAACGCATGGTTAGGCTGGCGCTTCTATACATCGACAGAGACGTCGGCATCAACGTGTCCGAAGTCATTGACCGCTTCGCTCGACTTCCCCACCGAGAGGTTTGTCCTGTAGATAGCGAAGCAGCAAAATTCAAGTAAAAAGCTCTGTTCCTTCAGGTCCATAAGCTCGTAATTATGAAAACGTATGACTGTTCGTTAGCTTTTAGAACCGCAGAAATTTTAGCCGTTTATTCTAGCAGTTTTATTTATTTATTTATTTATTTATTTTACCCTCAGGGCCGAAGCATTACAGAGGGGAGTGGTAAATAAAAACATTTCTGTGAGAAGATACACGTATACATTGAGTACCAATACAATACTCTAACAAATCAAATCAGTACAAATGAACACGAATCATCGAACTATAAAACAATGTAGACTACCAAGATGATACAGCCCCATACAAGCAAACAAGAAGAAACAACAAAAAATAAAATGAGGTAAAGAATTACTTAGTTACTGTTAGTTAAAACATTCTTAAAACGTTCATGGTCTGTAATTTCTGCAGTAGTGGTAGGAAGATGGTTCCACTCCTCACAAGTCCTGGGAAAAAATGAATACTGAAAAGTAGAAGTCTTACAGAAAGGAACGGCTACTTTATGTCGGTGGTCAATGCGGGATGATACATAATGGGGAGGAAAGATGAAATCATCGTGTAGTGAACGATGGTGAAATATGCGGTGAAAAAGACACAAGCGATGAATCTTACGGCGAGATGCTAGTGATGGTAGTTCAAGGCTCGATTTCATATTAGTCACACTTGCAGTTCGAGCATAATTAGACATAATAAAGCGTGCAGAGTTATTTTGAACCATTTCAAGTGAGTAGATTGTCATGGAAAGGGTCCCAAACAGAGGCGGCGTATTCCACCTTCGAACGAATTAGTGTTTTATAAAGTAAAAGTTTAAGGGCCTGAGGAGCGCGTGAGAAATTCCGGCGAACATATGCAAGTGTTTTGTTGGCGCTGGCGATTATGGATTCAATGTGATCATTCCAGGTTAGTTATGAGGATATAATGACGCCAAGATATCTATATGTCGATACTACTTCCAAAGGAAAGTTATCAAGATGATATGAAACATTTATATTAGTAGATCTAGTCACACGCATAACTTTGCATTTTTTAGTGTTTAATTCCATGCACCAAGTCTTACACCAAGCGGACACAGCATCAAGATCAGACTGTAGAATAGTAGTATCATTTGGGCTAGTTATTTCTCGAAATATTACACAGTCATCTGCAAACAAATTGATATGGGAAGAGACGCAGGAAGGTAAGTCGTTAATGTAGATTAGAAAGACGAGAGGGCCGAGCACCGATCCTTGTGGTACCCCTGAGGAAACAGGACTCAGAGGAGTGTCAGTGTTATTAATAGAGACAAACTGGGAACGATTTAGTAAAAAACATTCAAGCCATGCAAGCAGTTTGGAATCCAAATTTAGTAACTGCAACTTATATAAAAGAAGATTATGGCATACTTTATCGAAGGCTTTAGAAAAATCCAAAAATATACAGTCAGCTAATAAAGAACGATCGAGGATAGCATGAAGACGGTGAGTAAAACATACGAGTTGACTATCGCACGAGAATGTCTTGCGGAAACCATGCTGTGAAGGCGAAAAAAATGAATTCGATTCAAGAAAAGAAACAAGATTTGAAAATAGAATGCGCTCGAAAATTTTACATGGAATGCTAGTTAGAGAAATGGGGCGATAATTTAGAGGCGAGTGTTTATTACCAGACTTGTGAAGCGGAACCACCCTCCCGATCTTCCAGTCAGTGGGGAGGGAACTGTTCTCGAGGGACTGTTGATAAATTTTTGTTAATATAATTGATGAGTAACAGACTGTATTTATAAGAAACAGGATTAATGGAATCGTACCCAGGTGAGGAGGATGCTCTCAAATTTTTTATAGCTTTGACCACGCCATTGTAGTCAATTATAATGGGAGACATTACTATAAATCCTAAAGGTTTAACATGAGGAAGCATTATTTGAGTTGTTGTAGAAAAGTTACGGACAAAGACATCATTTAACACACGGGCACACTGCGCATCAGGTATAGTATTCCCTGCAGAATCAACAAGACTGATTGCGATATCACTTTTAGGATGAAACACGCGCCAGAACTTTTTGGGATCGGATGTGAGCATTGAAGGTAACGTGTTGTTTAGAAAATTATCTTTAGCATTCTTTATGGCTGCTATGTACACCGCGGAAGCTTGTTCGTAGGCTGCCCAGCGGCCGTCATCTGTGGACTGTATTGCCGAGCGGTATGTGCGTTTTTTCTTATTCGACAAGCGTTTTATGTAGCGGTTGTACCATGGTGCATCGGCATTTGCAATTATCGTACGAGTAGGTATGTATTTATTTGTTAATTCTTTGACCTTAAATAAAAATAAATCCCAATTTGATTGTACCGTTCGCTCTTCAAAACCACCGAGAAAAACGTCAAGAAAAGTGGAAAGTTCCTGGTTGATTAGTTCTAAATTCGTATTTTTATAATCTTTGATAACTTTCTGTTTTTGCATTTTGGACGTAAAATGTTAATGCGAAATGATAGAATGGAGTGGTCACTTATACCGGGCAGGTGAGTGACGTTAGAAACGTATTCAGGGTGTGTTGCTAATACGAGATCAAGAATGTTAGCTGTTGATTCTGCAATTCTAGTTGGCTTCGTTATCAATTGTGTTAAAGAAAATACAGCGCACATATCCAAAAAATCTCTTGCGAGTGAAGAAGGAGGATTCAACACAGGTGGCTCACAATCCCACAAAACATTAGGGATGTTAAAATCACCCATTAAGAAAAGCGGTAACCTCGGGAATTGACACACCACAGAATTGATAACGTCATGTAGTTCGTTAACGAAAATGGAATTGTGAGCAGGGGGGCGGTAACAGACGCCAATGATTATTTTTTGCTTGGGAAATTCAGTGACAACCCAAACTGTTTCCAACTTACTTGGAATGTGAATGCGGTACGATGGGAGTTCTTTCGAGATGGCGAGCAAAACACCACCGCCGATCCGCGACTCTCGATCACAGCGATATACAGAAAATTGGTTAACTGACGAAAAAAGTTCGTCATCCATTACTTCTGGCCGAAGACAGGTTTCTGTCAATACGAGTATGTGTGCATTGCAGGTATCAATAGCAGAGTTTAAAAGGTCACGCTTATTAGACAGACTTCGAACATTAGTAAAGAGTACAGATGTGTGTAACTGATCCTGCCCACATCCCCTCGCGCACCTCTAGCTTGGCGTACCTTTAGTTGCGTTGGCATTTGTACGGCGGTTATCAGATGACGCAGATTGCTGACGTTCAGTGACGCTGTCTGTTTCTGAAGTGTACACGTAATGCTTTTCATTAATGACAAGCGTTTTGTACCTAAGCTGATAGGGCTGCGTTTCCGATTGATTTTTGGCAAAATCAGCAAGTTTCGAGCGTATACGACGCGTTGCGGGTGAAAAATATTCGCTCATAGTGATGCCATTTTCCTTTAGCTTTTTACGTGCACTCAAAACTTTTTGTTTAATTTATAGTTTGAAAACTTCACAACAATGGGGCGGCACTTGTTGGGGACGAAAGGTCCGATACGATGCGCACGATCGATAGCGTTATCGGGCAAATTATCCGCAACACAAAGAAGGGCAGATTTGACACGTGCTTCAGACTGCTCCCACGATTCAGGAGAGTCAGGTATACCTCGGAAAATTAAGTTGTCGCGACGCGACCTATCTTCTAAGTCGTCTAGACGAGCTTCCAAAGAGTCATGCCGGGTGGTAGCGCCTTCCAGTGTATGGCGTACTCCATTAAGTTCTTCGGACATATTGTCGAACGATTTAGTTTTTTCTTCGAGTTCATCCAATCTCTCGTGAATGTTGCCAATCTTCGTTTCGATACTTTTCTGACTGCTTTTAATGGCTTTTATGTCAGCGGACAGCTCGGCCTGACTTTTTGCTGATTGCACAGAACGAGTATGCAGATCTTTCAGTAAATGAAAAAGAACCCGCATTTGTTCTGCGGGATCATCGGGCAAGTCTTCCAAGGAAAGCCATGATGCCGAACGAGTGTCAGGCCCGGGATTTGTTTCCACATCACCGGAGCATAGTAGCAGAAACATTAACGAAAAACAGTCACAGGCAATTTCACAAAATACTTGTGGGCAAGGGAGCAACAGCAAGTACGGGTTGTCGCTTTTTTTTAGCATATAAAGAATATCGTTTACACACCTGCGAAGCGCAAACGGGCCAAGCGTGAGCCATGCTGCCTACGTTGCTCTCTTGCCCACTGAAGTGACGAGCGTGCGGCCAGTAGATAAAGGTAGCCTCAGGAACTGATGCCAGTGTCGATGAGTATTCCCTGCAGATAGCGAGCTGCGGTGCTGGGCAAACATCCAGGATTATACCCGGGAAAGCGTAGCATTCTTCGGTGTAGTCCAGGCGTTCCAGAGTTGCAGAAACGTTGATTGCCGTCTGAGCTGGAGGCAGGCACAGCATAAGGAATGATGACAGGAAAACCTGCGAAGCGCAAACGGGCCAAGCGTGAGCCATGCTGCCTACGTTGCTCTCTTGCCCACTGAAGTGACGAGCGTGCGGCCAGTAGATAAAGGTAGCCTCAGGAACTGATGCCAGTGTCGATGAGTATTCCCTGCAGATAGCGAGCTGCGGTGCTGGGCAAACATCCGGGATTATACCCGGGAAAGCGTAGCATTCTTCGGTGTAGTCCAGGCGTTCCAGAGTTGCAGAAACGTTGATTGCCGTCTGAGCTGGAGGCAGACACAGCATAAGGAATGATGACAGGAAAACCTGCGAAGCGCAGACGGGCCAAGCGTGAGCCATGCTGCCTACGTTGCTCTCTTGCCCACTGCATCATGATCATGATGCATCAGCATCATGATCAAAATTATCATGCGAATACGAAAATTACGAGGACATCAATAACCAATTTTTACCGACCTTGCTCATTGAAAGCCTGGCCGACGCGGCGTTTGCCAAAAACACACTCGGATATTGGGTAGTTCAATTTGCCGCATCATCTGTGGCTTTCGTTTGTCCTTTGCTTTCCTTTTTAGCTGCCTGCTTTTATTTATTTTTTGAAACGAAGCAATACCCTCCTTTAATTTTGGGTGCAGAATAATTGTTGCCGCTGTGCAGGCAGTTAAATTACACATTTTCGGACTGATTTCTGCATTATTCCTCTATTATTCTACTCACATGGCGCTGTCGCAAGCGCCGCATGGCCCGAGCACATATCACGATTTCTGCGATCATTGTTTTGTCCTTGCCTAGATCTGTCTTTTTGTGCGCAAAGTTTACTATCTGTGACTGCGCAACATGCTTATTTGTCTTGTTTGACGCATTACATACAGTGACGTTTGCTTAAATACGTAGATTTATTGGAGACTTAGACGTATATTTGAATATCTTGTTGCTAGGTATTGTGTATACAAGCAGTGAACTTTGTTTCCAGCGACTCTTTTTTGTCCTTTAGCCAGTTGTATCTTCGCATTTGTATATTCCTTTTATCTTCGCATTTGTAATGGATATTTTGAAGAACTCCTATTTTTTATTTGTACTCACTGTTGCGAGTATTAGTTCGGTGTAATTACAATACACGACCCGTAACAGCTGCTCCTGAGCAATCTTTTGCAACGAGGGACAGCGTCATTGAGGTTTTTTCCTGGCCGTTGAATAAGTGCAAAAATGTAAACAAGGTTCTTGAATGACAAAGATTCATCAAAATATTTGTCCTCAACTTATTCATTTCATGGCCTTTACGTTTTTCATATCAGCTGCATGCACCGCTTCGCTGATTTCGAACTGATATAGTTCTCAAGTCCGTGCGATATTTTCTTTGCTTAATAAATAGACAAAAAAACGCGGCAGCTTTGATATCAGTTATTTCTGCCACAATTTTTGGGACATACTAACATATTCTTGTATCAAAAATACATATTTTACTTGACAGTGCGTAGCGTTCAATATGTCGTTTGCAGCATCTAAGATGCATGGGCAATGCAGTTATTATACATGTATGTGATCCCTTGACAAATTCTATAAGGAGGAGGCCGCGCTGCATCCTGACACCCCCCCCCCCCACCCGAACACTATTTCTGGCTACTCTAGTGATATGCCATAGGCAGTTTTATCGGCGAGGAGGAGCGTAGCGTCGAACCAGCGCGCCGTGTTACTCTCTTCCTCGCATTGGTAAGTGCGGATCGCGGTTTCTCCCAATGGCGGCTTGGCACAGTATAGGCCTATATTCGCTTAATACGCCCGTCCACTCCGCCCGCGTCCGCCCCACATGGTGCGGATGGCTGTACGATCGTCTGGACGAGCGGTCGCAACTTTGCCATCCGCATGCCTGCTCGTCCCTCACTGGTTGATCCGAGGCGGACGGCGTGGGACGTCGTCACGGGAAACATGGTGCTTGCTCGAAGCGAAGCGGGGACGCGAGGCTTAAGCTACAGCCGCGTCAGAAACAGTCTATTTTGCTCGTTCTTGTGATTTTTACTAGAGCTATCCAGCACCCCCCTTACAAAAAATTTTAATGTGTTTTTTAGAGAGTCTTTTGAACTTGTTCGATAGAATTCTATTGTGTTTATTTTGACTGCTTATAGAATTTTCCTATAGAGTTCCAACAGTTATTTGGCCACCGCATTCTTATAGGAACTCTGAAGACACAATTCTATAGAACATTCCTACGGAGTTCCTTTTAAGATCCTAAAGACAAATTTCTATAGAACATCTCTACGAAGTTCCTTTTAAGATGCTAAAGACAAATTTCTATAGAACATTTCTATGGAGTTCCTTTTAAGATTGTAAAGACGAATTTCTATAAAACATCTCTACGGAGTTCCTTTTAAGATCCTGAAGACGAATTTCTATAGAACATTTCTATTGAGTTCCTTTCAAGATTGTAAAGACAAGTTTCTACAGAACGTTTCTACGGAGTTCTTTTAAAGATCCTAAAGACAAATTTCTATAGAACATTTCTATTGAGTTCCTTTCAAGATTGTAAAGACAAATTTCTTTAGAACATTTCTCTGCAGTTGCTTTACAGACCCAAAAGACAAATCTCTATAAAACGTATGTCGATGTTTGTAATGTGCTTGTACTTTGCCGAGGTTCTAGAGAACTGTACTGTAGGCATTAACGATTACAGTAAATGCAGTGGCAAAAATAATTGGCACTACAACCACAAAGTGATCTGTTTTAAACGTTTATTGCACTTCAGACTAGATACATGCATCATACATACTACATACACACTTTAGAACAGTCAGCATACATGCTTCAGCCTAGAACTTGCAACACACAAACTGTAGCTGCCAATGCGCTTCACGGATCAAGCTGGTGGTGCTAACATACGAAACAGGAAAACATTTGTGGCACACTCGACTGGAGTTGACATCTGAGAAAAGCAGGCTTGTCTAAGACAAGAAAGCTTCGCATTAAAACTGCAGAAGGACCTGCTGTTCCAGCAATGCACATTAAACGGTTGGATACTAAAGCCTGAAAGTAGATTCATATCAATGTGCACAGATATTTGTGCACTGCAATGTTTTGCGTCAGCTCCACAAAACCACACTAAACTTATAAAACACAGCATTCTGGCCTATTTTGAAGTGTAAAAAGAACACTGGCAGTCCTTGTACAAATGCAGCAAACAGTGGTACTCCTGGACAAGTGCATCATATATTGTACAAAGCTTAATAAGCTTGAATGTTGTTATAAGGCAAATTTTGAGATCAGGCTCAATATTCCAAAATTATGCTGGGAAATACAAACATGACTGACGCACACCAATACCTAAGAAAACGATTTAGCTCAGGAGCTCCTATGCATGTGAATAGTGAAATCGTTTTTCTTGGCAACCACAGGACTGAACTTGATGTTTGTTATTTAAAACATTTTTAATTGGTGTTATTTACATTTAGACCAATTTTTATTAAGAATGGTTGAAAATTGCACAATTAAAAAAAACTTATGTTTAGAACTTTAACTCACAAAAAAAAACTAGCAAGCACAATTCTGTTCTGCAAATCGGAATTGGCCTCGAGCTTTAGCTAAGGACCAACTCCGATGTCCCTCCTTAAATACGTGTGAAATTCCTAAATGGTTTTGAGACAACCACAAGGCTATTTTGAATTAAATTTGTAGCATTTGAGAAAGTTAAGGTCTACCGGTTGTTGGAAGAATTTCAATTCAGAGCCTAAAGTAAAAATTAATAAAAATAGGTAGGTTAAGAAAAGTAAAAGCATGAAGTTTAATAATCCCCAACTCTGCAATAAAAACACATATAACAGTTCTGCAGACTGGATCAGCTATGTCTTAAGTCAAGGAATTTGATATATGAATTTACAGCTTGCGTGAAATGTTCCAATGTTTATAAGCATTTTGCACGTCCTACTCACAAATTAATGATTGTATTTTAGAGCAGTACATGATACGTCAATTTCGCCAACTTTAGTTATGGATTAGGTGCAACTAACAGAACAGTGATATCACTGTTTTTTTTAGTAAGAGTTGTTAACTTAATAGCTTCGTTTATTGGAATTTTCGTGGATTTGTATGAAACGTCACTTGAATAAGAAATGTTACATCATGCTTGTGCTATGCGAATGATGCTTTTTTGAATGACGTGCTTACTTTGATTTAATAATGCTTTCCCATTTTACCTAATTCCTTCCTGGAGGCATGCAAGGTTTTAGTGAGGTATAAACAAATAAATATAAATTATTTAATACATAAATAAATAATGTGGTTTGTCTCAGCATTCCAGTTTTTACCACCAGCATGACCTGTATGAAGCTTTGGCTACTGCTCACATGTTGCAAGTTCATTCTTACATGATCGCCCACTACTTCACTTCCTGGAAAGCAGCGAGGAAAGGCTAGCTTTTATCCTCGTTGGTTCCGCCTGGTACTCTGCCATGATGAAGCCTGCAAAATACAATTGAAAATCATTTTAAAAAGGTGTAATGAACATTTAGCCATAATGTATAGGCAGGCGCAAACATGTCACAAATATATATATCTACAAATGTGGTATAAATATTTATATGTATATAGTTGTAGCACTACACTGTTTCATTTAAGTATTTCAGAAAAAAAATATAACAAGAAAGTAGCAGAAGTATCTCCGTGAAGAGGGACAGTTCTCAGGCAACCACTTTTGAGAATATTTTCACTTTCCCAAGATTTTGTGACACTAGAACTAGGCCAATGCACCGACACAAAAATAAAGTGTTTCCAAAAGACAGCAGCCCAGTCGCACATTAACATCATCTTGTAATGAGAACACATTTTAAGTTTAACATATGTAAGCAAGCAGGAACACCCATGAACTAAGGCTCCTATATAGACATCGCGCTACGCATAGCAAACAAATTTTTGGAAGAAAAAGAGAATGATCTACTGGCTTCTATTCTTCAGTGGGTAAAACAATATTACATCTGCCAGTCGCCATAGTTCGTATGTGCTATGCGTAATATGGCAGTATTCAATTTCTCACGTGGAGCTTGAGATTTTGAGCAATCATGATAACAATGCATTTAACTCTCTGTTGCATGGGGACCAATCAGACTTTTTTAGGGTTGTTTGCAATGAAAAGTTTGCAATGCCAAGTTTGGACTGCCGTCCTCAATTTCGCATTGCTTTCACAGGCAGAGGAAAAAATTGGCTTTATCGCTCAACCCCTGGTCCGTATAATTTTCTCTCCTAGGCGCATGTTGAGGCACCGGCCAGTCTGCGCCATGTACATTTGACCAAATATGCATATGATCACAGAAATAGACAACACTACCCCTGACAGACACAAGACAAATTTAATAGTATCTTTAATAAAGCAAGTCTCCCTGGCCAGGGTGCCTTTCTTAGTTCACTTGTACACTGCTATGCACATGTATTTCTAGCGAAAAATAAAGCAGGCAGGATATGCATGGCAGCCCGCAAGCGAATTGAGAAAGGCAAGCAGGCAAGGGAGGCTTGCGTCGGTGAGAAATACCACCAAATTTGTCCATTACGTGTCACAGGTAGTGTACTGTACTCCTTTCACATGTGGTCAAACTTACATAGGGCAAACTGGCCGGTGCCTAAACATGTGCCTAAGAGATGACCATATTTCACTCAAAAGACCAGTATGCTTGTCCTACTTGGCCATGCATTGTCACAATAGGGCATAATGTAGGATTAAGATTGTTCATCTGTGTTCACCCACACTGAAAAATTAACTAGAGAAATCAGTGAGGCATACCACATAAATAAGAAGACATGTGTGAGCGAGCTTTCATTAATAATGCACGAAAAAAAGATATCCTTTCTCGATGACAAGGGATCGAAATCAGTCTGCCTATTTATTACTGAAGTAACTGAGCAGAGCGAATACTGACCTTCATATTTATTTTCAGCAAATTCAAGCTAATCAAATGTGCATTTGCCAGACACAGTTTTTCTGGGAACAGGACAGAAATAACTGGGAAGATATTAATGATAAACAATGCTGTGCACACTACGTGCTTAGACTTGTGACATATCTGGCAAACTACACTACAAATTCTTACATGCACAGGTAACTGCATGAGCTTGCAGCACAAACAGTAAAAATATGGAAATAAATGCAACAGCATAGGAAACAGTTTTAAGACAATAAAACCAAACTAAAAAGCGATAAACATACTGTGTACTAAACAAAAATAAAATTTATGTTGCAGCTAAACAATTTATGCAGGAAAAAATACTAAACATCAGGACATGTTAGGTCTAGTTTTATACAGAACATGATAATGTGTGCATAATCTTTACGCACACATGTAAGTAAGTTGAATACAGTTGCATAAATATTTATCCTCTTTAGTAAACTGCATAAAGTAATGTGTCGCTAAACTGAACCATGAATGATACCAAGATCCAACTTTTTTGGAACATGTACATTTCATACATACCTGACATGAGCATCCAGCCATGCTGCTGCAGGCACTCGTATGGGGTCTGCATTTCTGGGGGCTCCTCCTTTTAGTGGACACTGTTGCGGGCCAAGGCCTCGCCACTACAAAATGAGTTGTATTAGCTTATAGCAGTGGAGCAATAAAGCTGTCATATCGTAAACACATGCAAGGAGCACCTAAAATAGTCACGAAAACAATGTCTGCACTAGTACATGATGGCAAGAGAGCAAAAGGTTGAAATTATTGAATGGCTTGATAATATGGACCTCTTCATCAAAGTAAATTTTTGGGCACGTCGCAACTGCACATTAGAATGTATTTTAACATTTTTTTAGAGAGTCGTTTTTTTATTACTTACACTAAGCAACTTTCCCCTACCATGTTTATTTATGTGAAAGTTATGTCAGCACAGCTTGTCATGAAAAGAAAGCTATACTAGCAAGTAGCAAGCTGTGATTGGCTTACATTTTTTTCCTGCTGCTCGTAAGCCTAAAACCTCGTAAGCAGAGATTACCCACAACGTCGAAGCATTTATAAGCAAGGAAACGTCATTGTAAGAATCGGTGAAGAGGCAGGTGGATCGTTACTATGCAACTGCAGCAGAAAAACGGGAGCTCACGCACAGGTGAGCTCATCGGAATCTATCTCAGCGGAAGAAAACGCTTATCAGAATTATCAATTCCGCATTGTGGCAACAAATTTGCGTAACTAAATTCTGACAACCAGTGCGCCGCAAGCATCAGCACAGATTTCACTGTTGCCGTGGGTGTTCTATTTCCTACGTCCGGAAGGCACTCTATGCACACGATAAGCACGCACAACACACGTGTAGTTAGCAACTACGATTGCTTACCTTTTGAACAGTACGATGAGATCGAAAAGAGCTCTCCGAGTTGCCAGTGCTGCGTCGACGATGTTGATCCAGCATACATGCCGTTGCGTAATGGACGAGCTGAGGCACGCTAATAATACGCATTATTTCATCTCGACGTCCACAAAACTTTTCACGACCACCCAAGACAAAGGGAAGACACTCCACGGCATGAAAATCGTTGGTCCACATTTGCCTGGCGCGCCACGCATACGGCGAGTTTGCAGCGAGACGCAGGCTACCTTCCGGCACTTTCGGGCACACGAACTACACCACATTTCATTACGGCAAACCTAAAAACACACGATCAAACAAACACATCGGAGCAGCGTGCACTACCGATCGGCACATTCAAGACGGAGGAATAATAACACGACTTATTTTACCGGCCGTGTGGGACCGGCGCCGCCAGCGCCGTCTGTATTCTTGTGAGGCTGGTATGGCCTCCGTGATGCCAGCAATAATAACCACTACAGCACGTTTTTCTGCCATTTTGTGCCCAATTACGTATATATATGTATATATATATATATATATATATATATATATATATATATGTTGCCAGACAAAAGGAACCATCGACCAGTCTATATTGCACACTACAATTTAGCGCAGTAAGAAATTTCATGACCAATTCTTGCTTTTGAATCACTTATGCCGCAAGTAGCCAACAAAGCATGGCCTTTGAGATCCGGTTATGTGATCCTGAGAAATCCTTGGCTGGGGCGTGATTTGAACGATTTGAACTCCGATCACCGGCCTTAAAGCGCCTAAATGACATTTCCCGCAGCCGTTAGCTGCGCTACTTGGGCCGTAACTTCGTTTTAAGTAGCTTCCTGCTGTCTTCAACATTGAATGTAGCCCAGAAATTTTTGACACAATCTCGGAGGTACACATGGCAGTGTGCGATGTTTCCGTGTACTTTGTAATTGTCCGTCGCAAAGCAACAAATATGCGATGGTTCTTAATTTTGCTCGTGTGGCGCAGGTTATACCCATGTCTTCCGTATCTTGCTTTCGTGTCGGTGTGTTTATCGTGCGCGGATTGCACTCATGTCGTTCGTGCCTTCTCTGTGTATCGTGCGACCTACGAAGATTCCTCGAAAAAACCGCATGTCTCTGCAGCATGCATGCGTCGCATTTTAGTGACGTAGGCCAAAATGTGCGGCGGCGTTCTGTGTGTTTGCTACCAAGTGCTGCAGTCACTGCGTTCCAGCAGATAGACGCGGCTGCTTACGCGTAGTTTTGTTTAGTGTTCCTCGGTCATCTTTGTGATTCACCTGCATCGGCGATAGAAACCACAATGCGCTTCCTTGACGTTACTTTGTGTAATTTCGCTTTTTGTTTTGTTCGCCTTCTTCAGTGATTATAAAGATGCTCTTGCTTGATAGTAAAAACCCATGAAACGGGTTTGAAATAATCAGGCTTTTATTCCTTGGAAATTGGCGCGAGTGGTAATTTTACAAGAGCTTAGCAACAGCTAGCTCTGTACATCGAGCTAAAAAGCAAAATATCTAAACGTGTTACAGTACGTGAATCTTACTATTATGTGTCAATATCTTAGTACGTTCTCTGCTGAGAACGATTGTCCAATTAGCTCTGAACTAGCGTATATAATATTTTTTCATATCATTTGTTGCAAGTACAAAAATTTGCGTGGTTGCACTGTTGTCTTTTCGAGTTAAAAAGACACTTTCAGATATTATTCAGCAGTATTCGACACCTTCTACTGAAACGTTTATAGAGTGCAAATATAGAGCCATTCTATAGAAAGGCCGCACGGTAGCTTCTTTAAGCGTCCTATAAACGTTCCTCTATAGAATTCAGTGCATTTATGTGAATACACACACTATAGAACGCTTATAGAGTGGGAATGGAGGGCCAGTATATAGGCAGCCACAATAGAAGTGCTACAAACATTCCATAACATTCTTCTATAGAATTTAATACATATGATGTCAATACACCCTCCATACACGGTGTTTCACGTAACTTGAGCCAAACTTTAAAAATATGCAAATGCCACGTTGCTGGACCGAACTATCCAAACCAAGGTAATGTTGTTAGCCGTCGCTTGGAGATACTCACATAATTTTTTGCATTCCCCCTAATTAGATAATTAGTCTTAAATAATTAATCAACTTCTGAAATATTGCTGCGCGACTGGCCATTCGAGGCACTTTGCGTGTATTCGCGGGATTCTTTCACACTCGTAACAACACTTTTATGCAGCGTGTATTGAGCAACAGAAATATGTGTCGCGAGTATTTCATGTTGCGCTGCAATTTTCTCATTGATAATTTTTATCTAATTATAATACATGAGAAGTTCAATAATTAATTAAGACTAATTATTGAATTAGGCGGAATGTAAAAATAATTTGAGCATCTAAGGGCGACGGCAAACATTACCTTGGTTCTCTCCAGCTACGTTGCATTTGCATATTTTTTTATGTTTGGCACAAGGTAAGTGAAACACCCTGAAGAATGCTTAAAGAGCGCGAATAGAGAGCCGCTCTATATAGACAGACCACATTAGAACTGCTAGAAATTTTCTATAAACATTCTTCTATAGAATTTAGTACATACGATGTAAATGCAACCTCTATAGAACTTTTACAGAGGGCTAATGGAGAGCCAGTCTATAGACAGGCAGCATTAGAAGTGTTAAAAACGTTCTATAAGCATTCTTCTATAGAATTTAGTACATATGATATCGACACACCCTCTATAGAACGTTTATAGAGAGCGAATGGAGAGCTTGTCTATAGACAGGTCACATTAGAAGTGCAAAAAACTTTCTATAAACGTTCTTCTATAGAATTGAGTACGTAAGATATCAATACACCCTCTATAGAACATTTGTAGAGGGCTAATTGAGAGCCAGTCTATAGACAGGCCGCATTAGAAGTGCTAAAAACGCTCTATAAACGTTCCTCTATAGAATTTAGTACATAAAATATCAATACACCCTCTATAGAGCATTTATAGAAAGCCAATGGAGAGCCATTCTATAGAGAGGTCACGTTAGAAGTTCTAAAGACGTTCTTTAAAGAATACTTTATAGTATTCAGTACATATAACGTCAATACACCCTCTATTGCACTTTTATTGTGTGTGAAATGACATATTTCTATAGACAGGTTGCTTTAGACTTCGTATAGAGATTCTATGCAGACGACTCTATAGAGCGCGAGTTCCTATAGAGTTCGTTTTGACTTCATAGGAACTCATTAGGAGTTCTAAAGGAACTCTAAATTCATTTTCGTAAGGGCCACGGGGATAGTCATCGAAGGCAGCAAGCCCGTGTACCCTTTCAGGCCTCATCAGTGCGTGCGATCGCCGACAGAAACAGACGGAGCGCAGGAAGTGTGTTGTGTTTACGCGAGTGTCGGAAGAAATATTTTGAGCCGTCGACTTCGTGATTTTTTGCGCCGTGCTTCGCGTGCGCATTGCAAACGAGAAGTTCATCACGTACACGTGCTTTCCGAGTGAAAAGTGTCCGATCGGCGCATCAAGCGTACGCGACTTGTACCTATTCAGTGTATGCAGTTCGTTTCCTCGAAGTGGTGAATGCCAGTCCTCTACAACTTTCAGAAGTGATGACATGATCAGAAGCGATAAGATTTGTTGCCGCGTTTTTGCTGTAATTCCTCGTGTGTGATTGCGTGTGAGCCGTTTTGCCGGCTGCGATGCACCGTGGTGACCACGACGTTCGAGATGTGTTCTTGCTGTTACGAAGTGTGTTCGTAAGATACAAATCGTGATATATATGTGCGATGTGTTGCAGTGGTAGTAGGCGTAGAAGTGCTCGTTTGATGCGATGTGCAAGTGCTCACAAGTGAAGGGTTGCCGATCGCGTTTTCTTATGTAGTATGTACCCGATAGAGAAAGACCTATCACACCGGCCTTTCCTGCTTCATACATGTATTCTTTGTTTCAAACGTTACTGCACTTTTCAAGATACTTCTATCGTCGAGGGGAATTTAGGAACACCTTAAAAGTTACATTTTACATGCGGCGCTGTCGTGAAATGTGGACACGCCTGAGAGCAGTAATGTCATGAATGTAAATTTCGGGCAGCCTTGATTTTTATAGTGTGGACATTGGTGGGAATACCAGGAATTTCTGCATTGTACGAATTAAATTACTTTATATTTTGTGATGCAAGCGGCTTGCATATCCAAGAATCCTAACTGCTTGGCTTTTGCTGGTGACCAAGCACAGACTCTTTGTGAAGACACCAGTGGCATGGTAGATGAATATATTACAGGTAAGAAGTGGATACCTAAGCTTCATAAAATCAGAGTTTTGTAACTGCTCATTCAAGCAAAATGCATTAGCACGGGGATCGAATCCCGGCCACGACGGCCGCATTTCTATGGGGGTGAAATGCGAAAACACCCGTGTACTTAGATTTAGGTGCACGTTAAAGAACCCCAGGTGGTCGAAATTTTCCGGAGTCCCCCACTACGGCGTGCCTCATAATCAGATCGTGGTTTTGGCACGTAAAACCCCATTTTAAGCAAAAGGCCACAATGAGCAAACCATTAGGAAGTTGGAAGGGACAGTCCCAGGCGGCACGTCAGCACGGACCAACGTTCGATACGTATTGGCACTTCCTGGCCGAGTGATGGCCTAAGGTTAACAGCGTGGTTCCAATATGGGCTGGGCCATTCTAATTCCTGCCCGAATGATGGCCTAAGATTAACAGTGTGGCGCAAATATAGGCTGTACCATTCCGATAGAGATCCAACGCTGGCCCGCATTACGCATTCAGTAAACAATATTAGCTCGTCCGTTCAACAAGGCGAGAATTATTGGACCAACTTTCATATGAACTAGCCAACATGGGTTACTAAGTTGGCTTTCTTTGGGCTACATTGGTCCGTGATAAGCCAATTTACGCCTTATCAATTTTAAATACTTTGTGATACGACTTGCTAAGGTTCAATAACATGTTTGAAAGGCTAAGGCACTGATCACAGGCACACTGCGCAGGAACCAGAAATATGTTTTCAAGCTGTGACCCCTTCAACAGAGCTGATACCACGTTGGTTAATTAATTAGTTTGCTTGACGATACTACTTTCGTTGAGATTTATTAACAGCTTCGCTTATATGCTTATCTGTAACGGGGAACGGGCTGATCGACTTGCTGTGACCGACCGCGGGTTGTTCACAGCAGGGCACGGGTATATACTGGCGCCTGCCGCTTTAGTGTGCTCCACACTTGATAATTAAGCAATGGTTTGTGAATGACCTTATGATAAAAATTAATTACGAGGAACGTATGCTTGCATTACGGTCAGATGATTACGTAGTACAGTAATCGCAAGTGGCTCCATGTATGGGCCTTTGCCGAGTTCTTGAAGCGTGTACTTAAGCACTCAAAATTTGTTTCGCGTCGCTTTGGGCAGAAGCAAACAAAGCAGTGCGAACTTGCAATGTTCGCTAGAATGCTATGCTTCGAAGTTTTCGCATGACAGCCGATGCCCTGACGTGCAGGAATAGCAAAGTTGTTTTCTTGGCGCCGGCGGCAGAAAAGGCACTCGACTCGATCATTAGTGTCGACGGCATGTCGATGCAATGTCTTTCGTATCTAATCGAACCTTAAAGAGACGTTTAAGCGTGACGTGATTCTGTAAACCCGAGTGAACTGACGAAAAAAGATATATATATATATATATATATATATATATATATTGTTACGCGAAGGACGAGTCAGTAAGACTACCAACTATTTACAGGTTGTATTTACAACAGCGGTTGCAGCGCTGACCGATTAGATTCACAGCGCGAGCCCAGCTCCTTCTTTCTGTTCTTTTCTCGAGTGATGGCGCCCGTGCGCCATCGGTTACCTCCAAAAGCCCTAACCTTCGTCGAATTGGCCTCAACGGCAACCATGCCTGATGGCGACTATGTCGTCGCCCCTATTCGTGATGTCCTCCCGGCGCGCGACATCTCTGTGCCACACTCCATCGTTACCCTTGCCGCTAATCGGATGTGTCTCCCCGTTGTCAATTTTGTTTTGACGAAGCAAGTGTTACCTGAAGGCATAGCGGTGGCCACGCTCCTAAAATGCAACATCGGCTACTTCGTGTTGGTGGTCATGCAGTTGCTTTCTTGCGTCCGTGGTTAACGGTCGTGCGTAGCATGAGCTCCGAAGGAGCGGTTTCAGCGGCCCGGCAGGGCCGCGGTATCAGGTCAACAGAAAAACCAGGCCAGGACTACCAACTGATTTTGCCATCATTGCCAACAGGTGCGCACAGTTTTTTTGCACGGGGATGTCAAGGCAAGGCCTTACAAGGTGGAACATTTTCGCGACGCTCTTATACGACTGTCGCTCATGCCGGAAGTGGTTGCCCTGGGTGCATATCAGATGAACCATCTGTGGGCGGTGACTTTCAACGACGAAGAAGGGAAGAAAGATTCTTGCTGCAGACGCTTTTGATGGCAAGGACCACCGTTGTGTGGTCGTCGACCCGTGTGACCGTGGCGTCCGACTCAAGCTCTACTGGCTTCATCACGGAGTACCCGACGAAGACGTTCGTACTGCTTTGTCACCTTTTGGGAAGGTGACTGAAATCACCAGGGACAAGTGGCGGGTGCAAGGATGCGTTTACAAAGGGTCAACCACCCGTTCCGTGACACTTAAGCTGAAGGCTGGCGTCACCACTGAAGACTTGCCCCACCAGCTGCGAGTAGCGAAAGATGTCGCGCTCGTGCATGTCCCAAGCAGAGCCCCTCTCTGCCTCCGATGCCGGGGCTTCGGGCACATACGACGCGAGTGCCGCGTGCCACGCTGCGGGCTTTGTCGTCGTTACGGTCACGACGAGACTCAGTGCGTGCGAACCTACGCAACAGTGACAGGCCCGGCATTGAAAGAGGACGCGACTGATCACCTGATGGACGTGGTAGACGCAGTGGAAGCCGCTGGTGAAGGGAGTGATGTCCAGCCCTCGGTGTTGACGCCTCTGAAGAAGGCAACACCTGCTGACGAGGCCAAGCCATCAGACGGCGGGAAAGACCCATGGGATAACACGGCAGAGCCAAATTCCTCGGTTGAGATCGAGGATAAAGACGCCAAGGAAACTTGCACCTTAGCAGAAGCGACGACCGGGGAAACGCAGGACACTTACGACACTGTTATGCCTGCGTCTTGCAGTGTGCCTGCTTCACGAGGAGACGGATGAGCAGGAAGAAAAGGATCAAGAGAAAGGGAGTAGTGACGAGCCTCCGAAGGCTCCACCCGGACGCCGACCGGCGCTCAAACCCAAGCCCGGCGTTCAAGCCAAACGCAGCACTACAGCCCCGACGCCTCCGCGTCAGCGGAGGCGTTTCTAGGAGAGTAAGAGTGTTGTGGTCTGGGGACTAGAGTTTGTGGGTGGGATGCGCGGTGGCCGTCGTCATTGCTGTTTAAAGCCCCGAAAACCATGGTCCGCCTCGCTAGACCACCGTGTCAACGAAACAGGAGATGTGAGACGGACGATGTGTGGTAACTGCATGGTGTAGATTATCTTGTCTTTAAAATGGCAGCTAGCATTTCGAATGGTCTTTGTGTCACGACGTTGAACGTGCGTGGACTAGGCGCGCGTAGAAGGCAATGTCAAGTTAATCGTATCCTTGTTGAAAAAAGTTGTCGCAGTTTCACCCGAAAGGCGAAGCATCAATTGCGATAGCAACTTAGTAGAGAGCTATACGGAGTAAGGATAGTAGTTTTATCCGCTGTACAAACTTGGACATGCAGCAGCACCGGCAACACACAGCACTGTTGTCGACGCCGTCGGCGTTTTGCCCGCGTTCGCACAAAATGTGTGCGGCGTTGGTGACTGTTGCCGGAGCCTCTGATATAAATAGGCACTTGGTGCCGCAACTAAACGTCGCCTCCCTTCCCTGCCCTCCCCCCCCCCCCCACGGCCTTTCGTGCGTCAGAAGAAGGCGCGTTTGCTCTACATATATGGTGATTGTAAAGGAGGAAAGAGACGCCTACTTCTGCAGCCCTTAAGGGAGCACGGCACAGAACGCGCGTTTGTTCTCCGCCGTGCGTTCACTCCCCGTGAAAGCGCGCGTCCCTCGCGCCCTTTCACTCGCACATACAGCGTTCGGCGGCGCGCGGCGACGATTTCATCTCCATTGACGTCATACGGAACCTCACGGCGACGGCGACGGCGACGGCAACGGCGACGGCGACGCCGACGGCAGAAATCTGCTTTGGAGTGTCCATATAATTGCTATCGCAATAATAATATTGACTTATTGGCCGTTCAAGAAACAAAAATTGGGAGGGATGAACAGACGGAGCGAATGGTTAACATTTTCCGCCCCAGATATCGCGTATGCGTGTGTCGTGCGGTGGGTAGGTCTGGGGGCTGTCTTATTTTCTTGCGTAGCAGCATTGCCGTGGTAGAAGCGGTCACGTCATCCGAGGATGGTAGATTCGTTCTCTCTGATTTTACTTTTTCAGAGATGCCTTGGAGGGCCATATGCGTGTACGCTCCTAACGTAGCACGGGAGCGGGAAGTCTTTTTTGGTCCAGTTCAGCAGCACATAAATTGTGAAGGGCATGTCCTTTTACTGGGTGATTTTAACTGTGTTTGCTTTCCAGAAGATACATCTAGGTTGCCCAGCGTTCGCGATAAAAGTGCCTAGCTTTTAGGTTCGATTGTCAGGGAGCAAGACCTTGAAGACATTGGTTATGTGTTGTCAAGTGAAAACCATGCCGTGTATACGCAATACCACGGTGAATGTCATAGCAGCTTATACAGAATTTTTACTCCATTAACCCGTGTACCTTTATTCTCAAATTATCAAGTGATACATGTTAGCTTTAGCGATCATTGCATGGTTATGTCAACGATAGGAAAGAAACAAAGGGCATCAAAATTCAACTGGGATTTATGGAAGCTAAATGATAAGCTTTTGCAAGATGAAGTTTTTAAAAAAACAGTTCAAGAAAAGCTCGAAAGTTTGCTCCGCACCACCATGTCAGCGTTTCTCATTGCATAATGGGAACTCTTCAAGACAGAAGTTAAATTTACCGCAATTGAGAGAGCATGTGTAGTCCAGCATAAAGAAAAAGAACGTGAAAAGGAATTGCACCTCAGTTTAAAATACATGCTCTGCTTAGAAAGCTCTTCGCCTGGATTATTTACGAAAGAAATAAAACGAGTTAAGTCTGAGCTTCAAGTTGTGGATGAAGAGAAGTACAAGGGAGCGGTATTAAGGGCACGGGCAGAGCATTTATGGATGGGAGAGACGCCAACCAAGCGAGCAATGAGCGATGAGAATAAACACGCGGATGCCAAAGAAATAAGGGAAATAAGATATCAAGGGGAAGTCACTAATGATGTTGGAATGATAGAGCACGCATTTCAGTCTTATTATGAAAGTCTGTTGGGAAAAAAGACCTGTGATATCAAACGTTTCAAGACTCAATTCTTGCCCTTAATTACAACAGTATCAGATGACGTCTGTGAAGCGCTCGAGAGACCAATGGGCCTTTCGGAAGTTGAGGATGCGATTGACGATCTCCGTCCCGGCAAGTCGCCAGGGCCTGATGGTCTCTGAGGGGCTTTCTATAAGAGCTTTAAAAGGGAAATAGCTGTAGCATTACAGCGCGTGATAAGTGAGATGTACGAGAGCAAGGAAGCGCCTCCTTCTTTTCGGACATCGCACGTTATTTTAATTCCTAAAGCGAAAGACCCAGCGAGGCTTTTGGCGGTGGAATCCTTTAGAACAATAAGCTTGACAAATACGGACTATAAGGTTTACATTTAAGTACTAGTGAGACGATTGCAAACTGTGATAAAAGAACTTGTGGGCCCCCATCAAACATGAGGTATCAAAGGGAGATCAATATTTTCGCATATACATACTGCAAGGGCCATACTGGAATGTTGTGACGAAAAGGAAAGGCCGAGTGGCCATGATACAAATTGATCTTGAAAAGGCTTTTGATAGAGTCGTCCATGATATCATTTTCTTGCTTTTAGAACATGTTAAAACCGGTTCAGTGATAACAGATGGAGTGAAAATGGTGTACAAAGATTGCACTGCAAAATTAATAATTAATAGAAAATTAAGCGCCACTATAAAAGTGGAGTCTTCAGTAAAACAGGGATGCTGCTTGTCGCCTCTTCTGTTTGCCTTGTATTTAGAGCCGCTTTGTTTGAAAATAATTAGAAGCCAATCTATTCGTAGATTTATCTATTCAGGAATTCCGACTAGAGTTCTGGCTTATGCGGATGATGTGGCAATTTTTTGCAGACATACAGAGAGTGTGGAGAAAACTATGAAAGAGGTTGTTTCTTTTTGTGCCGCAACTGGAAGTGCTGTCAGCTGGACTAAGTGCCTAGGCTTATGGCACGGCAGCTGGCCACAGACACCCGACTATTTCTGCAACATAAATTGCAGCGTTATCCCGGCAAAATGCCTTGGGGTGCCATTGCAACATTATCGTGACAGTGCAGAGTATTGGAGCGAAGAAATAAAAAGAGTTAAAGACCAGACATAAAAATGGGGTGGGCATAATTTCTCGATGTTTTCAAGTGCTAGTGTGTGCAATTTGTTTTTAGTTACAAAAGTGTATTATGTACTACAAGTATTATGCATGGCAAGAGTTTCGGTGCCGAAATTTCATAGTGTGTTTGCAGTATTTATATGGGGATCTACTTGGGAAAGAACTAGCCGATGTAACTTGTTTCATTCGTTGAAGAATGGGGGACTCGGGCAAACACATTTGGTTTTGAAACAGATCGTAAGTAGGTTCTTTTTCTTACCGGATGAAAGTGATATATTTCAGCGTACTGTTATTCAAGTGAGATTAAGTTCTTCCTTGCCTGAGTGGGTTTTTTGGTCAAGAAATGAACGAACACCAACGCCAATTGGATTTCTGAAGGAAGTTGTTACGTAATTTTCATTACTGAAAGCTCATTTTTCAAATAAATTTTTGTCTTCTGTGACTCGAAAGAAACTCTATCGGGATCTTGTAGATGTTTTCTTACCGCTTCCTGCATATCGCACGATATACAACTTAGGACCTGAACAGAATGTTTTGAAACGTGTGAAAAATATGCCTGTTAGACCTTCAGCGAAAACATTCTTTTTTCAATTGCATTCTGGCACTCTCCCTGTGAAGCCATGGCTACAAAGTAAAGGCTTATTTGTTCCGTGGTCTGTTAACTGCATCATATGTAACAAATCGGAAACTATCGAGCACATCTTCCTGGATTGCCATGACTCCGTTTTCTTGTGGGACGTTCTCAAACGAACTCTGAAAAAATAACTGCCGATAAGCCCTTTCGGTATTCGTTTCTTGCCATGCGCAGACGCAGAGGGAGTGCCGGCTGACATGAGAATGCGTTTGTGTATGAACAGCGTGTGGAAAACGCGCATGGATGTCAGGAATGCCCGCGTAGATGCAAGGTCGGCAAGGCAACACCTAATTGAAAGTCTCACGTACACCCGGGATGCCCTAAAGCACATGACTGAACCACCAGAGTGGATTCAGCAGCTTGACGTTTTGGTGTCTGTGGTGGCCTCTTTGAAGGCCTTTCAAAGTAGCACAGTCTAGCCAAATTATGTATTAATATTGTGTAGCGCCAAGTGACCTGCTTTCTATTTGTACGGGTGTATGTATTGTTGCGAAGAAGGTAATAGAGCAAAAAAAATGTTGGTGGTCATGTGCGTGGGGTGCGGCTACCTTATCACCATTCTCGGCAAGACAGCGTGCTCGAATCCTCCGTCTTTTTTTACCTTTTCTTTTTTAAAGTTGCTTATTAATGCACGGTTAACGTTTGTAATTCCATGCGTTTTCACCCCGATTAATATGCGGTTATTGGGAGAAATGCCGCTGAAGTGCTGCATTCCTCAGGGACTTCCGAAAAAAACAATTAAATTATGGGGTTTTACGTGCCAAAACCACGATCTGATTATAAGGCACGCCGTAGAGGGGGACTCCGGAAATTTGGAAAACCTGGGGTTCTTTAACGTGCACGGGTGTTTTCGCATTTTGCCCCCATCGATATGGACCGCCGTGGCCGGGATTCGATCCCACGATCGGGGACTTCCGAGACATGCTCACAAAAGTGTGGATGGATGGGTGGATAAGGCTGCACCATTTAAATCGGGTGGCGACGCACGCAACCTAGCCGTGACTAATAAGTTATTTTGTACTCAGCGGAGCGTGAGCTTGCAGTATAGGCCACCCCCTCTCTTTGATAACTTTCCCCTCCCCCCCTCCCCGTGAAGCTGCCTTGGAACCTCCCTTGAGTTGAAGCGATGTACTCACTCTAATATAACTTTATTTGTTTTAGTTTATCTTGTCATATAGCAATTTAGCACTTACGTTATACACAACTCAAGATGATTAAGAAACTGAGGTTTTTGATCTTGCGAATAATCCACACAAGTGAGAGATAATTATTTCTCTAAAGGGGGCTATTTACCATAGTTATTGCAAATTTGCTTTACATTGTGGTCATGGTTCTCTCTGTGCATTCACCAAAAGTTAACCAGTCAAAGTAACAGGTGACTATATAGCAGCATTAGTGAAATGAGGTTGAGGCTAATGTGCCTGGATTGAAACATGTTAGAAGCTTCTATGGAAACAAAACATATAATACGAAACATACACATACTCACGTGTCATCACAGACTTTTGAATTCATAACCTTCTTGAATTCATAACTAACCTTCTGCTGGAAGTTGACCGAGGACGTATCATGAAAACAGTACGTGCGGACTAAGACAATGAAGGTGGGTTGTTTTTCGTTCTCTAACCTGTGCCGACCGTCCCTATTTAACATGGTTTCCCCAGTCAATCTGAATCGCGCCGGCAAGCTGTCTGGCGGACGAGGCGCATTGCGTGCTGTATTACTTCAGAAAATAAGGTTGTTGTTGCAAGGAGTAGTGTTCGTTTTTCAGCTCTCTAGAGTAGGCGAGGTGCCCTTCCACAAGCACCACTCGTGGCCTAAGAGTGCGCATATTTTGTCAACGCGTCGCGTTCGTCTGGTTTGTTGTTGGCGTATTCACGGCAACTCTCACCAGGCTGTTTATCCATGTTAACGGCCCTTCCGGGCGAGTTATGTTGTAGTTCTTTATTTTGTAAAGGTTGATGCCAGGGTGCTAAGTAAACAATGCTTAGAAAGTTGTACCGCAAAAATTTTAAGACCACGAAGGGTAGCAAATCGTGTTTCCTGGGATCTTCGCAATTACATGTATTGCGATGCAGGCTGGTGCGGCACACGGCATAGTCCACGGAGACACCTCTGATTGTTGCCACCTCAGTTATACCTTAATAGAGTTCGAAGCAAGCTCTACAATAACACGTAGCACGTATGTTATGTATCGACAGTGTTCAGACTTGACTCGCCTTCTATGTCGATCGCGGGCAAAGCTGTGGCAGCGCCTCTAGCCCCGTCAGCGTTCAATAATGCGGCTATATCAAAGCTCAAAGCTTAGTAACGACACGCTGAGTAGTTTCCCAATCACCAAAACTTGGTGACACCTTTCAGGAAAACGTAAGAACTTGTCACTCGTCGTCAACTCCACGTTCGCCGTGCACCCTCTAGCGCGATCCCACACACCAGCATGGCGACGGATGATAGACGGCGCTGTAATCGCAAAATGACGGCGCCCTCTATAAAACGGTCTATATGACATATATGACAGTACCCATATAATGGTGTAGATACTGATGCGTACTGTATCAGGAATTACTTGCGCAAGGCCAGTAATGGAAACATTGAAAAAGGTCGGGCTGAGCACTCCCCTTTAAGGCACTCTAAGGACCACAAACTGTCTTCTCGTTTAGCCATCATTCGTGGACATGAAGACTGTGCGACCATCTAGCTAATTT
The DNA here is from genome assembly GCF_013339745.2 of Dermacentor silvarum. Taxonomy (NCBI): domain Eukaryota; kingdom Metazoa; phylum Arthropoda; class Arachnida; order Ixodida; family Ixodidae; genus Dermacentor; species Dermacentor silvarum. Next base: position 408,569,329 of record NC_051154.1, read on the forward strand.
ACAGTCCACAAGCAGAGACGGCTGCCGATGCCCAAATTACTTAGGACATCAAGAATGGCTTGGTGCAGTACATTGTCATAGACACTTTTACACATGTTTGTATTGCCCCCCCCCCCCTTGTGTAATGCCTTCGGGCCTTCAAGGTGATAATAAATGAAATGAAAGGAAATGAACACCTTCTATGCATAAGAAAATGACTCCTACAAGTCGGCGCCTCCTTTTTTCGTGTTCGATCGTGGACAGGAGATCAATGACCTCATCTATAGCAGACCGTCCACGCCTGAATCCGGTCATCCTTTCACGATAAAGCTCATTCTTTTCCATGATTCATTATAACCTAGTGAACACCATTCGTTCCGTCACCTTACCAACACAGCTGTCTGGAGCTACTGACCGGTAAGATGGTATTTCCTAAGGTGCTTTTCCTGGCTTTAGGAGGGCCACCAAACGGCTGGTTTTCCACTGCTTCGGGACTGTAGTGGACAACCATGCGGCGTTATAGTACGACAGCAGGACTTGCCGACCTTTCACGCCAAGGTGGCACAGAGCAGTATATGAAATACCGTCAGCTCCAGGTGCAGAGGATCGCAATGATCGAAGCAGCAAATCCAGCGTCGGATTCCGTCATCGTGAAAGGAATGTCAAGACGAGCATTTTTAGGAGGTGGTGTGGGTCGATCCAATATTAGACATGTTGAAATATCTGTACTGGTGACTCCCACGCCGAAGTCTTCGGCGACCTGCACCTTCCTTCAGAGATTGGTGAGTGAGCACGGCGGACCATCAACAAGCATGTGATTTTATAAGCCATTCTTCTGCTTCATGCAGGTGTACAACATTGGCCTGGCCACATCAATTTTGTAACTACACACAGTTGCCAGCGCGGGACTGCACAAGCCGTATCTGTCGAGCTGTCACCCGGATAACAACTGCTTCACAGGTGCCGCTGGTGCCGGATCACTGCCTTCGTGACGACGCTCCTTCGCTGCCTCAAGATACTCTATCAGAGGAGTCACCTGGTCGTCACGTGACGTCGGTGCGCAGCCTCAAAAAGCATCGACCATTCTTTTGTTTCATGCAGGTTAGTGATTACTGTAGCACAATTAAGAGCAGTTATCGTGGCCTTGTGGTCTTGCCGTGCCCCAACAATGCATTTATATTGCCAGAGATGTGTGTTGTGTGTGCTTGCGCATGCTGTGCGGGAAAGTTGAGGTAAATCCAGGCCCCCCTGACGACGATAACTCTTCCATTGAATCCGTGCTCAAGGAACTATTGGCAGGTCAAAATAAACTGGTAACGGATGTAACAGTGCTTAGGAAACAACAGAATAACATGGAAAAACTCGTGGCTGATCTTGGAAGCAGGTTTGCTGAGTTTGAAAAAAACGTTTAGCGTGTCGACGACCTTGAACACTAAAAAGTCTTTGGAAGAAAAATGAACTGACCTAGAAGATAGGAGTAGGCGCTCAAGCATGGTGGTCTTCGCTATTCTTGAAGATCCGGATGAGACAGAATCGGTACTAAAAAATAAAGTTCTCGACGAAATTTTCGCTGCAAAGCTTGACATACAGTGTAAATCCGTTGGTAGAATTCATCGCCTTGGAAGGCCGGGAAAACAAAGACCGGTCATAATTTATTTCCAGGAATTTAATGAAAAGCTGCTTGTGTTGAAAAACGCTTACAAATTAAAAGGCACCTGAATATCGGTCCAGAATGACTATTCGCGAAATACTTTGAGTAAGCGAAGACTTCTACGGAACAGCGCAAAAGCTGAGAAGGAGCAGGGAAAGAAAGTCAGCGTGATTAATGACAAACGGCGAGTGGATTATAAGTTATTCATTTGGGAAGAAGAAAAAAACTCGAGAACGCAAATTCGTGGTAGTCAAGGTACTCCAAAGAATGACTGATGCACTACGGTTGCAGCTAAAGAATTACGCATTCTGGACATTAATGCTCGCAGCATTGTTAACAAATCGAAGAAACTTGTATCACTTATCTTGAGTTACAATCCCCATGTAGTTGTGTTAACCGAAACGTGGCTGCATGACGTTATTGATGACACAGTTGTTTTTCCCCCGTCTTATCAGGCCTAACGTCGTGATAGGTCATTGAGGGGTGGCGGGGTAGCAGTTTGGTTAAAAAATATAACTGCTGTTCTTTTACGTCAAGCCATTAACCTAGAAGCTGTTACATTGAAACTTTCATGCTGGGGTAAAACATTTTTATTGTTTGCCGTTTATCGAGCCCCTGACTCACTTGCGCAGTTCCTTTGTGTTCTTTGTGAACATTTTGCATCGTATAGAAGTGATAATGTGCATCTTATAGGCGATTTCAATCTCCCACACATTGATTGGGAGAATGTGCCTTCCTTCACTGAATCTAACTTGCACGTGAACTACCTACGCAATTTTATGCTTTTTCATAACTTCCAACAGGTTGTCAAACATCCGACACGCATTCATGGCACGTCGGCAATGGTCCTTGATCTTGTTTTTGTAAGTCGATTCATTGGAAATTTTTCTGTCTCCTTTGAGCCTGGCATTTCTGACCATGAACTCGTGTTATGTGAGTAAAAACAAGACAATTACTATTAAAGACTTCTCTCAAGCCAAAAATGAAAGCGTTCTACATTACCTTGAAATATGCCTTGACAACTTCCGAGGGCATGATATTACTATACTTTGGAACATATTAAAAAAATTTAATCACTGCCTCAACAATTTTATTCTTAGCAAAACTAAATGAACATCTAAAGTTACTCCCTGAATATCAAGAGAAATATTACACCTTAAAAGAAGAGTTATGCGCTTAAGACGGCAATGTGGTTCACGTGACTCAATCCAAGAAATCCAGAATAACTTAAACCAAAAGTTAGGGTATGCTAAGCGTCGGTACTTCCAGCACACACTGCCAAATTTTATTCCTTTCGCACCGCAAAAACTTTGGGCCTTTCTAAGAAAAAAGATCAAGGCAGTTAGTCATATTGTACACGAGGGGAATGTTATCAATGACAAGCTCAATTTTGTGCAATACGCGTATTTTAATCAATACTTCCACAGTGTTTTTTTCTAACTCTGATACTACTACACGTCATATCTGTACGCCATGCAACTCTGCACCTGATATTGGGTCACTACCAGGTGTTGTTTCAATGCTACTCAACCTTAAAACTAAATCCTCCCCAGGTCCAGATGACATACCCAACGTTTTTTTTTTTTTTGAGGAGGTATGCCGAAGCATTAGCACTTTTTATAGCTGTTATATTTGAAGTGTCCCTGTCTTCAGCTACCCTGCCTAGAGATTGGCTCTTGGCACGTGTTGTACCTGTACTGAAAAAAGGAGATGCCGCACTAGTAACAAGTTATCGTCCTATATCACTAACTTCATCATTTTGCAAACTACTTGAACATATCATAGCTAAGGAAATTAATAAGTTTATAGGTGATAACAACGTACTTTCTTCTTGTCAACATGGCTTTCGCAAGGGTTTTTCTACTGTAACACAATTAACAACAGTTATTCACAATTTTGCTAGTGTTCTTGATAAGACCGGTCAAACTGATGTAATATTCCTAGATTTTAGAAAAGCGTTTGATCTCGTATCACATAGTAAGCTTATTTATAAACTAGAATCTATTAACCTTCCAACCTACGTAGTGAATTGCGTGGCTGCTTATATCACTAACCGCATGCAGTTTGTTTCAATTAATGATCACTCATCCAACGAGCTTCCAGTATCATCTGTAGTGCCCCAGGACAGTGTACTGGGCCCTTTACTATTCTTGATATACATTAATGACATCACATATGAAATTAATTCCCCTGTTCTAATTAGATTATTTGCGGATGATTGTGTACTGTAAAATGAAATTAACTGTCATGGAGATCAATTAGTACTAAACTCTAATCTCCAAAGCATTCTTTCGTGGTGTCGTCAGTGGAGGACGGAACTAAATCGCAGTAAAACAGTCTACATGTCAATAACTATAAAGAAAATGAAAAAAAAACTGTCGTTTGTCTACAAACTAGGTTCCGAACTGCTCGCGCAAGTCAGCGAGTGCAAGTACTTGGGAATCACAATAGCCAACAACCTCAGCTGGAGTACTCACATCTCTAACATATGTAACTATTCGTTCAGGAAACTTTGCTTTCTCAGACATAAGCTAAAATACGCACCTCCTAGTACTAGGTTAACGGCTTATGCATCCCTAATTCCACCTAAACTTGAATACGCCAGTATTGTCTGGGATCCCTATACAAAAACTAACATCGATGTTCTTGAAATGATACAGCGTAAAGCTGTCAGGTTCATTTATTCTAAATATCGTACAAGTGACTCACCCTCTAGTCTAATGACACAGCATATCATTCAGATTACAATTACGAAAAAAAATACAGACTAAAATTTCTGTTGTCGCTCAAGAATAATCTCTTGTCTATAAACGCAGATCCTTATTTAAAACCTCTTACAGCAGGTGGAACACGACATCATCAAGCTGACTCGTTAACACCTTATTACACCCGAACTAACCTTTTCAAATATTCTTTCTTTCCACGCACCGTAAACGATTGGAACAACCTACCTTTTTCACAGTTATCAAATGCTGATTTTTTTGGAACATATAAGTCTTTGACATTGCTGGCATTATTGTACTGCGATTTCACACCTACACTTATCTGTTTTCTTGTGTTCGGTTATTCTGTGCCTCGTCAGCGGCAGTAACGGCCTAGCAAAACGTTTTTCCGTTTTTTGTGTGCGTGTATCGGCGTGTGTGACACGCTTTTGACCATTTGGTTGTGTTTCAAGTGCATAAATAACTTTATAGATCATTGTGTTGCTACACTTGATTGCCCTGCACTTGATGTTGCTATTTGCTAATATTTGTACGGTTCGTGCCTTTTTCCTTTTCATTTTTCTGCTTGTACAATTATTACTCCTCTTTGCTGCTAGGTATATGATCTGTTATATACTACTATTTGTACGCGTTGCTTGGATATATTTTTACAACTTTTGCCCCTCCTGCTTGGGCCCTATTTCGGGCCTGCAGTATTCTGTAAATACATAAATAAATAAAAGTGCTAAAGCACGGAAAATGTGTTTTTCCTGAGTAGGGGCACGAAGACATCGTACTATCTGCAAGATCCTAGAAAGTGGCTTTCGAGGATCCAGCGACGAACAGAAGGCCCTTCACCGTTCCTTTCCTATTTTTTTAATGTGACGCCGTTTTCTTCGTTGAGCTCGTCGACATGAGACAATATCTACAGAAGATTTAGTTCGCCTACACTTCCTTTCCGCTCGACGATGGATCGCGCAGAGCCGTTTATACTCAATATGAATTATCGTTCTGGATGTAAGTGCACTGAGAAAATTTGTCTTCTGCACTGACAATACAATAATGTCTTCTATATCAGATGGTGAAGTGACATCTCCACAATGCTCTTCGACACATGTAGAGAATGTGGACCAGCCTACAGCAGACGCAGTTGATTGCACAAACCACTTCATCTGCACATTTGTGGATATATGAACGCTCCCATGCGTTTCTAGGTCCGAGCACCAGCTGACATAGGGCAGGACGCTCTGAGATGATACAATAATGAGATCAAAGTAACTGCCGTAGAAAGTGCCGCGCATGTAGGTTTGAGACCCATCGTTGATGGCAGTCAGACATTCAGTGTCAATGAAATCCATCAAGTTCTTACCAGCACAGTTCATTGCGTCACTCCCCCAGTAAGGATGGGGAGCATTGACATCTGCAATAACAATATCAGGGCCTGGGGAACCTTGTAACACAGTAGACAGGTAGGAGAGGTCAAGTCTTTGTCTAGAAGCTATGTAGACGCCCATGATCAAAAAGACATGCAGGTTAAGTATTAGTGTCACCCACACATATTCATTGCTGTCATGTGGAGGGATCCTATGCCGAAAAAAGTCATGTCGTTGCTTATACACATTAATACTTTGCCCTTATGTCCATCTTCACGTGATCAGAGCTTAACGTATCCGGCAAGGCGAAATTCCGACGTCAGATTTGGCTCACATATCACGATTGCTGGGAAGTGGTATTTAAAAACCCGTTGCCGAAAGTCATCGAGCATTCCACTGCATTATAACAGGATGATGCAACTTCTGTTCCAATGCCAAATGTTTTATCGTGAGAGCCATGATTGTCACCCTTATTTTAGAGCCGCTAATGACGGCTTCATAGCACCTAATGCCTTCACGACAGATATACCAGTTGGCGTTGCAATCCGGAGAGCAATATACGCACGTGTTTACTAGCTGTTTAAGCATGTCTATAACCTTTTTTATTTCCAAACATTTCATTACCCTGCTGGCTCTTGGGGAACGCCGAAGAAGTATCTCAACCTGAAGCCCTTTCTGGTAGCGAAGGCCACTCAGAAGCCGACGAGATGGGATGCACGTTGGATGACGCTTTATTCCTTGACAGGCGCGGAGGTACTGGGAGAGGCACATCTTGTGTGTGCGGGCCTTGCTTTCTCTGTGGCACGTTTTCCAGCCATGAACGCAAAGGAAGTGCCTCTTCCCTCTGAGTCTTACTCTGGGAGCGGCGACGCCATTGCCGCAACCTGCGCCTTTTTTTTGCGGACGGAATCCACAGCCTCCTTGTGCGTGGAGTTCTCCCTGACCATTTTTCGCAAAATGTAACTCTCCTCTGCCACTTTGGGGACGTCTTTGGATGTCGCTTCATGGGTTCCGGAGCAATTTGCACGTTTCATGGCGTCAGTCTCACGGGCATCTACCTCATGAGTACCACCACATTTACGACACGACGCAGGCTTCTTACACACAGCACTCACGTTGCCGAGTTTGAAACACTTGTGACAGTGTAACAGTCGTGACACATACGGTCGCACTGAGTGCCTCACATAATCTACTTTAATCGATGCTGGCAAAGAGTGTGGCTCGAAGACCATCTTAATGCACCGGGAGCGGCCGACTCGGTGGATGTCGAGAATTCTCACTGCCGATGGCCGAAATGTGTTTTCTTGGCTAATTCGGAGCGCAAACAACTGGGACACAATCTAAGACACGAGAAAGTCAGGACACAGCGCTACTTGCAAGTGAAAGTTTGTACGAAAGGTTAGAGACTAGATAAACTCGACATCTCCTACGTCGTCAAATGTCACGAAATAGAGGAGGTAAACACGGAGAATATTATTTGGTGTTAGCGCGCCGGAAACTACCACGTGTTAGGTCACATCTAAAAAAGCCACTTCAGCTTCATGAAGCGAAGTAGAAGCATGGCTGACACACCCTGCCCCCTTTTTCTTTATCTCGTGGGCTTCTGCAACTTGTCTTGTCATTTGATGTTTGTGCTTATAATGGAATGTTGTTTTTTCAAACTGGGGTATACATTTACCTTGCGACTTGCAGTCTCTTACATGCACTGTGAGATGCGTGTGCGCATTCCATTTTGTGGAATCGAGATGCTCCTTTAGCATGGTGTTGAGACATCTGGGTTTGGCCCACATATGCTCACGCGAGAAAGACTGAAGTTGAGCAAGAAACGAATTTATTTACGTGTTTAACACTGAAACTAGACTGATAGCTTGCATCTGTAGTGCAGCTGCTCAATCTTTCACTACGCCAGTGCACCGCTGAACAAATGCTAGCGAGCTTGTTCTTCACCAAGAAAACGGCTTTCACGCCATAGCGAGAAGCTGTCTTCAGCCTATGCGAAAAACAGTGGACATAGGATATGACGGCCAAATTTTTCTTATCGGTCCCCCTAGGTTCGTGTGTTTCCTTATATACTCTCTGCTTCTTTAATTCTTCGAGCAATGTTTCCCCGACGCAGATATGACAGCCTGTGGCAACCCCCTATCTGGAGCCGGGCTACCTGCCCTGGCAAGCTGTCGCCTACTTTGTGGAGGCACGACTTCACCAAAGCATTCCTTAGGCTAGATAGAAGAATACCATACTTGACCAACGTAGAGTGGCTGGAACGAAAGTCCAGCATTGGCTTTTAAGATCTGGGCTGGTACTTCCAGCAAACATGATCAGGCTCGAAGTACAACTGTATGTTCCAAAACTATATGCTTGATTATATCGCCGTTTTGCACGTGAACATCAGCCCCATTTCTTGCTCCTTGAAAAGTTTCAAAATGTTCACTATCTGCAGAGAGCATTCACTTCCTTGAACGAGACTCAAGTAATCGTCTGCATACCGAAGAATCTCTCCCGCGATAACACACAAGTTCTTTTCCCCTGCCCTGCCTGCCTTAGACAAGAAAATGTGGCCTAATACTGGTGCAACGCACGACTTAATGAATACTCCAGACCTCTGTACAAAAACATTGCCATCCCAAGCGACAGCGCAAATAAAAACCTAAGAACTGAAGAAAGGACTCAATAGAAATACTAGAGGCGTTACGAAAAAGCAACGCGTCATTATCAATCACTACTGAACTCTTTTTAACAAATGTTCATGTGAAATCGAGTAATACAGGTCCTCGACGTCGATGCTGAAAGCAGTGCAGAGCAGTGCAGATAGTCAACAAGGGCACTGGAATTCGGAATCACAGAAGCGTCGACGACTTCTAGTAAGTCCAGATGCTTCTGGAGGTAACCAGAAACGGCATAACAACATTAATCGTGTTCGAAAACGATCGCACGGAACGGCATGGACGGCTTGTGAGTTTTCACAGTGAAGAAGACATCCAAAATGAGGCTCTTGGCTTTCTTACCTTCGGCCGACAGGCGAGACAGATTGAGGTCGTTTACAAGAAAAAAGAAAAGCAACAGCCCGCCGTTTACCGAGAGCTGGCGTTTGGTCGACTGCCCGGAATTCTCGACGCCGGCCTCTCGCACAAACTTGCCTATGGGCATTAAACGAAGAAGATTTCTTTGTCGGATACGAGAGGTCTGAGCCCTGAGTCTATGAAGAATCTTATCAATATGCTCGGGCTTTTTGTCTTAAATTGTCCGCTAACACACCTTGTGAGCTCTTTCGCACACCCTGCCACGTACCTTTACTTGTCTTCTGAAACCAGCCGGGAGACAGTCCTGAAGAGCGCCACATTCTCTGGCCTGGACAACCTTTGCTCGAGGCAGAGAACTTGGGCCCAAGTCGTAAGGTATCCAAGTGCTGCTGAGGGACGACAACCCATCTAGAACAAGCACATCCGCCTGTCTCAGGGTAGCCCTTTTCCTTAGAAGGAGCGTTGGAAAGACAGCGTTCCACAGGGACTCCGTCCTGTGGACAGACGATCTCGACCATTCGCTGAATTCGCGCGGTGAATCAGCCTGGCCCCTGTCTTTTGCATATGCCGCACGTAGGCAGTATTTGAAAAACTTCGCCTAGCCCCACCATTCAGAGCACAAAATCCGGCAAAGGCATCTCGAATGCCCCGGAGAAGGTTCCATCCATCCGCGAATTTGTTGCAATGCAGGTGGGCACAGGGACTCACAAGCGTACCACGAACCAGTCCGTGCGGTGCAGACGCGAAACGCTGTCATCCCTGTCAACATTGATGGGTTAGTAAAGCACAAGTCAAGACACGGAAAAGAGCCCCTTGAACTAGAAGTTAAATCGATCAAAAGCGAGAAATGGGTGAGTTGGTATGTAATCATGGCTAATTCGGAGCGCAACTACAGGGACACAAGCTAAAGAACGAGAAATACACGACACAGCGCAACTCGCAACTGAAAGTTTCAGTTGCAAGTAGCGCTGTGTACTGGGTAAGGTCATTAGGTAGCGTATACGAGGGTTCTTAAGCCACGTGCGTTCTTTTCCAAGTTCACGAGTTACGTGACGCGATCGCGCGAAAAAGGATGTTCCACAAAATGTTTCACGTAAATTGGCTCGAATGAGCAGTCAAGCGACAATATTGCGTGTATTCGCGGGCTTCTTTTACGCCTTTATGTAGCACGTACTGAGCCACAGGAAGCTGCATCGGGAGTTTTTCACGTTGCTCTACAATTTTCTTTTCGATAGTTCTCATCTAATTATAATATTTGGGAAGTTGATCAATTATTTAAGAGTAATTATGTAAATGAATTAAGCGAAATGCAAAAATAATCTGAGTATTTCCAAGCGACCGCAAGCAATATTACCTTGGTTCTGTCCGTTTACGTGGCATTTGCATATTTTTAAATCTTGGTGAATGAAAGTTGGGACGCCCTGTATATACTGACACATGTACTTGTTTATCTTTCACCGGTGACCGCTTTTAATCGGTTAACAAATGTTAAACGTTATCGCTCGGCGCACGATGCGCCTGCATGTATCGGAAGTTTCTCGAACGTTATCGATGCTTCTATCCATTGTCTGTTGTCACCGACGCTTATGTAATCTGATTGTATGAGCGACGCGAACTGTCTAGTACTTTCTGGAAGACACGGGGCACCAGGGATTACTCTGGAACCTTCGATGACTCATGTTTAAAAGCCGACGCGTTTCGCCGCTGATCACATTTCGATGATCGCCGACTGTGTTCGCCACTATCGCTGTACTTCGAGTGCAACTTGCTTTTGTGGGTACAGGTTCGCCCAATATAAGGTCCGTTTCGTCATTCACAGTTTTGAGACTGTTCACCGTCACTCCTATATGACAATATGTTTCCGACCTCAAATGTTGCTAACAATATCAGCGTCGAAGCTGTATCAAAACTTACACAAGATTTAAAGTGTCCAGCCATCGGGTATCCATAATATTGATTGTAAGATATTAAAAATGCATCAGCTTTGTCCAGTCAAATATTGTATCATAATTTTGAGCAGTTTTTGTTGACCGGTGTACGGCCAATTGACTGAAAGATAGCCAAAGTACTCCCAATTTTACAGCGCAGCTCTTAGGCACCCGTTCCTGCGTCGGCGTCACTCGGCTATCTCGGCGTAACCGAGCGAACGAGCACAGCGAAGCATGAAAGAGCGAACGCAGAGTGCAGCAGCGGTGCAAGCAAAGACGGTGAAAGGAAGCCGGATGGTGCAGCGGGAGCTTGAGGAGGAAAGCGGAAGATGAGAGTATGGCGAAAGGGTAAAGCGTGCACGAGATATTAACGGCGAACACCACGCCGCAAAGAGGCCGGGTACCGTACCGCTCGGAAATGGACGCCGCACGCGCGAGGCGGCGGCCGTCGTGGGCATCCTTGGTCATGTTGCTGGGGAGGGGTCGTACCTGTAGTGCGAAGCGCCAGGCTTCAGGCAAGGAGACCCGCTCCTCCCGTTGAGTTGTGTAAGCGATGTGTAAGCGGGGGTCAGAAGGCGGCTACCCGCTGCTGTTTTGCCTAACCGCAAGTATTGATTGTTGAGAGGCGCCTCACGGAGCTCCCCAAAGGTGTTCGTCATTCCTAACTCGAGAAGACGTTGATTGGACGTAGTGATGGGGAGATCGAGGGCTCTCTTGTAGAGTTTGCGGAGAATCACTTCGAGTGCGTTCTCATCGCTTTTGCGCAGGTGGAGGTATGGTGCCGAATACAGAATCCGGCTGGTCACGAACGCATTCGCCAGCCGCAGGGCGTCTTTGCATCGTAATCCCCCCCGTTTGTTAGAACCCCGGCGGACCATGCGGCCCACTTGGTCCCCCACCTTGCGGAGCTTTTGGAGAGTTGTATCAATCTTGCGGTTCCGGTGAATAAAGAGTCCCAATACTCGTATCTCCTCGTGTTCGGGGATTGGACCGCTAAGCAGGGAGAGGGCGATTTTGGTTGTGCATTTCGGATTGGGCCGAAGATGCACGAATTCCGATTTGGTACGGCACCCGGCCGGGGGTATTCTACACCGATGCAGCTGGCCCGCACCACGGGGGCTGGTATACGGCAGCTGTCATCCACCAAAACGAACCAGTACAGGGCCTCACTTTCCGTGCCCCTAACATAACACACGCGGAGGAAGTCGCCATCGCGCTAGCCGCCGCGGATCCAGCTTCCCGAGTCATCCTCACCGACTCTAGGGAAGCCTGTCGCAACCTGCAGCAGGGACGCATTCCGTATCGTGCCTTTAAAATTCTTCACCGATGTGAGTACCAGGGTTACCCGACCCGGCGAACCGTCATCTGGGCCCCAGCACATGCGGGGATTCAGGGAAATGAGGTAGCAGACGCTACCGCCCGCGCGCTTAACTACCGGGCATCGCCTCATCCGTCGCATATAGACGACCAGGATTTCAATTCGGCTATTAATTTCCGGCAAATTTCTATTTTTCTACCAATCTTCTCACGGCCGGTATCCTCCCCCGTGTAAAGGCCTCACGAAGGCAGAGGAGCGCTGGCTCCTGCGCCTCTATACCAACACAGTACTGTGCCCGGCAGTACTGAAGCATTTTAATTCAGCCTTTTCAGGCGAGTGCCCGCACTGTGGGAACGTGTCCGCGGACACCTACCACATGGTATGGGCATGCCACAACAACCCGGCCTACCTCCCCCACCCCCATCCTTCCCGAGAGAGCTGGGAGGCTGCCCTGCTCGGCTGCTCGACCATACAGGACCAACGTTCCCTGGTGGACCGAGCCCGGGCTGACGCAAAAGCCACAGGGGTCCCGGAATAGGAACCCCTCCTAGACTTTGTACGGGGCGGGTCCTTCTGGCTCGTCCCAAACTCTCTCTTTGTATATAGCGACAATAAATGTTTTTCACTCACCGCAAAGAGGGACGCGGCGGCAGACGCTGAATATTCGCTGCGTAGCAACACATGAAGCGAACAGCAGGCGGACGCCGCTGTTGGCGCCAGTGTTATTAGACTGGGTACATGCGCTGGGTACATATAAACGCTCGTTAAGGTGTCATATGCTACTTTTATAATTGGAAAATTGTGTATAAACAGTAATATGAATTTCTTCACCATTTTTATTGCGTTTTAACTTTCTTTTGCGTAATGCAATGCAGAGACGGTGTGTTCATTGTTTTATCAGCCAACATTGTGCAGTAAGGTTGCCGTTGTCCATGCCGTTGTCCATGGAAGCGTGCAAAAAGCGAGTGTTATGCTGGTTGTGCTGGTGAGACGGGCGTCAGGTTAGTGTTGTATTTCCATTCTGCTGTTACGCAAGTGTTGAAGAGCCTACGGCGTTAGGTTGTCCATACTACCAGCTTAGAAGGCCACGCCGCGGCGTTCAGCGTCACTATCAGTGTCCTCTGGCGCCTTCTGCTCCTCAAAAAGAACCTCGGCTTCTGAAATTGCGCGAGCTCGAGGAGAAAAGAAAGCTATGGGTACACCCTGTATGGCGACAAAGAAGGAATCAAGGAGAATATCACACTGCGGTCGGTAACGGTCAGTATGCTCAGTAATTATCACATTATAATAGCTGTTCACAACGCTCCTACCATGTAATACCGGTGTCACACGGTCACTCTCGATCGCAATCAGGCCCGATCCGGATCGAATTTCTCGACCGTGATTGGCTCCCTCGCGCCATTGCGTCAAAAAGACAATCGCGACTGAGAAATTCGATTTGGATCGGGCTTGATCGCGATCAAGAGTGCGTCGTGTGACACCCGTATAAACTGTCAGCGGTGCTTCTATCACCGACTAGTTGCCAATCACACCTTTTGAACAGTACACGTCTTATATTTGAAGCGCTGAAAGCAATATACATATTGCTGTGAGTTCTGGGTCGCATATGGAAACAGAATTGATCATCCATTAAGACGCGCAGGCTGCAGCAAATTCAATGATCGCGTTGCACATTTACCCCACACGAAGTAATTCACGCGGCTGGCAGCTTGGATCCCAAACAGACGATGCGTACACAGTGAAGGGATTCAACTTTTCTTCGGCAATACCACTTTTTATCGAGTGCTGGTGTTATTTGACGTAAAATTAAATGGTTAGAGAGATTGGGTTCATTTTTGGAAATCTGGATCAGTGAGGTGGTTACCGCAATTTTAAACCAATAAGCCCCTGCAAATGGGTTCAGTTTAAGTTTTTTTTTACTGCAGTTCCAGGCCATGAGGAAGGACCCACCAATGTTCTTCAGTTATTACAGGATGTCACTAGACAAGTTCGATTTCCTGCACCGTCTTGTCAGAAACGACCTCATCAGGCAGTTTTTGTGCCGAGAACCACTCTGCTCAGAAGAGCGGCTGGTCATTACCATCAGGTATAGCAAGGCATTAAAGCAATGTTTATTATATCTGAGTTATCTCCACGTTTATGTGAAAACTCTTTTTCATGCAGGTACCTCTCTTCAGGAATGGCCATAAAGCAAGTCCCAATGGTTTTTTGAGTGGCACCTGCCTCTGGTCGGCTGGTCATTCATGACACTTGCAACGTATTGCGGAAGCGACTAAAGCCACTTTACCTGCCTGTGAATATATGCTATACAAGCTATTGCGGATAAACAAATCAGCACCTGGACTTATGGTTGTGTAGTATTATGGGCCTAATAATGTAATTGATGGGGTTTAACGATGGGGTTTAACACTGGGAGTATCGGTGACGACGAAGTGGAGGATTGTCGAGTAATTCAGATTCCTAGTTTGTCAATATGAACCAAAATGTCAGTGCACGGGAGTTTTGAACTTTGCTTCCAACGAAGTACGGTCGCAACGGTTAAGTATTGACCCCGCGAACTTGGGCTTAGTGGTGCAACATCGCAGCTACTGAGCCACTGCAATGGGTTGTTGGTGAAAGTAGTTAGAGATGTAACGATATTTGATGTACTCTTTAATGGAGCGGGTTGAACGTGGCTACAGCAAAGTGAAGTGAAACGCGCGAGTCACCAACTAAATGTGCTGTAAACCTTGACATGTGCAGATCTCTTACCATGGCACAGGTGCCAGGACTTGCGCGCTGGCCGGAAGTGGCAGAAGGATTTGCGAAGCGTTGGAATTTTTCAAACTGCCTTGGAGTAGTAGATGACAAACACACGTATAGATAAAGGGACCTCCGAACTCTTGTAGCAATTACTTCAACTACAAGATATGTAAATCACGCATGAGGGTTATTCTGGTCAGATGTGAAGACGCTGTTGCTGCTTTTTTATTTTTCAGGCAACATTCTCTATCGTGTTGATGGCAGTGGCAGACGACAGCTACAAGTTTGTTATACGACAAAGAAGTCTGGCACGGCTGTGGACGACACGAAGGACGCCGACAGGAAGACACAACTGCGTAGGCTTAGCCAGGCGCACCAGGAACAGCGTCGAGCCCGAGCCCCACTTCAGTAGCGCTGGCAATCCAGCTGCGGAGCTCTGCACGGCGTACTTCTTCTTCCTTACAGTTATAATAGATGTCGGGGCTCAAGACCGACACAGTGATGGAGGCGTGTTTAAGGCAACGTCATTCGGCAAGGACCTTAAGAAAAATTGCCTAAACTTGCCAGCCCCAGCACGCCTCCCAAGGAGCAACAAGGTGGCATCTCGCATATTTGTGGGCGATGAAGCCTTTCAACTGAGGCAGGATTTTATGCGGCCCTAGCAGGGCAAAGTAACATGCAAATAATTGCTCTGGTTGCAATGTTGAGCTCGTGTTTGAAATAAAACAGCCATGCTTGTTAATATTTACATGGCTGGGCAGCCTGTGAATAGCAGATTATTAACCTGCTAAATGTTTTTGTTACATGCGCATTGTCGAAAATGGCCGCGGCGGCCGCATTTCGATGGAGTCGAAATGCAAAAACGCCCGTGTGCTTGCGTTGCAGTGCACGTTAAAGAACCTCAGGTGGTCAAAATTAATCCGGAGCCCTCCACTACGGCGTGCCTCAGAATCAAAACTGGTTTTGGCACGTAAAAGCCCAAAAAGAAGAAGAATTGTCGAAAATGCTTTTGGGATTCTTGTTGCACGATGAAAAGTACTTTTTAGCCACCTCAACGTCCTGCCAAGCAATGCAACACATTGTACTGGCCTGTTGCGCGCTGCATAACGTTTTGTGCTCAACGAGCAAAGCTACGTATTCCCCACCTGGATACGTTGACGGTGAAGACAGTTATGGAAACGTTAATCCAAGCCAGTGCAGGAAAGAGGCTCAGGTAAATGCGACTTGGATGGAACCTCGTCAAGAAACTACACGATGGATCTAGCGGAGACGCGCAACCTCTTTGCAGAGTACCTGATGGCAGAAGGTGCGGTGCCATGGCAGTGGGCACATACTTACCTTCCGACCCCATCCAATGCTCCAATACAAAAGTGTTAGTGTGCGTTAATTTTCATAAATAATGTACTTTACGTGTGAGAACGTCTGCACCATACGTTGATAGCTCAACATTGGCTTCAGAATAACTTCTTCTTGGGTAAGTTGGTGTTTACTGAACATGATACTTAGTAGCGCAAAACTCGAAATAGAAGACAACAGTGAGAGGCGAGAGGAAAGGAAAGACGAGCTCTACACTCACAACTGTTTATTCCGACGCAGGGCATCTTATATATACGCAAACATACGCATGCGCAAACGCATAAAACACACAAATGGTGCCAGTCAGCCGAAGGCAGTGTAGTCACATTACATGCTTAGCAATCTCATTTCCGAATCATAAAGTGTAAGAGTCGTTTGACTAACGCAGGCTAGACCATTGATTTGGATGTGGTAGGCCTCAGTTCACGAGTGGTTTTGTTCTTGCTTTTGCCTAGGATCTTGACATTGAAAAATAGCGGTTCACAGTCGGGACAAGACCTGCAATGCGCAGGCAACGGCGCAGTGGTATCCTTCTTTCAAAGATTTGCATGCTCTCTCATTCGGTCATTGACGCAGCGTCCCGTTTGCCCAATGTAGCACCTGCCACAGCTGACGGGTATGAGATAAAGCACTCCAGTGGAGCAATGCACGCAACGCTGAACGTGCTGTACTGTGCACCCGTTAGTAGCGCCACCCGTAATTCGAGGGCAGAGACGGGCCAGCTTGTTCGGGGTGGAGAAAACCACAGATACTCCGTACTTGTTCGCCACATTCTTAAGGTTGTGGCTAACCTTGTGAAGGTACGGCACCACTTGTGCCTTTTTTCGAGTGTTGTGCTCGACTTCATCGCCCACCTTAGGCTTTTTGTTGCCTTTGAGCTTCTGGAGCAAAGATTCCGCCACTGACGTCGACACCGAGCGAGGCTAGCCGGCTTTTAAAAGCCTGTCAATCTGATTGTCAAAACTAGTCTTGATCCTGTGAACGCACGATTTCTTAAGCACAGACCCCAGGCAGGTTGTTGCGATCCCTCGTTTAATAACTTTCGAGTGGGCAGAATCGTATGGTAAAAGCTCTTTCTTAGCAAGTGGTGAATAGCTCCAACAGACATGTTGTTTTAAAAACTTCAAGTTTAAATCTAAAAACTGCGGCGCGTTCTTAGCCGGAATCTCGTGGGTAAAAGATAGGCCATTGCCATGAAGTTTAAAAAGGCTTAAAACTGTGCTGATTTCATCATTGTCAGTTGAGGAACACTGTTCGTCCAAAAGGATAAAAAAATCGTCTACATATCTAAAAACTTTTATCACATGCGAGTTCTTAAAGCAACTGTCAAGAATTATATCCAATTTAGAAAGAAATAGGTCACATAGCAAAGGCGCTAAGCACGAACCAATACATATGTCCTTCTTTTGTAAGTATAGTTGGTTGTCACAAAGATAAAAGTACTTTTGTGATGGGCTTCCAATAAGGACAGAAAATTGTCAGAACTAAGACCAATTGCAGTCTGAAATTCCAATTCACCACGGGCATTCGCCTGCGACGCTGCCGCTGCTAGAAAATGCGCTCCACGCGAGCCACGCGTTCCCGTGTTCACGGTTTCTTTCTGGACAATGAGCAACGCAATCGGTAGAAATGCTTCGTCTGCGGCGCTGAGCAGAGGCTAAGCGCCGCAGCCAATCTGTAAATTCATTACAAGTCGATACACCTTGCAAACTCACCGACTACAATTGGAAAATTGCAATTTCGATCCCATAAAGTAATTCCCATAAAGTAATTAATTGAAATAATAATTTGTGGGTTTTTGTTATTTAGATGAATGTGTGTATTTATTTCTCGCGATAGTAATGTCCGCCTCTCTGGATAATGCAGCTCTAGGACTAGAATTACGTTATCTGCAAGAGGATATTTTTGAAAATTGCATAAAACTTAAAATGGTCGGATCACCCTGTATATTCCATAACGCCATATTTTATGCTATAGTATATATATATATATATATATATATATATATATATATATATATATATACATGGGGTGTTTCAGCGAGCACTTTCAAAAATTCGTAAAGGTTGCCTGCGGCAGATAGCACAATTCTAGTTCGTAAGCTGGTCTACTGGAAGAGGCGGACATTACTTGCACAAAAAAATTGAAATTCATAATCGACTAAGTACAAGAACTTGCTAATTAAGTTTTTAACTAATTACCTGATGGCCCATATTGCAATTTGCAAATTGTAGCCGTGGAGTTCGCAAGGCGGATGCACTCGGAATGAATTCTCGGGATGACACCAGTTTCAAGATATTAATTCCCGAACGTTGCGGAGAAATGCATTGGCGTTCCAGTTAGGTTCTTAACAAAACGTTGCTTTTTGCATTGAAGCAGAAAATTAACTGGAAAGCCAGTGCATTTCTCCTCCAAGTTCGGGAATTGATATCTCGAAACTGGTGTCATCCAGAGAATTAATTCTAAGTGGATCCGCCTTGCGAACTCCAGGGCTACAATTCATAAAACGCAATATGGGCCATCAGGTAATTAGTTAAAAACTTAATTAGCAAATTTTTGTAATTAGTCGATTATGAATTTCAATTTATTGTGCAAGTAATGTCCGCCTTTTCGAGTAGACCAGCTCATGAGCTAGAATTGGGCTATCTGCCACAGGCAACCTTAAATAAATTTTGAAAGTTTTCGCCACCAAACAAATGAAGTACTCGGCCACCTTGTGAGCAAGGATGGTATTCGACTGACCCCAATAAGGTCACTGCACTCCTCCGCTTCCCCAGGCCATCACATCCCCCCCCCCCCCAGCAGATTTGCGTACTTCCGACGCTTTACACGTAACTAGGCCACTATTGCGGCTTCACTCCATCAACTCCCTACGTATATTCGGACGAATTCTAAACTATTTTTGACGCCCTCAAGCGTGCCCTCACGTTAGAACCTGTGCTTTGT
Organism: Dermacentor silvarum; assembly: GCF_013339745.2. Taxonomy (NCBI): domain Eukaryota; kingdom Metazoa; phylum Arthropoda; class Arachnida; order Ixodida; family Ixodidae; genus Dermacentor; species Dermacentor silvarum. Next base: position 408,588,344 of record NC_051154.1, read on the forward strand.
CATTTCGACTACACAGTACCCACTCTGTTGCATCCTGATGCTAGCCGGTACATTATCGGCGCTGTTCTTCTGCAACGTCAGCGAAATTCTGGAGGACGGGTGGTCGCACACGCAAACCACACGCTGACAGCTGCAGAGAAAAACTACACCATCACTGAACAAAAGTGCCACTCCGTTCTTTGGTCAACTTGAACATTTCGGCCTCATCTGCATGGCCGCTGCATTACGGCCGTTTTTGATCACTACGCGTTCTGCTGGTTAGGAACGCTAAAGAATTTACCGGGACGTCGCGGTCGTTGGATACTTTGTTTACAAGAATACCACTTCGACGTCACCTACAAGTCTGGGAAAAATATCAGGATGTCGAGGCTCTCTCTGGCTGTCAACTAGCACCATTAAGCAGCCTTGAAACGCTGCTTAATTACCACTTTCCATGAGCAGACCCCAGGACGCGTCTTGAACAGTTCCTGGACTCGCAGCTCTCGAACGGCTTCCATCTAACCACCCACATCTTTGCATCTTGCCAACGTAGCGACTCTTACTGTCACTCCATTATGTAAAGTCATCACGTATCTCGTCCACCTAATTCTCGGCTCCGCCGGCAGTTGAGCTTCAAGATCGTAAATTTGATACTATAGCGGTGCATGTTTCATCCTGAAGAACACCATTGAGTTTCTATCGTTCTCCGATCACTTCGGACCCAGATACTGGAGTCGTTTCCCGATGATCCCACTCTGGTCCTTTTGGCTTCCATAAAACCTATGAGCACATTCGCAGCTGCTTCTCTTGACCTGGACTTGCAACAAGCATCGCGAAATACGCGACTACCTGCTCGCTCTACCTACACCTCAAATGACTGACTCCAACCTGTACCGTATCCTGAAGCTACTCTCTCAGTCATTGGTATCGACCTGTACGGACCCATATCAGCTGACGGTAACCGATGGATACTCACAGCTGTAGACCACTTGACGCGGTACGCTGAAACAGTCGCACTACCTTCAGAATGCGCAGCGGAGGTTGAGATTTCTTCTTGGAAGCCATATTTTTACGCCACGAAGTCCCATGTATCAGTCTTTTCAGTCGAAACGTCTCGACGATGTTCTCCGTGCGTCGAACACCATTCATAAGAAGACTTCCACCTACCACCCTGAAACCAATGGCCTCTCAGAGCGCTTTCATCGCGCGCTGTCCGACATATCCCTGTATATCCGCCCTGATCACCCTAATCGGCATGTCATTCTGCCATAAGCGACTTTCGCATATAACACCTCCGTGCGACGTACTACGGCGTACTCACCATTTTCCTCGTGTACGGCCGTCAACCAACTACTCTCCTCGACATCTCTTTTTGTGTGTGTGTGTGTGTTCCGGAGCCCTCGTCCACATAAGTGTGTGAGCAGTTCATTTTGCGCATTGCCCGGCGTCGCCACCGCGCCCGCTTTAACACCGACGCCAGTCAACAAGATGGCGAAACTTGCTACGACCCACCCCACCGTGTCATTTCATTCCACCCTGAAGACGAAGTGTTGCTGTGGACCCCTGTTCGAGCTCCTGGATTATGCTGAAAGTTTCAATCCCGTTATTTCGGGCCCTACATTGTTCGGGAACAAACTTCGCCAGTAAGCTATCGCGTCACTCCCGTTCTCACGCCTTCTGATGGCCGCGGCCCTGCCACAGAGATTGTGCATGTGTAGCGTATAAGGCCTTTCATACGACGTTCTCCACCATAACGAGCGGCCAGATGGGCCGCTCCCAAACGCGGTGTGGGCAATATATGAGCCCTGCTCAATATAGCGGCCAGGCAAGAGCTGTCTCACAATACTAAAATGTCCTGGGACACCATATATATATACAGGCCTAGAGGGTGTTTATATATATACAGGGTATATATACAGGGTGTTTCAGCGAACACTTTCAAAATTAATTTACGGTTTCCTGTGGCAGATAACCCAATTCTAGTTACTGAGCTGGTCTACTCGAAGAGGCGGACATTATTTGCACAAAAAATTGAAATGCATAATCGAATAATTAACAGTAATTCACTAATTAAGTTTTTAACTAATTGCCTGATGGCCCATATTGCATTTTACGAATTGTAGCCGTGGAGTTCGCAAGGCGGATCCACTTAGAATTAATTCTCAGGATGACACCAGTTTCGAGATATAAATTCCCGAACGTTGCGGAGAAATGCATTGGCGTTCCAGTTAGGTTCTTAACAAAACGTCGCTTTATGCATTGAAGCACAAAATTAACTTAACCTTAACGCGGCGATAAGAGTGGATGTTTGAGGTGCCGAGAGTATGTCGAAGCTTGTGCTTGAACGCAGCCCAGTCAGGCAAGCTGCTGTCGTGGTAAAGAAACCAAGTCTTCCCAACGTCAGTGAGGTAGAACGCGACGTTTCGAAGCTTGTGAAAATCATCCCACGGGTAAACTCACTCAGTCGGCCCCAGTTTCCCAGCCAGTCTTCGACATCGTCACCACGGAGGCCAGAAAACATGGTTGGGTCGCGCTGCCGAGTGCTGACGATCCATGAGGGAGCAGCCGGTTGGGCAGAGACGGTGACGCAGGAGGCTCCTGGTGGCTCTAATTTGTGTATGGCGCCGGAAAGGCGGAGCAAGCGGTGACCTGAACGACGCTTCAGGAAAGCTCGAAGAGGACCAAGGGATCGAAAGCAACCTCCACCACTTGTGAGGTTTGCCCGACGTTTTTTTCTGCAGGGCGACGAGCTGAAGAGGATGACGCTGGCCATGATGATGAATGTGTGCCGATGAGGAAGATGGAGGGCTCATAGTGTGTTTTATTTGCTTTAGAAAAAATAATTTTGTAGTTTAACGTCTTGGGCGAAGTTATGGAGGGCACCGGACTAACGTTAGCTATTTAGGTTTTCGTAACATGCATCAGATGCCCGAGTGTTTTTGCAGTTCGCCTCTATCAACATGTGGCTCCCAGAGCAGGAACCTCAGCAGCAGAACGCCATTGGCACTCAGCCACTACAGCATCTTGTTTCTTAGGTGGCAAGAAAGTATATACAGGGCAAGCAAATATCTGAATAATAAAAATAAATAAATGCTGAAAGTGTTGAGCTTCAAGTAACTGTCTTAAACAAAGTCAGAAAAGTTTAGTACCACTCAGCTCATGCATCTCAAGACAAGAGACTGTTATTACATGCTGGTTGCATCATCTATACCTTGTTCTTATAAACTGCTAACATTTTCCCAATAGGGTTCAAGAAGATTGGAAATCAATATCAAACGACGGTAGTAATTCAATTCCGTTTATTGTCAAATGATCACTTTTCAACATATCAAGATTCAAGATTTTATTATCGAAGCACATGTAATAAATACATTGGACGTGACATATAAATACAGAAGGAAGTCTCAAAGTTGCAAGACTGAGAGTGAGAATTCCTATAGAACCTTACATCAGAAAGCAACATTTCGGTAAACAGTGGTAAACACAGAAAGTTGTGTTATAAAAATGTTCAGTTAAGCTAGAAATAAAACATATATACTTAAATATAAGAGCACTTATTATGAATATTAAGAAGTGTTTATGAGTTTAAAGGGCCAGAACCACTTTTTTTTCGAAGTAGAGAAAGACATTTGAAGTCAAAATAGGCTATTTCCGCATCACTTTGCCGCAATAAGTACTTCATTGCGTTAAGCACAAGCAAAGTTATTGGCAATCAACCACGGCCTCCGTTGTACTCCCCTTCCTCCTTCAATGCCTTGCACTGCAAAGTCTACGGCGGAGTGGGGCGGGGCCACAACGCTCCGCCTCCGAAACGTCACCGTAGCGCGCAGTTCAAATTTCATTTTGGACTTGCGATTTTGGTGCCTACGAAGCGCTAAACGTAAGCCAAACGCGGTTGTCTTCAACGAGCCGCAGTGCGCTTAGCCAGTGGACTCGTGGCGACACCTCGTGGCGGCCGTGGTGTAGCCGACCGCAGCGACCAACAGTAACCGTGTATTGGAGTGTGCTTTATTACGAAATAAAGCACACAGAAAAGAGTGAGGATCATGGGGTCTTTTGAAACGAGAGCGTTTGAGAGAAAAGTGACTTCGCGCTCCGCTTGCAAGCTGCACGAACCGCGTACGACAACAGAATTGGCTGAGATGTTCACAACAGCGTACGCTACCCGTAGACTATGTTATTTCACCTAGCCCGAGGGGTGGTTCAGGGACCCCTTTAACTAGTATGAGTGCAAAGCCTTTTTAAATATTTCGAAGGCTCCGTTCTTGATACCTACAAGCACGAAATTCCAAAATGATACTGATGAGAAGTTAGCAATGGACTTGCCATAGTTAGTCCTGTGCTTAGGTAAGAGAAAGTCATTTAATTTTGCAAAGCGAGTTGATGATACATCAGGAAGCAGAATATTGTTTAGGAAAGGAATTGGTAGCTTTCCATTCATATATTTATATATAAGATTGCCGAGGAAGTATTTGTTCAGTTTCTGAACTGATATAATGCCATGTGAGTAGAGTAACAAGGACGCATTGGACATAAAGCAGCTGTGGGTATTACTCTTATTGCCTGATTGTGGAAGTGCGGAATGGTTGATAAATGTGTAACCTACGTGTTTCACCATGATGAGATGTAATAGTCAATATTGCTGTGAAAGAAAGCGTAATAAAGGAACAACAATGTTTCAAAACGAAAGAAAGGACGAAATTTTATTAAAATTCTAGAGAAACATTGCACTGGAGGTAGCTTGAATCCAAGTATCGCGCACGTTGACAAAGGGATTGTTAGGAATAATTCGCTTAGTTGATAAAAATATAACAAAGGTACATTTCTTGGCATTTTTATTTAATTTATTCTTGTTGAACCAGTTAAAAGCAATTATTAAGTTGGTATTTAGTTTAAACAACATCGAGTCGACCTCTTTATCGGCGGTTATTGTAGTGGTATCGTCTGCATAAAGTATGCAGGAAGAATGCACAAGACTTTGCAGAAGATCATTGATGTAAATGAGAAATAAAAGCGGACCCAGTACTGAGCCCTGCGGAACGCCGATGTTGATGGTTCGGGGGTTAGAATAGGTGCGATTTGTTCCCGACCATGCATATAACTACGAATTAGTTCTAATGGGGGCCCAGATACACCGATTGACTACGCTTTCTGAACTAAAATACCGTTCATAATCGAATCAAAAGCTTTTTAAAGATCAATAAATACACTAACGACGACATTACCGGTGTCAATGACAGATTTAATTTTATCCGTTAGTGATATTAGAGCTAATTTAGTTGAGTGTCCCGGTCTGAAACCGTAGTGGTTATTGAGAAGGATACAAAACATGGCTAGATAAGATCTTAAACGTCTTGCAAAAAGTTTTTTAAGACTTTGCTGAAAAATGAAAGAACTGCTATGAGGCGGTAATTACAGATTAGTTGCTTAAAGACGGGAATAAGTTTTGCTCCTTTCAGCGCTGTTGGGAACAACCCAGTTTAACATACAAGATTGACTATGTGACAGAAAACGTCGCAGATTGAATGCGCTATCATTTTTACGTTGGCAGAATAAAAATTATCAATACCAGCGCCTTTATTTTTAATACTAATGATTACCGTGTAAACTTCTCCATATGAAGCCGGATAAAGAAGAAAAGAATGTGTAGTCGAGGGTTGCTGTCGATTGGGATGGATCAATGCCGAATAACTCATTGAAAGCATTCGCGATATCAGATGGGTTTTAAATCACTTAGTTTCAAGAGTGAATCAACGTTATCTGTGAATTCGTAGTAGTTCTCTCAAGAAAGGAACTTACAATTTTCCACTGTTGCTTACCTTCACTCCTGGCCCGTTTTATTTTCCCGTGGAAGCACTGCCTTTTAGCGGCCTCAAGCAATTTTCCTAACGTGTTTGAATACTCTTTATAGCGCCTCTGTAGATTAACATTAAAGACGATTTTTGTTTTTTGTTTGTATGAGTTACTATTTTTCCGCTGGCATTTAAATAGATTAGGTGTCCGCCACGGATTATTTGGGGCAACATATTTTTTCCAGCATGATAGCAATGTCGAGGCGGCTGTAAGTACATTTTCAATGATAAATGAAAATTGTTGGTAGGCAATTTCTGCATTAATACACTTCAAAATTGAGACCAATTACATTGCTCAATATTATTATTGAATGACGCGATGTTTACGTGATTCTTAAAGTGCCGGCACATTTTGATAATACTTGGAGTGGTTAGACGTGCTAAAACACGGGAATGATCTGTTACAGACATCTTGACAAAACCAGATTTAGGAGGACTAACGTGGTTAGACAAGATGTGATCAACGAGAATACCATTAGCATGAAGAGAAACACGAGTGGGCGTAGATATGAGGAATTCATAATCATACCCACTGAAACAAGTAATGTATCTAGAAACCTTTGCGCTTGTACTATCAAGGAGGTTGATGTTCATAATGCTGCACGCGTGTTGTATTTGCTTGTTTCAACGAGGTTCGCGACCGCCATCACTCGAGAAAAGAGGAGGAAGAACGAACTGGGCTCGCGCTGTGAATTCAACCGGTCGGCGCTGCAACGGTTGTTGTAAATATAATCTGTAAATAGTTGCTCGTCTAATTGACTCGTACTTCGCGTAACAATATCACCTAAAATAATTACCCTTTTTCCTCCTAGTCATAGCGCATTCAGCACATCACCTAAAGCTAAGCAGAACTGTGTGATAGATGATGACGGCGAGCTGTAGATGCAGGCAACAACAAAATTATTACTGGCTTGCGATAAGTGCGGTTCATGAATTTGTATTCATACGGAGTCACATTTGTGAACATTTAATGCCAAATCTGGTCGCTTGTGATATTGCAGGCATGTTGATATCAGTGTTGCCAGGTCCTACGAGGCGGCGTGGCCAAAAGCTTGAGAAGTTGTAGCCCAAATGTAGCCAAACAGAAAAAAAGTCCAAAATATTTCGTAGCCAAATATAGCCATTCTTATTTTCCATTTTATTTATGTATACATTTTCACATTCGACTGCGGCAATCCTTTTTTGCACAACATGTCGTAACAAAATGTCCGTGCCGCCGTGTGGGTCGGCCCTTGACATCAATAAAAGCGCCAGCATGCTTGCACAGACCACTTTTTGGTTGGCCCCGGAAGCTCTTAAGTTCCAGCGAATCGCTGCAGAGGGCGAAATCAGTGCTTTTATTTTATGACAGATAGTACTAAGTTTTACTTTTTTGTTATTTACAGTAATATTAACTACGAACTCTGCTTTTTAGCTGTCGTGAACACAACATAATGTTCAGCGTCAGCGATCTCTCACGTTATCTCTGCCTACGGCGTAGAAGTTCAGTTGTCCAGCGATCTCGCGTTATTTGTCTCATTGTCCTATCTTGTTTTCTCATTTTTGTATTTTTGTTTTTCAGTTAGCCTGGCCCGGATTAGCTGGGACACACACTACTTATATAGTGTTAATTTACATCAACCTGGCCGCCATCTTAGGTGTCTAGCATGCCAAGAACATGCGTTAAGAAAAGGGACAGAAAACAGATGCCACCCACTGTCTGAATCGGTGTAAGCGCAGCTTTAAAGGATTACTGCGCAAACGGGCACACTAGTGTAAGAAGCGCGCAGTCATTTTCTGCGACGAGCACGTCCCGAACTAACTGGCTCTAAATGGTACAAGCAGCGACGGCGCGCAAAGAGCAACGGTAAACAACAAATTGATAACAGTGGTAATGCTGTGAAAATCGGTTACTGTCAAAAAGCAAACCATTTTGATGGCTAATAAAGTTTTCGAATATAGGCGCCCCTAAAGTTTGGAGCCCCAAAGAGCTTTGCGGGTGTTAGCGTTGGGGCATAAATATTAAAATAAAATATACCATTTTATGATACTAAGAGTAATTTAGATTCTCACGTTTAATTACAATTCAGAACTTATTCTATTGGCAGGAAGCAACTTGTTGCGCTTAGTTTTGAGTAACCAACTTTACGTACCTTTCCCCAGCCAACTCAATCCGTGTTAGGCCTACGAGCCATGAAATCGATAATTCAATTCGGAATCACCGGCGTCTAATGAATCAATATTCATTACACATGTTAGTTGAGAGGAAGCGATAACCGCAATCACTTCTCCTAGCTTACGAACTTAACGCGTTACCACGAATCAAGCGCAGTTTGGTGCTAGGTTAGAGCCGTCGCTTCGATGGGCGCCGTCATGTTTGCTGACGAAAGCTTTCGGGGCAGCTTTGGGGGCTCCCGCTAAATCGAGGAAATAGCGTGCCCGACGCAAAACCCAAACACAGTTTCCGTCTTGCGCATGCGCAGTGGCTTCGACGCTATTTGTTTGGGGCCCCACTACGTTTGAGGCCCCTATTCTAAAACTCTAATAATTGCTGGTGTTTCACGTGCCAAAACTACGATATGATTGGGAGGCCTGATGCAGTGGGGGACTCCGGAATAATTTTGGCCACCTCGGTTTCTTTAACGTACACCAAAGTACACTGGTGTTCCTGCATTTCGCCTTGATCGAAATGCGGCCGCCGTGGCCGGGAATCAAACCCGCGTCCTCGAGGCAGCAGCACGACACTTCACAAGCTAAGCTAACACGGTGGGTGAAGTTCATGCGACGTGGTGCACTGATGTCATCGTGGCAAACATTTTTCGATGTTAACAGAGTGAGAATCTGCATCCATGACGTTACGGGCAAAAAATCTAGAAGTAAAAGCACCAGAACCCACCTTTGGCTCGGGGTCAATTGCTCCTATTCTTTTTTATACGTTCTCGCATACTTGGCCCACTTCCCCACGTTTGGATCCTCCTCTCTGAGGAGGATCCGATCTTACGTCCAACCTATCGAAATGAATCTCGAATCTAAGCCCGAAGAAAAATTCATCTAGCAGGAAAAGGAAGATGGCAGTAAAGCTTCGCGCCAGAAACGTTGAGTAGGTTGAAAGCTGTGCCCGGCGCGATACTTCATCCGGAAGACATGGCCATGAACACACTGGAGCGTGCCATCCACACGTGCTGCCCTTCTTTCATGTCGGTGCCACGATCGCCCGACGGCCCCGACCCTATGTTATTGGGCTCCCTTCCGAAGCATAGCCATGTTAGTACAGAGGACTGTGAAAAACCCACTACTCCTAGGTTCATCCCGATGCCCGGGGATCGTGTGCCTAACGGTCAAACAGGGTGTAAGTTTAAGTGCAACAAAGATCTAAGCCACCGGCTCAGACAACGGCGGAGAGAGGAAGGAAAGGCGGGGGGGGGGGGTCATTTTGCGCACGCACACACGCACAGCCACGCGGCCGGCTCGGCCAGCTAAAACACAGCTTTCGAGATTTGCTTTGACCCGATCAGAGCCACCTCTGGAGCGTGGATTAGGGCGCCACTTATGGCCCAAACACAGCCAAGTCGCAGATTTTCAGTAGCCCAAATATAACCACATAGCCAACTCGTCCAAGCCGACGCCGAAATATTTTTCCCGTAGCCCAATTTGGCTATATATAGCCAAACCTGGCAACACTGGTTGATATACAAACAGCTGCACCACCATGAGCATCATCATTTCGGTGACAGTATTCAGAAGCATAAGAAGGTACCGTCAACAGGTCTTTATCACTTTCACATAGCCAGGTTTCACTAATACATATAATGGAGAAATGGTGTCCATTGGACGACAAGAAGTTTGTAATATTATCAGAGTTGCTTCTTTGACTTCGAGCATTAAAATGGACGAACGACCTACATGGTAGAGACAGTTGTGATCAAGAGTTAAAATATAAGCCATCGTACGATTAGATAGACGCTGCAGACGCTGGGTTATAAATATATCTAGGAGAAGATAGATAGGTCGAGCTCCGATTTTAGGCGAAATACCTGCTGTCAGCAGATTTCGTTAATTTTATCTGACAGTTATCTGCCCAGAGAAACGCCCAATGTTTCTCTTTTTTGAGGGAGAGGGCTTTAGCGAAAAGCTTCTTGTTGCCTGGCGAAAGGTGATCGTTGACAAAGGCAGCCTGGGTATTCTGGCCTGAAAATCTAATGTAACGGGAGTTAAGGCGAGATTTCCTGCCTTCCTAACAAAGTCAGTCTTTTTCACACGGGAACAGAAACGGGCAACATTGTTTTGTTGCCTGGACTTTGCTAGCACTCGGTGAAGAACATCAAGATCAGTGTTTCATACGGGACAGTTAATTTTGTTGCCACTCGACTGCATTATGCCAACGCAGTCCTCTCCTTGCGTTGAAGGGACCCCCTTGATCTCAACATTGTTGGGTCAACTATACTGCTCGAAGTCAGCTACCTTCTTTCTTAGAGCCTCATTCTCATATTTCAGAGCTTTGTTAGCATAACAAAGCCCTTGCTGCTGATCACTGGCTGCCTCAACAAATGTCATTAAGCATGTTCAGGCTACCATCCATGCTCGTAACTTCCGAGTTAAAAGCACTGAGATCAAATCCCGATTCTCGTAGGTTAATTTTTACATCAACAACGATTTTGTCAACGAGCTCTGTCATTCGATGGTCAAATTTTGCTTCAAGGTCATCTATTCATTTAGCTAATTCGATACGCGTAGGCCTCGCAAATCGACAAGTTCGAAACCTGGCGAAAACACAAGTGCAAAGAGAAGCAGCAGCGGTGGTTGCGGTATAAGACAGAAAGTACTATTAAGACTTGAGCAAACCAACTGACCTATAGGACGAGGGAGTTGCAATTGGACATGTGCTCATATCCGCAACCACCTCTGCTAAAGAGGCAATCTCATACTTCATTCTAGTGTTTTTTTCGTTATAGTGCACTAGCTATTTAAACGTGTCATCTAATACTGCAAAACGTTCATCGATTGATTTTTCTACGCCGACTGCGATGCCGAGTGCTTAACTGAATGCTTGTAAGGTCACGAAGCAATTCATGCATCACCAAGGTCCCGGGTTTCATTTAATCTCTACAGGGAGCAGCAACAACAACGCACCCTTAAGACATTGTTTGGAAGAATGAACAACCCCCGCGGTAGCCCACACAGTTTACACCCTTAAAAGACAATAGGGTGTAAATCACTCTATAACTCACAGCCTTACACTTAAAAAGGGTGTAAAAGAGTGAGTTATAAATTGAGTTACACCATTTTTCACTAATAGGGGTTTGAATTAATTTAAACTGCAGTGGCTAAGGCGTTGCACTGTTGAGTTTAAGGTGGCGGGTTTGCACCTGGCCACTGCGGCCGCTTTTCGATGGGTACGAAATGCAAACAACGCTCATATACTTAGATTTAGGCACACGTTAAAAATCCACAGGTGATCAAAATCCAACTTTTAAAGGGTGGTAAACTGAGCTTGTTGGCTCAGATTCATGGCAAAACACAGCGTGCTCTCTTTTGTATTTGTTGTCCCGTTATTCTTTTTTCGCCATGCTCAAAATCAATTGGGAGTCCCCACTACGGCGTGCCTACGGCAATCGCATAGCCGTTCTGGCATGCTAAATACCAAAATATAGCCATTCTTGCGATAAAGTTGGGTCAATAAAGACAGAATAGTGATTTATTCAGTTCATTTCTGTGCCTAATTCTAATTACGTAACCATCTTTTTTTCATATTGTTGCTATTCAAAAAAGGAAAATATAATAATAATTCAGCTACACGAAATCTGCAATCAAATCATATTGTTCGCGATGGTCTTAACACATAGCGCCCCACCGCTACAGCCTTTCGGCGTTATAAAGCCGTGACCAATTTTCACTTCTTGAAAGGGCAATATTTTCGAAGAAGAGATTGCTTTCGCCGTGTTCTTGGTTTCCCCCGAGCCAGCCTTTGTAAAATGGTACCAAAATGAAGGGAGTGTGGCGCGCAAGCGCTTTTCAAGTACAGCCGCCGAAACTGACACCTCGTTTACACTTGACACAAAGGCCGAGCAGCGCCGTACTTGGTGGATGCGTGTCCATTGTTGCTTGCCTCCGCGGGAGTGCTTTCCCTGCAACTCAATACAAGAGCGCCAGAGATGTAAGTGCGGGCGACAAGGGGCCCCCTGAAGTGAAAACTGCAGCCTCTCGTGTCCCGCGAAGCTTCCACTTGCAGACACGCAGCGATATCGAAAATGGCAAAGCGCCGAGGGGTAAGGTTATGAAATAGATGTTGAACATGAGGAATACATAATGAATAGACAGGTTGTAGTAGGCGCCATTTCAGTGACAGCAAATTCCAACATTATGGTTCAAAATAGCATCGCCTTTCTCAGCGTCCTGCTTCCCTGTCACAATAACCTTTCTGGAATTAGCAGAAACTCCTGGAGACGGACGTTTCACAAAATAGATGTAATAAAGAGTTCCAGGGTCATTTTTGTTATGAGCTGTCAAAAACTTCCTTAGCACTTCACTTGATTGGAATGGTGTTTTAAAACCATCAAAATAACATCAACACTTTGTTCGTCACGGAAACTACTCTTCCTGAAATTTCCAAAAGCGGTCACGTTTTTCTTTTGAGGGCTTTTCTATTACCTGTGCCCTCAAAGTGTGACTTTACTTTGGTGGCGGTTTTATGCCTTGCAACTGTGTATTTTGTAGCTTCTGTGCCTTGCTCACGTCAGCAGCACGCATGTTTAAAAAGAAAAAAAGGACTGCTCCAGAAAACCTGTCTGCAAGAATGCGCAATGATACTCCTGCATCTTGCTTTTTTGTTCCCGTTTTCACTTTATTTGTAAAAAACTTGCCAATGTCTAGCACCTTGTTGTAGGTTTTGTAGATTTTCAATTGCTACAGCTGTTTTTGTTATAACTCTGCTTTGCTACGAGGCAGTCTTCGTTGTCGCTTTTTTTTCTCTTATATTTGATTTTTTAAATTTTGCTTCGTGTCTTCTGAATATTTTATTGTTAGGTACAAAGTTATGCTGGTCTTTATATCACACGATCAGACTGTTCTCGCTATGGTGAATTCTACTGCTCTGCAAAAAAAAAAAAAAAAAAAAATCTGCGTAACAGAAAACGTTTCGTAGCAAGAGGCACCTGCCACCGAAGTCCACCGCCGACGAGTGTGGAGTGGCTGCACTTGCCGTCCTGGTGAAACGAATGGCAGTTGGCACACGTATACGAATCTTGCTTGTGTATGATGCCCCTGTCTTAGCTTTTCTCGTGCCAGTGACTTATTCATTAGATAACACGTGGTTCGGCTAATAAAAACAAAACAAAAATAAAAATACCAAGACCCTGGCATGCGTGTGATATATTTTAGGTATCCGATGTTACAGGACACAAACGTCATCTACAAAAAAAGATTACCGGAACGCGATTACGTAAAGGTATTGTATTTGTTTCTTTTTTTATTTCCTCCATTAGCCCTAGTTTCACTCCATGATTGGTCAAACTTTTTGGGGCCAAGCCCATTTCCCCTGTATGTCACGAGGCGTCAGGTAACCGCTAACGCTAAAAGCCCACACGTCCAACTGACGTGCACGCTCTAATTGTGCATAATTATGCCGAACAAAACGCAAGCGTTTGGGAAAGCCAGCTATTGCCCAGTTCCGAAAGTAATGCGGATCCCACGCACTACGGGAATCGATGTAAGCGAAGCTTTCGGGGCTGTTTGCGTTGATTGGGGATCATTGACGCTGATTTTCACAATGTTATGTTATTCAATGGTGTTTTGCGTCTGTACGCCCAGCGTCAGTTATTCGCTTGACACATTAGTATGGTGTCTAGTTTTCAGAAATATCAGACATGTACCGTACCTTTAAATTGTATTTATCCAGTTCTTCGTCAACTACTGTTGCGTCTAGAAGTAGGGCTTCCTTGCATTCTCACATCACTCTTTCTCTCTCCCACACTCTAGCCTAGTTCGCGAGCTGCCATGAGGATAGAGTGGGAAGGCTGCTTTTTACTTGTTTCGTGACTGCATAGATTTTACAGCATTGCCTGTCTCCTCTCCCTACGTCCTTCATATCAATCTATATACTTCCGCTCTGCACGGGTGCGCCTGAGTGCAAAGATAAGCGCTACAGCTTCTTCAATGCTTTTGCAGATGGCTGACGGATAATTACAGCAGTCTGGAGGGAATTGTGAGTCCAGGGAGCTGCAGTCCAGGGAGCTCGAGAGGGCATTGTGGCGACGCGATGGAAAGGTTGAAGGAGTCTTTCACGGCGCCTTTCCTCTCTGCCGGGTCCTGCCACCACTCGACACGGCGTGGCAGACAGCCGCAGCAGAAACAGTAGATAAGTCGCAGGAAAGGCAACGAAAGCTTTAAAATGGCTGCGTAGTGGTCGCTCCTCCACTGGCTGGTGGAGCGAGAACTAATTTTGGTCCGACGACTTGTTCGACGTTCGGAATATTCAATTTCGATGCCATTTTTGCTTACCGAAGAAATCTATGACGTGGATGTGCCGGGAAACGTGCGAGGCGCCCGAACGGCAATAGGGATTGGAGTGAACGGCGTTGGTGGGCTCGCTGCCACGCGACGAGTCGACTGGACTCGCTCGGCTTTCCTCCAGTGAGCGTGTGACGTGTGCTGGAAGTAACTATTTACGGCGCTACACTGAACAAGTCTGCAACCTCCGAAATACTAGAATCCGATCGTAAAGGAGGGATTTCATCAGTGCGGTGGATTGATCGCGGATGGAATTGCAGCCTCCTTCCAACCGTCGCACCTAAAGGCGAGCTGCCGAAAATGGCACTGTGCTGGTAAGTAGAGGCCGGGAATTTCGAAGCCAGCTGCGTGTCTTCTTGACGGCAGTGCACGTTCTGCTCTGCTGCGAGGACTCGGCGCTGAGTACGACACTGTATAAGCACAAATTAGCCCATATGGGCGTTTTAACACCTGAAATGCGCCTCTTCCTCCCAAGCATAAAATCAGTACTCATTCAAAGATGAAAATGAGCTAAAAGCAATATTTTTCCACCGGCCTCATTTAGCGGTACATTCAAGCGACATCGCCTGTTCTTGCTAGGTAATAAAATGGTGTTTTACGAGAAATAACTGTGCGTAGGGTAAATAGGGAGTGTTCAAACATATACGACACGTGCCACCTGTCCACTCGGTTAAATTATGTTCGCGTTGGTGCTAAATACTCTTGACCTTTTGAATCAACTTCCGGTGTTCCGCAAGGGTCTATATTAGGTCCGTTATTTATAACAAGAAGGCCTTTATAACAACAAGTACTGCACCGGCAGAGACGTGCACTAGCCAAGAAGATGGCCGACACCAAAACGCAAAGTTCTTCTTTCCTTGCCTGAATACTGGCTCGCGCTCGCCGCAGCTCGTGACCTGGTGACAATATCTTTGCTAATAATCTTGAAGAATGTTTGCGTCATTCGCGTCTCCTTTTGTACGCTGATGATATTAAGCTTTAGCGTGTTACTCGTGTTACTCATCGTCTTGAATCACCATCTCCCGCATCACCCTTGTTTTCCCTAAGCTTTAGCGTGGAATAGAAACAGCGCAGGATTGTGAATTATTACAGGAAGATGTGAATTCTGTCGCAGAGTGGTGTGCTTCTAACTTATTGCCTATTAACCCAACTAAGACACTTGTTGTTTCCTTTAGTCGTAAATTATCCACTTTATCATACAAATACTCACATGATTACATTCCTTTAAAAAAAGCGAGTTGTACGCGCGTCTTAGGAGTATTGGTTAACTGCCGACTAACTTTCGAACAACATGTTTCAAGCATTTTTAATGCATCCTACAGAAAGTTAGGTATTATATCAAAAATGACAAAAAATTTACGAATGTCAACTGCGTTGTTGTCTTATATTCTTCTTTTGTCCGCACCAAGTTAGAGTTTAGTTCCGTTGTATGGAACTGTATTATTTGTCCAATGTGGCTAAAATTGAATAAGTTCAGCGACGTTTCATTCGTATCCTGTACGATCGATTTATGGGACGCCGTGTATTTTATGCCCATATATGAGAGTGTAGTGCGCATGTTTAATATTACACGCCGAGAAATAAGGCGAAAATATCACGATTACTTATTCTTGTATAAACTAATTTATAACCACTTTTCCTCTCCGCGGTTACTGTCGGCTGTAACGCTGTGCGTGCCTCGCCCAAACTTGCGTAATCCCAGCGTTTTCTACGTTAACTCCTCTTGCGCCTCTAACGCTATAACACATCTTGTGACACAACAATATACCTTGCGTTATGATGTTGATATTTTCAGCTCTTGCATTTGCTCATTATCTGATTTCTGTCATTGTAATTCAAGGTTTTGTTGCATTTTACCGTTGTACTTTCAGGTTTTCTGTTTTGTTTGTTGTTTGTTTTTTGTGCAACACAAGTGCACCAATACTAAGGTCTAGAGGTATTCTTGGGCACTTTCAGAAATAAATGAAATGAAATGAAATGTCCAACATGGCTGTCAGCCTGAGCGACAAGTTAAGAATTATTTCTGCAGTCGGATTTAGAATATTCCATGCAATGTGTCTCCGCGCTGTTTTTTTTTTCCTGCTCAGAATAGCTGCGCATTGGCGCTGCAGTCGAAAGCTGAAAGTACGCGCTGAGGAGCACAGGGCTTCGGAACGCGTGCGCAAAAAGGGGTCAAGCGGCAGCCATTAAAGCAACGGCGCCTTCTGCTGCGATTGTTTGTGTCTAGCGCAGGTTTGAACTTTAAGACTCCATGGTAAGTGGTTTTCAACGGCCGCTGCGTGTTTCGTGTATGTATATGGTTTATACATGAGCTCAGGCGCTGATTTAAGTTATTGAAGGGTTCGGTGCAACACGGGGGGCCATGCACAGTGACCGTGTTTGTGCGAGCTTTGTTGTATTCGGGGCTCTTGAGAGATACGAGGATCAGTCAAATGAAAACCGCAAATGTCTAAAGAAATAAAAAAGCGAAAGATGAAGCCTGTGGGCTTTAGGTTAGCAGACATGAGCCTAACAGTGCACGCGATGCTCATTTTAGGCAGCATGGCTCAGGGGCACAAACATTGACACAGAGGCAGAGTAACAATGGTCGCCCCACTAGAAACTTGCACCAGAGAGGAACAGCGTTATGTTATTCGGTTTGCCCATAGTGCAGGTGTGAAGGCTATCGAAATTCATCGTGGTATGGTGGTGCATGTGTGTCGCTGCAGTAAGTGTACGAATACCGTCACAAATTCGCAAATTTTGTGACGCCCGTGGCCCATGCTCCACGTCCGGGTCAGGCAAACCCCATTGTGATTCCAGAAAACATTGCAGCCGTTGAAACCATCGTGATGGAAAACTACCGAGTGACGCTGGATGGCATTGCAGCAAGTGAATGAATGAGTCATGGTTCAGCATGCCACATTGGGCATGATGTGCTCGGATTTTGCTAAGTGTCTGCTAGAAGAGTGCTCCGGCAGCTGAATCCTGAATTGAAACCGTGACGGTGCTGATAAGTGTGAACAACTTCTGCGTATCGTTTAACTGGAGGTTGCCGTCCTCGGAAGAATCGTAACCGGGTACGAAACCTGGGTTCACTATCACCAACCAAGAACGAAGCAAGCGAGTAAGTAATGGCTCCATTCATCATCAGCTAAACCAAAGAAGCTCCGAACACAGTGATCGGCAAGGAAGGTTACGCTGACCATCTTTTGGGGCGAAAAAGACATCATCTTGGAGCACTACACGTCGCGAGGGAACACTATCACTAGTGATTCGTGCTCTCACCTCCTAAACAATCATCTTCGGTCTGCAATTAAATGAACACTTGGTTGCTGTCTGCGGGTCTTCTGTAGCAACATGACAATTCGCAGCCCCATGCAGCCCGTGCAACAGTTGCGACAGTAAGAGACCTGAATTAAGCTTGATTGTCTTCCGTATCCACCATACTCCCCAGATCTTTCCCCGAGCGACGTCAATATGTTCGAACTACTAAAAGAAGCCCTGGGCTCCAAGGTGTTTCGTTCTCATGAAGACGCACGCCATGCGAAGCAGGAGTGATCGCGCGCACTCCCAATTGATGTCTTTTCTATGGGAATGCAGGCACTTTGTAAGCGCTGACAAAGTTGCGTTGAGCGGGGGGGCGGGGGGGGGGGATTATGTCGAAACGTTATACCGCATTCTGCCGCGTGCGCACAATAAATTATTTCCAAAGAAACGTTTGCCGTTTCCACGTGTCGACTCGAAAGAAGCGGATAAGATACACTTTGTGTGCGGTATCTGCTGCCGCGTAGGGCCGATGCCCCCCCTGCGATGGTGCGCTGCAGGTCGCCTACTAAGCTCACATTGCGTAGCTTTGCGGGTACGCTTCTTGTGAGCGTCACTCTCCGCGCACAGTCCGCTCCTGGTTGTGCAGGTAGCGCGCGATTGCTGCGTGTAGCTTGGTTATCCAGCACGTGACGGCTTTAGTCTGCTAGCAACAAATATCGGTGGCTCGTTTGGGTTAATAAAAGCGTGTTGTACGCATTCCAGCGACGCTACGAGTCTACGCCACACGCGCTGCCGATCAAGAAATGAAGACCTTCATGTTATGTCTTTAAAAGCTGTTTATTTAGCTACTGCTTGGCGGCAGCAGGTGTTCTGCTTGGGTTCAGGTTACCGAATACGCCGTCCCCTGTCTTTCGGCGGCCGGACTGGGTAAGTGTATCGGTGAGGCCAGCGCCTTGGCGATTCAGAAAACGATGCGGTTGCCGTGACGGGACATTACGGGATAGCGCTGGCGACGATAGGTCATACGGGCGCGCCAGTCCGTGGCTGTGGTCTTTGCTGAGGCCGCCAGTACGCCTACCGTGCAAATACTGTTGTTTTACTTATGGCCGATGCTTGTATGTATACCGCAAGAGTTATATATTGTGACGGGGCGTCAAATAGATAAAATAGCGACAGGATTTATATACAGGGACTGTTAACAGAGATGGCCAAGATTTCTGAACACGCCCAGCGTTACCCGGCGATCGTCGTATTCTTCCTTGATGCAAGGAGGCGGCCCGTAACATCTAACCGCCCCGGCTGAGTGCCGTCTGGGCGCAGACTAATTACATGAGGATGTGACGGAAAAGTACCGCTTTAGTCGGGATACGTGCACGACGTCACAAGATGGCAGGGTAGATGGTGAAGAACTGTTCAGTGGGGTGATCTCATAGTTCACGTCACTAAGTTGCCGTAAAACCTTGTAAGGTCCGGTGTAACGCGATAAAAGCTTGTCAGAAAGACCGACGCGACGAGAAGGGTTCCAGAGGAGCACAAGAGATCCCGGAGAAAAGCAGAGGTGTCGGTGGCTAAGGTAATAACGGTCCTTTTAGCATAATTGTGAGTCGGAGAGTCGTTCATGAGCGATCTGACGTGCCAGATGGGCTCGCGCGGCAGCATCGCGGGCATACTCTGTGGTATGTTGTACACCAGAAGGTAGTAGCGTGTCAAAAGGCAATGCAGGGTGGTGTCCATACAGGAGGTAAAATGGCGAAAAACCGGCGGTGTCGTGTGTACGCGAACGTGAGGTATGGCAAAGCGCTGTCCCAGTCCCGATGATCGTCAGACACGTACATCGACAGCATATCGGTTAAAGTGCGGTTCAGCCTTTCGGTGAGCCCGTTGGCCTGCGGGTGGTACGCAGTAGTTCACTTGTGCTCCACAGAACAGGAACGAAGGAGGTCATCGACAACTTTCGACAAGAAGTAGCGGCCTCGGTCTGTGAGCAGTTGCCGAGGAGCACCATGACCAAGGATGACGTTATGAAGGAAGAAATCGGTGACACCAGTGGCGCAACTTGTCGGCAGAGCTCGCGTGATGGCAAAACGCGTAGCGTAGTCGGTCGCAACTGCGATCCACTTGTTCCCTGAAGCAGACGTAAGAAATGGACCGAGGAGGTCGAGACCGACGCAGTAGAATGGCTCCTGGGGTATATGAATAGGATGCAGAAGGCCGGCAGGCAATCCTGAGGGCCGTTTACGTCGCTGACAAAGGTCACACGCAGCAACGTAACGTCGAACAGATCGGTACAGACCAGGCCAGAAAAACAGGCACCGCACGTCATCGTATGTGCGGGATACGCCAAGATTGCCAGCGGCTGGAGCATCGTGGAGTTCTTGGAGAACAGTAGCACAAAGATGCTTGGGGAGAACAAGCAGAAGCTCTGGGCCGTCGGGAATGGTACTACAAGGGTAAAGAATATTGTTGTGAAACACAAACAGACGAAGCGATGGGTCGGGCTGACGAGAATGGAGGCGGCCAATTATAGATCGTAACGTGTCGTCACTTTGCTGTTCAGCCCGTATGTTGGCCAGATCTGCAATAGCTATGACGAAGTCACCGGTATCACGTTCGGCGGTGTCGGGAGGGTCGACAGGGTAACGGGATAAACAGTCAGCATCTTGGTGAATCCGGCCACATTAGTAGAGCACGTCAAAGGTGTACTCCTGCAGTCGTAACGCCGAGCGACCAAGCCTTCCTGTAGGATCCTTCAGCGACGAGAGCCAGCAAAGGGCATGGTAGTCCGTGACAACAAAAAACGTTCGGCCGTACAAATAAGGGCGGAATTTTGCCACAGCCCAGACCAAAGCCAGGCATTCGCGCTCAGTTATCTAATAATCCCGCTTCGACGACGAGAGAACGCGGCTAGCGTAGGAAATGACGCGGTCCTGGTCGTTCTGGCGTTGGGCGAGTACTGCACCTATGCCGTGGTCACTAGCGTCGGTGCGAACTTCTGTAGGGGCCCACGAGTCATAATGCGTCAAAATGGGCGGTGAAGTCAGTAAACTGACCAGGGTCGTGAATGCGGCAGCTTGGGCACGACCCCAGGAAAAAGAGATGTCCTTCTTGAGTAGGCCAGTAAGAGGCCGGGCAATGTCGGCAAAATTCCTGACAAAGCGGCGGAAGTAGGAACACAAGCCGACAAAGCTCCGTACATCGCTAACTGAGTGAGGAATAGGGAAGTCTCGGACGGCACGCACCTTGTCGGGGTCAGGTGGGACACCGCTAGCACTAACAAGGTGACCGAGAACGGTGATGTGACGCCGAGCGAAACGACACTTGGAGGTGTTAAGTTGCAGGCCAGCGCGGCGAAACACATCTAGAATGGCCGACAGGCGCACTAGGTGGTCCTCAAAAGTCACAATCACGTCATCTAGATAGCATAAACAAGTAGACCACTTATAGCCCCGAAGGAGAGAATCCATCGTTCGCTCAAAGGTTTCGGGGGCATTACATAATACAAAAGGCACAACCTTGAATTGGTAAACTCCATCTGGTGTGACGAAGGCAGTTTTTTCACTGTCCATGGCATCAACGGTAATCTGCCAGTATCCGGAGCGTAGGTCGAGGGAGGAAAAGTACGTGGCGCCGTGGAGGCAGTCCAAGGCGTCATCAATTCGGGGCAGGGGGTAGACGTCCTTGCGTGTGATGTTGTTCAAGTGTCGATAATCAACACAAAAGCGCCAGCTGCCGTCTTTCTTTTTTACTAGCACCACAGGGGACGCGCACGGACTGTAGAAAGGTTCGATAACGCCTTTTGTGAGCATTTTGTCAACTTCACCTTGGATCACACGGCGATAGGGACGGCGGCGGATAGGGCTCGCGTTTGCCGTGTCGATGCGATGTTGGACAACAGACGTTTGTCTGAGAGAACGATCGTCGAAGTCGAAAATGTCGTGGTAGGACTGCAGAAGGCGGCGAAGGTCAGTAGCTTGATCAGAAGGAAGGTCAGCAGGCATCATTCTGACAAAGACATCGCGCGGCGAACTGATTGTGGTGCAAATGAAGGACGAACTGGAGGGAGTGGTGGAATCCAACGCGCAAATTTCGCAGTCTTCGGCAGCAGTGATCGCGGCGAGTGACATGCCTGCCGGAATCAGTTGAGGAGAGGCGCTGAAATTTAAAATCGGAATGGCGATGCGGTTGCCGGTGACAGTCACGAAGGTGTTAGGCACGGCGACGTTCTTGGGGAGCAGAACGTCTGTTACCGGGGATAGCACGTAATTTCCACCAGCGACAGGAGGTCTCGAGACCATGGCGATATACATGGCGGCTTAAAGGGAAAATGAGACATCCACCCAAATGTAGGAGTTGCTACAAAGGAAAACCATACGGGTTCCTTTTACGGGTTCCTCTTTCGAGGAACCCGTATGGGTTTCCTCTTGCGAGGCTTTTTCTTTCGAGGAACCCGTATGGGTTTCCTCTGTAGCAACTGCTACATTTTGGTGGATTTCTCATTTTCCTTTTAATTACTTCTCTCCACCTAGCGGGTTTCCGCTGAACTATTACGTCAAACATGACGGCTTGCGGGGGCATGCGCACATACTCGAGAGAGCAGGGACGGGCCGAAGGCGTGGTTGGGGCATCGGCTAGGTGAGGTACTTCGAGCTGCAGGAGGCCAGTTGCACAGTCAATTAGGGCAAAGTGAGTTGCGAGAAAGTCCAGACCAAGTATAATGTGGTACGGACGTTGCTCAAGGACGGCAAATAAAACAGTAGTTGGGTGACTGGCGATTGTGACGCGGGCAGTGCACATGCCAAGGAAGGTGGGAGTTCCTCCATCGACCACTCTTACAACGTCGGAAGCAGCAGGTGTGCGCACCTTCTTTAGGCGACGGCGAAGACCAGAGTCATGACAGAAATATAAGCCCCGGTGTCGACAAGTGCAGAAATTGTCACGCCATCAACGTCAACGTCCAACACACAGCGTCGAGTCGGCAGAGTAACTAGAGGGTTTTGGGGCAGAGTCGTAGATAAAGCGTTACCTCCGGGCGCTGCATCGTTTAGTTTTCCGGAGTGAAGGAGCCACGGTTGCTCGGCGACGGGGCGCGGCGAGGTGGCGGGGAGCGGGAGGACGGACGGCGGTACGGTTGCGAATGCAACTGGTGACCTCTAGGTGACGGCGAGCGGCTGTACCATGTCGTGGCAGCGTCAGGATTGCAGGGGTGTGCCGCAGATAGTGACTCAAAAGGGCTGCGTTCAAGGCGGCGAGCATGGCCAAAGGATGGAGTACCTGGCGGGAACGACCAGCGGTTGTTACAGTAGCGAGCAACGTGTACGACACGGCGGCAGTTAAAGCAGATAGGCCGATCGTCTCCAGTTCGCCAATCTGCAGGGTTCCGAGATCGTGGAACAAACCGTGGATACCGAGAGAACGATGTCGGGGCCCCGGAAGGGGCTGTAGGGTTGACAACCGCTCAAGCAGCGTGAACCCCGAGATTCGCGAGTTCGTTTCGCACGATGGCTTGGACGAGTGAAACCGATGGTGTGCTCGAGTCGCCAGCGTTAGAGCTGGTAAAAAGGCTAGCGGGAGCCATTGCCTCGATTTCACGGCGGACAATCCTCGTGAATTCGGCCGACGGCGGCGAAAGGTTAGATGGCGGCCGCTCTTCACACGAAGACGTTGCAGTGGTGTTGGGAAGCCGGGCGAATGGTCGTTCAATACGGCGGCTCTTAGCCTGCTCGAAGCGCTGACACTCCTCGATCATGGCATCGACGGTAGCACAATTTCTACACATGAGCAAATTGAATGCGTCGTCCGCTATCCCTTTCAGCACGTGGCCAACCTTGTCAGACTCTGGCATGTTACTGTCAGCTTTACGGCACAGCGCCCGTACATCCTGTATGTACGACAAGTATGATTCCGTGGACGTCTGGGCGCGGGTTGACAGCTGTTGCTTCGCAGCGATTTTTCCACTGGAGGCCCTACCGAACAGGTCACGGAGCTTTTGTTTGAATGTATCTCAGCTCCCAAAGTCGGCCTCGTGATTGTCATACCACAACTTCGCTGTTCCACTAAGATAAAACACCACATTGGCCAGCATTACTGTCAGGTCCGAGTGGTTGGAATCGCTCACCCGTTCGTATAAACGTGAGACATTCCTCCCCAGGCAGCACGACAGCACTGGGCCAAGCATGGTCCAATGCTCGCAGAAATTGGTACGAACTTTGGCCCAATCCTGGCATCATGGCAAAGTGCAATCCAATCCAAGGTTCACCCACTGTTTGAGCCAAGATTGGCCGTACAGTTTGCCATTGTAGAATCCAATGTAGTTCAAGCATAGAGCCAGTGCACAGCCATCCTGTATCCAGTCTTTCAAGAACATCCACTGCTCAGCCATTCTGTATCCAACATGTTTCAAGAAGATCCAGTGCTCAGCCATTCTGTATCCAACGTGTTCCAAGAATACCCAGTGCTCAGCCATTCTGTATCCAACATGTTTCAAGAATACCCAGTGCTCAGCCATTCTGTATCCAACGTGTTTCAAGCATAGCCTGTACTTAGCCATTCTGTTGCTTGTATGCTAGCTTACTGCCTATACAATTAGTAGCGAAGAAAATGTGATGGAAATAAGCGCGGGAAGGAAACTTCCTGCAGACACACGCAAAGCGTAAACGAAAATATAATTTATTTAGTATACTATTTACAGTACTATTTTACTATTTACAATACAATCCTTGAACTGATGCAGGCATCAGTAGGGGTGCTCAGCTCCAGGGGCAGTAGCAGGAGGAAGGGCAGGGGCGGCAGGGGCTGCAGCAGGGGAAGGAGCAGGGGCAGCAGCAGCCGGACAGGAGGGGCCGACGGTGGACTTGCCAGGGACCTGAGGGCAAGCGTGGGGCAGGGAGAGGGCAGCAGTGGGCAGGCAATGATTCCTGCCCTGAAGGGAGGGATCATCGGGCTGCTCTGCTGCAAACGTTTCTGTGAAACGCCTCTTCCTGCCACCACCGCTGTCCACAGACCCTGGGAACCACTTAATGAAGTCCTGTGCTTGTGTCAGGTCGCCCCCCCCCCCTTTCGCACAGATGACATCTGCACACAAACGTGCAAAGACCACAATTAGTACATACAGCATGCACCGTAAAGATCACCCACCATAGAGCAGGCAAACACATTCAACAAAAGAAAACCTTCATGAGACTTAGTGAAATAAGTTGCTAAGTCTTTAGCACAGAGTTTATCTGACAGAATTTGCAACCGCAGCCAACCTTATTGAATCCGAGGTTCACAGCATGCTCAGCGGCGAAATGCAGGATACGCAAAGTAATGCTGCGGATAATTAAATGCTATCGCCTTCCCCGCCATGAAAATTCTTGATCCATTTACAGGATCTTCATCCCTGTTGCCTTCGTTGACATTCTTGTTTTTTCACCCTAACATAGCGTTAACGTCATCAGTGATGATCACACCATGTCTTTACTAACCGAGACATATTCAAGTGTCTCACCCGCTGATTCTAAACGTGTAAGCTGCCTGGTGTGATGCAATTCATCGGCATGCTCGTCAAGCAATTCACCTAAGCTGCCATTGGTGCTAGTGCAGAGCACACTTTCGCAATTTCTGCAAGGGCAGTGGTGACTGAGTATGTGGCTTTCATTGTAAAAAATGAAATCAGCCAACAGGGACGTCCAAATTTCTTCGTTGTAGAAGTTGACAATTTATATGAAAGACACGATTTTGGCAAGGACAACCTGTTGTTATGCAAGCCATTTCGCTGTAGAGGAGTTCCGCTGTACACACAATACTTCAACAATGCAAAAGGATGACTGAGGAAGCTTTACCTGTGACTATCCGGCATAACTTCAAATTGATGAATGCCCTCTTCCCCTTCCTGCTATGAAGGCTGTAAAGCACTTGGACGGGGTGCGCCATTACAGCCTTCATGGCATACGATGCCACCTCGCGCAGTGACTTCCCTCCTATTTGCAGGAGGTGCTTGCGCTGCAAAAGACAAAAATTGCCAGAGATGTGGAAATGAGCATTGTATGCGGCAATGTTTTCAAGTTGAAAAATCTACCCAATACTACCAGAATATAATTTATTGCCAAGTGAAGTGAATTTTTAGCTGAGTGCAGAGCAAAACATTTTTGCTGGAAGAGGTTTGTGACGCAATGCCCTTTAATTGTAAGTGTGCTCTACAACACGTTAGCGTTACTGGAATAAACACAAACACGAAGTGCATCAGGTCTTGTCTGTTCTGTGCATTTCATGCTTGTGTTTCATAACCCTTAGCACAGTAACTACGTTTCATAGTAACTACCTCTCCAAGCTTTCACTATCATTTGTAAGCGCACCAACTCTACTCCCATGCAAATTCCCAATGCATAATAAGGGGATGTGACATTAGAGTGCAGGAAAGCCAGATCTACATACGTGTGGCACAAAACAGCTTAAAGGCATACCGACATGATATTTTCAGACCTTCACATTTTGCGTTAAAGCGACGGACAACCAGTTTTTAAAGATGTGGTTTTGTGGTAACCAAAAGTTAACCCTCAGCAATGTTTGCACCTGCAGCTTCGCAAATTGTGAAAGCAGCCTATCATTCTGCTTCACAGGAGTGAGTGCAACTGCAGTTAACTGCCTACATTTTGGCCTTTTCAACCACTTTTGAAGATATAAAGCTGGTACAATAAGTTTGCATTGTCGTACAGACCTTCTTACATTTGTACAGCGTTTTTCCCCCACATACACACCTACATCATGGCTGCCTGGCCCCCGTTATCATTATTCACTTACCAAGCCAACTCATCAAAAAAAAAAGGCAGTGCCACTTTCACTACGAACGAAGGCTTATCAGCATATTGTAAGGTAAAAAAAATAACAGCAAAATGTGGACTGCATTTCAATACTAATAAGAATACCATGAAACCCATACAATAATAGAAAGCCATGTGATAGGCCTCTTATTCATGGTAAATAAGGAACAGTGTCCTGAAAGCGTAGGGAGACGTAGACACAGCCCAAGTGCGGACTTTCAACTGGTAAGTTTATTGAATGAACGAGTTCATGAACAGTTCAACTGCACATACACCTGGAAGGCAGTGAACAATTTATGACATGCACTCATGGTTAGATCAGGTGATACTAAACAATAATGAATTAACAAAAATAAAAACCATCGCGATGCTCCGCTGTCAACGATTTGCGTGGTTCAAAAAGGAAATTTCTTCTAAGAAGACTATTGCAGGCTGACTAATGCAACCTGGTCCTGCTTTCTGTATTCTATAGGCCTCGAAAATTTCATGCGTCAATTGGTCTGTGAGACGAAAAAAAATCTCGGTCCGAGAGAATTCTGCAGTGCACCCTCAGTCATGGCAATGCATTGCGAAATGCAAGGCGCAAACAGTGCATTTTGGTGCTCCCTGAGGCCCATGTTTACACACTGCCCTTGATTGTCCCACGTACACTCGGCCACAGGTGAGGGGGATGCTGTACACGATTGCAGTGGCGCAAGGCAAACACACATGTTAGTGTGCCTTACAGGGCATACGCTACCTACTTTCTTTCTGGCTGAAAAGAACAAACAAATCTATGCCATGCCACGATCCCCCCCCCCCCCTTCAACCTGTGCGAACGCTAGTGGATGTATGGCTAACGGCTTCCTTCTTGGTGCCGTATCTTTACTCTCCAAACTTTACTCTTCGCACAAGCTTTCCTTAAGACGCCAATAGCATGCTGTCTTGTGGAAAGTTCGTGCAAGAATTGAAGCATGCTATGGACACTAGCGTTAGCACAGGTTGAAACAAAAAAAAAGGGGGGGGGGCGGAGGGGATCGTGGCATGGCATAGATTTTTTTTTCAGCCAGAAAGTGGGTAGCATCTGCACAGCAGTTACAAAATGTGTGGAGAAAGGTGCAAATGCAAAAAAGAGTCTGCCCTGTAAGGCACACTAATATGCGTGTGCCTTGCGCCACTGCAATCGTGTACAGCAACCCCCTCACCTGTGGCCGAGTGTACGTGGGACAATCAGGGCGGTGTGTAAACGTGCGCCTCAGGGAGCACCAAAATGCACTGTTTGCGCCTCGCATTTGGCAATTCGGGTGCACTGCAGAATTCTCTCAGACCGAGAATCTTTCTCGCCACACAGACCAATTGACTCATGAAATTTGCGAGGCCTATAGAATACAGAAAGCAGGACCAGGTTGCATTAGTCGCCTACAATAGTCTTCCAAGAAAGAGAAATTTCCTTTTTAGACCCCGGAAATCGTTGACAGCCGAGCAGTGTGATGTTTTTTTTTAATTCATTCTTGTTTAGTATCACCTGATCTAACCACGAGTGCATGTCATGAATTGTTCACGGCCTTGCAAGTGCATGCACAGCTCAAGTGTTCATAAACTCGTTCATTCAATAAGTTTTCCAGTTGAAAGTCAGCACTTGTGGTGTGTCAAGTCTCCCTTCGTCTACGTTTTCAGTGCGCTGTTCCTTATTTACCATGAATCAATACCAAGTTGTTCCAGTTTGCCCTCCTCTTCAGGCCACTTATGCATCTTCATGTTTTTGCCATGTGGCGCGCCAAGGGTCATTTTTCGCAATTTTTGGGGAAGAATTAAAAATATAAATCCCCATTTAATGAGAAAAACATGGCTTATTTTAACCAGTAGGATAGGTCATTTTTGCACAAGCGGTTTTCTCAATTCATGTTCCGAGCAGTTGTCCGTCCCTTTACGTGAAGGTTCCGGACTCTAAAACCCCAGAAATATACAAGCAAACCCCAGAGTGCACTAAATACCTCATTTATACTAGTTTTTCTACAGCCAGGTTTCGTTTAGCTTTCTCCCTCTCATAACATCATGGCACAGAAGGCAACCACGTAAGACATCGGAAGGTTCGACACTTGCTTCGACTTGCTTGTCGAAAGGATGTTTTGGCTTCTACACAGAAGCCTTGTTCACTGACTATTATTGATTTCATTTAGCTACAACAGGCATATGGCCAACGACTATGTCAGTGAACAAGGCTTCATGGGGAAGGCAGAACATATAACCCCTTCAACAACACCATTTTGGTCTGCATTACATTCATTGTGGGTTTAAACTGGGTGGGAAAAAGCCTGTCAAAAAACAAAACGGATGGCAACCAAGGTGAAAAAACATTAAACAATGCTATTTCCCCTTCACGGGGGCCATGTTCTCTCTATGGCCAGCATCTGTTTTTGCCATGAATGTTCAATGCAATGGTTCGAGCTGTTCGCAATTTGACCAACTTTCCCAACCCTTGTCATTACGGCATGGAAAATGGGGCACCCCCATTACAATACCGTATTTACTCGAATAATGAACGCACTTTTTTTCCTTTGAAAATATGCGCAAGTTGGGGGGGGGGTGCGTTTATTATGCAGGGTAAAATTTTGAATGATTTCTTTTTCCGCGGCCACCTCTAAAGAAAGCCGCAACCATCGACTGCGATAGCAAATGCGCAGAGAGCTATACAAAGTAAAGATAGTAGTTCTATCGCCCGTATAAACTTCCAAAGTAATTTAACCAGCATGGTGTCAGCGCGCACAGGCAAACATGAACCAATCACACACGATGACCGCGGACACTCACAGTTGAAATGCTGGTGTGAGGAAGCGCTGCAGCAACAGCGAGCGAAGTGACCTTCATGCCATGTATCACTTCAACGCAAACTGAGCGGCGATAACGGAGTACGCTCAAAAGTATAAGCTGCCGTCGCACCTAGACTCAGCCTGCGACGCAGATCGTTTTCAAGATAGGGCACGCCCGGCTGTGCAATGTGCAGTTGCTGTGCCGCCTCCCTCCCCTCCCAACGGCGCCATGCACACGACGAAATACGGCGCGTTTCCTACCCGCTTTCTTCCCTCCAATGCGGGATAAAGCCGCGATCATTGCCGCCAACTTCAAAAATGCACCTGGAGTGTCCATATGATGCTACCGCTATAAAAGTAGGAGACACACGTACGATTCAGCATCTGATACAATCGTACCCACTGAATGCCATATCGGACGCCGAATCGTACTGTGTCTCTCCTACTTCACGGCAGCAAGTTCAGGGTGTGTTTATTTCGCGGGAGAAAAAAAATGAAATTGTGACAACGAAAGTTGGGGGTATGTTCATTATTCGAGCTTGTCCATTACATAAGTAAATAGGGTATTTCACTTATTCAATCTGAAGAGCATAAATTCTCTTACATAATGTAGCATAGTGGTAGATAAAACAAAGCACAGAAAAATCAGAGTAGTGGAATAAAAAGTAACAGGGGCCACAGGGTATGTGGGTTTACATTCTTAAAGTAATTGCTAGTGCTCTAGAAAATTCTTTGAACCATTGCATGAAACTGGATAGTTTAGGAGTTTGTTTCATGGGCTTGTAGCACAAGAAAAAACAATTTAGTGCAATCAGGCAATTCGACAACAGGTACACTAGACTTGCTGCAAATGTGGTTTTCATTACATATCCGACCGCAATGCAATTTTCAAACTCCATTATTTAGAAAACAAAGCTGTAGATTAAAATGAGGTAAATACAGTATATACAGAACATCATTGCACCCCTTTTCCTGTACTGTGTCCCACTTGTTTGCACTGCTATTTATCATTCACGATGTGCCAACTCGTCTAACAAAAAGAATTTATTCACAAGTGCTCTACATTGTGTCCTTCTGTAGAAAGCTGCCACAGTTTGCATTTTATATCAGCTATGACAAAGAAGTCTGGCACGGCTGTGGACGACACGAAGGACGCCGACGGGAAGACACAACTGCGTAGGCTTAGCCAGGCGCACCAGGAACAGCGTCGAGCCCGAGCCCCACTTCAGTAGCGCTGGCAATCCGGCTGCGGAGCTCTGCACGGCGTACTTCTTCTTCCTTACATCTTAGAGCACTGCACGGGCTCGGGCTTACCCGAAAGCCCGGGCCCGGGGTAGAGCAGTTTTTTCACGGGCTCGGGCCGGGCTCGGGCACGGCGTGTGCTTTTTCACCCGGGCCCGGGCCGGGCTCGGGTTTTTTGACGCGGGCCCGGGCCGGGCTCGGGCTTTCTGCGAGTTATTCTCGGGCTTCTCAACTCTGAAAAACATGTATTTTTCGCTCTCGGGCCGCGTTCGGGCTGGTTTCGAGCCGGGCTCGGGCCGGGCTCGGGCTTAAGGTAAAGGGTTGGCGGGCCGGGCCGGGCGGGTAACGTAGATTATTTCCGGGCCCGGGCCGGGCCCGGGTCTCGCCATAAAAATTTTGATCGGGCTCGGGCGGGCCGCTCAATGTAAAAACGGGCCCGGGCCGGGCTCGGGCCGCAAAAATCGGCCCGTGCAGTGCTCTATTACATCTTCCCCCCTCGCTGAAGACGGAGCCGCACAGGAGGCCTAAGGCGTCGTAAGGATGAAGGGCTCGTGATACGGCTTGAGCCGATCGACATGGACAGTTGCGCGGCTTCGGCGACGCAGGTCCGTAGGGGGCGTCAGAGGTTCGATGACGTAGTTCACCGGAGAAGTTTGCTGTAGAACCCGGTAGGGTCCATGGTATCGGGATACAAACTTGGAGGAGACACCTGGTGTCGAAGTAGGAGGCACCCACAACCAAACGAGAGCGTCAGGCGAAAACTGGTTGTGGGGGCGCCCGTCGTCATGACGAAATTTCTGTAGCGCTTGTTCTTGCGTTGTTAGAGAGCGAGCTAGTTGCCGACATTCTTCTGCATACCGGGCGGCTTCGGAAACCGGTGTACCCTCTGATAAGTCGGGATGGTAAGGAAGAATAGTGTCAATCGGAAATGACGGTTCTCGGCCGTATAGAAGAAAGAAGGGAGAAAAGCCCGTCGTTGCCTGGGGTGCCGTATTGTAGGCGTACGTGACATAGGGAAGGATGAGGTCCCAGTTTGTGTGGTTGGAGGCGACATACATCGAAAGCATGTCGCCAAGAGTTCGGTTAAACCGCTCTGTCAATCCATTTGTTTGCGGGTGATATGCGGTGGCGCAGCGATGAATAATGCGGCATTCAGTGAGAAGTTCTTGAATGACATCGGCGAGAAAGACGCGACCTCGGTCGCTCAGGAGTTCGCGGGGGGCGCCGTGCTGGAGAACGAAGCGTTGAAGCAGGAAGGAGGCAACGTCATGAGCTGTCGCGGCTGGTAGAGCGGCCGTTTCTGCATACCTCGTGAGGTGGTCTATGGCTACAATGACCCAGCGATTGCCAGCAGCTGTGTATGGCAGAGGCCCGTATAGGTCTATTCCAACGCGGTCAAAGGGTCGCGAAGGGCACGGTAAAGGTTGCATTGGTCCAGAAGAGCGGCAAGGATCAGGCTTGCGGCGTTGACATTGTGTGCAAGAGCGAATGTACTTTTGCACAAATGTGTACATATCGCGCCAATAAAACCTATGACGTAGTCTGGTGTAGGTCTTGAAGAGACCAGCGTGTGCACACTGAGGGTCGGCGTGGAAAGCGGCGCATACATCAGTGCGGAGCTGCCGGGGTATGACAAGCAGCCATTTGCGGCCGTCGGAACTGTAGTTACGACGATAGACGATTCCGTCGCGGATGGCGAAGTGCGAAGCTTGTCGGCGGAGCGCTCGGGATGGTGGGCGTGCAGGTGAATCAGAGATGTAATCTATCAAAGATGAAATCCAGGAGTCCTTGCGCTGCTCCAAAGCCATGTCGACAGAAGCGAATGGGGGAACTGGGTCATCTAGAACGGAGACACTGACAATTTCGGCGTGGACAGGCGAGCGCGAAAGAGCATCGGCATCGGCATGCTTCTTGCCGGAGCGGTAGACAACACGGATGTCGTACTCTTGGAGCCTCAGTGCCCACCGGGCAAGGCGGCCGCAGGGATCCTTGAGGGACGACAACCAGCAAAGTGCGTGGTGATCGGTACGACATCGAAGGACCGGCCGTACAGGTATGGGCGAAACTTTGTAATGGCCCAGATGATCGCTAGGCATTCTTTTTCAGTGACTGAATAATTCGGCTCAGCTTTGGTGAGAGTGCGGCTCGCGTAAGTAACAACATATTCCTGGTAGCCGGGCTTTCGCTGGGCGAGCACAGCGCCAAGACCAACGCCGCTAGTATCCGTATGGATTTCCGTGGGAGCAGTGGGATCGAAATGGCGCAGTATCGGTGGTGTTGTAAGCAGGCGCCGTAGCGTCGCGAAGGCCTCGTCGCAAGGCGGTGACCATGCGGAAAGATTGGGGTCTCCCCGAAGAAGCTCTGTCAGCGGTGCCATAAACGAAGCGAAATTTCGAATGAAGCGGCGGAAGTACGAGCAGAGGCCAATGAAACTACGCAAGTCTTTTAGAGTCGTCGGCCTTGGGAATTCTTTAACAGCACGGAGCTTTGTGGCATCGGGGAGAACGCCATCCTTCGATACGACATGTCCGAGAATTGTCAGCTTTCGTGCCCCAAAGTGACATTACGTCAGGTTGAGTTGGAGGCCAGCGTCACTGAGACAACGTAAAACCTGCTCCAAGCGATGAAGGTGAGTAGGAAAATCTGGTGCAAACACTACTACATCATCCAAATAACACAAGCACGTGTTCCATTTGAGGCCTCGAAGAATAGTATCCATCATCCGCTCAAAAGTGCCGGGTGCGTTGCAAAGGCCGAATGGCATCACAGGAAATTCGTATAAGCCATCTGGTGTGATTAAAGCAGTTTTAGGCTTATCGTCTGCAGCCATAGGCACTTGCCAATAACCAGAGCGTAGATCGAGGGAGGAAAAGAACTCTGCGCCTTGTAAGCAGTCTAAGGCGTCATCGATCCGCGGCAATGGATAAACATCCTTTCGAGTTATTTTGTTTAGGCGACGGTAATCCACGCAAAAGCGGATCGAGCCATCCTTCTTTTTAACCAAAACAACTAGCGATGCCCATGGACTGTCGGACGGTTCAATGACACCCCGCTGCAGCATTTCACCTACTTGCTCATCAATGACGCGTCGTTCTGTCGACGATACGCGGTATGGTCGCTGCCGTAGCGGTGAGTGAGCACCAGTGTCAATCCGGTGACATACAGTCGTCGTTCGACCCAGGGAAGTGCTATGGCTGTCAAAAGCAGGGCGAAATTTCTCGAGGAGACGGAGAAGGTCATGGGGTTGCTTGGGGTTTAAGGCGCTGTCGATGACGTGGCTGAGAACGTCTTCAGGCGATGTGGCAGGTGCGGGACTACCAGAGAGGGTGTTGACCTCGGACGATCCAAGAAGTTTCAACGTGGTAATGGTGTCGTAAGGCTCCACAGTGCCGAGAGATTCACCGCGAAGCAACGTAATCGGGAATGGGAAGTGGTTGTATACAGGAAGGTGAGTCGCGCCTGCTTGAAGGCCAAGCAGCGCGGTTGGCAGTGGTGAGATGTGGCGATGAACGAAAGCAGTGGAAGGTGTGAAGAGTACGGTAGAGTCGCAGGCAACAGAACAGGACACAGGTGCCAGAACGGATGCGTGCGGAGGTATCTGGAGGTCGTCAGTGAGGGACAACTTGGTGCGGGAAAGCGAAACGTCGTCAGATATGGCATTTCCAAGCGAAGAGAAGGCGACTTCTGCACGGGAGCAATCAATAACAGCTTGGTGACGGGAGAGAAAATCCCAACCTAAATTAATATCGTGGGAACAGTGGGGAATAACGACGAACTCGACGAAGTAGAGCACTCCTTGAATTTCAAGTCTGGCGGTGCACGCATTCACTGGCTGGACGTGCTGTGCTGTGGCCGTGCGGAGTAATGGACCGAAGAAAGGCGTCGTGACTTTTCGTATTGAGCGGCATAGTTTTTCGGCAATCACAGATATGGCGGCACCTGTGTCAATAAGGGCAAGCACAGAGACACCTTCAACAGCGACATCAATAACGTTGGGCGGCGAAAGAAGAGGGCTTGAGCGTTGCGACGATGACGCAGTTCTTGCCTCGGGAACTGCGCCACTTAGTTTTCCGTGTCAGTGGTAGAGGGACGTCGACGCATCGGGGAGAGCGAGCGACGACGAGGAGAAGGAGAACGGCGGTCAGAAACTGGGCGATGGCTTGGGCGGGGAAGGGGTAAATCGCGGTCTGGAGCGTAAGACAATGGATGGTCGTGCGCTGCTGTGCGTGGGTCGTCACGTGGATGAAGTGGACGGCGGCGGCACAGGCGTGCAACGTGTCCGGCAATACCACATGAATAGCAGATGGGCCGATTGTCCGCTGTGCGCCAAGGATTTACTCGATGCACCGGACGTCGTGAGGGCGTGGAGGTAAAAACAGGGCTAGGCATCGGAGGCGGAGCCCGGAACGTCGGTGGGCGTGGTCGTGCGACGGCGTCGGCGTAAGTCAATGGGGTGGTGAGTTGAGGCGCCCGCTCCAGAGGAAGAACTTCGGACACTTGTTCTTCTATAACGTGTCGTAGGGTCGGACTAAGGGACGAACTTGACTCCGGCGGGTTGTTGCAGATAAGGGAGAGCTGGCGAGCAACTTCTTCCCGGACGAATGCCTTGATCTGCGAGAGGAGGGTGGAATCTGGAAAAGGGGAGGTCAAGCCCGACAACGATTCCTGATGGGGATTAGGGCGGCGGGTGAGGAGGCGTTGACGGCGTAGCTCGTCATAGCTTTGGCATAGTTCAATGACTTGGGCAACCGTAGAGGGGTTCTTTGAAATCAGCATTTGAAACGCGTCCTCGTCGATGCCCTTCAGTATTTGTTTGATTTTATTGCCCTCAGGCATGGATGCATCGACGCGTTTGCAGAGATCGATGACATCTTCCATGTAGCTGGTAAAGGTCTCACCAGGCTGCTGAGCGCGCGACTGCAGACGCTGTTCGGCACGAAGCTTTTGAACAGCAGGACGGCCGAAGACCTCGCCGAACTTCGTCTTGAACACGGTCCAGCTTGAGACTTCGCTTTCGTGGTTTCTAAACCACAAGTCGGCAATTCCGGTGAGGTAAAATGGGACGGTGGTCAATTTCGTGATGTCATCCTATTTGTTGTTGCGACTCACGCGTTCGTATGATGACAGCCAGTCATCAACGTCGTGGTCATCACTGCCGCTAAAGATGGGAGGGTCCCGCTGACGGAGTGTGCCGGGGCATAGGGAGGACTGGGGAGCAGCTGGTGGTAAGCTCGTGGCGCTTGCGGAGGTCATGGTAGCAGGGAGAATCCGGCTACGCAATTCCAGGATGAGAGAGGACCCAGCAAACCTCCACCAAATATGACAAAGAAGTCTGGCACGGCTGTGGACGACACGAAGGATGCCGACAGGAAGACACAACTGCGTAGGCTTAGCCAGGCGCACCAGGAACAGCGTCGAGCCCGAGCCCCACTTCAGTAGCACTGGCAATCCGGCTGCGGAGCTCTGCACGGCGTACTTCTTCTTCCTTACACAGCAATAGATTTTTAATAACTTAACGATTTACTCCTGCTTCATGAATGTATCTCTACGGAGAGCTGTTGGAAATCACCGATTCAGCAAGCCACTATGGTAGCTCAGTGCCTATGGCGTTGCGGTGCTGAGCTCGAGGTGAAAGATTTGATTCTGGCAGTCAGGGTCACATTTCGATGAGGTCTCATTGCAAGAACACTAGTGTACGCTTAGATGCATGTTAAAGAAACTAAGGTCCAGTCCAAATATGTCATTAGAAACTATACAGCAGGGAACAAATTATTTCCATGAACTCTTTAGTGTGTGCTATGCAAAGTTCCTTCACATAGAACCCACACCATGTTTCATGAAACAGCACAGAACTTCCACATGTTACATAGCCTCATAATTAAAAATAAAAGGGCAGTACAAACCAAGGTGGCAGCCACAGCCTCATCCCGCACGGCTGCCTCTAATCCTTTATTATTGTCGGCAGGTAGCCGAGGAAGAACTGGAGGCACCGTCGACAAGGCAGGCTGAGACACTGCACGGGTCTTGTTAAGAGGCTCAGTTTCATCCAGCCTCTCAGACACGACCCATACTTCTTGCCTCAGCTGCACCCGCAGCAGCATCGCTGAAACACAAAAATATTTACTTCACAGCAGAAGCGGTAGATTTATGGCATATTTGGTTGTTTCAGAGCACTCTGGTAAATGCAAAGTATCAGGATTTGTACAGGTCTCGGTGACAAAAACTCATAGGTATTTAAAGACTTTCAAGGGTACCTCCAGCAATAGAAGGAGAGGTGGAACCATTCTATTGGGTCCTAATGGGGAGTACCATATTTTCTGGTCTATAAGTCGCATCTTTTATAAGACTCAACCCCTCAAACCGGCAGCTTTTCCAGAAAAAAAAAAAAACGTTTGTTGCATGCACTTCGACTTGCCACTTTAGCCTGAAGCTGTCACCTCTAGCTTCCTGGTCAGCCCAGTTGGCAGAGCGAGTGCTCTGTAAATGTAACCCTGCTCCAAGTTTGCCTTCCCCTTTCACACAAGCATGAGCATAAAAAAACAAAAAAACACTAGCAATTACCCGACAGCTCCGTGGTGTCCACAGCCAACTCGCATTCCGCCTTCTTGGCCCTCCTCTATGCCTTGTCATAAGTGCCTTTGAACAAAGTAAAAATATTCAAAACAGATTATAATAGACACTAGAACGACAAGCAACCTGTTAAGCTGTGCAGGCTACATTCAACGGACAAATGTCACGAAAAAATATTTGTGACCTCTGTGAATGCCCAAAGCAAACTGCGCAGACATTGTGAACAAGCTGGCACAGCTTTGATGACGTCAAAGTATCAGTGGTACAAGTTAACATAACTCAGGAACTGTAGAATGACACTAAAGAATTAGTTTGTCATTGTTTTTATATTCTTTGCAAGTTTTCAGTTGCACCCACCGCCACCAACAGTCAATGTTATGACATATCGGAGACAGTCAAGCACCTGCAAATCTCAATAAACAATGAATCATTTATTATTACAAACCCCATTCAATGCAAAAATGCAGATTGCATTTGGTATAACTTGGGATGGCAACATTCAAACTGGCCAAAAGGTGCAAGCCTCTTGATGCACAGTTTTTAAAGTTAGATTTTTAACAAACTATGCAACCTTCTAAGGCATGTTTACACCTGCAAGATATCAGCCATAAAATGACAAGAGTGCTGTTAATATTGAAGTTATTGCTAATTTTACAGATTGCAAGCTAGGCGGGGAAAAATTATGCATAATAACAAACAGCGAAGGCTTGATTACTTTCCTGTATGTGCAACAATGGTGCTTGTCAACAACAATTGCAACATTTTCAACAGCTATACAGAGTGCATCATACATAAACTTTAATTTAAAGAAAAAAAGGGGGGGGGGGGAGGCAAACGAACTGTGTTGGTCCTGACCACCGTGGTCTTAAAGGGACACTAAAGAGAAAAGTACTTCTGCATCAGTAAATACTGTTCAGTCTACACAAACAAAACAAAGTGCATGTTCTTTGGAGTTTGGTTGAAAAAGTGCTAGTATTCATGATGCACGTCATCCAAGTAGCAAAGCAATGAGCCTACTTTTTATTTGTTCTAATTGTCAAGATGTTAATTTGGGAATGAGCATCATAAGTGACACCAAAACAAACCGTTTCCAGTGAGGACCACATTGTGTGCTTATTTTTTCCGGCAATGAACCCCCCCCCCCCCATGAAACTTGAAAAAGATCATGTGCATGGAATTGCAGGGCCCTGATACTGTCTTAGTTGGTAAGCAAGCTGGCCCTGTCATTGACAATAACATAAATATTCTTTACAAAATGCACCAACAGCTCCCCAACAGCTCCTCGGAATTGGTTTTGGCACGTAAAACCCCAGAAAGGACAGTTAACTTTCCCCGCTGAGACTGTTGGATGGCACAGCAACCTTTTGCACACGAGTGCATTGACGCATGGCAGTTTTCATACTTGCAGGCTTCTCTCCACGAGAAAAAAAAACATGATGTGGACCTTGCTAGAAGCATGTCACTCATATCATACAACTTCCTGATCAACACCCTAACGGATAGATGACTAAATTAAAAGCGTTAGCTATAACTAATTAGGTGCCAAGGGCTAATAAATTACTGGCCATTTCTCAACTGGACTGTGAATAACATGCACTTGGTTTTATTTGTGTAAAATTATCTGTGTATTTTTAAAGCATGTTACATAACAGCTGGGACACTATACCATCAGGGGTTTTTTGTTACAGAGGGTAGTGGTCACAGGTACAAGGATTAGGTACAACACAATGTCATTCCTACTTATCCAATGTTAGCTGTTGCAATAATACGAGAAGAAAGAACCGTATTAATGCGACACAATATTAGGTCAAAACAAAAGGAAAGCATGGTACAGTAATTGGTACATTTAGCATATGAGCACTTAATACAGCCATGAGACAGTGAAAGGGCTGCAGCAATACATTGCAGTTACTGCCCTCATAAACTCATAATCTTGAACTTAAACTGTTTGAATGAGATGACAATACTACTCTTTTGATTTACTTGGTATATACGAGTTCAAGGTACAAGTTCAACCGTCAGTTAAGATAGCCGAGCATAAGGTTAGCCGTGATATGTACGTCAAACTTCTACAGGGTGCTGAATAATTTCGCTGCACCTGTTCGAAAAAAGGTTTTGCACTCATCACTGCGCTGTTCTTGCTCAAATTTTGCAGAACGATCACATTTTGGGGTCGCCTTCGTTGAGTATGACACTTACCACAGTTAATTGCCTGGTGCTTTTAGAAAAAAAAAAGTGAGAATGTGCCTTCAATTGTGGGGATGTGACCTGCTGCAACGAGAGCACTAGCATAAACTTGTGTCGCTGCCTGCTGTAGAAAGCAGCTGGTCAGGGAGGTTTGCCACATGTTCCAGGAGCAGGCAACATGCGGCAAACCTCCCTGACCAGCTACTTAACGAAACTTAACACCCATGAATTTTGTATATGTAATGAAATTTCAGTCTCACTAAGAACAAAAATCGTCTGTGTGGAAACGCGACTGTCACGAATAAGCAATTGGTGCAAAAGTTAGGTGCAGAACTATTGCTACTGACGTAAACCACCTCATGACTTGCCGAGAAGCGTGTTGACAGCTGCACATTATCTCATAATTTCTGCCTAAGGAAGCTGGCATGACATCAGAATCGCCGCGCGTATAAGGAGCCATTCTGCGCCGTCTCCGCGTCTAGTACGCGGCACGCTGCAATTGAGAAGTTTTTTTCTATGCACCGAATCTGTTTTAGATGGTAAAGATCCACGTGTGCCACAAGCGCTCCGCTATTTACATGCGCCGTTTGATTCATGTGGTCGATCCACTGCATAAGGCTGGAGCTTTCTGTGCAAGCATGCGAAATCGGTGGTTTCATTAGAGCATGTATCCTTTTGCACGAGGTACAATTAAGCTCGTCTCCCATGGAGAGCAAAGCTAGCGGAAGGCGGTGAAATTTTAGGCTAAGTTGTGAACAACACGTGGCTGAAGCGAAGTGTTACATGATCTCATATTGTGGCACTAACACGCACCACTCGTACTGGACGAACAGGGAGCCATTAGGCCACGCCGAGCACTAAAGAAGTCTCTTAGATTATTTTTCAGGTGCTTTAATGTTCGCATAGAATCCACATGGCTTTGTTTGGCACCACCGCAGCAGTGACGTCGGAATTTCTCGCGAAAACGGCTAATTTATTTCCTGGCCGGCACGGTTGCGTGTAGACTCCGCTGCCCTAAACGATGCAGGAGATGAAGTGCTTGTGGCCGGGTAACACGAGCATAGATCCCCGACAGACCTCATTCAAGATCTATAGTGTAGCTATGTCGCGCAAGTCGTGCATGAAATCTACGCCCAGCGTCTTTCTGTGCATCAAAAAAGTGGTCTAGTCAATGCCATTCCGGAGTATATAACATGCGCGCATGATTGAACTCATCTCGAGCGCACGTAGTACGCGACCGATCGGCCTAGCCACACGTGCGCTCGCTGCATATTTGGCACACGCCATTAACTACGCAAATACTCGCACACGACGTTGACCCGTAGATGAGAATGCACATAAGGTACAATCACGACAAGAAAACTCTCGTATTAAAAAATGCATACTCACGCACACGTTGACTTCAGTCTCCTTGGTTACCCCGTTGCGCACAAGGCAAGGCTGTCGTCGATGGCGATGGCGATGGCGCAAATTCCGGGACGAAAGGAGAGAAAGGAAATCGAGGAACCGACGCTCTCTTTTTTCTTTTTTTTTGAGTCACCTCTCGAATCGCCAGTGCAAAAGTA
Source organism: Dermacentor silvarum (assembly GCF_013339745.2). Taxonomy (NCBI): domain Eukaryota; kingdom Metazoa; phylum Arthropoda; class Arachnida; order Ixodida; family Ixodidae; genus Dermacentor; species Dermacentor silvarum. The sequence continues at coordinate 408,629,059 of NC_051154.1, forward strand.
CATTATTATTTAATTAATTACGGCGGATGATACGCAATAAATACAAGCATACCGGGAAGCGCGTTCAAGTCGCGTGTGTCGCACCAGAATCATTGAATGACAGCGTGAGCATGAACACAGCGACTGATAGCAGCTCAAGTGACAAAGGAGGTCCTCAAGGTAGCGATTCAAGTGATGAGTCTGATGACTTTCTCGCTTCAGACAGCTTCACTGGGCCAGATGAACGAATAGCCTTCACTTGTAGTCTAACGCTCTCTCATGTACTTTCCGAACTGTCTGCAAGTGAAGAGCTTGCTATAATTGCTTCCAAACATAATATGATGCATGCATGCATTAACGATGTCCTCGATTTCTGCCGGCGAAGAGGCATCTCTGACCTTCCAAAAGATGCTAGGACAGTTTTGAAAACTGAGCGCAAAGCTCAGGTGGAGCAAAATGGTTCATTTGTGCACTTTGGGCTTGCAGAAGGAATTCGTCAAGTGTTGCAGCCGGGGCAAGTAGTTCCAAGTGAACTGAAGCTACAAGGCAACATTGACGGAGTCCCTCTTTACAGAAGTAGCCAGCTTGCCTTTTGGTCCATTTTGTGCCGCATAAAAATGTGGAGGCATCACCGCCATTTCTTGTCAGTGTGTATTGTGGTGCAGGGAAGACGCTATGTCTGCAGGATTACCTAGAGCCATATGTGCAAGAAGTCTCCGACCTAACCTCTCAGGGGTTAAGCATAGGAGGTGCTCATGTTCGGGTGAGCATTGGAGCCATGGTTTGCGATGATCCTGCAAGGAGCTATGTCAAATGTATTGTTGGCCACACTGGCTATTATGCGTGCGAGCGATGCAATCAAAAAGGGCAGCACATTGAAAACTGGGTGACATTTCCCAAAGTTCATGCAGCAGCACGATTGCATCATTTCGGTCTCAAGAGAACAAGCGCCACCATTCTGGTGTTTTCCAGTGATAAGTGCCCTGTTTGTGCTAGCTTAATATATTGTCAAAACTGACTCAAATATATTCTCAATTCATTTCTGTAATTGGCATGCTTTAAATAGAGCTGCTTTGTTTTAGAACAGATCCCATTCTGTGCAATGCCATTCTGTACGAATTAAAGCGTTGGAACGCATACAGTCTAGTGCTGCAAGGTATGTCCTGGGGCGGTACAATCGGTTTGATAGTGCAAAGGAATGAAAAAGAAATGTAGGATGGACTCCTCTAAGCGAACGCCGCAAAAATCTTCGCCTCAAGCTTTTTTTACGCTATATATAATAATCAAACTGGAATCGAGGCCTCGTCATATCTGCGTCCTCCATATTACTTGTCCACCCGAAGAGACCATGTGGTCAAGGTTCAGGAGTATGCCCCCAGGACTAACCTTTTTAAGTTTTCTTTCTTTCTGAGGACCATATCGGAGTGGAATTTGTTACCGGCTGATGTTGTGAGCCAAAACTCTGTCGATGTGTTTTATTCTGTATTATGCCCCTGGCAGTAATGCCAATGGCGCTGCGAGTTTTGTTTCAATAAAAGAAAAAAAAAGAACCAGCATAAAATCCAGGAGGACAGAAGCAAAACAAGTGACAGAACAAGAGTTAGACTTGGAGATATTAGTTTATCTTTACACTGCCCAACATGGCATTTTTGACACACAAGAGTTCGGTAGCTCAAAATGCTGATGTAAGGGTGGGAAAGTTTGCGAAATTCACGCTAGTGTCTTCGACACACTGAACCATAGCTTAAATTGCAGGTAGCTCAGATAGTCAATATATAATTAATTACTAAGTTATAAATACTTTTTTCAGGTGGGGGGAGGATACAAATGTACTTTCTAGGTGACAAAGTTTAAGTTGTTTTTTAATCGTTTTTATTATTTGTTTTGTGGGCGTTTATTACGCACGTCTTCTTCATCTGTATATTATCATCATCATCCTACGTTGCGCGATCCTCATCTTCAGTTATGTGTGATCATCATCATCGGGAGGAACACCGATGCCGAGAAGAACTATACAATAACTGAGCAGGAGTGCCTGGTGATTGTTTGGTCCGTACAGAAGTTTCGTCCCTATTTGCACGGGCGTCATTTTACAATTGTTACGGACCACCACGCATTATGCTGGCTCTCCACTCTCAAGAACTTGACTGGACGGCTGGGTCGCTGGGTTCTCCGCCTGCAAGAATATGACTTTGACATTATTCATAAGTCAGGCAAAAAACACCAAGATGCTGACGCTCTTTCTCGTTGCCCGCTTCCTGCGCACCCACTTGACACCTCGGCAACTGCGTCGCAAAGCAGCTCTTCGGATGTCACTTCTGCGCCGTTTTCCTCTCTAGCCACCATAGACCGCCTTTCTCCGGACGACGATCAAACATTTGCATTTCGCCAAAGGGCTGACCCATATTGTCGGCGTATGATAGACCACCTCTCTGGCGCTTCTCGCCCACCTAACGCGCGGCTTCGACGCCAACTCGCACAATTCAAGCTGAACAATCACGTGCTGTATCGGCGCATTTACCACCTTGACGGTCAACGCTGGGTGCCCGTTCTACCACGCTCTCTTCGAGCCCATGTCCTCAAAGCATTCCACGATGACATGACTGCTGGCCATCTCGGCTTCCACAAAACCTATGATCGCATTCGAAGCCGTTACTATTGGCCTGGCCTTTCTACTAGTGTGGCGAGATACGTCGGTTCCTGTTCTCCGTGTCAGCGTCGCAAACTCCCAACCTCTGCTCCTGCCGGCGAATTACTGCCTATTCCGTGTCCTGACGCACCATTTGAGGTTGTTGGTATCGACCTTTACGGGCCCCTTCCTGTTACTGCAGCTGGATATCGGTGGATAGTGACCGCCATCGACCACCTGACGCGCTACGCTGAGACAACATCAGTGATCACTGGCTCAGCTTCGGAGGTTGCCGACTTCGTCCTTCAAGCTATAATTCTGCGCCATGGTGCTCCTCGAGTACTGCTCAGCGACCGTGGAAAGGTCTTTCTCTCGCAACTTTTAAACGAAGTCCTGCGCGCCTCTGGTACCACCCACAAAACAGCGTCGAGTTACCATCCACAGACTAACGGCTTGACAGAGCGATTTCATCGCACGCTTGCCGACATGATCGCCGTATATATTCAGCCTGATCACAAGAATTGGGACAAAATTCTACCTTTCGTCACTTTCGCCTACAACACGGCCGTTCAGCGTACCACCGGCTACTCGCCATTTTACTTAGTTTACGGACGGTCGCCTACTTCCCTTCTAGACGTTTCTTTCTTCGATGCTCCTGTCAATCCATCTGCATCGTCTAGCGAAGAATTCCTTTCACGACTCGCCCAGTGTCGCCAGCGTGCTCGCGTCAACACGGCGGCCAGGCAACACGACCGGAAGATCATTTATGACACCCTCCATCGCGTTGTGTCCTTCCGACCTGGTGACGAAATACTTCTATTGACGCCCCTTCGCAGGCCTGGTTTGTGCGACAAGTTCCAGCCGCGTTTCATCGGGCCCTACATCGTCCTGGAGCAGACATCACCCGTCAATTATCGCGTGACTCCTGTTGTCGCCGCCACAGACCGCCGTTGTCGCAGCACCGAGGTCGTTCATGTCTCCCGCATGAAACCGTTCACGCGGCGGTCTTCGTCGCCTTGACTTGCGGCCAGGATGGCCGCTTCCACGTGGGGGGGAAATTAGTGTGGGCGTTTATTACGCACGTCTTCTTCATCTGTATATTATCATCATCATCCTACGTTGCGCGATCCTCATCTTCAGTTATGTGTGATCATCATCATCGGGTGTGTGCTTTTGCTGGTTCGCTGCCGAGTACTCGGGCCGAATAAACGTCGTGCCAACAGAGACGCCATAGTTTGTTTTTTGTTTTGTTTTAGCAAAATGGGTTTTAGGCTTTCTGGGGTTATTCAAAAGATATATCGCAACTAAATGTTTTGTATGTGAGTGATCCCTGCAGCCACATCTCACCTTAACAAGGTTCATAGGTTATTCTAAATGTCTGCGTTCTTTATCAGTGTGAAAAACAGATGTCATGCTTGCATGTCAGGAGCTGTGTTTCTTAATTAGTACATTTCCAGAAGCTCACTTTCAAGAGTTGTACATGCCTTTCCCATCTCATGCACATCATAAAAACCGGAGGTATAGCTGCATTCACAACAATGAAAGAATAAATGGCCACCTGTGTACCCATGGGCAGCAAAAGCAACGTTCACGCATTCTATCATTGATGCGCTCATCAATGAATGTAAACCCTGCCACATGTAAAAGGGCTCTGCAAATTATTTCTGTGGCATGTGAACTCTGTGGCATATTTTGTCATGTAGCCACCCTTGAATTGGTTTGCAATATGGCTACAGAAGCCATCAAGCTTGCTGTGTGCTGAAAACCGTCGATTCACATTGGGCCCCTTCTCTACTTTCTTGTGCAAAAATGCACAAATATTAGATTATTTCGTTGTTTATTCTTCTCTGTTGTGATCACCTTGACGTGCATATTGCTGCCCATCTGATTTTTTTTTTCAGTCACTGTGCCACCACATCAGTGGCACTACTGAAATGCCCATCAGCTTCCAGGCAACAAATTCCTTGCTGACACCTCTATTCATTTGAGTGAATGCAGCACTCTTTCAAGACATTAATAACAACATGCCTAATGCTTGAAAAATGAGCTGCAGTGAGGTGCAGCAATGTAGTTCTGCCTAGATTGCAACATATTTGGGGCTAAGCCTGACAGTGACTACATAATAGAGCAGGTTAGTCATCATTCAGCACCTTGCCTATCTAAGCCTCACATCTTAATGGCAGCAGCCCTTGCTGCTTCCACACATGTGGAAAGCTAGCGTGAACACAGTATATAAATCTGCATCTATGCATGCAGCATGCACATTGTCACTGGAGCAGCCTTTTGGTGTGCATTAGCACAATGGAAGCACCACATTAATCCACACTCAATTTACATTATCTCAAGCTGTGCCATGGAAGATGAGAGATGGCACAATTACTGTATCTGTGATGCGTCATGGCATGTCCTTATAGTTGTCATGCACATGTCATCTTCGACATGATGCCCCTTATGAATGAAGCAACAGCTTAACCACTGCCTTTCAGTATACGTAGCATAGGGACACTAAAGAGCGAAACTAAGTGATCTTAGACTGACTTAGGTTGACTTTTACTGCAGAATATAAAGGCCAAATGGTTTTTTTTTCTTTTTAATGTCGTATTGGTGCATCAATGTGGTAGTATGAAAGATTTCAGTGTGTTTCCTCATATTCAGGATGTGTTAAGACAGGGGAAGTACTTAAAAGTTTCTAAGGTTATTTTTTCGCTTCTTTAGAATGAAGTCATTCTTGACCAGATAAACAAGTAGACCCGAGTAGGTCTTGTCAAAACTCAAGACATCACAGTGAGCCTGGTGCTATAGAACTTCACCGCAGCACTACCACTCGTCTTCCAATTTTGTTTCTTCTCGGACTTGCCAAGCTGCCTCTTTTGTTAACAGGGGCCGTTTTGCTATTGCAGTGCATAATTTACGAATACTGCCTAACTTGGTAGTCCCCTTTAGCACACCTATAATGTAAAGTGTAAAATTGCTGTTACAGTTGAGCCTTATCTGAGGTGATTACATGGTTATGAAAACAGACACCAGAAACATGAGAATTTTCCTGTGTGCATTGGCATGGGAGATAATGACGATTTGGTTAGAGTGAATGCAATAGCCACTTGGGCTTGCATTTCTTAGGTCTAGTTACAATTACTACCACAAAGTGTATGTTAATTGCAAACACCTACTGTACTTCCTTCAAACAACTGGTAGCAGGATTCTCACACATAACTTCTGCACTGTAAACAGTTTAGAATGTATCCATAAGTAGGAACAGCTGATGGTTTGGTGAGGTAATTAACATGATGAAAAAGCACTGAAGACAAACACAAAAGAAGAAACAGATAATGCAGTGACTATAAACTAAAGTTTAGTTAAAATGTGTGTGCCATTTCATCAGGGTACCACACGAACTTTCCAGTTGTCATTAGTTTTGCAGATTTTAAGCTGTTTGCAGTGCTAAAGATGAACACCACACAAAGAAACAACAAGCTTTTTAATAAACTGTAGTTCATATAAAAGGGCATTTAGAAGCCTAGTTGGTGCATATGAAACATGATTTAAGAACCCCCCCCCCCAAAAAAAAAGCAGACATGGCACGAAAGAAAGAGTAGACAAGGGACAAGCGTTTTGAGGGTTCAGAGTTGTGACTACATATGTGTCAGATGGTGCAACATTCAGGAAAAAGGCCTTGTGATATATGATTGCCATGGAAGTTTACATTGCCTTTCTGTATGAATAACACTGAAAATACTACTCGATCCTACCAGCAGTGGCCACAATGCAATGAATGTGGGCAAAATGCAAAATAATGCTTGTGTATAATGCACTTTGGCTGCATGTTGGACTCCCAGGAGGTCAAAATGAATCCATTTTCTTCCACCACACCATTTATCACAGCTACATGCATACACGCCTGTTGCTTAGGGACATCAAACCCCATGAATGAAATCTTTTTATGCACAGCATTTGGTCACTTGTATGAGCTGTTATTATTGTGCACAGTGTAATGGATGACTGTGGCATTTTTTTAATGATGAATTCATAAGTCTGTGATGAAACGTGAGTATGTGTATGTTTCGTGTTATATGATTTGTTGCCATAGAAACTTCTAACATATTTTAATCCAGGCACATTAGCCTCAACCTCACTTCACCAATGCTGCTATATAGTCGCCTGTTAAGACAGGGGGCGGCCTATACTGCAAGCTCACCCTCCGCTAAGTACAAAATAACTTATTAGTCACGGCTAGGTTGCGTGTGCCGCCGCCCGATTTAAAGGGTGCAGCCTTATCCACCCATCCATCCACACTTTTGTGAGCATGTCTCGGAAGTCCTCGATCGCGGGATCGAATCCCGGCCACGGCGGCCCATATCGATGGGGGCAAAATGCGAAAACACCAGTGCACGTTAAAGAACCCCAGGTTGTCCAAATTTCCGGAGTCCCCCACTACGGCGTGCCTCATAATCAGATCGTGGTTTTGGCACGTAAAACCCCACAATTTAATTGTTTTCTTCGGAAGTTCCCCAGAAATGCTAGCACTTCAGCGGCATTTCTCCCAATAACCACAGATTAATCGGGGTGAAAACGCATGGAATTACAAACGGTAACCGCGCATTAATAAGCAACTTAAAAAAAAAGACAAGGGAAAAAAAGAAAAAAAATCAGGTAAAGAGCAGGATTCGAACACGCGTTTTGCCGAGAATGGTGATAAGGTATCCGCACCCCACGCACACGACCACTTACACGAAGCAGCCAGCGGTGTATTTTACGTAGTAATATATATATATATATATATATATATATATATTATATATATATATATATATATATATATATCAGTTTTTGGGTTTACAGAAACAGTGACGCTTAAACGTCTCTTTAAGGTTCGATTTGATAACAAAGACATTGCCTCGACATGCCGTCGACAGCAATGATCGAGTCGAGTGCCTTTTCTGCCGAAGCGCCAAGAAAAGGACCAAATTTGCTATTCCATCGGCTGTCGTGCGAAAACTTGGAAGCATAGCATTCTAGCGAACATTGCAAGGTCGCACTGATTTGTTTGCTTCTGCCCAAAGTGACGCGAAACAAATTTTGAGTGGTCATGTACACGCTTCAAGCACTCGGCAACCGCCCATACATGCAGCCACTTGCGATTACTGTACTACGTAATCCTCTGACCGTAATGCAAGCATACGTTCCTCGTAATTAATTTTTATCATAAGGTCATTCACAAACCATTGCTTAATTATCACGTGTGGAGCACACTTAAGCGGCAGGCGCCAGTATATACCCGTGCCCTGCTGTGAACAACCCGCGGTCTGTCACAGCAAATCGATCAGCCCGTCCCCCGTGACAGATAAGCATATCAGCGAAGCTGTTATTAAATCTCAACGAAAGTAGTATCCTCAAGCGAACTAATTAATTAACCAACGTGGTATCAGCTCTGTTGAAGGGGTCACAGCTTGCACACGTATTTCGGGTTCCTGCGCAGTGTGCCTGTGATCAGTGCATTAGTCTTTCAAACATGCTATTTAACCTTAGCAAGTCGTACCAAAAAGTATTAAAAATTGATAAGGCGTAAATTGGCTTATTACGGACCAATGTAGCCCAAAGATAGCCAACTTAGTAACCCATGTTGGCAAGTTCATATGAAAGTTGGTCCAATAATTCCCGCCTTGTTGAATGGACGAGCTAATATTGTTTACTGAATGTGTAATGCGGGCCAGCGTTGGATCTCTATCAGAATGGTACAGCCTATATTCGCGCCACACTGTTAATCTTAGGCCATCATTCGGCCAGGAATTAGAATGGCCCAGCCCATATTGGAACCATGCTGTTAACCTTAGGCCATCACTCGGCCAGGAAGTGCCAATACGTATCGAACGTTGGTCCGAGCTGACGTGCCGCCTGGGTCAACGCCGATACCATCGGTGCCGTTGAACGTTCCAGGGTGTCGGGGTTGGACTACTACAATCAGTGTCCGCGGTGTGCAGAAGCAGCTTCCGGTTGGTGTGCCATGGTGGTCCCACCGCAGCACCAACCGTTTCGGAGCTCCGTCGTCTGACGAGAATACCCCGCACCTCCACCAATGTGTGACGGGGCGTCAAATAGATAAAAGAGGGACAGGATTTATATACAGTGACTGTTGACAGAGATGGTCAAGATGGCTGAACGCGCGCAGCGTTCCCCGGCGATCGTCGTCTTCTTCCTTAATGCAAGGAGGCGGCCCGTAACAATATATATATATATATATATATATATATATATATTATATAAAATAAGAAGTCAACAAACAATGACACCAAGGACAATATAGGGGAAATTACTATAGGGGAAAGTGTTATACCCCTGTCACACTGGGGACCCGCCGTGGTTGCTCAGTGGCTGTGGTGTTGGGCTGCTGAGCACGAGGTCGCGGGATCGAATCCCGGCCACGGCGGCCGCATTTCGATGGGGGCGAAATGCGAAAGCACCCGTGTACTTAGATTTAGGTGCCCGTTACAGAACCCCAGGTGGTCCAAATTTCCGGAGTCCCCCACTACGGCGTGCCTCATAATCAGAACTGGTTTTGGCACGTAAAGCCCCATAATTTAATTTTTTCTGTCACACTGGGAAATTTAGTGTCACTTTTGCTGTTTCGCTCAATGGGCCAGTTGACACTTTCGCATCAAAAATCTGCTAAAAGACGATGCCACTGTGAAAACAGGAAGAGTCTTTTCAAGTGGTGCACCCCGTCCTTCGCTCGAGTTTACCGACGTAAAACAAATTCGGTAGAATTTAGCTGCCACTAATTGCCCAAGTATGGGATAGCAATCTATATATAGCAACATTGCTATACAGGTACAATGGCGTCAGATGCAATGCGCATACTTTTTTTTTGGGGGGGGGGGTGGGGGGGGGGGTGACCGCCTTAATGCGAAGCATTCGTAGCAAGCATTGTGATTGGGATAGTTGGTGCGAGTCCATTACTTCGCACCCACCGTGGTTGCTCAGTGGCTATGGTTTTGGGCTGCTGAGCGCGAGGTCGCGGGATCGAATCCCGGCCACGGCGTCCGTATCTCGATGGGGGCGAAGTGCGAAAGCACCCGCGTACTTAGATTTAGGAGCGCGTTAAAAAACAGCAGGTGGTCCAGATTTCCGGAGTCCCCCACTACGGCGTGCCTCATAATCAGGTCGTGCTTTTGGCACGTAAAACCCCATAATTTAATAAATAATTCACTTCAGGAAGCAGAAAAAATCGCTCAAAGTGAGCTGCAGAATACTTTAGCATGGTTTGAACCTAACAAACAGATCTTAAACTCCAAAAAGACCAAGTTCGTAGTATTTGCTTCTAACCGAAAGACTACTCCTACTAAGTACAACTTGTACCTCGGAAACACACAAATTCAACAAATTAGTAGTTATAAATATCTAGGAATAACTGTCTTCGTCGCTGCAGCACTTGGCTCCACATATTGACCAAGTAACTAAAAAAATTGTTTTTGGTTGTTATATCACATTAAAGGCGCGGAAACACTTCCACCTCAAACATTACGGCTCACTTATTTCAGCATTTTTGACTGCCATTTAACATACTGCATAGAATCTTGGGGTTTCACCTACGCCTCGTACATTGATCTTTTAATCAAAATTCAAAAACGTGCGGTGAGAATAATTGCATCGGCCACTAAGGACGCGCCCTCTGCACAACGTTTGGACAGTTAAATATAATGCCACTCATCCAAGCTCGGGACTACAACACAGCTATACTAATACACAGAATACTAACCACGAACAAGCTAGATATCTCATCCATGTTTATCAGGCCTACAAGGGACACTAGACAAGCTGAGCATAAGAAATTCAACTTGCCGAAAGCTCATAATGCATACGGTCAACGTTCCCTATCACTTGTCGGTGCAAAAATATGGAATGAAATACCCAGCTTAATAAGAAATCTTCCAAATGCTATTCCATCATTAAAACATCACTTCAAAGCGTGTGTATAGGATTACCTGCTTTTGCTCTTTGCTTTGGATTGAAATTTATGCTGACGTTTATGGTATGGATCCAAAACTAGCCACATAGGCTAATGATCTAGATGATACTGTCAACCATTTTGTAGTACATTACGTTTGAATAAATATTTCTTTTCTTTTTTTCTCTTTCTTAATCTTTCTTTCGATTCCTTAAAACTTCTCGAGCTACCTTGTACCGCTACCTAAGCCTGTAACGGATCCAGTCGTATTAATTTCTTCCCTGCTTTTTTTTTCACCAATACTTGTTTCCACCTCTAAACGTCTGTTGCTTATCTCGACTGCTGACCGGTTGATGTTTCCGTCCAATTTAAATCGAAGTGCTTCTGGAAGGCCTATATTTGTCGCTTCATTGCTACAGATATCCTCAAGTGTCTGTAAATCTCTTTCATTGTCCGCTAGTAGCACTATGTCACCCGCATACATCAGTCTTGGGACCTTCTGTTGCACCATTAGTCCATTACGCATTTATGATAAATCAAATCCTAATTCCCTGTTTTCCAGTCGTATTTCTGTGCCCTTAACATAAGGAATTCACGTACACGAACACGTACGAACTAGCGCCCCCAGCGGCCGCGGCGCGAAGCTAGCATATTTTCAATGGAACGAGCGGGGTTTTGGCGAATAATCAAAAGTACAGGTCCCTTTTTAAAATTGCAGGTGACATACAGGTTCTAGAAGACAAGCTACCCGAGACAAATGCAGTGATTATTCTGCGGAAAGGTATAATTTTGTTCCCATAGTGGTTAAAAATTCAGCAACGAAATCATATGGAAACAACGGAACTTTGTACTCGATTTTTCCGACAAAAAAATTAGGAGCCCTTCCACTATGTGAAGATGGAAGACCAGCGAAGCTGCACTTCTTGATAACTATTGCTGAGTAGAACGGGCTGCCGAATGAGGTGGTGAACTTGACAACGTCTGAATCTTTTTTAGCGGCCGTTGTTCCCTTCTTGTAATTGCTGGGCGTGTTTTCTTACCGAGAAAGTGATATGGTAATAAGTGTTGATTGTTTCTTGTATTGCTTTTGTTGGTGTTTGTGTATTTCATTGTTTCTTTGTCGTCATAACGCGGCAACTATTTGTTACAAATGTAACCTATAATGCACTGTAACCACTCCTGCCTTGGCGGCCAAAAGCTTGCGGCAGTATTGAATAAATAATTAAAAACTATGTTGAGATATATATGGTTAATTGCTATATTGACTGAATACAGACACATAATTTCGTTGTCGTCTGTTATTTTCTCTTTACTTTGTCCCCATGGTAACCATTGCTTTGTGATCACGTAGTGCACAATTGGTTGCCGATGCTTTCGCGCCCACTCCCGCTTCTGTTCTCGTAGGCGATCCTCAAGGGCACGCTGTTGTTCTTCATCGGTCACAGAGCGGATATCCGACGTCGCCGAGCCTTCGAACGAGACCCCTTCGGCTATTGCGACTTCCCGTCGCCTTCGTGCCCATTCACGCCGTTTATCACGCCGGTGCTCTTTCAACGCACGTTGTTCTTCTTCAGAAGAGTACGAATTGCGCGCGTCCTGGCCATAGCAGACAAAGTACAACTGCTGACAACGTAGCTAGAGCGATGTCGACGTGAGAAGAAAAATTGACAGAGGTTGAACTCTTGTAAACCTAGTAGAGCACTGCACGGGCTTTCTCGAAAGCCCGGCCCGGCCTGGCCCGTGGGCCGGGCCGGGTAGGGCAGTTTCTTCACGGGCTGGGGCCGGGCTCGAGCACGGCATGTGCTTGTTTACCCGGGCCGGATCTGGGCTCGGGTTTTTTGATGCGGGCCCGGGCTGGGCTCGAACTTTCTGGTGGTGTGCATGTAACGTGCAGCGAGTTATCCTCGCGCTTCTCGCTTCAAAAAAACATGTCTTTGTCGGTCTCGGGCCGGGTTCGGGCCGGTTTCAAGCTGGGCTTGGGCCGGGCTGGGGCCTAAGATAAAGGGGTGGCGGGCCGGGCGGGTAACGTAGATTATTTCCGGGCCCGGGCCGCGCCTGGGTTACACCATAAAACTTTTGGTCGGGCTCGGGCGGGCCGCCCAACCTAAAAACGAGCCCGGGAATAATCGGCCCGTGCAGTGCTCTAAAACCTAGTTATCACGCGCGAAATGTCTGTTTGGCTTGGTTTTGCCAAGACTATGCACACAGTGTTTCATTAATGCACGCTTCCGCGCTTGGTAAGCTTCTCTATAACGTGCTAATTGGTCTCCCTTTGTCCGGTGTTTCAGCTGCCAACTTTGATGATTGTTGGAGTTTTTTGGCGCAAGGGCCAGATGTGGCCAAAGAGCGCCAAGGCGATGATAATGACTTGTCATTGGTACATGAATGGTGAATTAGAAGGTGTGGATAAAACAGATGTGGCATGGCTGTAAAGAGGCCTAAAATAGTCGCTGTAAAATGCGTAAAATCTATAGGTACTAAGAATATGGCAATGACTAATGAAGTGTGCTATGGATACGAGGGATGCATTGTGAAAGATTGATGATATACTAAGATATGTCAGAGGCTAAAAGTTTCAAAAACACTAATGCCTTAACAGAGCCCTTGAGATGTAAGGGCCTGGAGGCATGTGCTATACTGAGCTATTATCACGGTGGCATCCTCTTGAGAGAGGATGCGCTACGTATTTCTTGGGCTGATAACATGCAAGACAACATCATTCAAAAAGGCGAGGACTGCTTTGGTAATGAAAAGCGGTTGTTTGCCAAGAAACATAGCGGGATGAAGAGGGATAGAACAGCGGTATGCCAGAGGAAAATGTTTCTTCCTCTCTCTCTCGGCTTCCCTACACTCCAGGAGGACGTGAAGAACGGTGAGCCTCTCGCCACATCTACCACAGGTTGGAGGATCATTACCATTCAATAGAAAATTGTGGTTACCATATGTGTGTCCTATTCTGAGGCGACAGAATAGGACTTCAGTTCGCCGTGTTTTTGATGCAGAGGGCCAGAAACCTAAGTGTGGCTTAATCAAGTGAAGCTTATTATTTGTTTGCGCATCGCACAAGCGTTGCCAGTAGCTTCGCAGTTTCTTCCGCAAGAAAGGTTTCAAATCTGTTACAGGGACAGCAGCGGTAGGATTAATAGCGTGCAATGTTATTGATGTGGTCATTTGATCGGCAAGAACATTACCCTCGATGTCTCTATGCCCAGGCACCCAGCATATTATGATTTGTTGTTTAGATGCATAAACAGAGCAGATCAGTGAGTAGAGGTTGATAATTACAGGGTGTTTATGTTTTTGCGGCATCATTAACGCTTTCAACGCTTAAAGAGTCGGTAAATATTACAGCCTTTTGGAGTTTCAATCTATCAATGTGTTTCACCGCCGATAGTACTGCATAGGCCTCTGCCGTAAAGATGCTTGTGTGGGGATAAAGTACATCGGATTCCGAGAAGGACGGACCGACTGCCGCATAGGAAACGCCAGCATGTGACTTTGATGCGTCTGTGTAAAATTCAGGGCAAGAGTATTTTGACTTTAGTTCTAAAAATTGCATTTGAATGTGTGCATCTGGCGCGTGTTTTGTGACTTCAATAAACGATGTGTCACATTCAACCAGCTGCCACTGCCACGGCGGTAGCAGCTTCGCTGGAGGCATTAGGCAATGTTCAAGTAGTGCAGCACCCATTTCTTCACTGAGCTTTCTCACGCGTAGCGAGAAGGGCTGCTTCGCTTTGGCCGATTATTAAATAGTGTGGCAGATGTGGTATCGTTTATGGTAAAATAGGTAGGATGTGTACGGTTTGAATTTATTTTAAGGAAATATGTAAAGCTGGCATAAGTCCTCTGAAGGTGGAGCGACCACACGTTCGCTTCCACATAAAGGCTTTGTAGGGGCTTGTCCTGAAGGCCCCAGTCGCGAGGCGGATTCCTAAATGGTGAACAGGATCCAACATTTTTAAAGCGCTGGGTGCAACAGACTGGTAAACTATCGCCCCGTAGTCAAGTCGTGAGCCGACAAGGCACCTGTACAAGTTCAAAATGCATTTCCTGTCACTGCCCCATGTTGTACGCGACAGCAGCTTCAATAAGTTCATTGTTTTCAGGCACTTAGCCTTCAAATATTTGATGTGCGGAACGAATGTGAGTTTTGAGTTCAATATAATGCCTAGAAACTTGTGCTCTTTGCTTACAGGTAATGTGGTACCAGACAGCTCAATAGCAGGGTCTGGTACTATTCCTCTCTTATTAGTGAAAAGGACGCATGTGCATTTCTGTGGGCTCAACCTAAAACCGTTTTCATCAGCCCATTTAGCCACTTTATTTAAGCCATGCTGGACATGTCGTTCGCAGACAGCAAAGTTGCACGATTTAAAGCCAATCTGGACATCATCTACATATACACAGTAGAACATCGTTAGTGGAATAGCCGTGCGTAGAGAATTCATTTTCACAATAAACAGTGTACAGCTAAGCACACCGCCTTGCGGGACACCAGTTTCCTGGGTGAAAGACCTAGACAAGGACTGGCCCACCCTTACACGAAAGGTACGGTTAGAAAGGTAACTTTGGATAGTACTCAACATGTTGCCGTGGATACCCATAGCGGAAAGGTCTCGGATAATACCGAAGCGCCATGTGGTGTCATATGCCTTCTCCAAATCAAGAAATACGGAGAGAAAAAACTGTTTGTGTATAAAGGCATCCCTTATGATTGCCTCGATGCGGACAAGGTGGTCTGTAGTCGACCTACCTTCTCGGAAGCCACATTCGTAAGGATCTAGTATTCCGTTGCTTTCTAGGACACATATTAGGCGCCGGTTAATCATCTTTTCGAAGAGCTTGCACAGACAGCTTGTCAAAGCATTGGGTCTGTAGCTACTAGGTAAGGACGGGTCCTTGCCCTGTTTAAGTATGGGGATTACTATAGCTTCTTTCCAAGAAGATGGAATGGAACCAGCAGCCCACATGACATTAAAAAGAGAGAGGAGTGTCTTTTGTGTTTCAGGGTGTAGGTGCTTGATCATTTCATACATGATACGGTCAGCACCTGGTGCCGAACCGTTGCAACAAGCAAGAGAAGCTTTAAGTTCAGCTAAACTGAACGGGCAGTTGTAATGTTCATTTCGGGCGCATTTCCGATCGAGGGGCTGTCGCTCTGCGCGTTCTTTGAACCTCAGGAATGTTTGTGTATAATGAGATGCACTGGAGACATATTCAAAGTGTTCGCCCAGACAGTTTGCCTGATTCTCCAGGCCATCTCCTTGGGTACTCACTAAGGGCAGCGGGTTCGTCTCACGGCCCTTTAATTTATTCACCCTGTTCCATACTTTTGCCTCGTCTGTGTAGGAATTTATTCCAGAAATGTACCTCTCAAAACTCTCTCTCTTGGCACGTCGACGTGTCCTTCTGCCTTGCGATTTAACCTGTTTGAAATTAATAAGATTTTCGGCAGTAGGAGAATCGCGAAGCAATCCCCAAGCTTTGTTTTGATTTTTGCGCGCTTTACGACATTCTTCATTCCACCAAGGAATGCGGCGCTTCTGAGCCAGTCCGCTAGTTTGTTTAATACATTTTGTAGCAGCGTCAATATTAAAACCAGTTAGATATGCTACGGCGTCGTCCACGTTAAGAGCAACAATGTCATCACGGCCTAAGTGTGTGAGCTCTCGGAACAGTTCCCAGTTCGCCGAGTCGACGTTCCATCGAGGAGGTGGTGACAAGCATCCATCTCGCTTCGCTGAGTTCAACATAATTGGGAAGTGGTCGCTTCCATAGAAGTTCTTGAGGACGGACCACTCCAGGTATGGCAGTAGTGTGCTCGACACTATGCTTAAGTCTATGGACGAGTATGTGTTATGTGTAATACTGTAGTACGTATGTTCTTTCTTGTTCAATACACATTCACCTGAAGAAAACAGAAAAATTTCTATAAGGCGGCCTCGCGCATCGCAACGAGAGTCGCCCCACATGGGGTTATGAGCGTTAAGGTCACCAGCGACTATGTATGACGGAGGAAGTTCATCGATGAAGCTCTGAAATTCTGTTCTGGAAAGCTGATGGGAAGGGGGAATGTAGATGGAGCTAATTGTGACTAGTTTACCAAACAACACTGCTCGGACAGCAACTGCCTCAAGGGACGTTCGGAGGCTTAATTGCTGACATGCAACGCCCTTATCGACCATTACGGCCACACCGCCTGACGAGGCGAGAACGTCGTCGCGGTCTTTGCGGAAAGTGACATATTGCCTTAAAAAGTTTGTCTGTGTTAATTTTAGGTGTGTTTCTTGTACACACATCACCTTTGGACTGAATTTGCGGAGGAGTTCTTTAACATCGTCAAGATTACGTAGAAGTCCTCTCACGTTCCATTGTAATACTTGGGTATCCACAATGGAAAAGAAGTTAGTGATGTGTGTACAGAAAGATAGAGGTTAGTTCACGAGACCTTTCCAGGCCCCGTAATACGGGATTTTTCTTTTGTCCCGACGCGCTCCATGGAGCTACGCCGTTCCTTCGGCACCTGGGACGCCGGAGTAGTGATGATTGCATCCATTGCCTCGTCAGAGGCGCTGGCTGCTGCCCGCTCCGCTGGCACACTAGGGGGTTTTTGGGGCCGGTCTGCACGAGCAGTGGCCCTGGGACCGCCAGGCCCGGAGGACTGCTGGCCCTGCGTTGTAGGGGGCGGAACAGCACTGGCTGCTCCTGCCAGGGGGGCTGATGGCGTCACCGCCGTCACACTCTGTGTGACTCGGGCATCCGCCGCAGGATGTGACGCTGCCCCCCGGCGCGCCACATCGGTGTAGGAAGGACTGGACTGGTTGTGGGCAGAAAAACGCTTGCGCGCCTCTGGAAAGGAAATGTTTAGCTTGACTTTGAGTTGTAATATTTCTTTTTCTTTCTTCCATGACGGGCACGATCGCGAATAGGCGGGGTGGTCTCCGTCACAGTTGGCACAATGGGTTGTGGAAGTGCAGTTATCTGAGGCGTGTTCTTTAGAAGCACATTTAGCACAAGTAGCGCGCCCTCGGCAGCTCTGAGACCCATGCCCAAAACGCTGACACTTGAAGCATCGGCGCGGATTGGGTATGTACGGTACTACACGGAGCTTATAATATCCCGTCTCGATTGAATCTGGAAGGTCACTTGTTCCAAACGTAATAATTACATGCTTTGTGGGAATTTCCTTGTCGTCACGCCTTAACTTATTTCTTTGAACCTTTACTACGTTTTGGTCTTGCCATCCATCCAACAGCTCGCTTTCGCTGAGTTCTAGAAGGTCGTCATCCGAGATGACACCACGTACAGTGTTCATTGACCTGTGAGGGCCGACTGAGACGGGGATGTCACCAAATGCAACAAGTTTAGACAATTTGTTATACTGGGGTTTATCACGCACTTCCAGAAGGAGGTCTCCGCTTCCCATCTTAGTTACCTTGTAACCTGGGCCGATTGCTTCTGTCAGGCATTTTGCTACGACAAATGGAGATATAGTACAGACTCTCTTCGTTTCGTGTTGGCTATGAATGACATGGTACTTGGGAAATATTTCTTTGGGTTTCATGAAAAAGTTGAAAGTGTCATCGGTGCGCCCCCTTTTCAGGGAGCGATCAGGAAGTGGGGGAAAAGGATTTGCCATATGAAATTGCTAAATTTGGCGGCGATGGTAGCCACCCACCACCGAGCCCAACAAGGGGACGCTACAAGGATGGAATGCTTGCAGACGCCAGCCATGCATCGCCGCTATAACCTAATATAAAATACCCAAGGTTGGATAGCTACACCAGGTTTAACCCTTGCCGCCCAGAAATTCGGAAGTGAGAAGAAGTGACTAGAAGACAGGACAGATGGAAAAGTGAGAGAGAAAGACAAAAGATTGAAGAGGGGGACAGGAAAAGGCGACTGCCGATTTCCTCCAGGTAGGTCAGTCTGGAGGTGCCGTCTATGTGAAGCAGAGGCCGAAGAGGTGTGTTGCCTCTGCCGGGGAGCCTTAAAGGTCCAAACACCCGGCATCGGCTCAACCTCCAGGATCCCCCTTTCCCCAGACACGGCTAAGCCGCGCACGGCAACACGCGGGAGAGTCCAACCCTCTTGTGCTCGGGTCCGTGGTGTCGCAGCACACCAAACGCCTACTCACGCAGACGCCCCTGCGGGTCAGCTGCCAACTTTGCCTTTGCTTGAGATTTCGGAGTCTGCCGTCTACCTATATCCACTGGATTATTGATTATGCCTGTCGCTTCCACTGAAGCGCACGCACAGACGGCCCAGCCGGCGCGCCATCCATGGCGAGACTGAGCAACCAAACGTCGGCGAAGCAGGCGCTACGCGCTCGTCTTATCACGTGGTACCGCAGCGGCGAGGCTCCGAGAGAGCGCAGCTGAGACGCCTCTCCGTAGCGGATCACGTGGCGTGACGTCACACCTGCGACACGCGCTCCGGTGGCTGGCGCCCCAGTGGATCAATGTCCTTGCGACGCGATGGCGAGACATGACTTTCAGAGCTTTCGCTCTAAAACGGGGCACAGACATTGGTGGGTACACAATGACGTTTTATTATTCACCATCCACTCCAGAGCCACGGAGCACCACCAGCGCGCAGCAGGCTACTGTGGATTCAATTTCGTCGACGTGACTTTTTTCTACACACCCTGTCGAGGCACGCACTTTTGGCCCGAACCTAGCCATTTACAGCTTCGCTGTAAAGCGATCACTGTGAAAAAACTACAGCTGCTGTCGTAATAGTCGCTACAGCGAATGTAGTCCGGAGACTAAGCTTTGGATTGATGCCTGTCTCGACTCTCCACACATGGCGTAACATTGTCCCCAAAAGTGGTTTTTGAAACACAGTCGAGCAAATTCACCTGGCATCTGATAAGCCCAAGGGTACTACTCATGAGCGGTGGAAGCCGTGGCCGAGTGGTTTGAAGGCACGCACCACCCGCGTCATTCTGGCAGCCATTCAATACCGTGATATTACTTTTGAGCCACATTGGACTTCGTTTCACAGTCTGCCACCACTGTACAGAAAACTCTGGATTTGGTTTCGGTCTTCATCATAGTTTTTAGGTGGTGCTCTTGAAATATTATATTTTCAGTTTTTCCTTCCTAAACCGTAGCAATCTGTTGCTCATTTGTTAATTCTTTGCGTTTATAATAAGAGTTTATTCCTTGGACAACTACAATCATGCGCATGTCTTTCTTTTACGTAAAAAAGTATTTCGTGCCTTTTAGTATGTAATGCGCTAAAACGCAGTTTTGGCAAGTCCTTGAAAGCAAGCAATATATAGTGATCTAATCCTGCTTATAGAGGCCTGTATAAATGCAGCAGATAAGTGAAATAACAAACCCAGGCTTTTTTAATAGGAGAGGAGCAATGGGGCGAAGGCTAGTAACATGCATAAATGACTAATTAGTGCTATGCTTTTCTTTCTCTACAGGACTCACTGGAGCTCAGTCTTATCTACGAAAAAAACGAACATTAATGTGCCTTACCGCATAAATTATTTTCCATTTCTTTGCTGACTGACTGCCTCATAATTACGGGCAGCAAAAGTGGCCTAGCTTCAGAGAGCGCAGGCAAGAACAACCTTCGTGCAAAGTATTATGCTTGAAACACAACGGGGTGGTGCATCAGGGCAAGTTAGAAAAATACACGTTATCGACACTGAAACTGCTAAAACGCCACTCCCTCGCGGAAATGACACGGCATTCATAACATTGAGAATCGGCTAGCTCAAAACATTGAGAATCAGATTTAGGAATTGCGCCATATCCGCTAAGTATGGTGGGCACGAGCCGACTCCTTAAGTGATACTTGCGATTTGTAATAAAAAAACAAAATCAAAACAAAAAACATTACCAGCTCCGCATCTGTGCCAATATTTAAATGATAACATATTCGCTACACATTTACAACCAACTTAGCCGAAGTGAAATTTCGTTGCAGCTGGACTTTAAATGGGATATAAAGTGGCATTTGGTTTTCAATACTTGACTTCGAAACGATTTCGACACCTCAGGAAGGACGGAGTGGAAGTCACAGTTGTCTAGACCCACGCACGCACTTGTCTTCATTGAACACTGAGCTGTGTTTCTTGGTTACTCTTACGGCTAATGAGCCGGACAATCAGCTGCATAAAATTGAGTAAGCCGCCTATGCGAACAAAATGGCTATTCGGATTACGTTCTTCTGGCTAGCCTGTTTTCTTCGACCTTCGGCTGTCCTCAATGGGAACAAAGGATACACTGAACACGTAACTGCTGACATCATGAAAAATATCGGCCATCAAGGCGAGCCGCCTTAGCGCAATGACCATAACATTGTGAGTGACGTCCTCGCATGCATGTACCTTTCACATAACAGAACAAGGTAACAAAGAGGTATTTCCAGGTTTGTGTTGTTTCACTTGGGCACACTTCGACGCGAGGCTGAGTCGCTGTATGCATTCACTCATGAAACCTGGCAAAGGGTCGGGGAGATATGATAGGGCTAAATGACATGGCCAGAGAAAGCAGGCGATCTGCTCATCCACTGGAGAACCATGCTGATGCCTGCCCCGAGCCTTAATTCTTTCTGAGGTGAATATTCTTCCAAATAAGAAATGATTAATTAGGCGAAGACGTACAGCGTCTGGATTAATTGTCACTGCTAACGTGCAGCACGCAGTCATGTGGTATGAATGCGCAGCTGTGTTGATAAAGAACTCGTTTGAATGGATATCGCGTGCTGCGTTTGCCCCGATGGATATATACGTGTAGAAACATAGTTTGGCTAGTCGTCATATGGTGTCCCTTTGCGTTTGTTTTTCGCGAGGCGGTAGCACATCATGGTGGGCAGCAACTGTGCATTTAAGCTGTCGCGTGGCACCGGTGCATAACCTATACCGTTGGATTTGCTGACTAGGCTCGTAGCCGTGTACAGGTCTGTGAGATATCATCCTCCTTGTAGATGCCGGGTGGGTTAGCCATAACTTTTTTCCGAGTACTGCACTCATGTCCGCGTGCCCATTCTTTGTTGTCGTGTTTTCTTCACACCAGCCACGCACTTGTTTTCGCGCACTGGACTAATGACATTTCTCTAAGCACACAGCTTTCAAGGCATACATACTCACTTTATTGAAAATTATTTACCTTTCGACCAACAACAACAAACTCAACCAACACAACAAACTTGACACCGCAGATAGAGGCAAGCAACGCATTGCATTTAGATCACTGCGACTTTTCCCGCGACTGCTTCAGCAACTTGTCTCTGTAAACTTGCACGAATCATGTGCACGTTTAGATTCTTTCCCTGTGAATCGGATGAATTCCAAATAGGGTGTGCGAATAGTGATTTTCGACGCGAAATCGAATATGAATCGAACCAGAAGCGAAGCGAATAGTTTTTAAACAAGTTTCTAATAATGAACAGCCATTATCACAGTTAATATAAAACGACGTTCATACGCTAGTAGTCATAGAGTTTTGAAATTTCTGCCACTAAATAATACGTTAGGAAGCGTTGTTTATTAAAATCACAAATGGAGCATTGGGACGAAACAGTAGTTTCTTCGCATGCACAGGACTCTTCAGAGAGCCTATAAAGTATGGCTACCTTGCTCCACTAGGCAAGCTCTCATATTTTACGCCTATGCTATGCGCACTGGCGTTAATACTTACCCTACTTTCGCTCTAATTCTATGTTCAATTGGGCGCAGTTGACGTTTTGGACTATTCGAAAAGTATTCCAAGAAAGTTCGATTTACGAACAGTGACCATTGGATTCGAAGACGGAATCGAACAGGACACTATTCAATTCGTCATTCGAAAGTTTCGAATATGGGATCCCATATCTCTACTTCGAAAGGAGAAATGGTGGACCAATGACGGAAATATTTTCGCGAACAGAATTTGTTTTTGTACAACTTGACGCTAGCCACAATCCTAAAATCGCAAACCCAGCGCAAATTCGTAAAGCTCAGAAATAATTTGGGAGAGTTTGCAGGTATGCTTTTACCACGTTTTCACACATTTCGCATGTTCTTTTCAAGAAACTTGACAGCGCAGCTTTCCGCGTGTGAATACCGATTTACCATAGCGGTGCATTTTTTTACATTAGCATGGATATATATATATATATCTGGTCGTTAGTTTCAAATATAGTGCGAACAGTGCATCACTCATAGAAAACACCGTGAAACGTTGCTAAACACATATGAGCGGTGTCGTTCCACCATTAGACGAGTCGATATTCATCCACAACGGCGACGGGAGTTGATATTCTGGATTTTGATAGCGGGTTCTCGTTTTTTATTACGCTTGTCATTTGTCAGTTCGCGCTTTCAATAAAGTATTGTGAGAGGAACAATGGGCGCATATATAGCGCGTGTATTTTTCTCACTCAAGAACGTGTCTTCCAGTGCTGACGCCGTTCGCTAATGAACGAGGCGCTTGTTTACGCTTTCGTACCGAAGGCAGATATTTGACGCAAGAGGTTAACAGTGCATTTTGGGTACTAACAAGTGTTTCAGCATAATAATGTGTACAGACCCGCCCACGTACGCAGTCGAGTTTCATTGAGGGTATGCACCGGCGACTGGGAACGGCGCCATACCAACTCTGGCACCGCGTGGTGTCGCCGTTTCCCGCTTATTGTTGCGCGCCAAGTAAGAAGTGGGCGATTTCAAGTCGCTAAGAACCATAACTTAACTACAGAAGCAGTTTGCTTTGTCCTAACTGGTTTCGTGAATCTGATACAACTGGTGAGGTCCAGTGGTATCAGGTACACGCTATCATTGGTTCAGATAAGCTTAATCGTCGCTAAACGGGATCAACATCCGCTAAAACTTCATGTGGGTGGCTTTTTGTGGGTGTCGAAATACACTTCATGGAAATGTATTTCGAGTGATTCTCTGAGGCAATAAATACATATGCATGCGAAGGCACATTATGTTGTTGGTTCACTCGGCGGCTGATCGCAAAGAGACTGGTCGATCGATGGTCGGCAGGCTGATTTGGTCGGCGCCGTTGTCCCGGAAGACCATCCCACTACGACGACTAGTGGTCATCGGTTGCATTGGTTTCGCCCTAGTATGACAAAATGCTCTCTCAGCGACACAGTCTGGTCAATATTCAGCCAATGGTTGGCGCCATGATTTCTTGTCGCTGTCGTACCGGTCCAGTGTTATCGCGCCTTAAACGAGTACGTCAAGTCAGGCACGCACTGCTACCACCAGAGAAAGAGGGCGTACGCTACAGGAAGACTTCTTCAGCAGCGTGATGTCTACTCTAGAGTCGGTGTGACGTACGCATTTTTGTCAATTTACTTACGTGATTTTCTACTTTTCTTGTGGAGGACCAAGGTAGCAGTGGAATCTTTGTAGATATTTCGCAAGATATTCGCGTATGCCTCCTGTACTCTTTGATTATGCATTGCCTCTAACTGCTGGTATCTCTACTGAATCAAACGCCTTTTGATAATCTATCAAACCCTTGTGTAGATGTTGACCATACTCCGCAGATTTCTAAATTACCTGATTGTTGACGTGGTTGTGATTCATCGTAGATAATCCCTCCCTGAAGCCAGCCTGTTCTCTTGGTATATGAAGTCAAGTGTTGCACTGACTCTATTGGAAATTATCCTGGTGAATGTCTTATACAATACGGAGAGCAAGCTAATGAACCTATAATTGTTTAATGCTTTAACGTCTCCCTTCTTATGCATTATTATAATTTTGGCATTCTTCCAGCTGGCTGATAAACTTGAAGTCGTGATGCATTGCGTATAAAGGCCCGCAAGCTTTTCAAGCATGATATCTCCTCCATCTTTAATTAAATAGACTGCTATTCCATCTTTTCCAGCCGATATTCCCCGGGGAATGTCTTGCAAGGCCCTTCTAACTTCATCGCTAGTTATAGGAGCCTCTGTCGCTGCTCATCACTATTTAAAATGAACCCGCCGTGGTTGCTCAGTGGCTATGGTGTTGGGCTGCTGAGCACGAGGTCGTGGCGGCCGCATTTCGATGGGGGCGAAATGCGAAAACACCCGTGTACTTAGATTTAGGTGCACGTTAAAGAACCCCTGGTGATCCAAATTTCCGGAGTCCCCCACTACGGCGTGCCTCATAATCAGATCGTGGTTTTGGCACGTAAAACCCCATATTTTTTTAAACTTCAAATGAAGGTAGCGAGGCTGCTCTGGGTACTGTTCTGGTCAATATCACATCGAAATTGCTGATGACATTACCCTGCTTATCTTTCAGGTCATACATCCTGCCTTGTCCTATGCCAAGTTTTATTTTCACTTACTGAATGCTGCAGCCATTTTTTACTGCTTCCTCAATCTTTCCCACTTCATAATTTCGCATATCACTTACTTTCTTGTTTCTTATCAGTTTTGATAGTTGAGTGAATTCTATATGATCTCTCGAGTTTGCCACTTTCATGTTTTGTCGTTATTTTATCAGGTCCCTTGTTACTTGGGAGAGCTTACCCACTGGGTTACCTCCTACTTCAATTCCCGCTTCTTAAATCAGCGTAGTTACGGTTTCAATCATTCCCTCTATGTTATCTTCATCTTTCTGTTCTAAAGCTGCATATTTGTTTGCGAGCACCAGCCTGAACTCGTCTGCTTTTCGCTTACTGCGTTTAGGTTGGTCTATTTCTTTTTGATTAATTTTACTCTTTCTCTCTTCAAATCGAGGTAAATCTTAGGCCTCATTTACGTGTGGTCACTGCCCTTTAACCTACCAAGCACTTCAACATCCTGCACTTTGCTGGTATCGGCATAGAGTATGACATCTATTTCAGTTCTTGTTTCACAATTATGACATTTCCAGGTCCACTTCATGTTACTGCGCTTCCTCAATAAGGTATTGATTACTTGGATTCTATTCCTTTCCGCTATTTCTACCAACATCTCTACTTTTGGTTTCTTAGAATCGATGCCGTAGTTTCCAGTTTCATGCTCCCCAGCCTGCTTTTCCTCCACGTTTGCATTGAAGTTGCCAATTACTACAGCACACTGAGATTGCACCTTACTCATTGCTAATTCAACATCTTTATAAAACTGTTCTATTTCGTCATCATAATGGCTGGAGGATGGAGCGTAGGCTTGCACTACCTTTATTCTATACAAATTTGTTCAATGCTGTTTTACCTTTCCTCATTTAGCAACTCAGTATTCATGCGAGCTCACCGTACCTCGTGCCACCCAAACCACACAAAAGCAGTTTAAACTGCGCTGGCGCACATTTCTGCTCACCTGCGCTCCTTTTTCGTAAAGACCAGAAGTAACTGGAATGCTCTTCCCAAGGACGCTGTGCTCCACTCCGACACATATGATTTCGAGATTTACATTGAATGTTTATCACTAAATATTTACCCACTCCTCATGTAAAACCCCATGCCTAGGCTACTGGAGAAATAAATGAATAAATAAATGAAACGCTACTACTAGACACGGCTAACGTTGCAGACAAACTGGAAGCATTTATATTCAAGGTACGCTACGGCACAATTCTGCTATTTCTGACAAATACTACCTTGAAAGTTTGCCCATGCGGACAAATGATGCAGGGCGTGCAAAGCCACATTGATGCACTGCAGCATCAAGAAGATAATACGCAAGCAAGCCAGCAATTAAGCTACGATACGATGTTCCGTTTGAGGCAATCACAAGGCTAACCTTATCGGAAGCTACGAACAATGGCGCACGACAATGCCTCATGCAAGTACGTCTCATTGTGTGTTCTGTGCGCTACGTAGACAAATGCAAATGATCTGCGTACGATGCCGTCCACATCACTGCCACATTTTGCCAGCCAACGCAAACAGCACAGAAAGCTTCCCTTATATCAATTCCTACGGTGCGTGAGATCTGATAATTGTTTTCCTTTACTCTGGCAATTTGAAGAGCGTACCTAAATTAGTTTGATGCATGGGATGCCTCTTGCTTTTTATATATATAAAACCACCCCAGAGGAAGTGCGGCATAAAACAAGTTATTTAGGAATTTATTGCTTAATGCCTTAAAAGTTAAATACAAGTTTAACTCAAGCAGAAAAATAAAATATGTGCTCAGCCATGGATGAAGCTGTTACCGCGTGTAAAAATGTTGTGCATAAACAGTTCACTTGATGCAGCAAGGAAGTGAACATTAAGCAGTGCGAGTGTAGAACTGGCACAGAAGGAACTGTGCGCTTAATGGTCACCTCATGTATAGATACCGATCAAATGTTTTCAAGAAATAAATACTTATATGAAAGCAAATAATAATTTTGCTTACTACATAACTTATTTTGAGCAAACTTATATAATCACATTCTTTCTCCTGGCCTGTGTGGCCAACCTGCTACCCCTTAACTATTTAGTGCACCAATGTGCACAAAAGTTAAACAGTACCGTGACAAGTATGCTCCCTCTGCGCCATGGCGACAACCAAGGATAATTTACTTGAGACCGTTTGATGCTGTGAGCATCATCCATGTGTGCATTCTCTTTTGAACATTTTCCTTTATATAAAGATATAGCTGGCACAGGGTGTACGAGCTCAGTCAAATATTGTGAGCTCTACTCATGTTATTTCAGTGCATCGGGCATGGGTTGGATGTCATTGAAATAGTGACAGCGTAGCTCGCTAATGTGCACCCACATTAAAAAAATAAAAAGTGCAAAGCATAACTTAAACAGATGGCTAGTACGTACCTGCATTTCATCTGAAAGCAAACCAAAATTTTCAACTGAATAAGCTTCGCATTGAGTACAGTGATCTGACGTTGAGTGAAAACATTGATGTAGTAAGTGGTTTTCCGTATGCCTTTCTTAATTAGTAGCTGCTTTAACAGGCATATAACAAGAAAATAAAGTACGCGCTTATATGGCAAAAGACAGGGCAACACTGGAAATAAAGGAAGCGTTTGTTTCCGTTCTTTATTTTCGTAACAAACCAATGCACAGTTTCTTGGGTGCAGCTTTGTAACAAATGTGTTCTTTCTGAATCAGCAAGACTAGTGAATTCTAGTATCATCTAGTCACAACACGACTAACCTAACAAATGGGGGTAGCCCCATGAGCAGTGTGAAAGGGATTACAGAAAATGCGCCGTCAAGAGGCCACAGTGGTTAAGCCTCGGCGCCAAACATAACATTGTTCCACAAAAAACATGCATACCGCCACATTGGGTATGTATTCACATGTACCCGTTACATCCACACATCACAAGTAATCTTTCATGCCTTTGCGCATTGCTCTCCATTGTACAGACTTCATTACGACGCTGTCTTGGGAGCGAAATAACCTGACAAGTCAAAGCTGTGGCAATTCAGTACATTGAATGCAATTTTGCATGTGGCTAATTATGCTGCTAAATATTGTCAACTTCGTATCAACCGCTTTGGTTTTGTACTTGCGCAATTTATTACACATGACTAGATGGCACATGCAGGTACTGTTGTAATCCTGTAGGCATGCTAAAACAGCATGGCTATGTATAGAATCCTTTTTCATTACTCTGTACATGTACAAATACCCCAGTCAGTGCAAGTGTCTGTTCTGTGCCTTGAAAAGTGCAGTAACTGTTACGAAAGCTTTGAATTCGTATGATAGAAACCTTATTATATATACAAAAGAAACCTGCAGACAAGAACAGCATGCCAAGGCAACTAAGATGACGGCACTACTCTAAAATTGGTTCCCACTTGTGCTGTCACACGGTTGTGAGTGATGTGCTCATGAAGGTTTGAGTAATTCGAGTCTTCTCTGGACCTCAATAAAGTTATTTCACTCACTCATTCGAGTTTCAAGGGATGAGTAACGGTTGCACGCGTTCCACAGCTTCATCTGCGTCTGTCAGTGAATTGTGTGCGTGCTCAGTTGTGTGTTTATTGGTGTAGCTGAAGTGCTTCTCACACAGAGCTTCCGCACACATTCTGGTTGGCCAACAGTGTCCAGGAATGAGTCTTCGAGCTGTCGATTAGGTAGTGGTTTTCCAATAAAGGAGACTGTTGAAGATGGAGATTTCACTTTTACACTTGACCGATAGGCTCAAGCGAAAGCCAGTGTTGTAACAAATGACACCAAATGCAGTTGTCATGTATGACTGAAGGGAAACACGATAGAAAATGATGAGCAGTGGAATTCGTCTCACTAGTGTATAAAGTAGTGTAGGTGTAGTATGCTGGCATACTAAACTGAAAAGATTAGGTTGCTTAGGAGACATATAACAATATCACTTGATCACTCTAATCGGCGATGGCAAAGACAAATAAAAAAATCAAAGCCCCTTAAAGAAAGATGGTTGAACGCGAAGCTTTCGCCCATGCAAACTAAATCAAAGTCAAAGTCCAAAGCCAACGACCACGCAACGAACCCAATAAATGCTGAGCGGCCCGATGCGATGCATATGGGATTTGATTACTTGTTTAGGATTGTATTTTGCGAAAGTTAAAGTTGAATGAAGACACATTTCGTTAAGTTGCATAACCTTTATTTTAGATCATGTAGCCATTGATTACACGCACACACTCACATTTTCACACGATACACGGGATCGGCCTTACGGGCACGACCGCGTTCGCGCTTACTTTCTCCTACGACGGCCTCTTCTACCGTGCGCTGCACCCGCGGCCTAGCCATGGTGACAGCCGGAAATGCATCGCGTGACGCGAGTAATGAAATGCAGATATATACGGTTCGTATGGGTAGTGTGGCGTTGCAGTTCCCATTGTTCTTATCGGTACAGCAGCGAATGTGTAGCGTTCTACGATTGTGTGCACAAATGCGCAGATTGTTCTATTGTGTGCCATTGTGTAAGCTGGCTTTCCTGCAGTGCGGTGTCGGCACTCACGGGCGAATCAGTGAGACATAGAAAGCTTCGCTTTAAGATACTGCTGCCTTAGGTGCAGATATTGGTCTAGAATATGTACATGAAGCGGATACAGTGCGTAAACTGGTTTACGTACAGGTATGAAATGTTGGAACTACACCACGTGATAAAATTTACATTAGACCAGCTGAATACTGTATAGAACAGCTTCGATGGGGGCTAGTTAGTAGGGATGTCTTGAAGGAATTAGGTGCGTTGTTTCATTTACGATGGCATACATGTAAACGCAAGGATTGCATACATTGTATGTTTATGTGTTCCTGTGCGTGTCAAATGAACAGCACCCCGTATACAATGCAGAGAATAAGTACTAGTTTATTCTGTACATACCTGATTCTTATTCGCTACGCAATGATTTCTTATTCTCTAATGCAGGAAGTTAACTGCGCGTAAGTTAAGGTAATGTTGTGCATATAAGCTGGGCTCAGGTATCATCTTGAGAATATCAGAAAATAAAAGTGTCGCTTTTTATTGCTCTAAAGGTAATAGTTTCTCGATATTGTTACGGCACAACCAAGAGTGGCGCCAGTCAAGGCGATTTGGCGTGGGGAGGTGGTGGTCTCAACAGCCATCTTTTTATGTATCGATGTCACTCTGGTAAATAGTGTAAATACGCATTTATCTGTAACTTCCACATCGTAACAAATTGGTGGATATGCGGCGTAACCACGAAAGACAACAACGGAGCTCCGCAGTGGTCGTCACCTCGGACTGGACAACATGACGGACGAAACAAGGCCAGAAATGCACGGCCCACATCAACGCCTAAAACCCCGACGGTTGTCCTAGCTCAGCGGCGGGATCCAGGAACGTTGTGCGGCATCGACCACCTTGACCTAGAAAACTGGATCGCCCCATATGAGCGTGGAAGTGCCCACAACAAAAAGGATCCGACGATTATGTTAGCTAACTCGGCGTTCTACCTACAAAGCACGGCCAAGGTTTGGTATGATAACCACGAGGAAGAGTTTAATGACTGGGACACGTGCCAGCAGAAGCTAAGGGACTTGTTTGGCCGTCCCGCCGGGCGGAAGAGTGCCGCTAAGAAAGAACTAGCGACCTGCGTGCAAACGTCCAAAGAATCATACGTCTCTTAAACCCAGGACGTGCTGGCTCTGTGCCGTGACTGAGTCAGACAAGGTTGGTCATGTGCTGACGGGGGTCACTGACGATGCTTTCAACCAGCTCATGTGCAAAAATTGTGAGACAGTACAGGTAATCACAAAAGAGTAGCAATGCTTTGAGAAAGCGAAGATCCGCCGCATTGCAACGCCGTTCGCACGTCTGCCGAACACAGCTGCGCCATCCTCATGTGACGATAGGCTTGGAATGCAGCAGCCGCCATCATCAAACGAATTGACGCGAATAGTGCAGCGAGAACTTGAAGCCATGGCTCCTGCAGCCCCTTTTTCCCGCCCCAGTGAGCCGAACAACTTGCCTACAGTAACCTTTGTGCAAGCAATAGTCCGCCAAGAATTCCGTAATATTGAAGTTCATTCTGTATGGGCCGTTGCCGCTTCACAGCTGTCCAATGCTCCTTCTCCATCCCCCCTAGTCAGCGGTATCCCGCGCGCTACCGAAATCCGGCCAAGTGGCGAACCGCAGACAATCGGCCAATCTGTTTTGCCAGCCAGCGTATCGGTCACGTTGCTCGCCGTTGTGATAACCGCACTGTCTCCTCCCCTCGACGAAACCATTAGCCAGTTATTATTCCTGCTACTGACGGCGTCAATGCTATGTCCCACCGCTGACATAGTGCTTGAAAAGAATTTGGCCGTTCCGCATACCATGCTCACTATTACAGGCAATCATACTTCGCTCCGGCTAATTAATTTTAGCTGCTCGCATCGATATGTCTTTGGCCGACATTTTGTCTGTCGACGGTTGCGAGGTATTTGCTTTTGACGCAGCAATTCCGTTGCCCTCTACGGGAACCTCCGATTCACCTACTGTAGTCTCAGACGAAGTTAAAAAGATCATCATCATCATCAGCCTATATTTATGTCCACTGCAGTACGAAGGCCTCTCCCTGTGATTTACAATTACCCCTGTCTTGCGCTAGCTGATTCCAACTTAGCAGGATGATTCCTCCTAACCTTCTTCCTGCACAATCTGGTGACGTCTGCCGTCTCTTGGAAACTTACAGCGACATTTTTGACCTTGACGGCTGCCCTTTAGCCCAGACATCGGTGGTCACCCATCGTATTTACACCGGAGATGCCAATACGATACGCCGCCGGCCGCACCGTGTTTCACAGTCTGAACGACAAGTGCTACGAGAAGTCGATAAGATGTTGACTAAAGTCGTTATAGAGCCATTTTGCAGTCCGTGTACATGATGGACTCCTTAATGATGGACTCCTTACTTCGCGGCTATAAATGGTCTACATTTCTGTGGTGTCTCGACAATGTGATAGCCTTTTCACCAACTTTCGCGAGTCATCTAATACGTCTGTCAGCCATTCTTGCTGTTTTATTGCGATAGGAATTATATGGACACTTCAACCGGATTTCTGCCGTCGGCGTCGCCGTCGTCGTCGTCGTCGCCGTCGCCGTGAGGTTCCCTATAGATAAAATCTTCGCCGCGTGCCGTATGCCCGAGCGGAAGCGTGCGGGGACGCGCGCTATCACGGAGAGCGAACGCACTCAATCTCCCACGCGCAAGCAAGGAAGCGGGAAGCCAGCGCCGGAGGGAGCGGGGGGGGGGGGGGCGCACTTCCACTCTGCCAACAACCGCGCTCGTCGCTCGCTCGCACCGTCTCTTATCTCCACACGGCTCTGACCTTTATGCGCCGCGTGCATTCGCCGCTCAGTTTCCGTTGAAGCGATAGACCGCACGTACCTTCGCCGCTTCGGCGTATCCGCTTGCTGCCAGAGTTTTGACGGTCGTTGTCTGCAGTCATTCACTGTGATCTATTCATGTTTGTTTGTGCGCGCTCACACCACGCTTGTTCATTCAGTTAGTAATAGTCGGGCCACATTTTGCAACGCACGCTACACATGCAATGCTGCCCGGATCGGCAGTGCAGCGCTACAGGTGTTTCCCTTCGCACGAGCTGCCAACGGGAAGCGCTTTTCATCAACACCACCGTTTCACACGCGCCTTCTCGTGGTCATCGAGTCTCTCTTCATGTCGGTCTACTTACGCCGCAGCACACCTGCTTACTTAATCAGCTCATGTTTACTACAATTCATATTGCTACCAAAGCCGCTCACCTTACTTCGTATGACATTGCTGTGTTGCTATCGCATTCATTGCTTCGCCCTTAGGGCGAAACTGTGACATTTTTTTTCGACGCGCCGGCCTGCAATTGAACTCATCCAAGTGCCACTTTGGAGGTCGTCAAATTACTCTTCTTGGACATCTCGTCAGTGCCACTAGCCGCATTTACATGAGTGAGACAGAATACAACAGTAGCGCATCACATTTACTAGCGCATCACGAGTAATGCGATCCGCCAGCATTTACATGCAGCGCGTCAGCAGGGCCCTCGTGCGATTTTGGCGGCACACTATGTCGCACATCGAAGGCAAAGCAGCGCTTGCAGACACTTCCGGCGTCACGCCACGCCGCCGCTCGGCGACTGCTGCAGATCCACAGCAAGTTGCATTTCCCTTAATTCCTAATGCGATGCGATCGCGTTTACGTGCACTGCGAAAGCCGACTTACTCGTCTCAATCCACCCCTCACTGGCGCATTAATGTGACGCGCTTTCCTAGCGCCTTATCCTCGTTTAATGGATGCGATGCGCTAGAAATTTCACGTGTTGCGATGCGATGCGTCTGTTGTCGCATTCATGTAAACGCGGCTACTGGCGTTCAACCCGACCTTGACAAGATTCGCGCTGTCCAGGACTTTCCCGTTCCATCTTCGACAGCAGACGTAAGAAGCCTTGTCGGACTATGCTCGTACTTCCGTCGCTTCATCAATAATTTGGCCGACACAGCTCGCACACACTTACCGACTTACTTAAGAAGGACGTTGCCTTCACATAGGCCTTGCTCAGACCAAAGCCTTCTCGACCCTCATATGCTTGCCAACGGCTCCCCCATTACTGGCTCATTATGATCCATCTGTTCCCACCGAACTTCACACGGATGCCAGTGGCCATGGAATTGGAGCTGTACTCGTTCAATGGCAGCGTAACGCAGCGCGCGTTATTGCGTACGCCAGCTCTTGTTACCCGCCGAGAGGAATTTTCCAATTAATGAACGGAAGTGCCTGGCGTTAGTTTGAACAGTAGCCAAATTCCGTCAGTACTTGTACGGCTGCACATTTTCCGTGGTTACTGATCACCACCCCTTGTGCTGGCTATCGTCACTTAAAGACCCCACGGAACAATTGGGCAGATGGGAGCTAAGGCTCCAATAATATCATTTGCTTTTTTGTACAAGTCAGACCGCCGACTGCCTCTCCCGTCATCCTGTCGACGGCCCTAAATATTATGCGCATGACAGCGACGCTTGCGTCCTAGCCTTCTCTGATCTCCGTGACATTTGTACTCAGCAATGGCGTGATGGCTGCTTACGTGTTCTCATCGTTCGTCTCCAATCTGGACATTCGGAGCCCACGCTGCGCATGTTCGTGCTCCGCGACGACGTTCTGTACCGTCGCATCTTACGCCCTAAAGGACCTGAATTATTACTCGTTGTGCCATGCGATCGTAAGACTCTGTTCTTGAGCAGTTGCATGACGCACCTACTGCAGGCCACCTCGGCGGTTCTCGTACTTACGACCGCGTATGGCGCCGCGTCTACTGGCCAGGCCTGTACCGCTCTGGGCGTCGCTACGTTGCAGCCTGTGCGCTCTGTCAGCGCCGCAAAAAAATTGCTACGCTTCCCGCTGGGCGTCTTCATCCCATTGATGTGCCCTCAGAACCATTCTCTCACGTCGTTTTCGATCTTGTCGGCACTTTTCCGACGTAGAAATCTGGCAATAAGTGGGTCGTTGTCGCGACAGACTTCGCGACACGGTACGCGATCACACGAGCTTTACCCACAATCTGTGCAACTGAGGTGGCATATTTCATTTTACATGACGTCATCCTCCATCACGAAGGTGCGGTAGAAGGTGCGGCAGCTGATCAGAAGGTGCGGTAGAAGGTGCTGATCAGAAGGTGCGGCAGCTCCTCACTGATCGCCGCCGCACCTTCTTGTCCCGAGTTGTTGAAGGCCTACTTCGCTCCTGTTCCGCCGAGCACAAGCTTTCCACCGCCTACCAAGCGCAGACAAAACGCTCTCACGGAGTGGCTCAATCACACGTTGTCAGAAATGCTGTCTATGTACGTTTCTCACGACCACAGTCATTAGGACTGCTCGTTACCCTTCGTGAACTTCGCCTGTAATTCATCCCGTCACGAGACCGGTGGCTTTTCACCATTTTACCTTCTATTCGGCCGCCACCCTACTCCGCCCTTAGACACATTGCTTCCTTCCTCGACGAACACTTCCACTGAATATGTTCAAGACCTCTTCGCCCGGGCTCACACCGCGGACGTCGCATCGGCTTGTCTGAAAAGCTGATGCCGTGCTACACAGGGCCTTATACGATATTGTGTCAGCTTGGCGATGTCAACTACGTGATCGCTCCGCTGGACTCGCGTGGTCCCACTAACGTTGTGCATGTGTCCCGGCTGAAGCCTTACTTTGCCGCGAGTTCTCGTGCCTTTTAGTTAGCGGCGAGACGGCGACTTTACTGGTGGGGGTTATGTTACGGCGCAACCAAGAGTGGCGCCAGTCAGAAGAAGACGATTTGACGTGTGGTGGTGGAATCGGTCTCGACAGCCATCTTGTTTATGTATCGTTGTCACTCTTACAGTATTGTAAATACATCTGTATCTTGTGAATGCCGCATCGTAACAATATGTTATCTGGCTGAGTAGTATATTCACGTTAAATAAAAATGTACCGAGAGTGGCGCCAGGCAAGTCTCTCTTTTTCTTGGTGTGTTGCGTCTTTCCGTTGTATGAAAAATGTACAACTCTGGCAAAAACAGTCTGGCAAATTTAACATAGGGAGCCGATTTCTGCCGGCAGAGTCATGCAAAAATATCGGCAGCAGTTCGTCATCATTAGCCGGCTTCGATCACTTTAATAATGTGACATATTTGAGAGAATTTGTGTTCACAATATTCTTGCACAACGCGAGAGAAAGGGACACATGAAGAAAGAACACACGCTGTTCTTCTTTTCACATGAACTACCAAGATGCCCAAGGTCCTACATTTCACAGAATATCCTCATGGCAGCCAATATGCTTTCTTTGTGTTGTGATAGAGCTGGGCTCATAGCACCGTGGCCGTGAACATGCAATAGCGTATAAAGAGGCGAGGCGCCCCTTTCCATAATCTGGCAGCGCAGCTGAAAATGGTTGCGTTCATGAGTGGAACCTCAGCCTGTGCAAAATAATGATGAACGTGATAGCCACCTAGCATCCAACGTACTACACCCCCGCATGGTTGGTACCAGTACGCTTACAGCTAGATGGAAGAGCACCGGCAAAGTACTTTATGGGAATACTTTGCAGGCGCAAGTCAGTTTAAGGTACGTTACTTGGCACTGACTGTCGGCAGAGTCAACGAGATGGAAGAACTTAAAGCAGTTCCCAGGCAGATTATGCTAGTACCAGTAATAAATTTCGTTGGCGTTACACTAAAGGGTGGTGGCTCAAACGGAAGGCACCAACCACAAAATGAAATTGGCCGGACCTGAAAAGTAACGACAAACTTCGCTTTGTCTGAAGCTGCTTGGATCAGTCGGGGACTCCGAATTACCTTTGACCACCATGGTTTATTCAAAATGCACCCATGCATGGTACACGGGTGTTTGCGTTTCGCGCCCGCCTAAATGCGGCCGGATTTCCCGGGATTCGATCCCGCAACCCCGGCTTATTAGCAGCACAACACCAAAACCACTACGCCATTACGGCGGGCTCATAATATGATCACCTACCATGTACCGGTGTCTGCACAAGCAGCCTTGCCTAGGGACCAGCAAAAACAAAGCAGTTTGGGTTTTTGGGTATGCAAACCGCTTGCACCTACAAATATAACGCTATGGATTTCGTGCAATCCAGAAATTCTGGCTCTTCACTCCATTGTCCAGAGGATAAAAATCAAGGCTGCCCGAAATTTTCATTCATGACAGCAGTGCTCTCAGGCGTGTCCGGATTTCATGACAGCGCTCTACATATTAACAGGTGCAGGTTTTGAACTGTTCCCTAGATTCATACAAAGTGCAGTAACAACTTTTGAAACAAACGATACGTGTACGAAGCAGGAAAGTTCGGTTTGATAGAGCTACTGCATAGGGCTGCATAAGAAAACCTGACCGGCTACGCTTATGCACTGTTCATTTCTAAGCCCACGCACATTGCACAAAAAGCACCGCTGTGGCACATAGCACATATATACAATTATTTGTACAGACTTCGTAACAGCAAGAACACGAGCCCTCCGATGTCTCAGCCGGCTAAAAGGATCACACGCGACGAATGACGGTGATAACGAGGCAATTAAATTTGCCACTACTGATCATCCCTTCTGAAAGATGTAGAGGACTGGCATTCACCACTTCGCGGCAGCGAACCGCATACACAAACAACATACAAGGTGCGTACGGTGGGTGCGACGATCGGAAGCTTTTTATTTTGGCGCACACTGAACACGTATCGGGTTTAGAATATACGTGATGGACGTCTCGTTTGCAAAGCATACGTGAAGCGCGGCACAAAAAATCACAATGCCGACCGCTTCAAATATTTCTTCGTCCCTCGCGTAAACAAAACACACTTTCTACACTCCGTCTATATCTGTCGGCGAACGCACGCACTTATGAGGTCTGGAGGGGTACGCCACCGGCTTGGCTGCCTCACAAAATAAACTGCTTTTGATGCGCCTGCAGCTTAGGCCTCACGCCCCCACTTTACTTCTAGCAAGCGTCATGTTTGCCGTGAGCACGTCACACCCCATCCCTCTCGGATAAGCCACTGAAAGAAGAGCATGCATGCGGTTCGAAAAGTTTATGACGTTTCTTGATATATCCGCCTAGCCATGCGCCACGCGAGATGGAGCATCTGAATGGAGTGCGGAATGGCGGGCGGATTGAGCGAGATCAGGCCATCAGTGTTCTCTTCCAAGGAAAATCATGAAGAACTGCACATTTACCGTCCTGTCATCACCAACGCTCT
This sequence comes from Dermacentor silvarum, assembly GCF_013339745.2. NCBI lineage: Eukaryota > Metazoa > Arthropoda > Arachnida > Ixodida > Ixodidae > Dermacentor > Dermacentor silvarum. Next base: position 408,666,663 of record NC_051154.1, read on the forward strand.
ACACATAGTTAAGCGACACATAGCAGATCCCTATGTGCCACCTGGTTCAACATTTCGTCAAAAGATGTCGCTACCAGAGGTGCTGCTGTCACGTGCCTCGCGAGAGCGCGCTATCAAGGCACCCTAAACTGAAAATTGCTTACACCTTTAAAAATGAATAAGCGTGTATATGTGTCGATAGCTCGCACTTTTACAGCCAAAGGGTGTAAGGACGTGAGTTATAGGCAGGTTTACACCCTTTAGCTCTCTTACTGCGCCCTTGTAACACCCTTCCTTATTGCAAAAACCAACGGCTTCCAGTGCCTTACAGTCTGAAACCAGCGCGTTCTTTGACCCTGGATCGCAGTGGCACTTGCTGAGAGTAATTGAGACACCACTGAGGTCACTGAGTTAGACTGTACGAGATGTATGGTTTCACTGCTATGACGCCGGGGCGCACTGGTATGTGCGGTAAACGCGCTGGTTTTCGTTTAAGTTCGCAGGATCGTACTGGAAATTGCAGAGGTTGTGTTTGTACCACACTGGTTCCAGTACGCGAGGATAATAGGCACTTTTGAATATCATATGCTTGATAAAATTTTATCGGGAGATACTAGTCTCGTGAACTAATTAACGCTATATTTTGAGGCCATAGATGTCTGTTTTGTGCCGCAGCTTGGAATAAAGGTACGTGAGCTGCTCCATTTATGCATGCACGGAAAATCACTTTTGTTTCTTGTATTATTTTGTCTGTGCGGATCGCTATATTCTTGAAGTAGAATACGCAACCACAGGCAACACCTCGTTTTGCAGTAGTTTGTATTTTCTTTTACCTGGTGTCAACGAAGGCTCAGCAGCAGCGTATGTTTATATTTCGTGCCCGTTCACTGCACTGCTTATGTGTGTGTCCGTGACGTGTTCCTTTTGTAGTCTTAGATTTGTTTATAAGCGATGACGCAACCGACGAATGCGAGTTGTCGCAGTGTTGTGGAGTGGACAGTAAATAAACAAACGCAGCAGCCGTTCGGATGCGTTCGAACCGGTTCCAGGAAGCCTGCCACTGATTGATATTATCGCAACGGCAACAAACTGGAGGCAATTCTTGTGCTTGCACTTTTCCTAGTGTACTAAACAATAACAGTAAGAAGGTTCTGAGGCTATAATACACACATATTAGCATTCGCCAGGTACCCGCGCCAAGATCGTTCCCTTCCACCGAAGCTTAGGCCTACCGTACCTGCGTATGCGTGTACAGGCTATGGGCCCCGCTGGGCTCGGGAATAAACAAATCTAACTCGATAGTGTAGATTTCACACCAGTGTGAAACAATTTTTTTCGTGTCTACAGTGACAGCACAAGACCCGATGAGCGCCGATGTGTCGCAATATATGTATACGTATATGTGCTGTCGCCGCAAGATGCCGGCTGAACCGAAGCTTCTCTGACGGAGATATGTGACTACACAGACGCATCGATTGAAACGCATTGTTGAACTAAGGAAATGTTGCATTCAGTGTTAAAATACCAATCAGAAAGAAACATCAGTGTTGCGGCACTTTAACGCGTGCCATTCCATACCGACATTTTTTTTCCAGATAGAGGCGTAAGTTTTAGTTGAGGGGCCATAGCGCATCTACCATGTCTGTGCGAGACATGTCCGCGTGAAACTGAAACTGTGCCTGGGTGTTGACGTGGTGAAATATTCAGAAACCACACTGTAACGGCGTGACGTAGTGGTGAAGTACTGGGCTTGTGATCTCTAGGTCAGATGATTGAATCCTGGTGGTGGTCAGGTTTCTTTTCGTTTTTTATTGCATTAAAACGCCCTATGTTGCTTCCTTTATTTAAAAAAAAGACGTATACGGTAGCCAGGCACGGCGTTTTTCTCGCTCTAGGTCTGTTTTTCGCACCAGTACCCAGCGCCGTTCAGTAAACTGCGCTAGTTCAGCACTCCAGCATTCAACGCGCGGCATGGGCCCATAGTCCGGCATGGCACTGGACACTGGGTACTAGGTTTTGAAATAGGGTTATTACACCCTTGTAGCTCACACGTTAAGTGAGAGGGTGTCAGTAATAGACAGGTTTACACCCTTATAAAAGCCGTATTACACCCTTACAGCAATTACACATTTATAACAACCTTGCAACTCACACGCTTACACGTGTGAGTTATAGACGGAATAACACCCTTATTCACTTTTAAGGTTATAAATTATCTTACAGTGTACGTTGCTACCCTCTGCATTGTTCTACAAACGTTCCTACTCTCTCTTCGGAGCGCGAACAGCCAGATCTAGCACGCTGGGTAGCCTGGTCTCAAGGCTGCCTGCAGCCCCGGCAAGGGCACTGAGGGTAGCAGCATGGCTGGCCTCGGGCCGAGTTCTCCAGGTCGGTACAGGCGCTGGTCGTCTCGGACGAGAACCTTCACCTTCACTGTGCGGCACGTATCGCTGCTGGTGAACGTCGGCTCCTGGGCTCCTTGCTGGCGCCGCTTGGTCTTGTAGCGCCTGTTCTGGAACCAGATTTTCACCTACGAACACACGTGGTGGGCTCGCAATCAACAAACAAATCCTAGAAGCTCTTCACATGACGCTACGCGTGCAGACGGCAACCTAAGAGCCTGCAACGTCCAATCAAATTTAAAATCTAGCATGCAATCGAATGTTACTAAGTTGTTGGCTGTATAATTTCGAAATTAGCGATGAGCAATTCAATTCAATTAAATTTTTCTTCAATTGTGAGTAAGGCATTTTGAACAGCACTACCTTTTTGGGAACTGCATTTTGCTGATATAGTGGATCTTTCTGGGTGCAAATAAGATAAATTTATTTCCAGTTCCCTAAAAGTTCTGCTAGGAGAAGTTACGTACTGAAGGGAAAAATTATTGTCTCGGTTCAACGATAGCTACATTTGTGACAGGAATTCTCGGACATGCCTATAATTTAGGCTAAATAAAATCAAAACATACCAGCTATTTTCCGTAAACCAATCTCATTTCGTTGAGATCGTCCGGTATACCAGTGTAGCCCAAATTTTCTAAAAAGCTGTACAACATTCTTATCGGAACTATCGGAGCATTGTATTTCCTGCACCACAAGACATGTGAAATGGTTCAAAATAGCTTGCGTCAAACAGTGACGTCATGCAAAGCCAAATCTTATCAATTAATAACCTGCCCTTTGGTAGGAAGCCGTGATTCCAGGCTCCGAAAAGAAAGAATAGACGCCACGTCTAGAGATCTCTCTCTAATTGTTTGCTCCTTTGTTCCGAGAATGCCCTTCAATAAAAATGTAACAGGTTCGGGCATTGCAGTGTAAGGAAAGACATGAACTTAGAAGACTGACCGTTCGGGCTCGCTGCTTCTGATCCAATGTTATCAAGACCCGCTGGAACCGCGCCTCCCCTGTTTCTTTCTCATGCGTGAGTGAAGGAATTCTGGGGTTTTAGGTCCCAAAACACCAATTTGATTTTGAGGCATGCTTTAGTGAGGGACTCCGGATTAATTTTTACCACCTGGGGATCTTTAGTGTGCCCCCAATGCACGGCACACGGGTGCTTTTGCGTTTCGCCTCCATCAAAATGCGGCAGCCGCGGCTAGAATTCGTTCCCGCGCCCTTAGGCTTAGTACCACGACGCCATAGCCACTACGCCACCACGTTTCTTATGCGTTGTGCTTTGCCATTACATTACACATGCCGAGAACCAGTTTTCTTTCCCCTCCCCTTCTGCACCCTTCCGCATGAGGCTATACAAAAAAAATATATAGTTCATGCTCAACCACTAGATGTGTCGGCTTGGTGGTGTCAGAAATGCCCATGATAGCGCCACAGGAAACATGGAATGGACGTCAGAAAACCACCGGGTCTACTGCAACTGACAGAAAACGGCAGAACTGGGAGGTTTTCAAGCAAAGGCTGCACCTGTTTTTGACGGCTATCTCTGCAGAAAACCCACCCCTGAACGGAAGCGCTTGAGGCAGCGATCTTCTAGAGCATCGCAGGTGACGAAGCGCTTGAATTCTACAACAAATTCACCTTTGTGGTAAGTGAGCTCCAGCATGACTACCAGACGGTGGTGTGCAAATATGAATGAAGCTGCCTTGAGTGACGGAACGAGGTCTAGAAACACCGTGTGCTTCATGTGCGGGTCTATGGTGAGATGGGGCAATTTGAGCGGTTTGGATGCAACCGGCGAGCGCAAGCAAAGCTTGGAAATTTCGGGAACCTTGCAGAATACTTGATTAGGCACGAGATTGTATTAGGGACCACTGACAAGGCTATTGTAGGGAAACTGTTCCGGAACAAGAAATTCCAGAAAGCCGAAGACATTTGAAAAGCAGCCCAAGTAGCTAGAGCAAAATGCCGCGTGGCAATTTACTTCACCCGGCAGAATTTAAATTATGGTGCTTTACGTACCAAACCAACCATCTGATTATGAGGCACGCCGTTGGGAGACTCCGGATTTATTTAGTCCACTTGGGGTACTTTACCGTGCACCTAAATCTAAGTACACGGCTGTTTTCTGCATTTCGCCCTCATAGAAATGCAGCCGCCGTGGCCGGGATTTGATCGCGCGACCTCGTGCTTAGCAGTCCAATACCAACCCGGCGAAATGAAAGCGACGAAGAGCAAAAACGCCGGTGCATGCAACGTGGTAGGGTGCATGCGGCTATCGCAATGCCTAGCCTAAGAAAACTGCTAAGCATTCAAAGGAAGAATCAATTTTCGTCGTGCTGTAATAGCGCTCAAGTTCACGACAATCGGAAAGGTCAACAAGATAGCTTCGTAGACCTTGAAGTCCTCATCTGCGGTATCGGGACAACACCAGGAAAATAATCGACAGTACGCGGTAGAGCACTGCACGGGCCCAGGCTGGCCAGAAAGCGCAAGGCTAGCCTGCGAGCCGGGCTCAGGCCGGGTAAGCAATAACTCACTTGGGCCCGGGCCAAAGAACTTTAGGCCTAACATTTTTCGTTCCATAGCTCTTTGTGCGGTCCTTAACTTGTTCTCGAGCTCCTTTGTTAACCTCCAAATTTTTGCCCCATATGTTAGTATCTGTAGAATGTAATGATTGTACACTTTTCTTTTGAACGACAGTGGTAACCTCCCAGTCAGAATTTCGCAATGCCTGCCTTATGCACTACAACCCCATTTTATCCGCGAACATTGTTTAACTGTGCGAAAAAACGGACCACAGAGAGCATGGAACAAGGACGGGCGCAGACTTGCAACTAAAGTTTATTCCACACAGACCACATATAAGTACAACCCAGGCATACACTACTGCGCGTGCGCGAATAAATAAAAAAAACCTTGTTTATGCCAAACGCAACTTACCTATGCTCGTCAATAAACCTCACCTCACTGTTGTGCAGATAAACTGAGGTGCGCGCTGACACAATCTTGTCCCTTCTTTCTTATATGGTACGCCTCGAGTAGCTCTCTCGCTCGGCTATATCGGCAGCGACACAAAATATTTACTTTTTCATGATCGGCTTACACGGGCACGCCAAGCAGTGGACAGGAAGGTGCCCATTCGCTTTATTCCTAATTGACAATTCATGCTCACGCAAGCGTACATTTATGCACCTTCCTGTTTCGCCTAGGTAGACTTTCCCACATGATAGAGGTATCTGATACACTACTCCAACACTGCACTCTATGTGTGAATTGGTGTGCGTTCTGTGCTTCTTCTATGTGCCAATCTGTGCTTCTTCCTATGTGCGAGCATATGCCAGCGAGCTTGCCGGGAGCCTAGAACTCAACTCCATGTCGTTTCACAACCTTTTTGAAGTTGTTGGAAGTCTTGTGTACATATGGCACAACTTTACGTTTCTTATCTTTGCGCTCCCTTCAGTCTTCAGTAATATTCTTTGTAGTCATTATCTTCTTAAGCACTGCCTCCGCTACTGCTGAAATGACTGATTGCGGGAAACCTGCTTCTTCTAACATTACAATGGGCCTGTCAAAGCTTTCCTGTATTTTGTGTGTGCATGACTTTCTTAAGGCTAACATGAAACACTGGGTGGCTTTTGCCCGCTTCACCGCTCTCGAATGAGCCGAATCATAGGGCAACAATTTCTTTTGGGACCTTGGGTTACATTTCAGCACACATGGTTGTCACAGAAGGTTATAGCGTTCTCTAAAAACTGGATATTGCTATCCTTTGTTAGTTCATGGGTGAATGTCTTAAACCTTTGCCAAGGCGCTGAAAGATGTGTAGTACACCTGCGATGGCGTCGTCATATATGGAACTGGCTTGCTTCTTTAAAAGTACAAGAAAATCATCAACATAACGAAACACGGTAACAACCTGGTCACGATCGGTCCCTTCGTTTACCGATCTGTCAAATTCCGATAAGAAAACATTGCAGAAGATAGGAGCAGCGCAAGAGCCTATGCATATGCCTTGTTGCTGCACGTAAAAGTCTTCTTTAAACTAGACGAAGGTAGAGTTGATGTAAAATTCAAGCTACGCTAAAAACCTATCAACACTTAACCCGGCAGAATTCTGAAAAGACACTTCGGAAATGTATTGAGGTGAATGGCGAACAGCCTGAAACAATGCAACTTGAGGGACCGAATAAAACAAATCTTATGTCAATGGAAAGGGCATGACCAATGTTGTCATTCGGCTCTATGAACCTAGTAACAGCTTCTGAGTTCGTTGACTCAAATTGTCATGCTGTCTCTGTGGTCCGTTTTTCGCGCAGTTAGACAATGTTCGATAATATGTGCCAACTCGCCCAACAAGTTCTTCTAAACCAATTTTATTCTTCTGTAAATTTCCTTCTCATGATCAGGGCCCCCTGTTAGTAATTGTCCTAGATAAACGTAGTCGTTTACAGGCTCTAGAGGCTGATAGGTGATCCTGAAATCTTGTTCCCTTGCCATGCTATTCAACATTATCTTTGTCTTCTGCATACTAAGCTTCAACTCCACTTTTACACTTTCTCGGTTAAGGTCCTCAGTCATTTGTTGCAATTCGTCCTCATTGCTGCTGAACAAGACAATGTCATAAGCAAACCAAAGGTTGCTGAGTTTATTCGCCGTTGATCCTCACTCCTAACCCTTCCCAGTCTAAGAGCTTGAATACTTCTTCTAAGCATGCAGTGAATAGCATTGGACAGATTTGATAAGCAACTTTCTACTTTTTTTTGTGGAGAACCAAGGTAGCTGTGGAATCTTTGTAGATATTTCCCAAGATATTCACGTATGGCTCCTGTATTCCTTGATTACGCAATGCCTCTATCACTGCTGGTATCTTTACAGAATCAAATGCCTTTTCATAATCTATGAAAGCCATATGGAGAGGTTTGTTGCACTCCGCAGATTTCTCGATTACTTTATTGGTGAGATGGATGCGATCCATTGTAGAATATCCCTTTATGAAGCCAGCCTGTTCTCTTGGCTGGCTGAAGCCAAGTGTTGTCCTGATTCAATGGGAAATTATCTTGGTGAATATTTTATAGAATACTGAAAGCAAGCTAATGGGTCTATAATTCTTCAATTCTTTAACGTCTCCCTTCTTATGGATTAGTATAATGTTGGCGTTCTTCCAGCTTTCTGGCACACTTGAAGTCGTGAGGCATTGCTTATAAAGGGCCACAAGTGTTTCAAGCATAATATCTCCTCCACCTTTAATTAAGTCGACTGTTATTCCATCTTCTCGGGCTGCTTTCCCCCTGATAATGTCTTGCAAGGCCCTTCTAACTTCATCGATAATTATAGAAGGAGTCTCTGTATCCCACTCATCACTACTTCGATTGAAAGTAGCTTGGCTGCTCTGGGGACTGTACAGGTCAGTATACGATTCTCCCGCTGCTTTTACTTTGTCATCTAAATTACTGATGTTATTACCCGGCTTATCTTTCAGTGAATACATCTTGCCTTGTCCTCTGCCAAGTTTTCTTCTCACTGATTTTATGCTGCGTCCATATTTTACAGCTTCCTCAATCTTTTCCACGTTATAATTTCGAATATTCCTTACTTTCTTCTTGTTATTCAGTTTTGACAGTTCAGCGAATTTTATATGATTTCGTTAGTTTGACACTCATGCTTTGTCGTTTCTTCATTAGGTCCGGGCATAATATATGCAATTACGCAAGACGGAAGACTATTAACACTGCAGTTCTATGAAAATTTTAGGTCAGGGTGTCTCTCCTTTTCTGGGAAAGTCCTGGCAGGCAGGCCATGACACAGCAGCGATACGATGCGCAGAGTAGTGTACATTAACGGTGCTCTTCTGTCACAGAGAAAACGGTACCAGGGATCACCCGCACCTACTATACGCCCCACTTTTCAATGCGATTAGCTTTCTTTGCATACTTCTGGCACTATCTATCTATCTATCTATCTATGTATTTATCTATCTATCCATCTATCCTCCTACTCCATGTGACTCAAGTTGTCAACTAAATTGAGCCCCTACGTATGTCGTCGGTGTCCTGATGCATTTGTGGTCGCTCCATCATCGTCATATAGTGGTGGTCATCCAGTTATTGCAATCTTTCTAACTCTTCGTCACTTTCATCGGACTCAGTGATGTGTTGCTAGTCTTGAATTTGGTCCTTCGCTGCGACTCCCAACCTGAAAACGAACAGCTTTGGAAGCAGAGCCATTGGCGGAGCCCCGCAAGTGGACCCGCGAGTTCAGAAAGCCCCAAAACGAAGCGAAATTTTGTCAACTCACCTAGCGTCATTTCAAGACCATATGACGTAGAAGTTTCATCTTTGTGGTTTCTTAAACGGAAAAAGATGCGCCGGGCTATCACGACACGCATAACACCGATGTCAAGTCTGAACCAGCTTTGCTCTTCCCTTCTCCGCCGTGCGGCTATGCAAGAAAAACAACACAAAAACAGACTAGGGTTCTTCATGCTCAACCACATGTGCAGTCTGGATGAAACACTCTTGATACACATAGTTTCAGGCTATAACAAAAAGCGACTAGATCATAACAAACTTGTCGGGTATGACGCTGACTGAATGACGTTGGGATGCAGTTTCTTTGGATAAAATAAATGCCGCTCTTGTGACTGGGTAGTGACGAAGGAAACGCTGAGACCACGCATTGGATTTAATTTCCTCAGCCTCTGTAAAGATTTTAATCTGACCCAACTTGTTTTTCAACCAACCCGAATCACTGCTTCTGTCTCCAACATCCTTTATCTTGTGTTGACCACCACGCCTGACGTAGTTGGCCCTCTTACATACCTTCCTGGCATAAGTAATCATTGTTTTATTCACTTTACCGTCAAAGCATGGAGCTTATCTGACAAAAAGCATAAAATAATTCGCGATTACGGTCGGGCAGACGTAACATCGATAATAGCCGAAATGCAATCGTTCCACCTTCATTTAATGTGCGATTTCTTCAGGCGCACAGTTGAGGAAAAGTGGTGCCTCTATGAAAATAAACTGGGTTCTCTAATCCAATGTTTCATACGACAGCGAAAGATAATTTCTAACACACGGTCGCCCTGGTTTACTACTGCTCTAAAACGGCTTTCGAAAAAAAAGAAACGTTTATTGCGTAGTGATAAGCGAACCAATAACCAGAATCATTGGGCTGCCTATTTCGAAGTTACCATGCAGTACAATAACAACATCGAGCGGGCCAAGGGTCTCTTTTTTAACCCTACTTTGCCGAAAATGTTGCAAACTAACCCGCGCAAATTCTGGAATATTGTCAGTGGCTCGGACAATCACCTTATCCAACTTGGACGCAATGATACCACTTTAATCCCTCCTCCCCAATGCTGCTCAGTGTTGAACGATGCGTTTGTTTCTTTTTTCTGTAAAACCACGCCTGTTTCTTCCCCATGTTTTCGCGACCGAAACTTTCTTGCTATGGATCCCATAATCATTGATTCTATGGGAATCGCTAAACTCATTAGCAATCTTAAGGTTTCATCATCGTGTGGCTGTGATTCAATTACGTCAAAAATACTGAAAATAATGGAAGTGTACTCCTCTGTTGTCCTGTCCAATATTTTTGCTCTATCTTTAGAGTGCTCCACGATTCCCGGTGATTGGAAGGTAGGGAAGGTGGTCCCTATCCATAAGTCAGGTAATGTACATCTTCCCGATAATTACAGACCTATATCACTTACAAGCATCCCATGTAAGCTTCTTGAGCACGTTATTTATTCTCAGCTAATCGAATTTCTAGAAGACAACTCTTTCTTCACTAACTGGCAGCATGGTTTCGGGAAAATGTTTTCCCGTGAAACGCAGCTATTATCGTTTGCTAATGATCTCTTTATACATAATGACACCGGCTCTGCCACAGATTGTATATTCTGGGATTTCGCTAAAGGTTTTGATGGGGTGGCGCATGACTTACTTCTTCTTAAATTAAGCAAACTTTACATAGACATCAAGGTATTCCACCTGATTAAATAATTTCTTTTTGAGCGCACCCAGTTTGTCATTGCTAACTGTTCTTCTACACTTTCTTCTGTCTCATCCGGCGTTCCACAAGGATCTGTGTTGGGACCCTTGCTCTTTCTCATTTACATTAACGACCTCCCTGACTGCATCACATTTTCATCAATAAAGCTGTTTGCTGACGATTGCGTCCTCTATAAAAAACAAGCCCAACCATCTGATCAGCAGAAACTTCAAGATCTTAACCATTTGTCCTTATGGTGAAATAAATGGAGGATGTGTCTAAACATCACGGAATGCAAAAGCATGCAAATAACTAGACGGTGCCACACTACTGGTAGCGCGTATTTTCTTGACGGTATCCTACTAGATCATGTGGCCTCTTACAAGTACCTCGGCATCCACATCAGTTGCGATCTTTCTTGGCGCATACATGTTGTGTAGGAAGGAAGGAAGGAAGGAAGGAAAATAAGAGGCGAAAGGCAGAGAGGTTAACCAGGTTAAGTGTCCGGTTGGCTACTCTGCACGGGGGATGGGGTAATGGCAGAAAAGATTAGAAAACAAGAGAAGATTAAAAAAAGAAAAAAAAACAAGAAAAAAAAAACAAAAAAGACACATCAGTCCGCACAATTCTATAGTTTTTCACGAAGTCCTGTTTCTTTTAAAAAGCGTCTAGCGCTTTTAAAGCAGTTCGTTCCGACGTCGGCTGGGACCAGGGACCAAGAATTATGGCTTCCGTAAGGGGACGGCTGTCTATCTTGTCGAGCGTGGTTCTGAGGACTTTCCTTTGTGCAGTAAAACGACGACAATCACACAGAAGATGTGCTATCGTCTCTTTGCACCCGCAAGTTTCACAATCTGTACTTGTGGCCATTCCGATAACGTAGGAGTCTGCGTTGGTGAAAGCTACTCCAAGTCTTAGGCGACAAATGAGAGTTACCTCCCGTCGTGGTAAGCCATGTGTAAGGCAGAGCTTCAGATTAGGATCCAGGGAACAGAGGCGCTGGTTTTTAAAGTCCGTTGAACAGATTAGGATCCAGGGAACAGAGGCGCTGGTTTTTAAAGTCCGTTGAATTCCAGTGGGCTAATGTAAGCTCGCGAGCAAGCGCACGGAGCTTTCGTCCTGCGTCTGTTCTAGACATACATACAGCGACGCAATCGGTACTGGTATGTGAAGATCGAGCGGCTGCGTCCGCTTGCCCGTTTCCAAAGATACCACAGTGACTTGGCAGCCATTGAAAGACGATGTGATGTCCTTTGTCAGCTGCCTGGTGGTAAATTTCGCGCGCGTCCGCGACAAGTCGTTCGTGGGGTCCACGGCGTAGTGCAGAGAGCAAACGCTGGAGAGGCCTTGGAAACGCAGAAGATAGACCATTTCTGGGGCGGTTCCTGGTCGATAAATTTCATTGCTGCACACAGAGCTGTAAGTTCGACAGCCGTCGTCGATGTCAAGTGCGATGTCCGGAATTTTATTACTGTAGATTTTGCTGGGACAAATACTGCAGCGGAGAGGAGCCCGCGAATGCACGCAGAATTGCCGCGCGACTGGTCGCTGGAGGCACTTTGCGTGTATTCGCGGGCTTCTTGCACGCTCGGAAAAACACTTTTATGCAGCACGTACTGAGCAACAGAAAGCTGCATCGGGAGTTTTTCATGTTGCTCTATAATTTTATCATTGACGCTTTAACAATTAGGGCAGTACTTCTCGAGTTAGCTAATTAATGACAATTAGCCAATGAAAACTCAGCAACGCAAAAATTACTGGCGGCTACTCCACTGCACTCGAAACAATACGCACTAGGTTTTCTTCGCGTAACGCCGTTCCTCTTTTTTACATCGTGCTGCGTGATACCTGGGACACCCTCTCTCTCTCTCTCTCTCTCTCTATATATATATATATATATATATATATATATACCTGCTTTTTATGACAGAATTCTGTATTAATAAAACACAAAAAGCGTGATTTATTTCATGTGTGGTTAATTCTGGCGTCCGGCACTGTTTGGACAAGGGTGAACTTACGTGCGATATATCTAATAAATTCTTTAAGTGATAACTGTCCCCTCATTCGGATTTTCAGGAGGCCATAGCTTAGCATGCAGGTGCGATGTTCGCATGGTCTGCCGAGTTCTCCAAATACATGCCTACTCCTTTTGGAAAGTCCATTTTAAAGAAATCAAAGTTGTCGCACACACCCGTGCTAAGCTTTTTCAACGGCCACTGACCAAGCAACGAAGCACAGTGCAGAGAATTGAAGGCTGCTGCCTGGTAGAATCTTCGGAGATTTATCAGTGAGAACGCACATATTGGGCAAACAATGAATGACAACTTCAAACGAACGGGTTAACAAGGTCTCCAAAGGAAGAATACATATCACCAACTATACAGACGCATACATATAGACATACCATATACACATAGAATCCATATTACAACGATGCACAAAATTAAAAACCCGCACTTTTTCTTCAACTTCGGGTCATACACAATAATTTTTTTCAGTTATATACTGGACGGTGCGCCATCATATCAAACAATACGTGGCCAAATTCACTCCCAATTTCACAACTAGTTTTCACTGCGATCATTCCGTGTGGCCAAGGCGGTTTGGGCCGAACCATATTAAAACGCAGATTTCCAGCTTCACTAGTGAGAGGTTAATGATTTAAATCGTGCTTTTTTAGGAACAGGCTTACACCGACATTTGTTATCTTCTTGCTTTTCATGGGTTTGGATAGATGCAAGGAAAAAGGGAGAGAACGAGAGACATCCTAAACTAGTGGCACTGAGACGTGCTCCTGCAAGGGCTCTCGACGTAAAAAATGCACCGACAGAGAGAGTCTCAGAAGTCAGAAGCTTCCAGAAAATTTTGTTTCATGGCAAAATTAGGAAACAGACACCGACGCAGCTGAATTTTTTTCCCTAACGGACGTTTCGGCCCCCACACGTACGGGAGCATTCATTACATTTTTCTTTGTATTTATTTATTTTTGCCTTGCTTTTTTAGCCTTTTAGCCTTGTTCACAAACCTGAACAAGGCTCCCGTGCGGGGGCCAAATGACAGTTCGCAAAAAAAATGTTCGCCTTGGTGGGCCTTGGTGTTTTCTGTTCGCCTTGGTGTTTTTGCCAGACGAGATTTCGTCAGATCCACGACTTGATGTTTGTGAACAAGGCTCCGGTGTGGGGGCCGAAACGTCAGTTAGGAAAAAGTTACGAGCCAATCCACAGAGTGAAGATGAATGGTCAGTGAAGCTGTTTAGCACATGACACAGAGGTGCGACAGAATGGGGAGGCCGCGTATAGACAGATACGATCGTAGCAGATCTGAGGCGTTGTATCTTCCAGTGAACGCGTCGACCGAGTACATCCACGGCAGTCCTTGCTCGGGGGCGGCAGTGCCTATTGCCCTTGGACCCTTTCTGCACTATCATCAGGATCGGTTCACATTTTTGCACACGCACAGGAAAAATGCATCGAAGCCTGGCCATAAATAGCTCCGCTGTAAAAAAAAAATTGCACCGTGGTCGGCGTCTGTTTCTTGTTTACGCCATGATTCCCCTCGACCAGACGAGATTTTGGTATATGCTTGACTTCAGAATTTTGTTTCGTTTGTTGAGGGAAGGGAGCTCCCTTTAACTAGTCAAAGGAATCGCAGGCATCACGGGTGGTGGGAGGGGAGAAAACGGGGAAGGGGGGGGGGAGGTGATCGGAACAGCTTTGAGTGTGGGGGAATGCCCCCACTGGTTTAGAACCTATAGTGGGGGCGACTGCCCCCACAGCCACCCCGGTTCCGGAGCCCCTGTCGATAACCTAAACTCTGACATTTTTCTCGGGGGCTTATGGTGTGCGGCGCGCGGCTCATTCACTGTTTATTCAAATTTTTCACGGAAGAAATGAATGTGTCGGAATACTGAGCGCAATTATTCTTGTGAAACTATCTCTTGAAGTGTACATCAAGAAAGCATTTTGGGACCGATGGTCTTCAATATCTATGTAAATGATATTGTTAATAATAATGACGACACCTTGTGCCTGCTTTGCCCAGATGAAGCTAGCTTCTTCGTTTCTAGAAAACATGCCAGTGAAACTGTTGCCGAAGCGCCGAGTGTGCTTTCTGATGTGATGGAATGCTCCACTGCTAATTGGCTACGTATAAATGCGAAAAAAAAACAACAATAGCCGTGCTGTTCAGATGCAGACGCACCGAGGCTAAGATAAACTATCCAATAACACTTGAAGGCATACCCGTTGAGTCAGCTGATAGACATAAAATTTGGGGTGTAACTTTTTTTGCTGATATCACATGAACATGTCACATAAAAGAATTGACCAAATCTTACCGCGTGAAGCTGGCGTTCTGTCACAATAGAGACACACAAAAAATGTTAAGCTGCAGATTTACCATGGGCTATCCATATAAGGTATTGTTTCCATGTCTGGGGCAGCACAAAGTTACGTAACAAAAATGCCATTCTTCTATTACAAAAAAAGAGTACTGCATATCGCGAACGTCCCGATTAGTAACTCTATACACACGTTGTTTTCTAGTTATAAAATAAGTAGTATAAAGCATATACGCTTAATTATTGCTTACCTTATTCTTACTTCTTTGCTAAGAAACAGTTTAGAGTGCTTAATAAAACATTATCTGAAATACCCATTCTTTAGGAAAATGTTCTCTTGCGAAACACAGCTCCTATCGTTTACTACTGACCTTTCTTCTTATGCCGACCTTGGAATTGAAACTGACTATCTTGATTACCCTATTGCCTTTGACACTTTCTCACACGACTTACTCATTTGGAAGCTTTCTCAGCTAAAGATTTATCCGCTGGTACTTAATTTAATAAAGGAGTGTCTTTTCAACCGAGCCGAATATTTTTATTCTTATTTATTTATTTACAATACTGCCAGTCTCTACTGAGACCATAGCAGGTGGGCACTATGTATATGCACAGATGGAAAGAACGCTTATCTCGTTAAGGATCAAGCAATACATGTATAACATGTATTGCATATATATGTGTAACATGTGTAATATATAAAATGTATAACATCAACTTCATACTTTACACATAGGCAATTTACACTACATAATATATGCAACAAATACAAGTACATGCTAATTTTCAAGATAGAATAAAATGACAATTTAAGCATTCTACGCTGCATACACGACTACTTACACAGGGTAAAATTACATGCTGGTTTGCATGATCGAATAATAGAACCAGCAATTTCAACCTGCTAGGCAATTTTTTTTAATTTTTAATTCAAACTCAGACAGTGACTCAGCGTTAGTGATGAGAGGCTTTAACATATTCCATTCACGAATGGCAACCAGAAAAAAAAGAATATTTAAACACATCATTATTACATTTATACTCTACTAAAGTATTTGTATGTTTGTGTCTCGTAGGTCGTGTTTGTTAATAAGAAATGTAATTTAAGATGTGAATTTTGAAATAATTATGCAGGAGTTGATAAATAAGTTTTCAACGTGCCTGTTTCGCTCGTGCTTCTAGGGTAAGGAGCCCATAAATAGCTAGAACGTTACTGGGACAGTCTTTCCGTTTAAGATTGTTATGGATGAATCGAATGGCCTTCCTTTGTATTGTTATTTATGTTAGTCTGGGTTTGAGGAAACCATACAGTATTTCCGTATTCGAGGATTGGCCTAACGAATGTTTTGTATGCTAGGATTTTTGTTGACAAGGGTGCCAGTTGAAGTGATCTGCGAAGAAAAAGTGACTTTTGCGTAGCAGATGAAGTAATGTGGTCGCAATATGTTACCGTTATTGATCATTCATCTTCTCCTTCTGCTGTAACTTCTGTGTCCACCAAGGATCAGTGCTGGGTCCATTATTTTTTCTTATATATATTTTCTTCTCACTTCCCCTCAGTGCATTTCTTCTTGCGTTGACCACAGACACAAAGTAGCTGTTCCATATTGTCGTACCAATGCGTATAGCTACTGTTTTATTCCAAGAACTTGCAGCGACTGGAACCCCCTTTCCAGCACCGTAGCTGCCGTTCAAGACACTTCCAACTTCAAAGAAGCTTTAGAGAATGCACTTCAGCCTGTGTATATTGTTAAGATTTTTTTTCGCATTTTTTTTTCGTACACAGCAATGCACCGGCGTACATCAATGTAATTATTTGTATTGCTAATCAAAAGCGTAATGTTGCACCATTTACCACTTCGCTTGTGTTCGATGTTTGCTGCCCTTCCAAGAATGCCTTACGACTCTTTTTTGCAATTGCCGCAAGGGTCGTGGAAGTATCTGAAAATAAATAAGTAAACAGTGGCTCACGCACCCGCAGCGCCGACAGGTGGCTTGTTTCGCGTTGGCGCATGGGCTATTTTCTGCAATCTCTAATGTTTAAATAGTCATATTTGCTCAAAAATGGGAACAAAGACGGTGGCTTCGCTACATACAGCAGAAGACAAATGCGGGAATATTTTTAACTCTTCGTTAATGTTCTTATTAACACGGAAGTGGTTTATGGTGGGCTTCACCAAGAATTCTCGCGTGTACGAACATCGCGGAAACGAAACCACGAACAGAGCAGGCGAGTTTTCTAGCACCCCGTGAGATGGTGGCTATTGGCCATCCTTTGAGCTTTGTGTTCTAACGGTCTGCGGTAACGAAGCAGTTTCGCCACATGGATTCTCCTCCGCATCGGATTGCCTATGGCGCTTGACTATCGCCTACTGCTTCCCTTACAATGGCGCTAAATGACAGTGCTGCTGCGTTAAGCGCAGCAGAAAGGCAGTGAGGTCTACAGGTGAATTTCAGAAAACTGACTTCGTTGGACACGCCAGCGGGAAGCACAACGAATTCGCACGTACTGGGCGCGTACTACGAACTGTGCAGCACGTCAAAGGATGGCATGCAAGCCCAAACGCAAAATACACCGTGCAAATTTACGGTTTTGTATGAACGTCCAACAAAGCTGCCACTAGTTCTATGGAGACTCCTTTCACTTTCATGTTATGACCGAATTGTATTAAAAAGGGATAAACCAATTTGTTGTACCCTTTCATAGCCTTCCCGATGGCATACTCAAGGGACATTGCCTAGAAACCCTAACCTAAAAGTTGCTCATGTGTTCTCAAATTGTTTGCTTCAAGTCCCTAAAGCAACCTTGCATTGCAATGCAACCACTGAGATTTATTTCCCTCTCTAGAGGGCGCGTCGCATGCTGCTGTTTGTCGAAGCCGATAATAAAGTACAATAAAGAGAGAAATTTATCTACAGAAAGGCAGAGCGGTCAGCCTGAGCTATAATTTACTCTGGCTCTACACTGGGGAAGAGGAACGGGGAGGAAAAGGGCTAATGAATGATAATGATGATATCAGGAAGAGGCAACTAATCAGGACTGCGCCTTTTCCGCTCGCGTTTGATTCTCGCTTCTAGTGTTGTAATTGAAGTTGTGAAAGTCCGGGCGCACATGAATGACATGTGAAACCGGAGGACAAACGTGATAGCGGCAAGTTTAACGAGAAGACTTGGTTTCGTGCGCTGCTTCCTTTCGTTCGCCAGAGAACGATAGGGCGTTGCGTGGGTTTTCTCTCGCTCGCATTACGTGCACGGCCTTGTTCTCGCTCTTCTGGCGAGTCTGAATGTTCAAGACTTGACTGTTCAGAGACTGCAAGACTATTCTAGGAGCACTGGCTGCAAATTACAGTGCAATCAACCCTGCAAGTGCGCGGCTATTCACACTAATGCGGTCTCTCAATACCAGAGCCAAAAATGAAGAAACGCAACGTCAATTAGCGCCAAAGGAAAGTGGAAGAGACGAACGGCACATGCGATTGAATAGCACGGCATGTGCTTAAAAAGCAACACAGCGGAGGATTTGTCTATTACCGCGTTTGCACTGTTGTGAAAATTGAAAGTATAGCACCGACACTGTATCACTCTTCCACATTTAGTGGTATGTAGGGTAATTCACGCACTTCCCACAGGCTACCTATCTGTGCCTCTCATTGCTTCGCTACCAGCTTTGGTCACTAGATAGCCCATGGTTTATTGGCTTCGGGAGACCGTGCTGAGGGAACAGGGTTCGAACCCAAACATTGGCCCAACTTGGGCATGTGACACAGGGCATGTAAGCCTGCTTAAATCGCAGAGTTCCATAAGCGAATCGAATCGCATGTCCAATACATTTAGAATAGTTTTGGAATAATGAACAGCAGTTTGGATAGAACCAGAGCCCTTGACACATCGATGCACCGTCCGCGTCTCACTACAGCGTATACAAAACACTTTCTGCGAAACATTTCAAGAGCTGATTGTCCGGAATGCACTTGTGGTCACGCGGATAAGGATATACGTCTTCTGCTACCAGCCGCGGTGGCTTAGCGGCTGTGGGGTTGCGTTGCTAAGCACGAGGTCGCGGGATCGAATCCCGGCCGCGGCGGCCACTTTTTGATGGGGGGCGAAATGGAAAAAGGCCAGTGTCCCGTGCATTGAGTGCACGTTAAAAAAAATAAAGTGGTCAAAATTAGTCCGGAGCCCCTCACTACGGCGTGCCTCATAACCACATAGTGGTTTTGACACGTAAAACTACAAAATTTAATTGAATTTTTTAACATCTGCTAGAATGTCCGTGACACGAGACACACAGACAACGTTTAGCTCGTGGTTTAATAGCATTGGACCGCAGGCCCTTTAGACTCAGGAAGGCCTTAGGTCCATGGCCAACATACGCATTGCAAAGCTCAGCGTTACTGGCCCTCCAAAGATTTCTAGAAGCGAGCAATATTCTCGGAAACTATTGAGTAGAATGTTAATACATTTGTTTGTAGGTTGTATAGCTGTTATTATTCTGTATAGTGTTGCATAGTGTTATAACTGTATAACGAAATTCTAAATTGTTATATAGTGTCACATGTGTTCCTTTTGTCGTTGTGTTTGTGCCCCCCCACCCCCACCCTCCGTATGTAAGACCATCGGTTGCGAGGGCCTTTAGGGGAATTTTGTATAAACAAATAATTATAAATTTGTGATGAGCTCACTCTATGTGATAAATTTGACTTTGGCCCATTCAGTGCATGGATTCATGTGCCTTCGTGTGGATCTAATCCGTGTTTTCTCATGTTCCCCGAGTTTAGTATCATAAGAAGCCAACAAACAATGACACCAAGGACAACATAGGGGAAATTACTTGTACTTACTAATTGACTAAAATATGATAAATTATTGTAAACAAAAATGGATGAAAAAACAACTGTCTGCAGGTGGGGAACTAACCCACGTCTTCGCATTACGCGTACGATGCTCTTACCATTGAGCTACCACGGAGCCGCTTTTCCGTCCACTTTCTGGGGTATTTATGTTTTACAACTAGAACTAACTCTGGGAGTGTTAGCCAGCGCCACCACTCACAAACCATGGCGACAGATGTGGAACAACCTAACCTAGCCGAACCTAAGCTCGACAGAACCGGAAAAAGAGGGAACTGAACCGGTAAAGAGAGAACTTGAACAATTCGTCGAAACTAGGGAGGAAAACCTACTAGACACATACGAACACAAAAGTGTTGGTGCTGCAGATCCACCTAAGAAAACTACTATGACCTCTACAGCACATAGCTCCCCCAATAGTGCTAAGAGCGAGCATCCATAGCACTGCAGCAACGTATTAGACATATCACATAGTTTAAACCCCGATGAAGTTGATCTCCTCAAACGTGGTCTAACGTTTTGTCCCACGAACAACACAGTAAATAAGTATGAACTCCACAAAGACATAACATAGTTTTCAAGACGTATGCGCATCAAGGAATTTTTTTTCGATAGGCCAAACGTAGGAAAACATGATAAAGACTCTCTGAGGCCACCTAGCACGTGGAAACCGGAAGCCAAGCAGTGCCCAGACCTTGACTTATACATAAAACCAATCTCAAAGGAAAATCTAGAGTCAACGTGGCATTGCCGCAAGCGCAAACATTTGTCCCCCGCTGAACACAAAATTCTTAAAGAACTTGCGGAAAGCAATGATATTGTAATAAGACTAGCAGACAAAGGTGACACTATCGTAATCTGGCCCATAGAAAAGCACAAAAATGAGGCCTTAAAACTACTGAGCCACAACGCCGATGACACAAAACTCGACTCTAACCCAACTTCGGTTTACAGCAACCTTGTCAAAATTACAATAGCGCAGCTGCTATCCCAGGAACTAATCACCCAGTCTGAATATCGCTTCATGATGCCGAATAACAAAGAAGCCGGCCGCTTCTACCTTCTTCCTAAAATACATAAGGTTCCCGTACAAGAAATATTTAAAGCAGAAATCCCAGGCAGGCCTACCTAACACTTCTACATCCTGCACTGTGCTGGGATTGGCAAAGAGTATGAAATCTATTTCTTTTCTTGTTTCTCCATTAGGGCCTTTCCAGGTCCACTTCCTGTTGCTACGCTTCCTGAAGAAGGTATTCTTATTCGTAGCCTATTCCTTTCCGTGAATTCTACCAACATCTCTCCTCTAGTGTTCCTAGAATTGATGCCGAATTGCCAATTGCTTGCTCACCAGCCTGCTTTTTCTCCAGATGTGCATTGAAGTCGTCCATGACTATAGTATACTGACATTAATGCTGTAGAATTCGTCAATATTGCCTGCTGTGTCCTTATGAATTAGAAGTCCTACCCCATATGCTCTCCTATCTGGAAGACCTCTGTAGCAGAGGACGTGGCCGTTAGTCAGCACTGTATAAGCCTCATAGGTCTTCTAACTTCACTAAGGCCAATAATATTCTAAGCAATTCCTGATAATTCCTCAGTCAGCCCTGCTAAGCTAGCCTCACTCGAGAGAATTCGCGTGTGGAACGTTGCCAGGTTCATTTTCCTGTAGCGGCCTGTCCGGACCCAGATTCTTAGCAGCCTCTGCCGCGTCGCAGGTCTGACCGCCGTCTTGGTCAGGTGCTCCACAGCCGCTGGGGACTGAGGGCCATGGGTTCATTGCAGGGGTCATGAGGGAGGTAGTGGTCGAATACTGCACCCGGGAGGCCAGTTCGTGTTTCGGTGAGGGAGTGCCTTTGTTGAAGCTCAGTGGGCCTTCCTAATTTGGCTGCACCTGGACTAGAACAGCCCCACTAGCTCTCGGCAACTATTTTTTGCCTGTGTCAGGCGTCACTCCAAGCCTGAAAATGTAGTGGACTGGAGGAGGATTCAAACCTACGACCTTCTGATTAGAGGCCTGGTGTTTTACCTCTGCTCAACGCCATCGCCAGCTACAGGAAGTAAGTATAGGAAAAGAATCTTCGCAGCAGTTTATGCAGCTGATGACATGACTAACCTACAGCTATAGGAAGTAAGGTTAGTCACTTCATCAGCTGCATAAAGTTCTGTGAAGATTTGCTTACTAAATAAATTAGCGACGACGTTGTCAAGCACGCACAGGCAAACAAGAACATTAATTCACTCGATGACCGCGGACACTCGCTGTCAGAACGCTGGCGTGATGAAGAGCGGCAGCAGCGGCGAATGAATTCTCCTTCGTGCCACCTCTCGCTTCAATGCGTACAGGCGCGAGAGAACACAGCGCACACGATGCCATTATCTAGCTCAGGTCGGCTAGCCTTCGAATCCAGCGCAGATTGCCTGCAAAATAGGAGGCGCACGGCCGCCGCTGC
Organism: Dermacentor silvarum; assembly: GCF_013339745.2. Taxonomy (NCBI): domain Eukaryota; kingdom Metazoa; phylum Arthropoda; class Arachnida; order Ixodida; family Ixodidae; genus Dermacentor; species Dermacentor silvarum. The sequence goes on from NC_051154.1 coordinate 408,688,678, forward strand.
TGGAGTATAAAAGCAGAGGCGCACTTACCTACCCCCTCCCTTCTCCCTTGCGCACCCTCCCTGCCTTCGTCCCTTTCGAGCGCGAAAAGACACCGCCGATCAAGCCGGCCACCATCCTTCTCGGCTTACCCTGGCAAGCTTTCGTTCGCAACTAGATCATACGGCGCGCGGCCACGATGCTATCGCACTGGGACCTTATATGGAACATTACGGCGACGCCGACGATGGAAATTTGCCTGGAATGTCCGTATAATTGCTATCCCAATAAAAATATTAGTGGTTACAAGTTTCTAACGAAGCGTTTCAAGCATGTAGGACCACAACGGGGGCTCGAAAAAGTTGCAATTATTCAATATAACTGTTTCTTCGGTTGGCGCACCCTGTTACCAGACTGCTACCATCCACGAGATCCGTTATTTGCGAGAATAAAGATAGAGAATCGGCTTGTGCTGGTAAGTACGACTACCTTGGCAGACAGACAGACAGACAGACAAAGAACTTTTATTCAGGTCCTGAGGAACTGCGTTGGGACGCCCCATTTCAGAGGGAGTCGGTAGCAGTCGCCGGCCGCTCCCACGCAGGGACCGGAAGACCATGGCCCTCCACCCTCTCGCAGGCCCTCTGGACAGCCCGAAGTTGAACCGAGAGGTCGCCACTTTTAAGGGCTTCCTCCCACTCCTCTTCTTTGTGGAACTCTGTGTCGCATAACGCAGGACATTGCCAGAGAATATGAGCTAATGAGCAGTACGCCTCTCCGCAGTCCTGACATTGCGGTTCGATGTTGGGCGAGGAGTGGCTAAATCTGCCCCTCGAAGGGAAACACCCCGTTTGGAGCATCCTAAAGGCCGTCGATTGCGATCGAGTGAGTCTAGGGTGAGGAAGTGGAAAAGCTCTCCGAGAAAGATGATAATGAGTCAAGATCTCGTGGAAAGTCAGGAGCGAGTCCCTGTACCTCCCGGCGTCCCCGCATTCGAATCCGCCGGGACCGCCGTGATGAGCGAAACCTCGCGCACGGTCATGGGCAAATTCATTGGCGTTGGGAACATCGGGATGTAGTACGTTGGCCCCCATGTGGGCCGGGAACCATTTTATGGTGTGAAACCCGGCAGCCCCCTTGCTGCCGAGATGGCCGCTGCTTCCCGCGAGATCGAGCCCGAAGCGAAAGCCCTAGCTGCGGACCGCGAGTCCGTGAATATATTTGGACGCGACGGGTCCTTCATTGCTATAGCGACGGCCATTTGCTGAGCCACCGTTGCCGAAACATTTCGAACCGAGGCAGAACATAGGAGTTTCCCAGTATGGTCGACAGAAACCACTGCGAAGCAATCGGAACGCCCGTACTGGGCTGCATCGACAAAGACTCCGAGATCCCGACTATCTGCAACCGCTTTTAATAAAGAACGGGCCCGAGCTATGCGGCGCCCTACATTGTATTGCGGGTGGACATTTCTTGGAAGTAGAGCTACCGTAAACGTACCTCTGACTGAGGACGGTAGAGTCACTTTACGTTCGTTAGTCTCCGTAAGACCGCAGCCTATGGATTCCAGGATGCGCGTACCAGCCCGCGAGGACGATAGACGCACGACCTGAGCCATCTGCGGGGCCTCGATCACCTCCGAGAGGGAGTTATGCATGCCTAATTATATGAGCTTCTCGGTGCTGGTGGTGATAGGCAAGCCTAGAACTCGCCTCATACTTTTGCACATTAGTGCATTGATTTTTGCCTCTTCCCTTTTGGGTCAGTAGAGCGCCGAAGCGACGTAATTAATGTGGCTCATGAGAAACGCATGGTAGAGCCGAAGGAGGTTGCTCTCGCTCAGCCCTCCCCTGCGGTTCGAGACCCTGAGTATGACCCTAAGCATGTTCTCCGTTTTGGAGGTGATACGGGCTATAGTCGGTGAGTTGCCCCCCTTGGACTCCAGTAGGAGTCCGAGGATCCTGATGGAGTCTACCCTGGGGATCATCAGCCCATCCCATGTGTATAGAGCTATGGGAATCTGCTCTAAAGGAGTGAAGTTCCTCACCCCTTTGTCGGGTGGATCTGTACAGTGATAACTCGGACATAGCCGGTGACAGCCTCAGGCCCGAACCGACAAGAAAGTTCTCCGTGATGTCTAGTGCTAGATGAGGCGCCTGCTCTACACCGGCGTCGGACCCTCCCATGCACCACACGGTGATATCGTCCGCGTAGAGAGCATGGTTAGTCCCGCGCACCATGGCGAGTCGCTCCGAGAGGCCCTTCATGGCAATATCGAAGAGTAGCGGAGATATCACTGCCCCCTGTGGGGTGCCTCTCTCTCCCAAGGTAAATTCCTCAGATTTGACTTGACCGATCTTTATGGTAGCCCTGCGATCCCTGAGAAAGGAGCTAACGTACGCGTGGAAACGTTGTCCCAGAGAGAGAGAATAAACATCTTTAATGTATAAATGCAGCTTGGGAGAGGCGTCCTCATTCCAGGATGCCTTGAGCTCGGGCCGCGTCCTGGGCCCTCGCAATCAGCCGTTGCTGATCTTCGAGGTCGGAGCTGGCCAAGGCTCTCTCCCAAAGCTCGTAGGTGTGGTAGGGGTTCGGAGGATTGAGTGGTGCCTCTCTGCAGCCCCCTACTATGTGCCTGAGGGACCCGGGCTCTGCGCAGAAGCGGCATTGCGGAGAGAATTGTGTAGGGGCTATGAGGTGGTTTCTGGTTGGGTGGGGAAATGTGTTAACCTGTAGAGCTCGGAGGAATCGCTCCTGCTCTCTAGGTAGTGACTTGTGTGGGGGTGCATATGTTCTGCGGGTTAGCTTGTAGTGTTGTGTGATGTCTTGGTATGAGACTAGAGGGTGCATACACTCCGGTTCAGATTCCTCGGCGTCGGCTCGGTGGGTCAAATCTCGAGCCACGTGGTTGGCGACCTCGTTGCCAGGAATGCCGTGATGAGCTGGCGCCCAGATGATTATGACTGATCTGGTTGGCGGCTTTTGATTAATTATCTTGAGCGTAGTGGCATGAATTCTTCCGCTAGCGAAGTTGCGGCACGCCTGTTGGGAGTCGGTAACTATGACTTCAACCTGTGTTTGGGCGAGCGCGAGGGCTATGGCCGCTTCCTCGGCTTGGAGGGGATTGTATCCGGTGAGCGAAATGCTGCTCCGATGTTTTTTGTTGACGATTACGGTGGCTGTTGTGGCTGCGCGTCTGGGGTAAGACGCCGCATCCGTGTAGGCTGTAGAGGGCACAGTCCCGTATCGCTTGTGTATGGCCCGAGCCCGGGCCTCCCTTCGCTGTGCGTGGTGCACTGGGTGCATGTTGCGAGGTAGAGGAGGTACGGTGATGTTGCTCCGGATGGCATGGGGTAAGCTAACAGTCTGAGGCGGCGGATGGCTGAGAGGAGCAGATAGCCCCAGGCGTAAGAGGATGGACCTCCCCGCTTCCGTAACAGCCAACCTTGTTCGCTCGCTGGATAAATGTGCCTCGATCAGCTCCTCGGCCGTGTTGTGCACGCCTAGTCGTAGTAGGCGTTCTGTGGACGTACTGATCGGCAGGCCCATCGCCTGCTTATATGCCTTTCTGATCATTGTGTTGATTTTTGTGAATTCCGTTGCGTTCAGTAGTGCGTATGGAATAACGTAAGTTATTCGAGACACGACGAAGGCTTGGACAAGCCGAAGCGTGTCCGCCTCCCCCATGCCTCTTGTCTTGGTTGTTATTCGCCGGATCATGTGGGTAACTTGGGCTGTAGTATTCTTAAGCTTGTTAATTAATATTGTGTTGGTGCGATCCGACTGGAAAACCATTCCCAATATCTTTACGCTCTGAGACGGAACGATGGTGTGTCCCTCCAGTTGTATTTTGATAGTGGGCGAGTCGGATGCATGCTTCTTTCGCGGTGAGACCAGGAGTAGCTCTGACTTTTGGGGGGCGCAGTTGAGGCCGCAAGACTTAGCATAGTCGCTCACCACGTCTGCTGCTTCTTGCAAGCGGCTCTCCATTGCCCCGAAGGACCCCGTGGACGACCAGATGGTAATGTCGTCTGCATATAGGCCATGCCGGATCCCCGGGATGTTATCGAGGAGCGGCGGGAGGCCTATTAGGGCGATGTCCCAGTCCCATATCCGAGACCGCCTAAAGCACAAACTTGTGCGAGATATTGTCAAAAGCTTTGGCCAGGTCTAGAGCTAGTATGCCTCCAGTATTCCTGGTGAAGTTGTCAATAATTTGTCTCTTGATAAGGAGCATGACATCCTATAGTCAAAAGTTCGACGATAGTTCGTCTGGTCAGGTAACATGATGACGAGGAAATTGCGGTCACTGACCAAGTCAATGGTGAAAATAACACAGAGACGTTTCGGGACCCGTACGGCTTCCTTGATCACACTCAAAGCGGGCAAGAGCCGCAAGTCGTTTATACGCCAAAATGTGACGTAGAGAACGGGTGTAGTTGGCCGGCTGATTTACATCAGTGCTTCTGATACTGTTATCGGTAGTTTGAATAAATAATGATTCTAACAACGGCCGCGTCATGGCATTCTTTTCCTTAGCTATTATAGCAGCGTTTTCCCAATTGATGCGGTGACTGCGATTGTCGGCGTGTTCGGCAAGGGCGTTTGAAGCTTTTTTCTTGTTCAAGAAGTCCCTTTGGTGCTCCTTTAATCTTCTTGTGAATTTGCCGGTTTCGCCGATGTAACTGCAGCTGCAGTCTGCGCATGGCACCTTGTAAACAACATCGGGGTAATTCTTGCTTTCGAGCCGATCCTTTACATTAACAATCTGATTTCTCAGCTTGTTGGATGGCATGTGTGCTATTCTAAGGTCGTATCTTGAGAATACGTGGCTAACGGCTTCACTGACGCCAGGCACATATGGGACGCCAGCGCGTTTTGAGAACGACTTGCCTTGAGACGACTTGGGATGGAGGACACGAGCTTCCATTTTGGTAATAAACTTCTTTTGGTACCCGTTCCTGGATAATTCGTGACGAATTGTCTTCAGTTCGTTCTTCAGTTCATCGTCACTTGAGCAGATGCGTGTGGCTCGCGTCTCGAGAGACGAGACGATGGATTGCTTAGCAGGGTGACATGAATTGTAGTTTATGTACCGGCCGGTATGAGTCGCCTTCCTGTGCACGGCAAATGTGAGTCTCGTTCCCCTTCGCCGCACGAGGACGTCAAGGAAGGGGAGGCTGTTGTCACACTCGTATTCTGTAGTAAATTGTATGGCTGCTTCTGCTGAGTTGAGAAGACTCAGGAGGCGTCAAGCGTCCTGCCTTTGCACAATTCAGAAGCAGTCGTTTACGTAGCGGAGGAAAACCTTTGGCGTTGGGGCGAAGTCAGCGAGGGCCTTATGTTCAATAACCTCCATGACCAAGTTGGCAGTAGTAACGGAAATGGAAGCACCCATGGCAGTTCCGTTGATCTGCCTATAAAACTGTTGGCCGTAAGTGAAGTAGGTGTTGCTCAAACAAAACTCCAAAAGCTCGCAAATGTCCTGTACCTCCAAAGGGGTGCGCTCAGCGAGCGTGTCGTCGGCCAGCAGGACATCTCTGCAAGTTGCTACGGCCAGGTCAACAGGCACTGAAGTAAAGAGCGACTTCACGTCAAATCACGCCATAAGGTCGTCTTTATCGAGGGAAATGTCGCGCGCTTTCTCCACGAAGGCTGAAGAATTCGAAATGTCCGTTGCTCTCTTGCCGGCGAGCGGGCCCAACACTTGGTGTAGGTAACCTGATAACCAGTGAAGCGGTGACGTTGTCAAGTCGACAATGGGCCGTAGTGGAACGCCTGGCTTGTGAACTTTTGGTAATCCGAATATTGCAAGAGCAGACCCGTTAGTACACAAGAGGCGATGGTAGAGATGCTTTTGCTGTGGTGGTACAAATTAAAAACTTTGGAGAGGAGCTCTTGCACTTTTGTTTGCAGGTTTGCCGTGGGGTCTTTTTGGATCGCGACGTAAGTATCCTCGTTTGAGAGCAAATCCTTAACTTTTTGATCGTAGTCACTTCTGTTGAGCAACACGATGGCGTTTCCTTTATCTGCAGGAAGTTACATCCGCGAAACCGGCAAATTCACAAGAAGATTAAAGCAGCATCAAAGGGACGTCTCCAACAAGAAAAAAGCATCGAACGCCCTTGCCGAACACGTCGACAATCGCAGTCACCTTATCGATTGGGAAAACGCTGCTATAATAGCTAAGGAAAAGAATCCCATGACGCGACTTTTGTTAGAATCTTTATTTATTCAAACTACGGACAACAGTATCAACAGGATTGATGGAAATCTGCCTGCCAACTACACTCGTTCTCTACGGCATATTTTGGCATAAAAACGACTTGCGGCTCTTGCCCGCTTTTAGTGTGATCAAGGAACCGATACGGGTCTCGAAACGTCTCTGTGTTATTTTCACCATTGAAGTTAAGTTTGTTCTTTGTCCTTCAAGTCGATGAAAGTCTCTTCAAGGTGTTTATCGGCGTTGATGAAGCAGGAGGCAGGTTGGGGGTAACAAAACTTGAAGATATATTGCAACGAAAATATTTGCACAGTCAAATGCAGAGTTAGCAAAACAACACTGATGCAAAACACACAAGTAAACAGCGCCTTACTCTTCGACTTTTTCTTAAGTTAGAGCCTAGGACAACTGTCACTACATACGACCAACCGAGTCTCACTGTTCTACCACTAAGTGGTTACGGCCCAGACTAGCGTTGCATCGTACGGAGTCTTACTGATCTATCAGGTTTAGTGATTACAGCTAGACTGAGGAACAAGCACCTCGTCTCGATTGTTATAGGTGAAATAGACAAAGAAAAAGGGCGGTAGGACCGTTGGCCCATCCCACGGAAGCAGTTGCCAATGAGAGCTGAAAGTTTGTTAAGCCACAACCCAAAGGGATGGGCTTACAATTAAAAGTAAATGCATTGGAAAACAACCCTGTTTTCCTTCTTTCCGCAACTCCGTTTCCCTCTGCTATTTCCACGTGGTCAGTGACGGCCTCAGCAAACACGCCAGGCATGCACGATTTATTGCTCGGCCATCTCAAACCTCGGTGGCGTTTCTAGCCAGCAGGGGGCTCGGGGGCTGGTGTCACAACACTGCGTACCGCAGTCCCCCCCTCAAGGTTTTTCCGCGTGGGAAAATAATGACCATTGGCGGCATTTGGACCCGGTGTTTTCAAGACGACGTTCTTCGAACGCGATCCTCGCATGCGCACGGCGCCTCTACGGCGCGCACTGCAAGCTGACACTCGACACCACGCGGGCTTTTCTCAGCGCTCAACACAAGATATACGTGGTTGCCGCCCGGACGCGTAGGGGAGTGGACCCCCGCTCCGTACGCGCAACCCATGGTCAACAATGCTAGGCCATAAACCTCGGCGCCGTCTCTAGCCCTCAGGGGACTCAGAAGCCGGCGCCACAACACTGCGTACAGCCGTTCCACTCGAGGTTTGTCCGCGTTGACCTATTATGACCATCGGCGGAATGCCAACCCAGTGTGCGCAAGACCGCGTTCTCCGAATCCGTTCTCCGCATCCGCACCGCGCACCCCCGGCGCGCGCCGCGGCTTGTCACCCGACACCACGCGGGCCGTTCGACCCCTCAAAAACAGAAACGGTTGCTGCCCGGACGCGCTGGGGAGTGACCGCCTCCCTATTCATAAAACACGTGGGCAAGTTGCGGCACTGCGACAATATATACAAAACAATCATGCAGCCCTACACTGCCCATTCTGTATGTTCGACAGAAGCGCGGCCTAACACGTCCCCCCTAAAGAGTATACTGGGCTGATTTTTGCTTAGTGATACGAGAAATCACTGCCGCGATTGCGTAATCGAACTTTCTAACCCCACTATGGCCTAATTAGATGAACAACAACAAACCAACCCGCAAAATAACAAAGCAAGAAGAGAGGAAAGAGAAATACACAATACATGTCAGTAAACAATTAAGCACACGATTGCAGTTCCAAGCTATAAGAGCACTCTAGTGTCTGTGTCTTGGATCGGCACTCTCAAAGTCCACAATATACAGCGTCAGGTGAGCAGGAACATTCACGCCAATCCAGTTGGCATGGCACTATATTATTACGATGCCTTCCATGAGCCGTAGCTGATACGTCTGTGAAAAGCCAGTAGGGCCCAAATGGATCCGGAGTGCTGAGTGCCACGGAGTCGCAGAGGGAAAGTTTCAGAACCTCAAATGCCGTCTGAGCTTCCTCCGAGCAACGTATCTGATTGAGTACCGCTTTCTCTGCTAACCGCATAAGGCGGTTCTCCACCTCTGCACATCCTCGGCCGTGCTCGCGATAGTGGCCGCACAGTCCTAGCATGCTGCGTAGTTTCCTTTGGTGCACGGTGAAACCGGATTCTTAATTGCAGCTATTTTTTCTAGATCGTGTGCGTGCGTCCCTGAGCCGACAATATGCCCGAAGCGATGAATGTGGGCTTGTGCAACTTGACACTTTTCCGCACTGGCTTTCAGCTCAGCCTTTTCTAGGGTAGAGTTAGCTAGCTGCACCCTACGGAACTCCTCTCTCCGGCTTACCAACTCATTTGATTGTTCTAACACATGGAAAGGCTCGGCCGGTGCTCCACGGGATGGCACAGAGCTGTTGGCCTTCAGCAAAAGTTCCAAATCTTCATGGGTCAACAAACAATCCGTGCCCTCGACGAGCTCATTAGTCAACGCACAGAGTAGGTCGAAGTTCTGAGGTTCCGCAGCCATATTCGGGCTATTTAACCTTTTCGGCAACGTAGCCAGTTTTGTCTGGATAATTTTTCCAAAAGCAGACACCAATCTTACCATGCCTGACGGCACCACGAGACTTTTCGGAAGCAGATTCTCCCGTATAACAGTTATTTCACTCCCTGTATCCATAATCGCAACTGTGGATACATCTCCGCATGAGATAGGAATTAACTGTACTTTAGTCATCCCTTCACAGTTGCGTCTCACGGCTTTTATATTTGCAGTAAGGATTCCATCAGGAATCTCACTTCCCTCAGGTATCTCACCTACCGTCTCGTGGGCAATCGCCACCTTTTGTACCCTCTGCCTTGGCTCGATAGCCCTCTTTGATTGATTTATCTTATCGCTAGATTTCGGGCAATCCTTAGCGAAATGGCCCGAGCTGTGACACAAGTGACATTTGAGAGCGCCTTTCTCTACTCGAGGCGGCTCTTGCTCCATGTCTGCCGCTGACGGCTTTGAAGCGTACCACTTGCCTTTCGCCTGTTCAAAAGTTTGTAGCACATTGGCGATCTCAGGTGGCTTAAGCCATCCCTGGCCTTCTCGTAGCCTCACGTACTCGAGACCCTCTATACCAAGGTCCGATTTTATACGATCCGCTACCATGAGTTCTGCCATCACCTCTATAGTGTCGGCCCCTCTCACTTGGAGGTAGTAAGAGAAATACGTTTTCACTCGCGACGCGAACTGTGACCACGTCTCCTCCTTGCGCTTCACTGCTCTCTCAAACCTCTGCAGATACTCTGCCGGAAAAAGCTTCAGTTCCATCAACACTGCCTCTTTAACTGACTCCTAATCTGTACTATCTTCCTGGTTGAGGTTACGCAGTAGGTAGCGAACGCATTCAGTTAGCGCTGGCATGACCAGATGCACGCGACTCTCATACGGTACCCTGTACGTAGCAAAAAGTTTTTCGACTTCCTCAAACCATAATGGCACATCCGCGTCACACGGCAGGCGGAACCCTTTCAGCACTTTTGCGCATTGCTCGATAGAATCGAAACCCATCCGCCTCTGATCGCCCCGCTCAGACCCAGTGCTCGGCGACGAATCATTGAGACGTTCAGCACTCGTCCTTGTCTGCAACAGCCTTTCGCACTCAATCTGAAGTTGAAGCTTTAGAACTTCGAGCTCGAGCATTCTTGTATCATTTGGAATTTGCAAAGGCTGAGATACCTGCTTCGACAATTCCTGGCTCTGAATGGGTGCTCTCACTTCATTTGAGTTATCGGAATTTAGAATACCGTCATTTGATAACTCCTGATTCCGATCCATTTCCGCCACAGTCGCACCCTCAACTCCATTAGACTCCATTGTCTCTGCGCCCCCGCGTGTCCTCACCATGAGCTCTACACACCAACTGCCATGCCAACTTGAGAAAGACGCAAGAAATCCTGCTCACCCGTTGCTGAATGCACTGCCGTTTCCGGATCTGCTCCACGGTGCCGGACTTGGCTGCTTTGGGGTCTTCTCGAAGGTGCCGGAGGTGGCCGTTGGATGACTTGATCTTCTCACCACTGGTCCAGTATTTGATGTTGTAGATCTCGCCGATCCCTGTTCGACTGCGCCAGTTAAGTTTCTTCTTTGTCCTTGAAGTCGATGAAAGTCTCCTCAAGGTGTTTATCGACGTTGATGAAGCAGGAGGCAGGTTGCAGGTAACAAAACTTGAAGATATATTGCAACGAAAATATTTACACAGTCAAATGCAGAGTTAGCAAAACAACACTGATGCAAAACACACAAGTAAACAGCGCCTTACTCTTCGACTTTTTCTTAAGTTAGAGCCTAGGACAACTGTCACTACATACGACCAACCGAGTCTCACTGTTCTACCACTAAGTGGTTACGGCCCAGACTAGCGTTGCATCGTACGGAGTCTTACTGATCTATCAGGTTTAGTGATTACAGCCTAGAATGAGAAACAAGCACCTCGTCTCGATTGTTATAGGTGAAATTGACAAAGAAAAAGGGCGGTAGGACCGTTGGCCCATCCCACGGAAGCAGTTGCCAATGAGAGCTGAAAGTTTGTTAAGCCACAACCCAAAGGGATGGGCTTACAATTAAAAGTAAATGTATTGGAAAACAACCCTGTTTTCCTTCTTTCCGCAACTCCGTTTCCCTCTGCTATTTCCACGTGGTCAGTGACGGCCTCAGCAAACACGCCAGGCACGCACGATTTATTGCTCGGCCATCTCAAACCTCGGTGGCGTTTCTAGCCAGCAGGGGGCTCCGGGGCTGGTGTCACAACACTGCGTACCGCAGTCCCCCCCTCAAGGTTTTTCCGCGTGGGAAAATAATGACCATTGGCGGCATTTGGACCCGGTGTTTTCAAGACGACGTTCTTCGAACGCGATCCTCGCATGCGCACGGCGCCTCTACGGCGCGCACTGCAAGCTGACACTCGAAACCACGCGGGCTTTTCTCAGCGCTCAACACAAGATATACGTGGTTGCCGCCCGGACGCGTAGGGGAGTGGACCCCCGCTCCGTACGCGCAACCCATGGTCAACAATGCTAGGCCATAAACCTCGGCGCCGTCTCTAGCCCTCAGGGGACTCAGAAGCCGGCGCCACAACACTGCGTACAGCCGTTCCACTCGAGGTTTGTCTGCGTTGACCTATTATGGCCATCGGCGGTATGCCAACCCAGTGTGCGCAAGACCGCGTTCTCCGAATCCGTTCTCCGCATCCGCACCGCGCACCCCCGGCGCGCGCCGCGGCTCGTCACCCGACACCACGCGGGCCGTTCGACCCCTCAAAAACAGAAACGGTTGCTGCCCGGACGCGCTTGGGAGTGACCGCCTCCCTATTCATAAAAGACGTGGACAAGTTGCGGCACTGCGACAATATATACAAAACAATCATGCAGCCCTACACCGCCCATTCTGTATGTTCCATAGAAGCGCGGCCTAACAATTGACTTGGTCAGTGACCGCAATTTCCTCGTCAGTATGACATCCTGTGTCGATAGTGCAGGCCTAAATCCCACCCACCATATTGTGTGGAAATAGCTCTTTGCATTCTATGTACCGGGATACCCGATTGTGAATCGCACGTTCGGCCACCTTGCCCACGTAGGACGTAAGCGAGATGGGCCGCATGTTCTCCAGCGCTAGAGGTTCACCTGGCTTTGGGATGAGCACAACCGAGGCTGTCTTCCAGGATTTGGGGACCAGCCCCGTCTCCCTGATTTTATTGACTTCCTCAGTGAGCTTCTCGATGGATTTACCGTCCAAGTTACGTAAGAGCTTATTTGAGATCCCATCCGGGCCCGGTGCCGAGCGCCCGTTGAGCTAATGGAGGACCTCCCGAATTTCGGGTTCAGTGAAAGGTGCGTCCAGCTCCTCAACCAGTCCCCCCGGGTAACGAAGATAGTATGCATCCCCGGATAGGCCCAGCGGAAGATATCTGTCTGCTAACCCCTGCAGGAGGGCCTTTTCTGACACCCCCTTCGCTTTTTGGCTATGCACGATTCTGTCAATAGCCAATCTCTGATTACCCTTGGACTGCGAGTCATCCAGTAATTGTTTCACTTGCCTCCCACTCTCATCTGTCCGTCAACCGAAGAAGAAACTTCGTTCCACTGCTGTTTCGACAGTTCAATAGAGTAGGCTTCAATCTCGCGATTCAGCTGCGCAATTTTCTTTCGAGGTCTACCATTTAATCTTTGCATCCTCCATCGGGCTAGGATGGGATTCTTGACCTCTAAGAGGTGCGCGAGACGCGCATTATCCGATCAACCCTCAGGTCCGTTTTGACAACCTTGGTTGCAGCATTAGCATCCTCCTTCAGCCTTGCAAAGAGGCTGTCTAAGCTGTCGCATTCATCCTGGTCCTCCTTTCGCAATTTCCGAAAGACATCCCAGTCCATCACTTTAAAATCTCTGAGGGGAGCTGCATTGACTGCTAGCGTAATAGCCAATATGAAGTGGTCGCTACCTAGGTTCTCGTGTAAATTTTGCCACCCTGCCCCTGGGACGTACTTGACGAACGCCAAGTCCGGAGTTGTGTCACGGGCCACCGACGTGCCAGTTCTCGTCGGGTATTGTGGATCCGTAATAAGTTCCATCGAGCAGTCCCATACCGCCTCTAGGAGATTGTTAACCCTTGGGGGATTGCCTATGGTAGCCCCAAGCGTCGTGCGGAGCATTAAAGTCTCCCGCTACCTTGATGGGGACTGCCTTGGCCAGAGCCACCGGTTTTGCCATGATTGAAGCGAACGCCTGCCGGTTGTCTGACGGCGAGCTGTAGACCATAATCACCTCCGCCCTGGTTTTGCCCAGTTGTAATATGTGGTCCTGAAAGGAGCATTTTCTTGTGATCAAGGTTGCCAAACCCCGCTTCCCCTCCTCGCGCACCGAGACGACTCGATAGCCCGGAAAGGTTAGCGCATCACCGAGAGTTTCCTGTAATATAATTGCGTGCGGTTTGACCGCCTGAGAAGCAACAAACTGCTGCAGCGGAGCCCTGCGCCTTTTGAAACTAGTGCAGTTCCACTGCCGCACGACCAGCCGATTAGGGTTGCCCGCCATGATTACTCTTCTCAATTAGCCACTCCCTTATGGGGTTCACTGCTACAGCGCCTGAAGGTGACTGTGCAATGTTCAGGCCTTTCGGAGGCGAGCGTGCTGTAGCTAGCGCTGCCTGCGTACTTTCAAGAGACGGCACTCTTTTAAGTAGGGTAGTCATGCTATCAGCAAGTTGTTTAATCGATTGCTGCATGCTTTCCAGTGCCTTGCTGTTGGACTCGGACTCGCTCCCGCAAGGGGAGGCCTCGCTCCCCTTGCGGGAGCGAGGCCCTACGTTTACCCGAGCCCGCCTGTGCCTCCCCTGGTGGGGGCATCTGCTGTCTCTCGCCCTGCGAGGAGTAAGATTTGTGGAACGACTCAAAGTCAGCCCTCATCTGTTGACGCTCGGCCTTCAGGCGAGCATTCTCTTGGATCAACGTAGCTACCCTGAGGTCTTCCCTATGCTCAGGCAATGCTACCTGCGTTACCTTTGGTATAGCGACGCCGCTGGCTTCGGCTTGGCATGATCCGCCCAGGTAGGCTCTTCCTGGATCCGCACCAGGGAGTGAGAGCGCCCTCTGGAGTGAGAGCGAGAGTTGCGCCGGCGGCCAGCTGGCGTGACGGAGCGCACCCGCCTGGGAGCACGTGCCACGCTGCAATCACGTGGCCGGCCCTCCTGGGCCAGCTGTTGCTGAGTCTTTTTGGTGCCCTTTCGGCGCCATCTTCTCCGTCGCACGATGTAAGGAACTTGAAAGCGTTCTTTACACGTTCTGTCCGCCATGGGATGTGGTCCTCCGCAAAGGGCAGATTTCGGAGAGCACTGGTGATCTTCGGGTGGCGAGGCGAGTCCACAGCCTCTACACACCCTCTTGTTTGGTTTGGGGCAAACATCGGTCCTGTGGCCTAGGCCTCCACACGCGTAGCACACGTCGGTTTGGCGCTTGTAGAGCGTGCCGCGTAGCAAGCTGACGCCGCACATGACGTAGTTTGGCACCATCATGCCGTCGAAAAGCACTACCACCGTTGTGGTGTTCTTGTACTCTTGGCGTCTAGGGCCTTTGGATTTCGCTGGTTGACAATCATCGTTTGGAGCTGGGCCTCGCTGATGTCAGTGTCCACGCCTCGTATGACTCCTTTACAGGTGTTAACGGGGGCCGCCATATATGCCACCACCTTGTATAATCCTTCGCTTAGTCGAATCTGTTGGATCCCTGCGTAAGCGTTTGCATTCTTCTTCGCCGGAGTGGAAACGACGAGAATGTTCTGGGCAACGTTAGGGCAAACGATGTCACCCTCGGTCTCTACCGGGGCTAGAGCAGCCGTCATGGCAAGAGCTTGTGCGAGATTAATTTGGCTTGTTTTTCTGATGTCAAGTCCGTCCCTCGTCCTGACGATAAATCGTATGCGGTCCCTCGGTAGCCGGGGGAGCCTCGATGCGGCTGCGAGGCACTTCATTGCGCCTTGCGGCGCTGCCGTGCAGCGGCCTCCCTTCCAGGCCACGTGCGTTGCATTGCCCGCCGGAACTGGCGTTTCTACACGAGCTTTCTTGTTTTTGCCCAGCGCTGTCGTCCAACCAGGGCGATTCGCTTCTTCGCGAGAGATTTCCTCTCCTCCCAGCATCTCTACTTCGGGCATGTTGCCCCTCTTCTACCTTGGCATAGACGCTTGCACTTTTCAACTCGGTCATGCCAATTGGGTTCCGTAGCTGAAACATCGTTTCTTCGACTCAGTGGATTCACCATTCTTGTCGAAACTGCTAATTCAGCCGTTATGTCAGCTCCCCGCTTACTATACATATATAAACCGTAAAATACGCCCGCCTGGATACAAGGAGACAAGAAAAGATGATAAGAAAAAATATAAGAAAATGGCGAGTTCAACTGCATGGCCTACATGTAACCATAACAATGCGGTTGCTAATTCATTCCGTAAAATATTTATTCCGCGGTAGCCACGGCTGTAAAGGGTGCAAGATACGTTTTGTGGGCCATGGTTCAACACAAGCTTGGCGCCTCCAAGCCCCGCATAGCGCTCGTGTAGTACAGATCATTCCCGGGGCACAATCTCTGCATGCTTTCAGCCTTTTTGTCCACCCTTAGCCAGTGTAAGACTCCGCCCCACGTAAGCAATATCGACACCGGGATAAGCGCGAACCATGCTTTGCTATAGTTTGCCGTTTAGGTTTTAGGTTTTAAAGTATTAGAAAACTAAACGAACTTCGTTGTTTTAGTGACTGTAGAAATTGCCACCAGCATTCATTTACTAATCAAAATACGAACAATGGCGTATGTCACGCTTGCACAGGCAAACAAATATATACAACACGATGATAGCGAACACTCGCCGTCACAACGCTGGCGTGATGAAGTGCGACGGCGTAGGAGATCGGACGCTTCGTGCTGTGTCTCGCGTCATCGCTTCTTTGAAAGTTGAGATTACCCGACCTCTAGCACTAGGCACACGTAAGACAGGGCACATGGAGCCACCAGCCATCTCGGATCTCCCAGTCATTGCTTCTGCGAGAATTACATTAAGATAAGGCGCCGGCGATATGTTCTGCTGTGCCTGTGGCGGTGCTTGTGCAGACAGTCATGTGCGACCACGGCCGGGAGAGCGGAGACACGTGGTGAGCTCTCCCCCCTCCCCTCGCGCGCATTATCACGTGACCCCCAATATTTGGCGCGCATCAAGTCGTCTTTATTTTCACCCTCGCACTCTATCTCTTGTATCCACAGCATAGGGCACGCGGGGCGCCATCGGATTTTATCGCACTTGGACTTTATATGGAGCGTCACGGCGACGCTGACGCCAACGGTGAAAGTTCACCTGGAGTGCCTCTACAATTTCTATTGCAATAAGAACAACAGCAATATAAGTGAAATGTATAATACTGGCTTTTTCTTTTGCTACAGAATAGAAGTTCGGAGTTCTAATATATGTAATTGAGATGTGCATTCGCGCTGTCTTCGACACCACATAGCATATACGACAGCTCGCTGAGATCAAACATGAAGTTAAAGAAAAAAAAACACGCTTCTGGCCAGGGTAAGGAGGCGTGGAAGGCACTCAAATCATTAGCAAACACAGGGCAGGCAGGCAGGCAGTGAACTTTATTTTTGGTCCTGAGGAGCGACTCCTAGAACCCCTTACGGGGGAGGAGCCACCGCGGGCCGCTCCCACGTTGGGACGGGCAGGCCGTGCCTGACCGCCGCGTCGTGGGCCCTCTGGACAGCCCGTAGCTGAGCGGTGAGTTCGGAGCTCTTGAGCGCCTCCACCCACTCTTCTTCCGTGGTGAGATTATCGTGGTCCCGTAACGAGGGACACCGCCAGAGCATGTGTTCTAAAGTGCAGAAGGGGTCGCCGCAATCCGGACAATCGGGCTCGAACGAGTCCGCGTACCTACTGACCCTGGCTAGAGTGGGATAGGACCTGGTCTGCAGCACGCCAAGGGTAGTAGACTGAGGTCTTGAAAGCTTGGCGTGGGGCGTGGGATAGACCCTCCAGCCGAGCTGATAGTGCTTTGAAATCTCGTTAAACGTGTGGAGCGAGTCCTTATGGAACCCCGCCTCCGCGCCCACGAGCGGCGTTTCCCCGGCGCGGTGGGTGAGTTCGCGCGCGCCGACGTGGGTCAGCTCGTTGGCGTTGGGAACGACGGTGGAGAGCTGAGGCCCCATGTGGGCCGGGAACCAAGTGATGACGTGGGGGGAGACGCTCCTGCCGCAAAGCAGGGAGGCCGCTTCCCTCGAGACCGAACCCGTCGCGAAGGCCCTGACCGCCGCCCGTGTAGATCTGCAGCCTGCTCCCGTCCCGGAGGGCGAGGGCCACCGCGACCTGCTCCGCCAGTGCCGGAGACGAGCCAGGCACCGACGCGGCGTTGAGGAGGTATTCTCACTAATTACCTTTGTATTTATGTGTACATGAATGTTTCTCCGTACCTGCGCAACTCATTCCCAAACTGCACAATAATCAACAAACGTCTACGCGCATTCATCACGGTGCCTCGGCTGCTTTTTGACACCTATTTAAAAAATCCGAGGACAATTTAGCACTTCTGAGTTTTGAATGCGAAAGCATTATTGTGCACTTAAACGCAGGTCCTTCTAGTTTTACGCTGCGAGTAACGTTTTCGAGTTTTTGTGCAGGTTTTGCTAGTTTGCGAATAAATTGGCGCTGGAAATTTCATTTGTACAGCTGCTACGTTAGCATATTGGCTGTATACCGGAATAATTTGGACGATATTGCTGAGAAATCAAGAACGCCGCATGCCACCAACGTCGTGCGCAACGAGAGACCGAGGAAGCAGCAGCGGCCATCAACGGGACATCGACGCGACGCCCCGCGGCGTCGCGTCACCCTATCTGCTCCGTCGAGGCGCACTGGTGACGTGGCGTCGCGGCGAAAACCCACTCCCCTCACGCAACATCTGGCGCGCTCTCGCCCAGCAGTTGTTCGGTTTCGCCCGCTCTGCTCCGTCGAGGCCCGAGCCAGCAAGTGCGAGCCAGCGTCACGAGGCGCGCTCGAGACGTGGCGTCACAGCCAATTGGAATTTAGGTGCAATTTCGCTGCTACAGACGCCGCCGCGTTTTTCGCTCCAAGGCCATTTGACGCTTTCGCATGAATAAAGATATTTGGTTGCTTTGTAATGAGGTGGTGGTGGAGCTCGTGAAGGAGACACAATCTCTCGAATGCTATTCACTGCATGCTTATAAGAAGTATTCTAGCTTTTTGACTGGGAAGGCTTAGGAGTGAGGATCAACGGCGAATATCTCAGCAACCTTCAGTTTGCAGATGATATTGTCCTGTTCAGCAACATTGGGGACGAATTACAGCAAATGATTGAGGACCTTAACCTAGAAAGTCCAAGAGTGGGGTTGAAGATTGACATGCAGAAGACAAAGATAATGGTAAATAGCCTGGCAAGGGAACAAGAATTCGTGATCGCCAGTCAGCCTCCAGAGTCTGTAAAGGAGTACGCATGTCTAGGTCAATTACTCATAGGGAAACTAATCATGAGAAAGAAATTTATACAAAAATCAAATTGGGTTGGAGTGCATACGGCAGGCATTGCCAAATTCTGACACGAAGCTTACCAAAGTCGTTGAAAAGAAAAGTGCACAATTATTGCATTCTACCGGTGCTAACATACGGGGCAGAAACTTTGAGGTTAACAAAGAAGCTCGAGAACAAGTTAAGAACCGCACAAAGAGCGATGGAACAAAAAATGCTAGGCCTAACGTTAAGAGACACGAAGAGAGCGGTGTCGATCAGAGAACAAATGGGGATAGCCGATATTCTAGTTGACATTAAGCGGAAAAAATTGAGCTGGGCAGGCCATGTAATGCGTGGGATGGATAACCGCTGGGCCATTGGAGTTACAGAATGGATACCAAGAGAAGGGAAGCGCAGTCGAGGACAGCAGAAAACTAGGTGGGGTGATGAAGTTAAGAAATTTGCAGGCGCAAGTTGGAATCGGCTAGCGCAAAACAGGGGTAATTGAAGATGACAGGGAGAGGCCTTCGTCCTGCAGTGGACATAAATATAGGCTGATGATAAAGATGATAACGGCGGTGGTGATTTTGCTACAGGTGGAGTTAGCCTTTCAGGCCTCGCTGGCAGTAGCTTCTACTGAGCGTCTCTTTCTGTGCCAGATGTATCGCTATGTGCCCATCAGTCCTGTCTCTCGCCACCGGCTCTTTCGCTCAATGGGCCAGTTGACGCTTGCGCATCAAAAAGTCTGTTAAAAGGCGATGCCACTTTGGCAACAGGAAAAGTTTGTTCAAGTGGTGCACCCCATGCTTCAATGAAGTTTACCGACGTAAAACAAATTCGGTAGAATTTAGCTGCCTCTAATTACCAAAGTATGGGATAGCAATGTTTGGATAGCAACTTTGAGATACATATATTTTACACAGCTACAATGGCGTCAGATACAACACGCGTTTTTTTTTCGGGGGGGGGGGGCGGTGACCGTCTTAATGCGAAGAATTCGTAGCAAGCATTGTGATTGGGCTAGTTGGTGCGAATCCATTACTTCGGATGGCGCTACAGTGTACTAGATGGGGCAGTGTGTTCCGGGAGCACCCGTAACTGACGCTGCTTTTGTAGCCGCCAGCAATTGGCGCCACTTCAGCATGTACTTGGGCGAGAAGTGGGCTGGCGACTTGCTGGTAGCGAAAGAGCTTTTTTTTTTGCAATTGGCTGGGGTAATGAACAAGGTCCCCTAGGGGAATCTCACGCCAGTATCACCTTCCAGAACAGAAAAAAAGGAGGAAAAGAAAGAGAGCTCGCCAGGCAATAGGCTACATAAACGTGTAGGGTGGCAAAAAAAAGGCAGAACGGTTAGATATTGAGGAGCAGTTAAACCGAGAACAAATAGGTGTGTATGAGGTTACTGAAACACACTTGAGAGGCTTGGGAGAGTCACCAGTGATAGATAATTGTGTTTGGGAAGGGTGCAACAGAAGTAAACCGAAAAGGGGGAAATGAAGGGGGAGTCGGAAGGATCATACATCAGGAAGCCAAATGCGAAAGAGTAAATTAGAAGTGTCAAGAGCATCTATGTTTATCAGGCACAGTGAATGTGAAGAAAACTTGGCTGGGCGTAACATATTTCTGGACCGGAAAAAATTTGCAAAGAAAAGAATCAAAAGTCAGTGGAATGCCTAAGCACTGATATTAAGGGTTCCGGGAATGATGCCGAAACATCTTGTTAGGCGACATGAATGCCCACATGTAGGATCTAGACGGTTATACCGACAACAACGGGAAGTTAATGCTAGATCTGTGCGACCAACATTAACCTCGCTATAGTGAAACGGGACCTAAATGTGATGGCCAGATCACATGGGAAGTCGGAAATAGGCAATCGACCATTGATTACTCCCTGATAACAAAACGAATTTGTGATAAGCAGCACAGAGAGTCACTATAAACGCGTAGCTTAGAAAATATAATATGTAGGTAAGACAGAGAGCAAGCAGCGAAAAATGACCAGTCCGAATTCGCGGCGCGCATGCATGCAGTCAGATTACACAAGGATCGGTGACAACAGACAGCGGATAGAACCATCGATAACATTCGGGAAACTTCCAATACATGCAGGTGCGTCTTGCGCTGAGAGATAACATTTGTTAGACGGTGAAACGGGGTCACCAGAGGAAGATAAACAAGTACATGTGTCAATATTCAGCTTTTTTTTTCAGATTTCATGGTACGTAATATTTTGTCGCCGGGTGTAAGGATGGAAACAGCGCTAGAAAGAATCGACATCGTGTTTTTATCTCATGCAAACAAGCGGGCACAGTAGTAGAGCAGCAGCTCCCACGGTTGTTTTATGCAGACGACATTGTGTTTCTTGCTAACATGCAAATTGTTATGCAACGTCTGCCTAATATCTGTGGACAGGAAGGGGAGAATTAAGGACTGAAGTTAAGTGTTAAAAAACCTGGTCTTACGGTATTCAATGAAACCAGTCGAAAGACAGTGTCAATACAGGCGAAAAAATACCTCACCTAAAAGAATACAAACATCTTGGCGTTTGGATTCACATGGAAACACAGGAAAAAATAATAGGAAAGGGGAAGAGAAATGCGGCCATAATGGAACACATAGCGATACAGGGATACAATAGGTGCGAGGTACCACGGGGTGCGTTGAAAGATGTAATGGTTCCAGGATTACATTTGGAAATGCGGTTGTTTGCTTGAAATCGAGGTGCAATCAATTCTCGATGGGACCCAAGGATCAGTGGGACACCTTGCATTGTGGGCTCACGTGAGCACTAGAAATGAAGCCGTACTGGGTGATAACTGGGCAAATTTTAAAGTTAGGGAAGCTCAGAGTAAAAGTGATTTCGAAGAACGAATGAGGAACATGAAAGAAAGTAAATGGCTTTCGAGATTGTTCAGGTATCTGTACAAGAAAAATATTGACTCACATCGGAGGAAAAGAACTACGAAGCTTACCAGCAAGTATTCGACCGGTATAGTAAGGAATATGGCAAACAAAGAACGTCAAGCGGAAAATCAGGGAGGCTGAGACAATCTCATAGGTGGTGGCAATGGAAAAGAAATCTGCGTGAGTGAATACCTAAGAGGCAAAAACGAAATCATGAAAGAAACAATTTATGATAACTCAAAGGGAAGCTCTTTAATTCCGAGAGAGATCAGGATGCCTTAGAATGCGATGTTTTTTTATAATTTTGTTTATTTACACATACTACAGGCCAATTATCTGGCTGTAGCAGGAGTGACATGCATAGTTTTAAATAAACATCCAAACTATCACACAAATGAACGTAAACATAAAAGTGAAAATACACAATATAGCACAGGGATAGACAATCTAACAATAAAGATTTTGTAACAAAGAAAAAAATATTTATTTTTCTCCGATAACGCAAAAAAGATCTTAGCTCTTGCAGAAAATCATTAGATTTAAACACACTGGTTTGTAATTCGTTCCATTCTTTCACGGTTATCGGGAAAATATTGTAGTTATGGAAATTTATTCATGCGAAAATTGGTGTCAGCGAATGTTCAGTTGTGTCTTGTTTACCTGGCTGTAGAATGTTTCATACAATCCGCAAGATTTATTACAGCGTTCCTGAAAGACGTGTACACCAACATTATAGTCGTTTAATTTTGCTGCGTGTTTCGACTGTAGCAATATTGTTTGTCCTCATGAGTTGTGAGTGGGAATCTAGTGTTTTATATTTTCCGAAAGGAAGCATTACAGATTTCCTTTGTACACGCCCGAGTTGCAAAATTTATTTTTGTATGAGTGGGTCCGACAGGATTGACGCATATTCTAAATTGCTTCTGACCCAAGAATTATATAATAAAGTCTTAGTGATTACTATACCATTACTGTGCCTTATTATTATTTTTTAATTTATTAATTTTCGAAAAGATGTAGCATATATATCTACTATGTGCATGCACCATGATTATCTATTGTATAATGTTACGTCAAGATATTTATATCGATCAGCTTCAAGAATAGTGTGATTTCGACGGTAATAAGTGAATGTGCACTCGCTAAAGCCACGTATGTCAACACGAGCGCACCCTACGCACTCCGCTTTCTCTATTTAAATACAGAAGACTGGCCAATGTTACGCGCCAGCACCGCTTATTGTTATGAACGTAATACGGCAATACCGTGACTGTCCCCCTATCTATCACCATGTACGACGCCAGCCGCTTACCACGCCTTTTTGGGGCGCGTCACGGGCGTGCCTCCTCTTTCGGACATTGTCTGTCTATGCACCGTCGAAGACCTGATGCATTCTCGCGCAAGCACGTTATTTTCTTTAGAATGGGTTAAAAGATAGCATTTATTTGAGAAGCATTCCTTACGAATTTAGATGCGTTGAGTCTATCTATCTATTTAATCTATTTTTCTATATAATCTATCTAATCTATTTATCTATCTGCGTATCTATCTACTTATTTAATCTATTTTTCAATTTAATATAGGACTCGCCGCCAGGTGACCGTGGAGAACAGACACGTCTCACATGAGCTCCCGCTTTTCGTGTCGCACCGCAGAACAAGGCCAGTGACGAATCCAAGTTTTGCACCGGTGCAACCGGCAAGACGAGAGAAATCGGCGGACACTAGCCACTTTCGGGTACGTGCACCTTATTTCAAGATATCAAGACGGCCGCACAACCGCCCGGTAAAGCCTAACGTCAAAGCAGCTCCCGCATCCCATCGAAAGAAACTTCGTCGCGGTGCGCGCCAGGTGAACACGAGCGCTCGCCCACACCACGGTGAAGAGCCCATACGATGAGCCGACAGGCAGCTGCAGCTGTGGACACGAAGGCGTCAAAAAAGCAGAAAAGAGAAGCAAAGGCAAAGCAAGTGGACCCTACGATGAGCCGAGAGGCAGCTCACGCAAGCGAAATGTCAAAGAACCAGAAAGAAGAGGAAGAAAATGCAATGCAGGCGGAACAGACCGAAGAAAACACCGGGGAACATAAATGGAACTATGACGCAGAAAGAGGCAGAACAATCAAAGTGGAACGGGCCTAGATCACGAGAAACAAATAGGGCAAGAAGGCCATCGCGAAGATAAATGCGCCGGCAAAAAAAAAAAAAAAAAAACTGTAGTGAGGAGGAATACCCGGCGCTGCAGCCACATCGCCAGTCGTCCGGGAGGCGCGAGCTCGAGATTACCTGAGCTGCTCTGGTTGACACACGCTACCTGCTGTTCTCTTGTCCTGTATTCATATTAGATTCTGGTGGAGGTGTTGCGGTTTTCCCCCAACCTGGAATTACGCACCCGAACTCTGCCGTCCGTCATGCCTAACGACCCCAGCCAGACATCCCCACCGGTTACTCTAGCCATCGTATGTGCCGGTGCCCAGTGTCAGCGGGATAATGACATCTTCAGCGGCACCGATGAGAAAGACGTTGAAGATTGGCTGGAATCGTACGAACGCGCCAGCAACACCAACAAATGGGACTATCCCTTCAAACTCAGCAACGCGATCTTCTATTTATCGGGCGTCACCAAGCTCTGGTTTAAAAACCACGAAGCCGATGATGATTGATGGGTTTTGATGGCGCAAGGGCATTTTTGGCCAAAGAGCGCCAAGTCTATGGATGATTCAGTGATTTATAAAATACAAGTTGAAATGTGCTACATAAAGGGGTAAAAATCTTGTACTGACAAAGGTGTAAAAGGCCTAGCTAAACAATGGTGTTACTGTTGTATGAGACATTTGAACTGTGCATAGGTTATAAGGAGATATCGCTGACTGTGAGCGATTACTTGTTATATGTTATATGCTATGTATATGTTATGCAGATTATTTACAGTTTTCAGTGAGTATAAGCCATAAATATTTGCCTCGAAGCCATCAGCAAAGTACTTTAACCATGCGATAAAGCTGCGAGACTTCGAGGCATAAATAGCTCAGGCTCCTCACGTATGTGATGGAGCATGGCGGTTTGAATTGGAGTATACAGTGTTTAAGAACTGGACGTGGGCGAGGTATTTAAAAACTCTTTTGACACTAAACATAGGGTCATGGGATAAAAATAATGCAAGATGAGACGATATGTTGTGTGTAAAAAGTTCTCTAAAATGCTGTACTCTCGCTTGGTGAAGTCTTGCATATTCAATTAAAATGTGCCGGACAGTGAGTTGTTCTCCACATTTTTCGCATATGGGTGGTTGTGTGCCTGTTAACAGGTATATGTGTGTTGCGTATGTGCGTCCTATACGTAGCCTGCACAGTGCGGTTTCTGTTAGTCTAGCGATATTTTGCTGGAAAAATTTGCCTAGTTGAGGTTTCATTGCATGTAATTTGTTTTCAGTTTCTTTATCCCACTGGGACTGCCAGTGCTGTCGTAGCCGGTTACGGGCGTAAGGTTTAATATCTCGACTAGGGACCTCAGTAACTTCACTGTCACCACGTAGAGCAGCTTCTCTAGCCCTCTGATCAGCCGTCTCATTTGCTCCTATGCCGCAATGCCCTGGTACCCAGCATACCACGAGGTAAAGTTCTTCATTGTAAGCGTTATAAATGGATTTTATCAGGTCATTAAAAACAGGGTTGTCTCCCACCTTTCCCGAAGCTAGTGCAGTTGCGACACTTAGCGCATCTGTGTAGATAACAGCTTTTTGTATCCTATGTTGTCTTATATGATCCACAGCCAGTCGGATACCATATGCTTCTGCTGTGAATATGCTGCAACTTGTATTAAGAGTTCTTGTAACATTATAGCCGTGACTATGTGCAGCACATGAGACTGCCTTGTGCGTCTTTGAGGCGTCCGTAAAATAGGACGTTACGTTGTACTTGTCTTCCAGTGATAGGAAGTGTTGCAAAATAGCCTCGCGTGGCACGTTTTCCTTGTTAAGCGCTTTAAAGGACATGTCACACAGAACTGGACGTAGGCACCAGGGAGCAATGAGATCACTACGCCCAGTTTCGTGGACATCTGAGAAACTAAACCCAAGAGTTTCGGCAACAGTTGTGATAGCCAAAGGAAACGGCTGAGCTAGTGATGGCCTATTCGCGTAGCAGTTCTGATGTTCGATTATTAATTAGTGTTCTGCAAGGGTGTTCCCTCTGAGCTAATATGTTGAGGGCATATGTAATTCCTAAATATGTTCTCTGATACTCCAAGGGTCATTGGACTCCGCATAGAGCCTTTGAATAGGGCTAATCCGAAAAGCACCAGTAGCTAGCCGAATGCATAAATGGTATATGGGGTCAAGCATCTTTAACGCGGTTTTAGATGCTGACTGAAATACTATGCTGCCATAGTCCATCTGGGACCGCACAAGACTATTGAAGAGTGATATCAGACATTGCGTGTCAGTTCCTCAGGAATAATGAGTAAGGATCTTTATGACATTCAACGATTTTAGGCATTTTAGTTTTATGTTCTTGATGTGTGGAAGAAATGTAAGTTTGCTATCAAAAATGACGGCGAGAAATTTATGTTCACTTTTGACCATCACTTTGTGTCCATTTAATTCAATGGATGGATCAGGGTGCAGGCCTTTCTTTCTTGTAAATAGTACGCATGTTGCTTTTTTCTGTATTAAAGCGGAAACCATTCTCATTTGCCCATTTCGATAGGCTATTTACACTGAGCTGAACTCGACGCTCGCATATGGATAAGTTGCAAGATTTAAAGCTGACTTGCAAATCATCTACGTAGACCGAGTAGGCGATTGATTGTTGGCGGTACAGAAGTTCGAAGAGAGTTCATTTTGACAATAAACAGCGTACAACTAAGCACACCTCCCTGGGGAACACCGTTTTCCTGCACAAAGATTCGAGGAAGTCTGTTTCCTATCTTCACTCGGAACTTTCGATCGGAGAGGTAGCTCTGTATGACTTGGAGCATGTTTCCGTTTATCCCATATGCGTTCAAATCTTGCGCTATGCCATACCGCCATGCTGTATCGTATGCCTTTTCGAGATCAAAGAATAGAGAAAGGCAGTACTGATTATGGACAAAGGCGTCTCGTATGTACGATTCGAGGAGGACCATGTTGTCGGTTGTTGATCTACCTGCACGGAAGCCGGCTTCAAGCGTATCTAGTATATTGCTGCATCCCGTCCGTCCTGTACAAATCCTCCGCTGACGCTCCTCACGAACGCGAACCTAATTGACGTAGACGTGGATGGTGTTCCATTCAAGGCATTGGTTGATACTGGAGCCCAAGTGTCCATAATGAGCGCTAATCTTTGTCGTCGCCTCAAAAAAGTTCTTACGCCTGCCATCACTCGGGCCGTACGCGTCGCCAATGGCGCCACTGTTGCCGTCAGTGGTATGTGCACTGCGCGCGTAGGAATTGCTGGCCGCCACGTTCCAGTCCTGTTCACCGTGCTGACCAGTTGCCCTCACGACCTCATCTTCGGGCTCGACTTTCTGACGACGCATTCTGCCCTCATCGACTGTTCCACCGGTACGCTGTGCCTCGAGCTTCCTCTTGTTTCCGACATTCGCCCCGAACCACCGAACACCCTCTGCACTACAGCGTTTGTTCGGTTACCTCCCAAAGCCCTAACCTTCGTCGAATTGGCCTCAACGGCACCCGTGCCTGATGACGACTATGTCATTGCACCTATTCGTGACGTCCTCCTGGCGCGCGACGTCTCTGTGCCTCACTCCGTCGTTACCCTTGCCGCTAATCGGATGTGTCTCCCCGTCATCAATTTTGGCTTGACGAAGCAAGTGTTACCTGAAGGCATAGTGGTGGCCACGCTCCGGTCTGTGACAGACGACCACGTCACTGCTTTTGCAGCCGACGCGTCTCCAGATCCTCCTGATTACCCACAGAATGCCTTGAACCTCGACGGCCCATTACGTCCCATGGTCGCTCCGGGCCTCGCCCCTGACCAAGCAGCCGCCCTATATCGCCTTTTGTTGTCCTACCGCGACATATTTGACACTGAAAATCGCCCACTTGGTCAGACGTCCCTTGTTCAGCATCGGATAAACACTGGTGATGCTGTTCCCATTTACCGCCGACCGTATCGTGTGTCCACGGCAGAGCGGCAAGTTATTCAGCAGGAAGTAAACAAGATGCTCAACAAAGGCATTGTTGAGCCCTCGTCGAGTCCTTGGGCGTCGCCGGTCGTGCTCGTCAAAAAGAAAGATGGCACGTGGCGTTTCTGCGTTGATTACCGCCACCTAAACCAAATCACTAAGAAGGACGTTTACCCTTTACCACGAATTGACGACGCTCTTGATTGTCTTCACGGTGCCAAATACTTTTCTTCCATTGACCTTCGATCTGGTTATTGGCAGATTTCCGTCGATGAGCAAGATCAAGAAAAGACCGCTTTCGTCACTCCAGATGGCCTCTACCAATTTAAGGTTATGCCGTTCGGTTTATGCAATGCCCCCGCCACGTTCGAACGGATGATGGACTCTCTGCTTCAAGGTTTCAAATGGTCAACTTGCCTTTGTTACCTCGACGACGTCCTTGTGTTTTCTCCTACATTTGAGACGCACCTTGAGCACGTTGCAGCCATCCTTGACGTCTTCCGCAAGGCTGGGCTCCAATTAAACTCATTGAAGTGCCACTTCGGGCGCCGACAGATTACAGTGCTCGGCCATCTCGTCGATGCTTCCGGCGTACAACCCGACCCGGAGAAGGTTCGAGCAGTAACGGCTTTCCCTGTACCTCAGTCTGTCAAAGACGTCCGGAGTTTTGTGGGGCTCTGTTCTTATTTCAGACGGTTCGTGAAAGATTTCGCAGCAATCGCTCAACCACTCACAGAACTTATGAAGAAAGACGTGCCTTTTACGTGGGGTTCCCCTCAGGCTGCCGCATTTTCACGCCTTATCACGATTCTGACTAATCCACCGATATTGGCCCACTTTGACCCGTCCGCACCAACAGAGGTCCGAACCGATGCCAGTGGTTATGGGATCGGCGCCGTCTTAGCGCAACGCCAACACGGACACGACCGCGTTATAGCCTACGCTAGCCGACTCCTGACAACTGCAGAGCGCAACTATTCGATTACCGAGCGCGAATGTCTTGCTCTCGTCTGGGTTGTTTCAAAGTTCCGCCCATATTTATATGGCAAGCCCTTCTCAGTAATCACAGACCATCGTGCGCTGTGTTGGCTTTCGTCGCTCAAGGATCCTACTGGCCGGCTCGGTCGTTGGGCTCTCCGACTACAAGAATATCCCTACACAGTGACATACAAGTTGGGACGACAACACCAGAACGCAGATTGCCTCTCTCGCTACCCAGTCGAAGACCCGACCTCTACGTCTGAGCCTGACACCGACGCCTGCGTTCTCTCTGTTTTTCCACTGGTCCATGTCGCCGACGAGCAGCGCCGTGACCCGTCCTTGCGTGTCATCATTGACCGCCTGGAATCTCAACTTGCCGACAGTTCCCTTCGCTTATTCACACTTCAAGATGGCGTACTCTACCGCCACAACGTTCACCCCGACGGCCCAGCATTACTCCTTGTGATCCCTAAACACCTTCGCTCGGCTGTTCTCCACGAACTTCACGATATTGCTACACGCGTGTAGCAATATCATTGTATTCTAAATAGTGTATAATGGGGCGATTCACGATTTTTTCAAACATTTTGCATAAGAAACTTGTTAAAGCTATCAGCAGATAATTTTCAACCATGGAGGGATCCTTGCCTTGTTTGAGGATCGGTATAACGATTGCCTCTTTCCAACTGTTGGGCAAACATCCAGCATCAAAAATTTTGTTAAAAAGGCCCAGCAAACACTCAAGCGTCTGCTTCGGCAGTTTCCTTAGCATGTCGTAACTGATCTGGTTCTTACCCGGAGCTGAACTTCGGCAACTGTTTAGGGCGAAGTTCAGTTCGTGCATTGTTATAGAGCTGTTATAGCCCTCTCGATTTCGTTTATCGGAAAAAAGTGGTCTGCGCTCAGCCTGTTTCTTGTGCGCTAAAAACTCTTTCGTATAATGAAGTGAACTAGAAATACTTTCAAAATGCTCACCTAGAGTGTCAGCTTGTTGTTCTAGTGTGTCGCCAAGGTTATTTACTAATGGTAGTGGGCTAGGAGCTCGGCACTTAAGCCTTCGCACCCTCGCATAGACCTTCTTTTTATCTGCATATGAGGTTATGTGCGACAGATAGTTTTTCCAGCTTTCTCTCTCGGCCTCACGTCGGATGTGCCTTCCACTAGCCTTTGCTCGCTTGAAAGCGATTAGATTTTCTATGTTAGGCTAACGCGAAAGCTTACCGCACGCTTTATTTTGCCTCTTTTTAGCTATTTCACACTCGCGGTTCCACCATGGCTTGGTGTTAGCACGAGTGCATCCTGTTTGCGGTATGGACTCTTAGGCCGCGTTTAATATGTGTTCCGGGAGATATGCACTCATTTCCTCAATTTCTAAGTGTATGATTGAGTCATGCGAGAGAATGGAGAGTTCTTTAAATTTATCCCAATTTGCAGCACTAAATTTCCATTTTTTCGGGTAGACAACAGGATCGAGCGTATCTGCAGTTGTCAACATTAGCGGAAAATGGTCACTTCCGTATGGATTTTTTATGACCTTGCATTCTAGATATGGCAGTAGTGATGAGGAACCTATAGCAAGGTCAACGGAAGAAAATGTATGGTGTGCCGAGCTATAAAATGTAGGTTCCTTTCCGTTAAAAAGACACGCACCAGTTGAAACAAGAAATTTTTCTGTGAGACGTCCTCTCGAGTCGCAACGTGGGTCGCCCCAAAGCGGATTCTGGGCGTTCAGGTCACCAAGGATTATGTAGGGTTCGTTAAGGTGGTCTATCAGGTTCTCAAACTCAACCATGGTTAGATGGTGATTAGGAGGGATGTATAAAGAGCAAACCGTTACCAACTTGTTAAAAAGTATGGCACGGATTGCTACGGCTTCAAGGGATGTCTGAATATTTAGATGTAGACAAGCAACTGATTTGTCTGTAATTATAGCCACTCCTCCTGAAGGGGCAAGACAGTTAGCTCGGTCTTTTCGATGTACTATGAACTGTTTTAGAAAATTTGTGTGGCAGGGTCTTAAGTGTGTTTCCTGAACACAGAACACTTTTGGTTGGAATTCAGATAAGAGTTCTTTTACATCATTTAGATTATGAATAAGTCCTCTGACATTCCATTGTAACATTTGTACAGCCATTGTGGCTGGGATAAGTGGTTCTGTGTTCAAGATTGCACAGCTATGTTACTGGACCTTTCACATGTGATTTTTCCTGTCCTGGAGCGCTCTAACGAGGCACGCCGATCCTTCGGCGCCGTTGACACCGAAGGGCATGGGGATACCTCTATCGCCTCCTGTGAGGCGCTGGGCGCCCGCGCGGGGGGCAGAGTGCCACGCGCCACGGGCCTCGACTCTCGCGGGGTTTTGGGAGTCACTGACTCAGTCGTCAGCTTACCTTTTCTCGGGTCAGGTGAGGCAGCGCTAGCTGCTCCCACCAAGGGGGCAGGTGGCGAGACTGCCAGCTCACAGCTCGTGATCTTAGCAGCCGCCTTACGCCAGGGCGGCGCAGCCCCCTGACGTGCCACTTCGGCATACGTTGTGTGCTGAACAAAGGAAAGACGCTTACGCGCTTCCTTGAAAGAAATGTTTTGTTTGACCTTGAGCGCAAGGATTTCTTTTTCTTGTTTCTATTTGGGACATGACCGCGAGTAGGCGGCGTGTCCTCCATTACAGTTAGCACAGTGAAGTTCGCGTTGACAATCAGGGTGGTCATTTGCTGCACATTTAGCACACGTCAACCGACCACGGCAGCTCTGCGAGCCGTGGCCAAACCTTTGACATTTAAAACATCAGCGGGCATTCGGTATATATGGTCTCACACGGATCTTCATATTCAGGGTGTCTGAATGGTCTCCGGTAGGTTGCTCATGGCGAAGGTCAAAATTAGGTGCTTTGTTGGTATTTCTTTGTTATCCCGTCTCAATTTGATTATCTGTACACTTATTACATCTTGCTCCTTCCATACTTCAAGAAGTTCTGTTTCAGATAGTTCCAAAAGGTCTTGATCAGATATTACTCCACGGACTGTGTTAAGTGAACGGTGAGGAGAAATAGAGACAGGGTTGTCCCCAATCCTCTTGAGGTTAGACAGCTTGCTGTGCTGTGTTTTATCACTCAGCTCAAGCAGCAAGTCGCCACTAGCCATCTTCGTTACTTTGTAGCCTGGCCCTATTGCTTCAGTGAGAGACTTTGACACAAGAAATGGTGAGATTGTACGAACAGTCTTGTCTGGATTTTCACAGTGCACAACGTGAAATTTCGGGAACGTTTCTTTAGGTTGAACGAAAAAGTTGAACGTTGCATCGGTGCGTCCCCTTTGTAAGGAGACGATGAGGTAGTGGAGGACAGCTTGATCCCATAATATGTAGCATTATGTTCCGCAGTGATGCCTGCCACCCACCACTGAGCCCAACAAGGGGACGTGACGACATAGCAAGGACAAGTTGCGTACACGTCAGCAGTACATCACTGCTATAACCAAATATGCTGTAATCTAGGTTGATTACCCACACAAGGTTAACCCTTGCCGCCCAGAAATTCGGAAGTGAGAAGAAGTCACTAGAAGACAGGAAAGATGTAAAAGTGAGAAAGACAAAAGATCGGAGAGGGGGACAGGAAAAGGCGACTACCGATTTCCCCCGGGTGGGTCACTCCGGGGGTGCCGTCTACGTGATGTCGAGGCCAAAGAGGTGTGTTGCCTCCGCCGGGGGGCCATAAAGTTTCAAACACCCAGCTTCGGCTCAACCTCCAGGATCCCCTTTTCCCCGGACACGGCTAAGCCACGCACGGTTAAGCGCGGGAGGTTCCAACCCTCGTGTGGTCGGGTACATGGTGGCGCAACTCACCAAAATTAGGTGCTTTGTTGGTATTTCTTTGTTATCCCGTCTCAATTTGATTATCTGTACACTTATTACATCTTGCTCCTTCCATACTTCAAGAAGTTCTGTTTCAGATAGTTCCAAAAGGTCTTGATCAGATATTACTCCACGGACTGTGTTAAGTGAACGGTGAGGAGAAATAGAGACAGGGTTGTCCCCAATCCTCTTGAGGTTAGACAGCTTGCTGTGCTGTGTTTTATCACTCAGCTCAAGCAGCAAGTCGCCACTAGCCATCTTCGTTACTTTGTAGCCTTGCCCTATTGCTTCAGTGAGAGACTTTGACACAAGAAATGGTGAGATTGTACGAACAGTCTTGTCTGGATTTTCACAGTGCACAACGTGAAATTTCGGGAACGTTTCTTTAGGTTGAACGAAAAAGTTGAACGTTGCATCGGTGCGTCCCCTTTGTAAGGAGACGATGAGGTAGTGGAGGACAGCTTGATCCTATAATATGTAGCATTATGTTCCGCAGTGATGCCTGCCACCCACCACTGAGCCCAACAAGGGGACGTGACGACATAGCAAGGACAAGTTGCGTACACGTCAGCAGTACATCACTGCTATAACCAAATATGCTGTAATCTGTAATGCAGGGGCCTGCTTGCGCAGACGCCCCTGCGGGGAACCACGAAGCAGATCTCCGCACGTGGGCTAGCTTCAAAACCAGCATCGCGGACGTTTTCGGTCGCCCTGGCGTGCACAAACTTCGCGCTGAACAACGCCTGTGAACCCGATCATAGCAAACTGGTGAAACGTTCACCAGCTACATTGAGGACATCGTCGACCTCTGCCGGCGTGTCAACCCGACGATGGCAGAGGCGGACAAGGTACGCCACATCATGAAGGGCATTTCCGACGATGCCTTTCATATGCTGCTGTCCAAAAACCCCGGCACTTTTTCTCAGGTCATTGAGCTTTGCCAGAGTTTCGACGAGTTCTGCAGACAGCGTCTTCTCACACGGCGCCCACATGTGTCCGATGAAAGCCTCGCGAGCGTGGCCGCGGCCCCTGAAATGGACTCCCTGCTCTGCCAGATAAAAGAGTTCGTCCGTGCTGAGGTCGCTCGTCAGCTTTCGCTGCTGTCCTCAACCACGCCACCACCCTCGCCTTTGTCGGCCAACCTTCGCCAGGTCATCCACGAGCAAGTTTGCGCAGCTCTCCCTTCCGCCCGCGAGACTCCAGCGGTGCCAACTCCCGTTGCTTTTCCCGAGGTGACTGCACCTCTCAGCTATGCCGAGGCTCTCGCGCGGCCCCCACCTCAGGCCTTTGCGCCATTCCCATCAGCCGTGCCACTGCGTCCAGCTCCTCAATTCGTTCAACCGCGGTACCCACACAGCACTGGACAATGGCGCACTCCTGACAACCGGCCAATATGTTTTGAGTGTGGTCTACCTGGCCACATTGCACGATTTTGTCGTCGACGTGCACCATCCTACCGCCGTCGCTTCGACACCCAACCACACGTTTCCCCATACCCGTCATCCTCCGCGTCTCAGAACCCTCGCCCGATGTTTTCCTATTCCGACCACCGCCCTCTTGTTGACCGCCGTTCGCCATCACCTCGACGCCGCTCGCTTTCGCCGATGCGTCGTCGTCCTTCTACGCCTCAACTAGAAAACTAATCGCCGCAGTTCCAGAGGCAAGAACTGCGTCACCCACGAACACAACAAGGCCTCTCTCTTCTCCGACTAATGTTATTGACGTATATGTGGACGGCGTCGCTGCACTCGCTCTCGTTGACACTGGTGCCGCATGATGATGATGTATGATGTTTATTGGCGCAAGGGCCAAGTATGGTCAAAGAGCGCCATGCCAGTGTTTGTGAGTTTGCAGTGGAGCGATGAAATCTGAGAAGTAGATGAGGCGTGGCTGTAAGGGGGCCTAAAAATAATCGCTGTAAAGTGCGTAAAATATACATGTAATAAAATCATGGCAATGACTTATGAGGTGTACTATGCAATGAAGAATGCATTGAGAAAAAATGACACGATATTTAAAATATTTAGGATACAGTAATTGGCAAGAAGCACAACTGCCTAGACAGAGCCCTTGAACCACAAGGGCCTGGAGGCCTGTGCTATAAAAAACTATCACAGCGGCATCTAGTGAGAGGATGCGCTACGAACTTATTGGGCTAATAACATGTAGCACAACATCGTTCAAAAAGCCGAGGATTGCATTGGCATTAAAAAGTGGTTCTTCACCAATAAACATCATGGGATTAAAAGGGATATGATAGCGGTATGCTACATTAAAATGTTTTCTTCTCTCCGTTTCGGCTTCCCGACACTCCAACAGGACGTGGAGGACGGTCAGCCTCTCACCACATCTACCACAGGTTGGTGGTTCATCACCAGTAAGCAAAAAATTGTAGGTGCCGTACGTGTGCCCTATTCTGAGACGGCAGATGATGATGATGATATATGGATTTTATTGGCGCAAGGGCCAGGGATGGCCAAAGAGCGCCAAGAAAGATCGTATGAAGTAGTCTATGAAGTGGTAAATGGCAGATGGTCATTGCACATGGGCTGTATAGGGGCCTAAAACATACGCTGTAAATGGCGTAAAATATATAGACACTAAAATAATGAGAATGACAAGTGATATGGGCTATGATCACAAAACATACTCTGTGTCTGAATAATACAATAAAATTTGACAACCCAATGGCACAGCTGCCTCACCAGTGCCCTTGAGCGCAAGGGCCCAGAGGCTTGTGCCTTACAGTACTGCTATCGCAGCTGCACCCTCTATAGAGAGGGCGTGCTACGAATCTCTTGGGCTAATAACGTGCAACACAACATCGTTTAAGAAATTAAGCACTGCTTTAGACCCGAAGAGTGGTTCTGCGCCAAGAAATAGTGCGGGATGAATGGGGATACACTGCTGGTAAGCTTGAGGAAAATGCTTTTTTCGTTCAGGTTCCGCTTCCCGACACTCCACCAAGACGTGGAGGACGGTCAGCCTCTCGCCACATCTACCACAGCTAGGAGGTTCAGCATCAGTTAAAAGATAAGAATGGGTACCATAGGTGTGCCCTATTCTCAGTCGGCAAAAGAGCACATCACATCGTCGTGATTTTGATAGTGGCGACCAATTCCCTAACTGGGGTTTGATTGCATGCAGCTTATTCAAGGTTTCGGCATCCCACAAGTGTTGCCAATGGCTCCTGAGCTTTTTACGAAGGAATGGCTTTAGGTCTGTGGCTGGGACTGCTATGGAGAAACTGCTAGCTTTCGTTACCGTGGCTTTAGCCATTTCATCTACTAGTACATTTCCTTCGATGCCTCTGTGCCCAGGCACCCAGCATAATACAACATGTTGGTTTGACATGTAGGTTCTGCATAGCAGTGCATAAAGGTCGTTTATTATAGGATTTTTATGTTTGTGTATTGATTTTAAAGTTTTCACTACACTTAAAGAGTCTGTGAATATAATGGCTTTTGTGAGATTTGTTTTTCTAATATGTTTCACAGCTGCCATCACTGCATAAGCTTCTGCGGTGAAGATGCTGGTTTCCGGGTGCAGGACGTCGGATTCTGAAAATGACGGACCAGCAGCTGCATATGATACGCCGGAGTGTGACTTCGATGCGTCTGTGTAGAATTGTGGACAAGAATACTTCCACTGGAGTTCAAGGAACTGCATACGAATGTGTACTTCTGAAGCGTGTTTCGTGATTTCCTCAAATGATAAGTCACACACTATCTCCTGCCACAGCCATGGCGAAAGCGGCTTTGCTGGAGCCATTATTTCATGTGTAGGGAGCGGAATACCCATGTCCTCACTCAGTTTCCTTACACGCAGTGAAAAGGGCTGTCTCACTGAAGGTCGGTTTTGAAAAAGTATACTAGACGTTGTATCGTTTATCGTTGAATAGCATGGATGTTCACAGTTGGAACTTACTTTCAGAAAGTATAAGAAACTAGTGTATGTCCTCTGCAGTTCAAGAGACCACACATCTGATTCTACATACAGGCTCTGTATGGGACTTGTTCTGAAGGCACCGGTCGCAAGGCGGATACCTAGATGGTGCACAGGATCTAGCATCTTCAGAGCGCTGGGTGAAGCGGATTGGTAGACTATAGCACCGTAGTCTAACCGCGACCATATAAGGCTTTTGTGCAGAGTCATGAGGCACTTCCTGTCACTACCCCACGTTGTGTGCGACAGGATTTTAAGGATATTTAGCGTCCTTAGGCATTTACCTTTAATGTGCTTTATGTGAGAAATAAAGGTAAGCTTTGAATCTAGTATGACGCCTAAGAATTTGTGTTCTGCATTCACAGGAACGCGTTCTCCATGGAGTTCAATAATGGGCTCTGGGACCAAGCATCTTTTTCGTGTAAACAGGACACAGGAGCTCTTTTGGGGATTGAGCTTAAATCCATTCTCATTAGCCCACTTAGACAGTTTGTTCAGGCCTAGCTGAACTTGTCGCTCACAGATGGACAGGTTACATGACTTGAATCCTATCTGCACGTCATCAACATATGCGCAATAAAATAAACTTCGCGGAATACAGGAGCGCAATGAATTCATTTTGACAATAAAAAGGGTGCAACTAAGGACGCCACCCTGAGGCACTCCAGTTTCCTGGACAAATTGCCTAGACAAAATGTTTCCAATTCTAACACGGAATGTCCGGTTAGAAAGGTAGCTTTCAATTAAGCTAAACATGTTTCCACGGATTCCCATTTCGGAAAGGTCTCTTAATATTCCGTAACGCCAGGTAGTATCGTATGCTTTTTCCATATCGAGGAATACCGATAGAAAGAATTGTTTATGAATGAAGGCATCACGAACAAATGCCCTCAATGCGTACGAGATGGTCAGTCGTCGACCGGCCTTCCCTAAAGCCACACTGGCACGCATCAAGCAGTTTGTTCGATTCCAGAAAATGTAGAAGACGGCGATTAACCATCTTTTCGAAAAGCTTACAAAGGCAACTCGTAAGCGCTATTGGGCGGTAGCTTGTTACAGAGGAGGGATCTTTACCCTGCTTCAGAACTGGAATAACAACAGCTTGTTTCCATGCAGCTGGAAGGTACCCGGCAGTAAAAATTTTATTAAAAAGTACTAGGAGCGTCCTTAATGTGTCTGTGTGGAGGTTTTTAATCATGTCATACATGATTCTGTCGGCCCCCGGGGCAGAGCTTTTACACATGTTCAAAGAAGCTTTTAGCTCAGCGATACTAAAAGGAAGGTTATAAGCGTTGTTCTTTGTGCACTTGCGGTCGAGTGCCTTGCGTTCAGCCATCTGTTTGTGCTTAAGAAATGATTCGGAGTACTGGGTCCAGCTCGACACACGCTCAAAGTGTTCACCGAGAGCATTCGCCTGGTCCTCCAAGCCGTTCCCTTGTTCATTGACAAGCGGTAATGGGTGGGTTTCCTGCCCCTTTAGCCTTCTAAGGCCATTCCATACTTTAGACTCTTGTGTGTAAGATGTTATGCCAGACAGAAACCTCTCCCAGCTAGCCCTCTTTGCTTGTCGCCGCGTGCGTCTTCCCTCCGATTTTGCCAGTTTAAATTCTATGAGATTTTCCGCAGTCGGGGAGCGACGGAGTACACCCCACGCTCAGTTCTGTTTCTTTCGTGCCAGTCTGCACTCCTCATTCCACCAGGGGACCTGTCTTTTACCTGAGAGACCTTTTGTTTGTGGAATGAATTTTTCCGCTGCGTCGATTATAAAACCAGTAAAATACGCTACTGCGTCTTCAATATTAAAATTGTTCATAACATCTTCTGATAAGTATGTTGACTCTTTAAAACTTTTCCAATCAGCGGACGGTATTTTCCAACGAGGGGCGTGGGGTGGACTATCATGTTCCTGTATTAAGTTAAGTATTACAGGAAAGTGGTCGCTCCCAAATGGGTTCTTGACAACATTCCAGTCTATGTAAGGAAGGAGGCTCGCAGTGCCAATCGCTAAATCTATAGAAGAATATGAATTATTGTGGATATTATAATACGTGGGCTCTTTTTTATTAAAGAGGCACACACGAGATGTTACCAAAAAGTTTTCAATAAGTCGACCCCTGGCATCACACCGGGAGTCTCCCCACAAAGTACTGTGAGCGTTAAAATCACCGGTTATAATATAGGGCTCCGGGAGCTGGTCAGTCAGCTTGTAGAACTCTGTTTTGCTAAGTTGGTGATGAGGCGGTATGTAAATGCAACAGATGGTTACTAATTTTTTAAAGAGAATTGCTCGCACAGATACCGCCTCAAGGGACGTCTGAAGAGAAAGGTTATGACAAGCAACAGACTTATCTACTATCATTGCTACTCCACCGGACGGGGTGACAGCGTCGTCACGGTCCCTCCGGAAGATAGCATATTGTCTGAGGAAGTTTGTTTGTTGGGGTTTTAAATGCGTTTCCTGAACACACAGCACTTTTGGCTTATATTTATGGAGGAGTTCTGTGATATCGTCGAGGTTATGAAGAAGTCCTCTCACATTCCATTGTAGGATTTGTGTGTCCATTTGAATAGCGTTTTATGCTGCATGTTCAAGAATGCAATGTTGGCTCACGGGCCTTTTCCAGGCGCCGTGACACGAGATTTTTCTTTTTTGGAGCGGTCGATAGAATCGCGGCGCTCCTTAGGCGCTGGTGGCGCCGTCTGGCCGGTTGTTGTGTCCATTGCATCTTGCGACGCGCTGGACACACGCTCTTGCGAGCGGTTAGTTTGACGTGAAGGCCTCGTCTCGAGGGACGGGACCTTGGAGGCCACCAGCCCGGAGGTCGATGGCCCCTTGTTCTGAGATGGCGGAGCAGCGCTAGCTGCAGCCGCCGAGGGGGCGGATGGCGTCACCGCCGGCTCACTATGCGTGTGCCAGACAGCCGCCGGAAGCCGTTGTGGTGCTGCCCCCTGACGCACCACTTCGGCAAAGCTGGTTTTCGGCAGGTGCGATACCCGCCTGCGTGCCTCCTTGAAAGTTATGTTTTCCTTTACTTTAATAGTTACTATTTCTTTTTCTTTTTTCCAGGATGGGCACGACCGCGAGTAGGCGGCGTGGTCCCCATCACAGTTAACACAATGTAGAGAGCTTTCACAAGACTCGGAGGAATGTTCAGGAGCACTGCATTTTGCACAAGTTTGGCGACCTCGGCAGTTCTGGGAACTATGGCCGAACCGCTGGCACTTAAAACATCTCAGAGGATTTGGCACGTATGGCCTTACACGAAGTTTGATGTACCCGGCCTCGATAGACTCGGGCAGAACACTTGAATTGAAAGTAAGTATTAAGTGCTTGGTCTGGAGTTCTTTGCCATCACGCCTCATTTTAATCCGTTTAACATTTATGACATTCTGGTCACTGAAACCCTCAAGGAGTTCAGCCTCACTCAGCTGCAACAGGTCATCATCTGAGACAACGCCACGGGTGGTATTCATAGTACGGTGTGGGGTTACTGTTAGTCGGGCATCTCCAAATGACACTAGATTGGGCAGTTTCTCGTATTGTTTTAGATCACGGAGCTCCAAGAGGAGATCCCCGCTTGCCATCCTGGATGCTTTATAGCCTGGTCCAAAAATATCAGTCAGAGTCTTTGACACAAGGAAAGGTGAGATTGTTCTTACTGATTTGTCTGTTTTTTCTGGGTGAACTACATGGAATCGGAGAAAAGTTTCTCTTTGGTGACCAAAAAACTGGAACACATCTTCGGTGCGCCCTCTTTTCAGACGGCGATCAGGGAGTGGTGGAAAAGGACTAGCCATAAGAATATCTGGGTTTTCGGCAGCAACGCCAGCCACCCACCATGGAGCCCAACAAGGGGACGCTGCAGGGCCTGTAAACACAAGACCTGCAGACGCCAGCTGTACGTCACCACTATAACCAAATATAGAATATCCAAGGTTGGCTACCCACACAAGGTTAACCCTTGCCGCCCAGAAAATCAGAAGTAAAAGGAAGTGAGTAGGAGACAGGAAAGATTGAAAGTCAGAGAGAAAGACGAATATTGAGGAGGACAGGAAAGGGCGACTGCCGATTTCCCCCGGGTGGGTCAGTCCGGGGGTGCCGTCTATGTGAAGCAGAGGCCGAAGAGGTGTGTTGCCTCCGCCGGGGGGCCTTAAAGGTCCGAACACCCAGCATCGGCTCAACCCCCAGGATCCCCCTTTCCCCAGACACGGCTAAGCCGCGCACGGCTATACGCGGGAGGGTCCAACCCTCGTGTGCTCGGGTACGTGGTGGCGCAACTCACCAAACGCCTGCTCACGCAGACGCCCCTGCGGGGTCTGAGGCGGCTAAATATGACGTCAATTCGTCGTGTTTTCGTAGCTGAGGGCCAGAAACCTAACTGTGGTTTAATCATGTGAAGTTTATAAAGTTTATTATTTGTTTCAGCGTCCCACAAGCGTTGCCAGTGGCTTCGCAGTTTCTTTCGCAAGAAAGGTTTCAAGTCTGTTACAGGAACAGCTACTGTATGATTACTAGTGTGTGATGTAGCTTATATGGCCATTTGGTCTGCTCGCACATTACCCTCAATACCTCTATGGCCCGGCACCCAGCATATTATTACATGCTGGTTTGCTATATACGCTCTGCATAGGGTGGAATAGAGCTCAATGAGTACAGGGTTTTTTTTTTGTTTGCAGAGTGACATCAGGGCTTTCACAACGCTTAGAGAGTCTGTAAATATAACTGTTTTTTGAAGTTTTGTTTTCGTTACATGATTCACAGCCGACAATAGTGCATAGGCCTCAGCCGTAAAGATACTTGTTTGCGTATTCCGAGAAAGATGGGCCGACGGCTGCATAAGAAACCCCGGCATGTGATCTAGAAGCGTCTGTGAAAAACTCTGTACACGAGTACTTGGATTGAAGCTCTAGGAAATGCATTTTAATGGGTGCCTCTGGAGCGTCTTTCGTGACCTCTACGAACGATGTGTCGCACTCTATGATCTGCCACTGCCACGGCGGTAACAGTTTAGCAGGAGCCATAGGTCGGTGTTCAAGCACTGGAACACCCATTTGCTCACTAAGAGTCCTTACGCGTAAAGAGAACGTTTTCCTCGCTGCAGGTCGGTTATGGAAGAGTGTAGCAGCGGTCATATCGTTTATGGTGGAATAAGAAGGATGTTCATTGTTTGCTTGTACTGTAAGAAAATACGTGAAACTGCTATATGAACGCTGCAGGTGGAGTGACCACTGGTTCGACTCTACATAGAGACTCTGGATCGGGCTTGTTCGGAAGGCACCGGTCGCGAGGCGGATACCTAAATGGTGAACGCGGTCTAGTATCCTTAATGCACTTGGCGTTGCGGAGTTATAAATCATAGCTCCGTAATCAAGGCGTGAGCGGACAAGACTGTTGTGCAAGTTTAGGAGGCATTTTCGATCACTACCCCATGTTGTGTGCGAGAGAATGTTTAAAAGGTTCATAGTCTTCAGACACTTTGTCTTCAGATATTTAAGATGGGGGATGAAGGTAAGCTTAGAGTCCAGAATTATGCCCAAGAATTTGAGTTCACTGCTCATGGATAGTTCCTCTCGATTGATCGTGAGATTTGGCACCGGTGTCACGCCTCATTTGTTTGAGAAGAGTATGCATGTACTTTTCTGTGCGTTTATTTTGAACCCATTTACATCCGCCCATTTAGACAACTTGTGTAATCCAAACTGCACCTGTCGTTCACAGCTAGCGATGTTACATGATTTGAAACCTGTCTGTACGTCATCGACATACACAGAATAAAACATGCTGCGTGGAATGACTGTATGCAGGGAGTTCATTTTTACAATGAAGAGAGTGCAACTAAGTACACCCCCTTGCGGCACGCCAGCCTCCTGGGTGAATGTTCTAGATAAAACATTGCCCACTCTTACGCGAAACGTGCGGTTAGACAAGTAGCTTTCGACTGTGTTTAACCTATTTCCGCAGACCCCCATCGCAGAAAGATCTCGCCGAATCCCGAAGCGCCATGTCGTGTCGTACGCTTTCTCTAAATGTATAAATACAGAAAATAAAAACTGTTTATGAATAAGCGCATCACTGATGTTTGCCTCGATGCGAACAAGGTGGTCTATTGTCGACCTGCCTTCTCGGAAGCCACACTGGAAGGGGTCTAGTATTTTGTTATTGTAGCGTTAGCTACACTGGCCTAGCCAAGCCCGTTTCGCGCGGCACATCAAGAGCCGTGCTGCGCATGCGCAAGGATCAGTGATGTCACACGGCTTGCGCACCGGAGCCACCGGAGCCGGCACCTCTCGCGCACTCCGCCGCCGCCGCGCGCGACTCACCGCCGCCGGTCTGCGCATTCCAGAGGAGTGACGTCGTAGCCGTGGTAGACGCACTGGCGCCGACGCGCGCTCGCTGTGCAGTCGCCGTCTGACACTGCGCTGGAGCCGCTGCGTTTCTGACTGGCGTTTACGAGTGTTGTATAGCCATGGAGAAGGAGAGCACAAATGCTGCTCAACAGCGCAGAAGAACGGAGAAGCTTGACTCATCGGATCCCGAAGTAGTTGCCTGGCAATTAGCAGTTGAGCGTAGGAGGAATGAACAGAAGAAGGCTAAACGTGCTGCGGAGACACTGGAGCAAAGGGACGAACGTCTAGCAAAGCGGCGTCGCCAGGAGCCTGAGCGACGTGCCCGACCACCCCTGCAGCAACAACAAAACGCCGTCGATGACGTCAAGGCTCGCCGATCGACTGAATATACTGTGAAACTCAGCGAAACCGCCAGTGCGACTCGGACCTTAAGCTGCACCTTTGCTAACGCTACGTATATCCCGGAATAGCCGAGCTAAGCCACTGCAACTATTTTTCTAGGAAACTGATTAAACGCCAGTTTATAATTTTTTCATACAGCTTGCACAGGCAGCTTGTTAGAGCTATTGGCCTGTAGCTGCTGGCTAAGGACGGGTCTTTGCCTTGTTTAAGTACCGGGATGACCATGGCTTCTTTCCATGAGGACGGAATACAGCCAGCCGCCCAGATGGCATTAAAAAGAGACAGGAGTGTTGTCAGTGTTTCGGGGTGTAAGTACCTAATCATTTCGTACATGATACGATTGCCACCTGACGCCGAGTTGTTACAACAAGCGAGATATGCTTTAAGTTCGGCTAAGCTAAATGGTTGATTGTAAGCCTCACTCGAATAACCTTTGCGGTTAAGAGGCTGCCGCTCTTCGCGTTCTTTGAACTTCAGGAAAGTTTCTGTATAATGCCATTCACTTGATACATACTCAAAGTGTTCACCTAGACAATCTGCCTGGTCTTCCAGGCTATCACGTTGGCTACTTACTAAGGGTAGAGGATGTGACTCCCGGCCTATTAGTTTATTTACCCTATTCCAGACTTTTGTTTGGTCGGTGTATGAATTTATACTGGAAATGTACCTTTCCCAACTCTCTCTTTTTGCACGTCGACGTGTTCTTCTGCCCTGTGACTTTCCTTGTTTAAAATTTATCAGGTTTTCAGCTGTTGGTGAGTTGCGAAACAATCCCCAGGCTTTGTTTTGCTTTTTACGTGCTTTTTGGCATTCATAATTCCACCAAGGCAGGCGACGTTTATTAGCCAGTCCATTAGTTTGTTGTATGCACCTTTCAGCAGCGTTAATGATAAAACCTGTTATTTAGGCCGTGATGACATTGCCTCTTTTAGCATAGACGATGCTGTGGCGTGTATATGTTACTTGTCGGAAAAGTTCCCAGTTAGCCGAGTCACCCTTCCATCGGGGAACGTGTGGCGAGCATCTATCTTGTTCTGTTAAGCCTAGCATAATGGGGAAGTAGTCGCTCCCAAAGGGGTTCTTGAGAACGGACCACTCCAGGTATGGCATTAGTGTACTCGATGCTATACTTAAGTCAATGGATGAATATGTGTTATGTGTAACGCTGTAATACGTAGCCTCTTTCTTGTTAAGTAATGATACGCCTGAAGAAAACAGAAAATTTTCAATTAGGTGACCTCTCGCATCGCAACGTGAGTCTCCCCAGAAAGTGTTATGCGCGTTGAAATCTCCGACAACTATGTA
Organism: Dermacentor silvarum; assembly: GCF_013339745.2. NCBI lineage: Eukaryota > Metazoa > Arthropoda > Arachnida > Ixodida > Ixodidae > Dermacentor > Dermacentor silvarum. The sequence continues at coordinate 408,732,752 of NC_051154.1, forward strand.
TGACTCTGGAAGTTCATTTATGTAGTTTTGGAATTCGGTTTTATGTAGTTGATAATTGAGAGGGATGTATATAGAGCTGACAGTGACCAGCTTGTCAAACAACACCCCTCGGACAGCAACTGCCTCTAGGGGCGTACGAAGTTTTAGTTCCCGGCAGGCAATACCTCTGTCGACTACAATAGCCACACCACCGGAAGACACGAATGTGTGATCGCGGTCCTTACGAAAAATGGCGTATTGTCGGAGAAAATTTGTTTGCGTGTGTTTGAGGTGTGTTTTTTGGACACACAGCACCTTTGAATTATACTTATGCAGTAGTTCTTTGATGTCATCGAGATTTTGGAGGAGTCCTCGGACATTCCACTGTAATATTTGTGTATCCATGTTGAATGTGGGTTTTTTGCTGTGTGTTAAGAAAGAGGAATTACTTCACAGAGCCCTTTCCGGGCGCCGTGATTCGGTGTTTTTCTTGTTTGGAGCGATCGCGAGACTCTCGCGGCTCCTTAGTCGCAAGTGGCGCCGTCTGGCTGGTTGTTGTGTCTATAGCCTCTTGCGAGGTGCTGGACACGCGCTCTTGCGAGCGGTTGGTTTGACGAGAAGGCCTCGCCTCGAGGGACGAGGCCCTGGAGGCCACCAGCCCGGAGGTCGATGGCCCCTTCTTGTGAGTTGGCGGAGCAGCGCTAGCTGCAGCCGCCGAGGGGGCGGATGGCGTCACTGCCGGCTCACTGTGTGTGGGCCAGACAGCCGCCTAAAGCCGTTGTGTCGCTGCCCCCTGACGCGTCACATCGGCGAAGGTGTTTTTGGGCAGGTAGGATACCCGCCTGCGTGCCTCCTTGAATGTTAAATTTTCTTTTACTTTAATTGTTACTATTTCCTATTCTTTTTTCCAGGATGGGCACGACCGCGAGTATGCGGCGTGCTCCCCATCACAGTTAACACAATGTAGAGAGCTTTCACAAGACTCGGAGGAGTGTTCATGAGCACTGCAGTTCGCACAAGTTTGGCGGCCTCAGCAGTTCTGTGAACTGTGGCCGAACCGCTGGCATTTGAAGCATCGGAGAGGATTTGGCACGTATGGCCTAACACGAAGTTTGATGTATCCGGCCTCGATGCATTCTGGCAGAACACTTGAGTTAAAAGTAAGTATCAGGTGCTTGGTCTCGATTTCCTTACCGTCGCGCCTCATCTTGATCCGCTTAACATTGGTTACATTCTGCTCTCTGAAACACTCTAGGAGTTCAGCCTCACTCAGCTGCAACAGATCATCATCTGATACAACGCCACGGGTGGTATTCATGGTACGGTGCGGGGTTACTGTTACTTGAGCTTCTCCAAATGACACTAGGTTAGGCAGTTTCTCATATTGTTTCAGATCACGGAGCTCCAAGAGGAGATCCCCGCTTGCCATCCTGGATGCTTTATAGCCTGGTCCAAAAATATCAGTCAGAGTCTTTGACACAAGGAAAGGTGAGATTGTTCTTACTGATTTGTCTGTTTTTTCTGGGTGAACTACATGGAATCGGAGAAAAGTTTCTCTTTGGTGACCAAAAAACTGGAACACATCTTCGGTGCGCCCTCTTTTCAGACGGCGATCAGGGAGTGGTGGAAAAGGACTAGCCATAAGAATATCTGGGTTTTCGGCAGCAACGCCAGCCACCCACCATGGAGCCCAACAAGGGGACGCTGCAGGGCCTGTAAACACAAGACCTGCAGACGCCAGCTGTACGTCACCACTATAACCAAATATAGAATATCCAAGGTTGGCTACCCACACAAGGTTAACCCTTGCCGCCCAGAAAATCAGAAGTAAAAGGAAGTGAGTAGGAGACAGGAAAGATTGAAAGTCAGAGAGAAAGACGAATATTGAGGAGGACAGGAAAGGGCGACTGCCGATTTCCCCCGGGTGGGTCAGTCCGGGGGTGCCGTCTATGTGAAGCAGAGGCCGAAGAGGTGTGTTGCCTCCGCCGGGGGGCCTTAAAGGTCCGAACACCCAGCATCGGCTCAACCCCCAGGATCCCCCTTTCCCCAGACACGGCTAAGCCGCGCACGGCTATACGCGGGAGGGTCCAACCCTCGTGTGCTCGGGTACGTGGTGGCGCAACTCACCAAACGCCTGCTCACGCAGACGCCCCTGCGGGGTCTGAGGCGGCTAAATATGACGTCAATTCGTCGTGTTTTCGTAGCTGAGGGCCAGAAACCTAACTGTGGTTTAATCATGTGAAGTTTATAAAGTTTATTATTTGTTTCAGCGTCCCACAAGCGTTGCCAGTGGCTTCGCAGTTTCTTTCGCAAGAAAGGTTTCAAGTCTGTTACAGGAACAGCTACTGTATGATTACTAGTGTGTGATGTAGCTTATATGGCCATTTGGTCTGCTCGCACATTACCCTCAATACCTCTATGGCCCGGCACCCAGCATATTATTACATGCTGGTTTGCTATATACGCTCTGCATAGGGTGGAATAGAGCTCAATGAGTACAGGGTTTTTTTTTGTTTGCAGAGTGACATCAGGGCTTTCACAACGCTTAGAGAGTCTGTAAATATAACTGTTTTTTGAAGTTTTGTTTTCGTTACATGATTCACAGCCGACAATAGTGCATAGGCCTCAGCCGTAAAGATACTTGTTTGCGTATTCCGAGAAAGATGGGCCGACGGCTGCATAAGAAACCCCGGCATGTGATCTAGAAGCGTCTGTGAAAAACTCTGTACACGAGTACTTGGATTGAAGCTCTAGGAAATGCATTTTAATGGGTGCCTCTGGAGCGTCTTTCGTGACCTCTACGAACGATGTGTCGCACTCTATGATCTGCCACTGCCACGGCGGTAACAGTTTAGCAGGAGCCATAGGTCGGTGTTCAAGCACTGGAACACCCATTTGCTCACTAAGAGTCCTTACGCGTAAAGAGAACGTTTTCCTCGCTGCAGGTCGGTTATGGAAGAGTGTAGCAGCGGTCATATCGTTTATGGTGGAATAAGAAGGATGTTCATTGTTTGCTTGTACTGTAAGAAAATACGTGAAACTGCTATATGAACGCTGCAGGTGGAGTGACCACTGGTTCGACTCTACATAGAGACTCTGGATCGGGCTTGTTCGGAAGGCACCGGTCGCGAGGCGGATACCTAAATGGTGAACGCGGTCTAGTATCCTTAATGCACTTGGCGTTGCGGAGTTATAAATCATAGCTCCGTAATCAAGGCGTGAGCGGACAAGACTGTTGTGCAAGTTTAGGAGGCATTTTCGATCACTACCCCATGTTGTGTGCGAGAGAATGTTTAAAAGGTTCATAGTCTTCAGACACTTTGTCTTCAGATATTTAAGATGGGGGATGAAGGTAAGCTTAGAGTCCAGAATTATGCCCAAGAATTTGAGTTCACTGCTCATGGATAGTTCCTCTCGATTGATCGTGAGATTTGGCACCGGTGTCACGCCTCATTTGTTTGAGAAGAGTATGCATGTACTTTTCTGTGCGTTTATTTTGAACCCATTTACATCCGCCCATTTAGACAACTTGTGTAATCCAAACTGCACCTGTCGTTCACAGCTAGCGATGTTACATGATTTGAAACCTGTCTGTACGTCATCGACATACACAGAATAAAACATGCTGCGTGGAATGACTGTATGCAGGGAGTTCATTTTTACAATGAAGAGAGTGCAACTAAGTACACCCCCTTGCGGCACGCCAGCCTCCTGGGTGAATGTTCTAGATAAAACATTGCCCACTCTTACGCGAAACGTGCGGTTAGACAAGTAGCTTTCGACTGTGTTTAACCTATTTCCGCAGACCCCCATCGCAGAAAGATCTCGCCGAATCCCGAAGCGCCATGTCGTGTCGTACGCTTTCTCTAAATGTATAAATACAGAAAATAAAAACTGTTTATGAATAAGCGCATCACTGATGTTTGCCTCGATGCGAACAAGGTGGTCTATTGTCGACCTGCCTTCTCGGAAGCCACACTGGAAGGGGTCTAGTATTTTGTTATTGTAGCGTTAGCTACACTGGCCTAGCCAAGCCCGTTTCGCGCGGCACATCAAGAGCCGTGCTGCGCATGCGCAAGGATCAGTGATGTCACACGGCTTGCGCACCGGAGCCACCGGAGCCGGCACCTCTCGCGCACTCCGCCGCCGCCGCGCGCGACTCACCGCCGCCGGTCTGCGCATTCCAGAGGAGTGACGTCGTAGCCGTGGTAGACGCACTGGCGCCGACGCGCGCTCGCTGTGCAGTCGCCGTCTGACACTGCGCTGGAGCCGCTGCGTTTCTGACTGGCGTTTACGAGTGTTGTATAGCCATGGAGAAGGAGAGCACAAATGCTGCTCAACAGCGCAGAAGAACGGAGAAGCTTGACTCATCGGATCCCGAAGTAGTTGCCTGGCAATTAGCAGTTGAGCGTAGGAGGAATGAACAGAAGAAGGCTAAACGTGCTGCGGAGACACTGGAGCAAAGGGACGAACGTCTAGCAAAGCGGCGTCGCCAGGAGCCTGAGCGACGTGCCCGACCACCCCTGCAGCAACAACAAAACGCCGTCGATGACGTCAAGGCTCGCCGATCGACTGAATATACTGTGAAACTCAGCGAAACCGCCAGTGCGACTCGGACCTTAAGCTGCACCTTTGCTAACGCTACGTATATCCCGGAATAGCCGAGCTAAGCCACTGCAACTATTTTTCTAGGAAACTGATTAAACGCCAGTTTATAATTTTTTCATACAGCTTGCACAGGCAGCTTGTTAGAGCTATTGGCCTGTAGCTGCTGGCTAAGGACGGGTCTTTGCCTTGTTTAAGTACCGGGATGACCATGGCTTCTTTCCATGAGGACGGAATACAGCCAGCCGCCCAGATGGCATTAAAAAGAGACAGGAGTGTTGTCAGTGTTTCGGGGTGTAAGTACCTAATCATTTCGTACATGATACGATTGCCACCTGACGCCGAGTTGTTACAACAAGCGAGATATGCTTTAAGTTCGGCTAAGCTAAATGGTTGATTGTAAGCCTCACTCGAATAACCTTTGCGGTTAAGAGGCTGCCGCTCTTCGCGTTCTTTGAACTTCAGGAAAGTTTCTGTATAATGCCATTCACTTGATACATACTCAAAGTGTTCACCTAGACAATCTGCCTGGTCTTCCAGGCTATCACGTTGGCTACTTACTAAGGGTAGAGGATGTGACTCCCGGCCTATTAGTTTATTTACCCTATTCCAGACTTTTGTTTGGTCGGTGTATGAATTTATACTGGAAATGTACCTTTCCCAACTCTCTCTTTTTGCACGTCGACGTGTTCTTCTGCCCTGTGACTTTCCTTGTTTAAAATTTATCAGGTTTTCAGCTGTTGGTGAGTTGCGAAACAATCCCCAGGCTTTGTTTTGCTTTTTACGTGCTTTTTGGCATTCATAATTCCACCAAGGCAGGCGACGTTTATTAGCCAGTCCATTAGTTTGTTGTATGCACCTTTCAGCAGCGTTAATGATAAAACCTGTTATTTAGGCCGTGATGACATTGCCTCTTTTAGCATAGACGATGCTGTGGCGTGTATATGTTACTTGTCGGAAAAGTTCCCAGTTAGCCGAGTCACCCTTCCATCGGGGAACGTGTGGCGAGCATCTATCTTGTTCTGTTAAGCCTAGCATAATGGGGAAGTAGTCGCTCCCAAAGGGGTTCTTGAGAACGGACCACTCCAGGTATGGCATTAGTGTACTCGATGCTATACTTAAGTCAATGGATGAATATGTGTTATGTGTAACGCTGTAATACGTAGCCTCTTTCTTGTTAAGTAATGATACGCCTGAAGAAAACAGAAAATTTTCAATTAGGTGACCTCTCGCATCGCAACGTGAGTCTCCCCAGAAAGTGTTATGCGCGTTGAAATCTCCGACAACTATGTATGACTCTGGAAGTTCATTTATGTAGTTTTGGAATTCGGTTTTATGTAGTTGATAATTGAGAGGGATGTATATAGAGCTGACAGTGACCAGCTTGTCAAACAACACCCCTCGGACAGCAACTGCCTCTAGGGGCGTACGAAGTTTTAGTTCCCGGCAGGCAATACCTCTGTCGACTACAATAGCCACACCACCGGAAGACACGAATGTGTGATCGCGGTCCTTACGAAAAATGGCGTATTGTCGGAGAAAATTTGTTTGCGTGTGTTTGAGGTGTGTTTTTTGGACACACAGCACCTTTGAATTATACTTATGCAGTAGTTCTTTGATGTCATCGAGATTTTGGAGGAGTCCTCGGACATTCCACTGTAATATTTGTGTATCCATGTTGAATGTGGGTTTTTTGCTGTGTGTTAAGAAAGAGGAATTACTTCACAGAGCCCTTTCCGGGCGCCGTGATTCGGTGTTTTTCTTGTTTGGAGCGATCGCGAGACTCTCGCGGCTCCTTAGTCGCAAGTGGCGCCGTCTGGCTGGTTGTTGTGTCTATAGCCTCTTGCGAGGTGCTGGACACGCGCTCTTGCGAGCGGTTGGTTTGACGAGAAGGCCTCGCCTCGAGGGACGAGGCCCTGGAGGCCACCAGCCCGGAGGTCGATGGCCCCTTCTTGTGAGTTGGCGGAGCAGCGCTAGCTGCAGCCGCCGAGGGGGCGGATGGCGTCACTGCCGGCTCACTGTGTGTGGGCCAGACAGCCGCCTAAAGCCGTTGTGTCGCTGCCCCCTGACGCGTCACATCGGCGAAGGTGTTTTTGGGCAGGTAGGATACCCGCCTGCGTGCCTCCTTGAATGTTAAATTTTCTTTTACTTTAATTGTTACTATTTCCTATTCTTTTTTCCAGGATGGGCACGACCGCGAGTATGCGGCGTGCTCCCCATCACAGTTAACACAATGTAGAGAGCTTTCACAAGACTCGGAGGAGTGTTCATGAGCACTGCAGTTCGCACAAGTTTGGCGGCCTCAGCAGTTCTGTGAACTGTGGCCGAACCGCTGGCATTTGAAGCATCGGAGAGGATTTGGCACGTATGGCCTAACACGAAGTTTGATGTATCCGGCCTCGATGCATTCTGGCAGAACACTTGAGTTAAAAGTAAGTATCAGGTGCTTGGTCTCGATTTCCTTACCGTCGCGCCTCATCTTGATCCGCTTAACATTGGTTACATTCTGCTCTCTGAAACACTCTAGGAGTTCAGCCTCACTCAGCTGCAACAGATCATCATCTGATACAACGCCACGGGTGGTATTCATGGTACGGTGCGGGGTTACTGTTACTTGAGCTTCTCCAAATGACACTAGGTTAGGCAGTTTCTCATATTGTTTCAGATCACGGAGCTCCAAGAGGAGATCCCCGCTTGCCATCCTGGATGCTTTATAGCCTGGTCCAAAAATATCAGTCTTTGACACAAGGAAGGGTGAAATTGTTCGTACTGATTTGTCTGTTTTTTCTGGGTGAACTACATGGAATCGGAGAAAAGTTTCTCTTTGGTGACCGAAAAACTGGAAGACTTCATAGGTGCGCCCTCGTTTCAGACGGCGATCACGGAGTGGAGGGAATGAACTTGCCATAGGTATATATGGATTTTTCGGCAGCGACGCCAGCCACGCACCATGGAGCCCAACAAGGGGACGCTCCAGGGCCTGTAAACACAAGGCCTGCAGACGCCAGCTGTACGTAACCACTATAACCAAATATGGAGTATCCAAGATTGGCTACCCACACAAGGTTAACTCTAGCTGCTTAGGAAATTGGAAGTAAAGGAAGTGAACAGAAGACAGGATAGATTGAAAGTGATAGAGAAAGAAGAAGATTTAAGAGGAGGACAGGGAAAGGCAACTGCTGATTTCCCCTGGGTGGGTCAGCCCAGGCCGGGGGGAGGTGCGGTCTATGTGAAGCAGAGGCCGAAGAGGTGTGTTGCCTCCACCGGGGGGCCTTCAGGTGGCGGTCCCACTCCGGTGGCACGCGCTCGGCATTTTAGTCATTGTTTGCGGACGCACTGTGCTTCCTGCGTTCATTGGACAAATGTGAACTTTATTGCGTTAGAAAGCTTACTTTCTGGGCCTTCCAATGATACCTAGTATTATCGCCTAGCCTGAAGGGTCACCTAACGGCAGTCAAAACAGTGGGAGCAAAAAACGGCCTTTTTGCTTTACTAGTCTCCGCTGTACTGCCATTCCGACTAAACTGTTCAACATAACAAAATGAATTTTTCTGTGTCTTTAAATGAAATGTTATACAAGGTTTCTATGAAAATGAATTTCGTGTAAAGCAATTAGAAGTGTATGTAGGCACCAATAAAAATGTCCAAAACTGCAAAAGTTTATGAATGAATATCTTTTTTCTTTTAAACTCAAGACAACAATATTTAGTGGTTTTCTAGGCTACAGTGTACTTATCATCTATGCAAAGTTGTTTTGTGTTCTACTGAACAGTTTATGAGGTATTATTACTTACATTTGGCAATTTATGACTATACTTGGTCACGCATTACCGGCGACGGGACAAAACTATTCGAGCTGAAACTGAAATTTTCAATAATCACACAGCAAGCCCTTATCTCCATTTCTATGAAGAGAAAATTGGCTTACGTTAATTAGGGAATCTACAGGGGAGTAGTGAATTTAGCTAATTTATCTGCTTACCAGGTCCGTGCAAATTGGCATTCTTTTTCATGTAAACGCTAATTCACAACAATTACTGCACATTACTATAACCATACAGTGTCATGTAATTACTAGCACTCACGAGTTTTACTGAGCAGTGCTTGAAACAGAAGATTTTAAATAAATAATAAATCTCACAGGCGATTTTCGGTGGTGGCGCCATCTGTGCAAAAAGATATCAAGCTGTTTCACGTCAGTTCCAACGTTTCTCAAATGTGGCGCCACTAAACATTACAAAGCGGGCAAAACGCGGAGGGAATTCTTTCTCCAGGTTTGAGTGTTTGGCTCAGTCTAGTCACGGCGCCTCCCCCACTTCCTTCAAGCACACGTGTCTGCAACCACGCCTTCAATATAGTCCTACACGAGTTCACTAACTTGCAAAGGAGATGATTATGCGCAAAAAACAAAAAAACACGGACACAGAAGTAGACGGGGACGAGCGCAAACTTTCAACTGACTTTATTTTTTCCTGCGTTGTCAATATATACTCTGAACGACGTAGGTACAACAACGGTGATCACATGACACACTTACAACGTGCCGCGCAAGAACATCATCTCAGTTTCTTTTAAAGAAATTGAAGTATCACTTATACAGCCATCTCCTTTTGACGAAATATGAAACGCTTCCAACAGTTCACGGGCAGTAGTATCACGGCTTTTGCCCAAAATTTTGATGCCTCGGAAATTTGGTACACACATGCAATGCCGGACGTGCGCAGGCAAATGCGCATTCTCATTATTTTTAATCGACAGCTCATGTTCCCTTGCACGAACGTTGACACACCGCCCAGTTTGCCCTACGTACGTCTTTCCACATGATAGCGGAATTTCGTACACAACGCCAACCGCGCATTTTCCGTAGGGCGGCTCGTGCTTTTTGCCGCATCCTCCAGGATTCTTCTTGTTAGTCGCACAAATCCTGGGGCAGAGCCCAGCGAGCTTACGCGGGGCTGAAAAAACAATTGGCACAGCGTGCCTACTCGCAACCTTCTTCAAATTATGAGAGGTGCGATGTATGTAGGGCAACACTTCAGGACGGCTCCAGCACTGCAGCCCAGTTTCTGCACCAGCGCGGGCTACTTTCGACTCTCGCAGAAGTACCTCTGCAACTGCCGTAACTATCGTGCAAGGGTAGCCGGCATCCAACACACGCCGAACCTGGACATTAAAACTATCCTGCATAGCATGTGGGCACGATTTCCTGAGCGCGGAACGCAGACAAAGTTTCACAATTCCCCGCTTGACGAGCTTAGACTGCGCAGAATCATATGGCAATAATGCCTTTTGCGCTCGGGGATTATAAGACCAACAAACATGATCATTTAAAAACCGAAGCTGTAGATCTAAAAAATGCAGCGAATCATTAGAAGGGATTTCATGTGTGAAGGCCAGTCCCTTCCCATACTGCCGAAAGGCGTCAAGAATAGTATCAACAGACTTGTCTAAGGTAAATACAGGTGGTTTCTTTAAAAGTATTAAAAAGTCGTCAACATACCTAAAAACTTTGATAACGTTACTTTTCTCTAAGATTTTTGACAAACAACGATCCACGTCAGCTAAAAAAATGTTGCACAAGACAGGTGCCACACAAGACCCAATGCAAATCCCCTGACGCTGCAAATAAAAACTATTCTCAAAGGCCACAAAAGTTGACCGGAGGTAAAATTCAAGTAAACTGATAAAATCATCTACCGACATGCCAGCAGAATTTTGAAAGGCAATGGCCCCGCTGGCATCAATGCAGTCTCGAACAGCAACGAATAAATGCCCATGAGGAATAGAATAGAATAAATCCTCAACATCGACAGAGAACATAAAATCAAAAAATGTTCCCCCCTGCAAAAATCGCACCACATCATCCGAACTCTTGGTATCAAAGGGATCATTAACTGAAAGTACATTTAGTTTCTTAAGCAAGAATTGGCTGACCAAGTGCTGCCAAGATCCCTTCTCACTTATGATTGTGCGAAATGGTACTTCTGGCTTGTGCGTTTTTGCCGTAAAGCAAACACTGAGAGAATTGACCTTAGAAGATTTAATATCCCTAGCCAATTTGAGAAGCTGAAGGTTTTGACACAAATTAGCTGCCTTTGTCTTTACACGGACGGCACTGCTTTTAACCGGAATGAAATTCTTAGAAATGGCCTTCCTAGTCTTCTCAGCAAAAGAAGCAGCATTTAACACCACAAACCCCCCCTCCTTATCGGCTTGGAGCAGACGGAGGTCGTTGTCCCTAAAATGCTTCACAATGAGATCTGTCGGTTCCCGGTACTGGCGGTGGTTGTTCTTTCGTACAGTTCTGGATAACGCATCAACCCCCTCAAGGAGGCACCGGGTGGATTGATCCTGAGGCGCTCTATTAGCTATACGCCTGTTAAACGCCAACAACTCATGAGGCGGAACAACGGGTTCAAGGCTATATTTCGGCCCTTTCTTGAGCAGGCATTCAACGTTATCCGGGATTTTCACATCCTCTCCTAGAAGCAAAACCTGAGACACACCCCTTTTCTTGTCCTCTTTCTTGTTCAGCTGGCACAGTACGCTGCTCAGGTAGGCTGTCCACCAAATTTCGACCATACGAGCAGTAGAAGTCCTTAAGGACCGTAACTTCACTTCTGCCTTCCAGGGAGGGTCACTGACATAGCACAGAACGCGTAGGTAATCCTGAAGAAGTCGAATCTGCCTCCAAAGTTCAGCACGTAGTAAGCGACACACACGTTTTGCATGTCCCGGAGAGGGCCAAGCAAAACCAAACAGTCCCAGAACTTCTGCAGGTACAAGTCCTTTCCGTAAACAGAAAGCGAGATATCTTGCTCGGCAAGTTGCCGTGACAATGTGGCTCACCAGAAAGTTGAAGGTTGACAACGAAGGGGAAGTACATACATTGAAGAAAGGGCCCGCTGTAGTAGAAATATGGCTTAGTAAAACTTTCTGCTGGGCGAGTTGGTTCATACTTGCAAAGGAGATGGTTATGCGCAAAAAAAAAAAAAACACGGACACAGAAGTAGACGGGGACGAGCGCAAACTTTCAACTGACTTTATTTTTTCCTGCGTTGTCAATATATACTCTGAACGACGTAGGTACAACAACGGTGATCACATGACACACAACGTGCCGCGCAAGAACATCATCTCAGTTTATTCTATTCTATTCCTCATGGGCATTTATTCGTTGCTGTTCGAGACTGCATTGATGCCAGCGGGACCATTGCCTTTCAATATTCTGCTGGCATGTCGGTAGATGATTTTATCAGTTTACTTGAATTTTACCTCCGGTCAACTTTTGTGGCCTTTGAGAATAGTTTTTATTTGCAGCGTCAAGGGATTTGCATTGGGTCTTGTGTGGCACCTGTCTTGTGCAACATTTTTTTAGCTGACGTGGATCGTTGTTTGTCAAAAATCTTAGAGAAAAGTAACGTTATCAAAGTTTTTAGGTATGTTGACGACTTTTTAATACTTTTAAAGAAACCACCTGTATTTACCTTAGACAAGTCTGTTTATTTATTTATTTATTATTCATTCCCACATTCGCTCAGAGAGCATTACAGTGGTTGATGGTTAAGAGTGGTTACAGTGGTTGATGGTTGATGCTATTCTTGACGCCTTTCGGCAGTATGGGAAGGGACTGGCCTTCACACATGAAATCCCTTCTAATGATTCGCTGCATTTTTTAGATCTACAGCTTCGGTTTTTAAATGATCATGTTTGTTGGTCTTATAATCCCCGAGCGCAAAAGGCATTATTGCCATATGATTCTGCGCAGTCTAAGCTCGTCAAGCGGGGAATTGTGAAACTTTGTCTGCGTTCCGCGCTCAGGAAATCGTGCCCACATGCTATGCAGGATAGTTTTAATGTCCAGGTTCGGCGTGTGTTGGATGCCGGCTACCCTTGCACGATAGTTACGGCAGTTGCAGAGGTACTTCTGCGAGAGTCGAAAGCAGCCCGCGCTGGTGCAGAAACTGGGCTGCAGTGCTGGAGCCGTCCTGAAGTGTTGCCCTACATACATCGCACCTCTCATAATTTGAAGAAGGTTGCGAGTAGGCACGCTGTGCCAATTGTTTTTTCAGCCCCGCGTAAGCTCGCTGGGCTCTGCCCAGGATTTGTGCGACTAACAAGAAGAATCCTGGAGGATGCGGCAAAAAGCACGAGCCGCCCTACGGAAAATGCGCGGTTGGCGTTGTGTACGAAATTCCGCTATCATGTGGAAAGACGTACGTAGGGCAAACTGGGCGGTGTGTCAACGTTCGTGCAAGGGAACATGAGCTGTCGATTAAAAAAAAATAATGAGAATGCGCATTTGCCTGCGCACGTCCGGCATTGCATGTGTGTACCAAATTTCCGAGGCATCAAAATTTTGGGCAAAAGCCGTGATACTACTGCCCGTGAACTGTTGGAAGCGTTTCATATTTCGTCAAAAGGAGATGGCTGTATAAGTGATACTTCAATTTCTTTAAAAGAAACTGAGATGATGTTCTTGCGCTGCACGTTGTAAGTGTGTCATGTGATCACCGTTGTTGTACCTACGTCGTTCAGAGTATATATTGACAACGCAGGAAAAAAATAAAGTCAGTTGAAAGTTTGCGCTCGTCCCCGTCTACTTCTGTGTCCGTGTTTTTTTTTTTTTTTTGCGCATAACCATCTCCTTTGCAAGTATGAACCAACTCGCCCAGCAGAAAGTTTTACTAAGCCATATTTCACTAACTTGTGGCTGCGGGGAGAAAAATAAATGAATAAATAAAGCGCCGTGCACGGTACATCATGAGGGCATGCCAGATCGCCAGCAGGTTAGGCCATTGTGCCAAGGAGAATTGCAAATTGCCCTCGCCCCCTCTATTTTGCAGGCTTGTACGACGATATCGGGAAACTTGCTTTCCCCATGCGATGAGGTGCGACGTGTGTGGCAGGGTACTGTGTTTGACTATTGTACGCGACGCCGGTGGAACGATAAGATTAGCAGCAAACAATGAGCGAGCCTTACAGACTGCAGCGAAAAGTGCTGATGGGTGCGTGACCTGCTGCATTCCAAGCCGCGTGCTACTAAACAAATGTCACGTGTTCAGACGCCCAGTGAAGTTTTGAAACACATGATTTCCAGTAGGTGCTTTTCTCGTTGAAATATATAACGTATTTATCCGCGTAATCATCGCACTCGCATAGTGGTCCCACTCCCACTTACTTTTTTGAGTGATCACCGTACCCTTGAAAATCACTGTAGTGACTGCAGTTTGCTTGTTGTGGCGCATGGCAGCCGACCGAGCAGAGTTTTCAGCCTTTTCTTTTCCGCCATTGCAAGCACAACAGTGTTCACAACAGAATACAATCTCACATGCGCTCGAAAGTCTCCGAATTCAGCAAACAAAAGTTGAGAGAGAGAGATAAATGAAAGCATGGACAGCGCGAAAAAGGCCGACAACACGTGCACAATTTACACTATATAGTTCGATGACTATTATAAGAAGTACTTCTCGCAAATAATTTGTTTATACAGTCCCTGCTTGTGTAGATAATGTGATCTTATGCCATAGGCTAATGTGAGGACTTGGTATTGAACGCCTGTGTCACGAAAACGGCTGTCGGCGAAACATGCACAACTTCTGAGGGCTGCGCGCAAGGCTGTGCGCGAGTGCTTGCGATGGCCATCGTAATCATAACGCTAGCGCGATGAGCGCTAGCAGCGGTGAACGCGTGTGAATTTCCTAAAGCAAACGTTCTGTGCAACCGCTTCATTTACCATTCCACTGTACCGCGGCTCTGGAACTCAAATGACGTGATCTCCAAAACTATTCGCGCGGAATCTAGCGGCTGCGCCACCGAACCCGTGACCGCGCGATTATGCACGTAATTTCTACCCCAATAAAGCAGCCTAGCCACGTGTACTATGCTGCCGATTTGATAGGGGCCCTGGAATAATAACTGTTGTCACCGAATCGAATCGAATACAGTCAAAGAAAAGTCGAATCGAATAATGACCATGCGATTCGAAAACCGAATTGCACAGTACGTCATTTGATTCGTCCAAAGTAATGAATATTCGCACACACCTACTAGTATTTCCTTTCTGGAAAACTTGTCTCCACTGTGCACCTGCAACTTACAAATTTCTAGCTGCTGTCCCGTGACAGAGTTGTAACGACTACCAGGCCCGTAGCCGGGGGGCCTAGGCCCCCCCGCAATTTTCTTCTTCACCGAAAATAATTACTGCAAAATATGTGCTTTCCCCAAATAGTCAAGGCCTTCAGCAAGTCTGATGTGATGTGCAGAAACATACTTAGCTTCTGCACATCACGTTGCGCTTCTTTGTCAATGCACCCTGTGAGGAAGAAATTCCAAAGTAGTACACAAAAATTTAGAGCCCTTCCACTACTGTGAAGATGGAAGCCCGCGAAGCTGTGGCAATGGTGGGTCTGCTGTAGTGAATGTTGCTATAGTGAATTCATGTATTATCATTATTGACAACATTGAGCGTCCTCGGCATGTTCGTCAAAAAGCAAGAAATCCAGCATCTTGTTTTCGCCCGGCGCGATGGTCAAGTAGTGCATTTGCTGCGCCAAGTCCACCCACGATACGCTCCGTATCGCGGGCCCGATCTGCCGAGGCGTTGGCGCGACGAGATCTCTCCCACTCCTGCTCTCGGAGGCTCATACCCCCATATCCAACGCGGGTATGAGCCACACGTCATTTCTTTCTTACCTTCCTTCTTTCTCACTTTCCTTGCCAATTTTGGTATATACCAAGTGAACGAGACGCCACAAAATAGTTGCCTACTTCCGGTGTACACGGACGCGCAACCTAGCATGCAACAGCTTCGCTGTAACACAGTCGCTTCTATGTGCCTTCTCGGTGGGCCTCTTGCAAAAGCTGGGCCGGTATTTTGTAGCGATGCCTTTCCGGTAATAATGCCTTTTCGCGCTTATCGCGCTTTGTCAGTGGTCAGCGCGATGGTCCGCTCCCGTTATCAACGGGATCAGCCGGCCGTGAGCGGTGGATGATAAGACTGGTATAGAATAAGTCATACGGCATCGCTACAAACTACAGGTCCTGAGCTAGTGTTCCCCATGCGCGCGGTCACGAAATGCGCAGTAGCTGTCGGAGAGCAACGCCGGCCCCCCTCTCCCATCCCCGCACGGCCTTTCGCGCAACGGAAGGCGGCTTCCTCTTAGCTTTCCTCTTTTGCGGGCGCCAGACTAAGCCGTGATCGTCGGCTCCCCTCGCGCGCTTTCACTTTCTATGCTGTATGTGCGAGTGAAAGCTAAATATTTTGCTGTTACTCTATACTAACCTTTACCCCTACTCTTTTACCGCCATCTCTCCTCCACTGCTGACCGCTGTTTCAGGCGTCAGCAGACTACAGCCCCGTTTACATGAATGCGAAAGTGGCGCATCGCATTTCCAAGCGCATTTGGGAAAGGCGATGCGACGCCGTTTACATGAAGCGCAGAGAACGTAGCGCCACATGAATGACTAGAGTGGCTAGAGCCGTGGAGAGAGTGCAGTGGCCATTGTCAGGTCGGTGACACAGGGCATGGTGGTATTTAGAGGCCCCCCTCGGCTCTCGCTTGTTTCTCGATAGCGTCTTCGCGGTTGTCATCGAAGTTATTGTTAGGCGCCCTCGCCTCCGTTCTCCCCTCTTAGTAGCGGCGCCTCTCAGTAGCTTCGCGGTTGTCATCGAAGGTCTTGTTAGGCGCCCTGCGTTTACATGCTCCGCGAGAGTCGACTAGCGCCCGTAAATCTACCCTCGCCTGGCACATTGCATTACCGCTGTTTACATGAATGCGATGCGCTAGAAATGCGATGCGATGCGACACTGTCGCATTCATGTAAACGGGGCTTACGCTAGACAGTTACTGCGGTCGTAGCAATTTCCTTCCCTTTCCTTTATTTATCTTTATAGGCACAAAGAAACAGTGACCATTTCAAGCCTAGATTCTTCGTTTAGCGGGTCCGCACTTTGAAAAATGCTAAAGAAGTACACTTCGAAGAGGACGAAACAAAACTTGTTGAGGATCAACGACACTCAAGGTTCTGCAGTGAGCACTGGTCTGCAGGCCATCTGCCGGGACGGCTTTCGAAGCAGCGGCCTGCACTCACCTGACGGCCACGCCAAAAGTGGCAGTGGCGAACCACTAATTGCCAGCATCATCGGCATTGACGATTTTACAAAGTTTGAGCGAGCTATTGTTGAAAGTATCCGAGGGGGGAAAGCTACCACGCGCAGCAACAAAACAACAATGGTCCGAGGGACAACTCGTGAAAAGAAGGGGGGAGGGGGACTTTTCCTCAGTTCGGCGAATCACCTGTCGCCGCGTCGCAAGAGGGCCATCCCGGGGCATGCTGCGGCGGCGAAGAGCAGATTTCTTTTTCCGATTTTTCCAAACATGACTGAGTGGCGTCGCCTGGTGGGAGAATCTGAACTACACGCAAGATGGCGACAGTGATACTTCCACCTTAAAGGTCCGAACACCCGGCATCGGCTCAACCCCCAGGATCTCCCTTTCCCCAGAAACGGCTGAGCCGCGCACGGCTACACGCGGGAGGGTCCAACCCCCATGTGCTCGGGTACGTGGTGCCGCAACTCACCAAACGTCTGCTGACGCAGACGCCCCTGCGGGGGCTGGTGCCGCAGTTTCAGTTATTAGTGCCCAACTTTGCCGTTCTCTCAGAAAAGTTACGACGCTCCTGTCGAACGTATCACTTCGTACTGCAAGCGCCGACCGCATCACGCCTGCAGCTGCGTGTACTGCTCGCGTTGTGATCAACGGCCTCCTCTACATCGTCGAATTTGGTGCTGTGTTCTTGTTCCCACGATCTCATTTCGGGCTGGGACTTCCTTTCCGCTAATAAGGCCGTCATCGACTGTTCTCGTGCTGAAGTGGAATTTCAAACGCTATGTGATGCCCCACTTCTTAACGCTTGTGAACCTGAAGATAATGTATTTGTTGCCGAAGACGTTACAATTCCACCGCACTCATCCGCCCTTGCCACAGTGTCATGCAACATCGTTGAGGGTGCCAGCGCACATTTTACGCCATCTGCCATTTTCGCTCGTCGCAAATGTTCCCCACTGCCTTTCGCTCTTTTGGATGTTCATGCCGGCGTCAGCAGACTGCTCGTCGCCAACCGATTGTCCTGTCCTCTCACGTTGCTTCGTGGGGAGTGCGTTGGCCGCGTCACGTGTGTCGACCCTGCTGCCATCGTTGACATGCCAACTGGTTCCATCGCCAGTCATGAGGTCGCCGGAGTGACCTGTAACCCCGCGCAGGAGCCGACTTTGCCCGATGTTTTACATGGATCCATCGCCGACACGTTGACTGTTTCCCAACGCGCCCAGCTTCTACACCTTCTCGACAAGTTCCGTTCGTCTTTCGACTACCAGCATGTTCCCTTGGGCCGCACGTCAACTGTTTGTCATCGCATCGGCACGGGTACCAGTGCGCCACTGCGACAAAGACCATATCGTGTATCCGCGACAGAGCGCCGTGTTATCGATGACCAAGTAGCTGACATGCCCAAGCGCGGTGTCATTCAGGCATCGGATAGTCCCTGGGCATCTCCTGTTGTTCTTGTTAAGAAGAAGGATGGATCGATTCGATTCTGTGTCGATTACCGTCGTCTTAACAAAATAACTCGTAAAGATGCTTACCCTCTTCCGAGAATTGACGACGCCCTTGACTGTCTCCAAGGCGCGGAGTTCTTCTCTTCTATCGACTTACGCAGCGGCTATTGGCAAGTGCCCATGGCACCCGAAGACCAACCTAAAACGGCCTTTGTAACACCAGATGGCCTATATGAATTTCGCGTTATGCCTTTTGGGCTTTGCAACGCCCCCGCAACATTTGAGCGTATGATGGACAACCTTTTGCGTGGTCTCAAGTGGAAAACGTGCCTGTGCTACTTAGATGATGTGGTTATTTTTTCGCCCGATTTTCCCACCCATCTCTGTAGGCTGGAGGAAGTGTTACGGTGCCTAACATCCGCCGGCCTTCAGCTCAACCTGAAGAAATGCCACTTTGGCGCAAGTCAGCTCACCATCCTTGGCCACGTGGTATCTAAACACGGTATTCTTCCTGACGCCGCCAAGCTCCGTGCAGTTGCTGATTTTCCCAAACCTTCCTCCGTAAGAGAACTTCGCAGCTTCCTTGGACTGTGCTCTTACTTTCGCCGCTTCATTCGGAATTTTGCGTCCATCACCGCTCCCTTGAATCAGCTTCTACGGAGCGACTTGAACGATTACGCCTGGTCGTCCGCTTGTGACGGTGCCTTCCAAGAGTTGCGTCGTTTACTGACCTCGCCGCCTATACTGCGTCACTTCGACGCGACAGCTCCGACAGAAGTATATACCGACGCCAGCGGTGTTGGACTCGGCGCTGTGCTCACGCAACGCAAATCTGGATTCGACGAGTACGTCGTTGCATACGCAAGCCGCACCCTCACCAAAGCCGAGAAGAATTATTCCGTTACGGAGAAGGAGTGTTTGGTCATTATCTGGGCACTTGGTAAATTTCGACCCTACCTTTATGGCCACCCCTTCGACATGATTACAGATCACCAAGCACTTTGTTGGCTGTCCACGTTGAAGGACCCCTCAGGTCAATTAGCTCGTTGGGCTTTGCGGTTGCAAGATTTCGACGTGCGCGTTGTCTACAGGTCTGGCCGCCGCCACACCGATGCCGACGCGCTTTCCCGTTCGCCCGTGTCAACCGAAAGCGATAGCTGCCTCTCTGCCGTTGACCAGGTGCTTTCGTTCCCAGCAGGCTGCGACATGGCTTCGGAGCAACGCAAGGATGCCTGGATTAGTGATCTTATCCGCTTCCTTTCAAACCCTTCGACTGTTCCTCCACCTTCTCGAGCTTTGCGCCGTCAAGCATCTCACTTCGAAATTCGAGATGGACTTCTCTGTCGCCGGAATTACGCCTCTGATGTCCGGAAGTGGTTGCTGGTCATACCTCGACATCTTCGTGGTGAAATATGTTCTGCCTTCCATACTGACCAGCAGTGTGCACATGCGGGTGTGTTCAAGACGTACACCCAGCTTTGCTCCAGGTTTTATTGGCGTGGCATGTACACCTTTGTGTGCAAATACATTCGGTCGTGCCCTCAGTGCCAACGCCGCAAAGTTTCTGCTCAGCATGCCTCTGGTCCGCTCCAGCCAATCCCGTGTCCGGCCAGGCCCTTCGATCGCATTGGCATTGACCTGTATGGACCCCTTCCGAGCACGACTTCCGGAAACCGATGGATAGTCGTCGCCATCGACCATTTGACGCGCTACGTAGAAACAGCCGCTCTGCCTGCTGCCACCGCTCATGAAATAACATCGTTCCTCCTGAAAAACTTTATTCTCCGTCACGGTGCACCTCGCGAACTTTTGAGTGATACAGGACGTGTCTTCCTCCCCGAAGTCGTAAACGCGCTCCTTGCTGAATGTCGCATCGTTCATTGCACCGCCTACCATCCTCAAACTAATGGTTTGACGGAAACATTTAACCGCACCCTTGGCGACATGCTCTTCAAATACGTCGCCTCTGATCACACTGATTGGGACCTCATTTTGCCATTCATCACGTTCGCCTACAACACTGCACCACAGGCGACCACAAACTTCTCCCCATTCTTCCTCTTATATGGCCGCGAACCTTCGACTACCCTCGACACCATTCTTCCGTACAGACCATACTCATCCGAATGTACGCCCATCTCTGAAGCTGCCCACCGCGCAGAGGAATGCCGTCAGCTCACCCGTTCCTTTACAGCCGTCGACCAATGGCAACAAAAATCTTGACGTGACGATGAGCACCCGCATTGTCACTTTCTTCCGGACTCCCTTGTGTGGCTTTGGGTTCCTGCTGTTCCTGCTGGACTCTCATCCAAGCTTGTTTCCAAATATCAAGGACCCTACCGTGTTGTAGCACAGACATCGCCTGTGAACTATATTGTCGAGCCTGTCACGCCACCTACGGACCAACGCTGCCGTGGTCGTGAAACCGTCCGCGTACAACGCCTGAAGCCGTATTACGACCCAATGATTCTATGTTCACCATGAGTCGCCAGGATGGCTCCTTTTCCGATGGGGGTGATTGTAGTGAAGAGGAATACCCGGCGCTGCAGCCACATCGCCAGTCGTCCGGGAGGCGCGAGCTCGAGATTGCCTGAGCTGTTCTGGTTGAGACACGCTGCATGCTGTTCTCTTGTCCTGTATTTATATTAGACAACCAATGAGCACACGTCCAATCCAGCACCGTCACAGCAACAACGCAGACCAAGGATGCTGCCCCAGCCACTAGACGACGTTAAGATCGTCTACGTACCGCCCGCAAGCAGGTCTCGACCTTGCCAAATGAAACACCGTCGCAGTCATGCACGCCATCGGCAGAGCGAGTGGACTATCGCAGCAAGACTTCAATGGCAAAGTACGTGTGCAAGTACAGAAAATAGAAAATGTAATCATCGCAAGCATCGTCGACAAGGAAGACGGCAAGATGCTGGTCAGCATCAACAGAATATAGCTTGGAGGCACTTACAACAACGTCAAAGGCAGCATACGAACCCCGGACGACGTCTCCAGAGGCGTCATCAATGGCCTCATACCCGGAGAGAACTCATGGCACGAATCCGAGCCCCGGCAAGATACACCGTTCTTCGCGCGCGCCGCGGCAGTCGTATTCTTCGAAGGGCCGCACGTTCCCTACTGCATCATCTTCCAGAGCGTTTACTTCTGCTGTAGTCCATATCGCAAGTCAGTGCAGTACTGCCGCACGTGTGGCAGTACTGCCCGCTCGGTCAAGCGCGAGCTACGCCAACGTGGCAAGTGGCTCGAGCGACTCGAGTGGTACGAGCAGTTCAAACTCCTCGTCGGTCGAAGCCGCAGCCATACTACAGTGTACTAGAAGCTTTCTAGTACACTGTAGCCATACGGGTCATCGAAAACAAACAGCAGAACCAGCCGATCAAACGGCACAATCAGCACAGACAATTGCAAAGCCAGCAAAACCTCACAGACAAAGTACTTCGCAGTCAACAGAGACAGCAGATGCTCACCGACAAACTGCTACAAAAATTCAAGGAACAACATCAAAAATGCCAGGAGCTCGAAAACATAAACAGGTAGTCGGGAACGACGCTGACCAAGGCGGAAGTCGAAGCCATAGTAGATGCAAAGTGCCTGATATTTCAAGAAGCCTTTATGAAGAACATTCACGCCACAATGGAAAAAATCGTCCAATCAGCAGTAGAAAAAACAGCCGCAGCGTTCGAAAACAAGATCGTCACACTAAACGCCAAAATCGATGGAATCGGGTAAAAAAAAACAGCCGCAACTTTTGGAAACAAGATCGCCACGTTAAGCACCAAGATCAACAATTTTATCGCGCATGTAAAGAACAACTACGCCACCAAGGCACAGCTCGACAATTCGCGCCACACGACTCGGAGGAAGGCGCGAGCGAACAGGCACAGCGACTCTCACTCCATCTCGCCCACTCGCGATCTCCGACGCGAATTCGAATCCATCGACGATGGCGGCCCCCTAACCACAAGGAGAAGAACCAGCTTTCAACTACACACATATGGCAATGGAACTGTCGATCGTACCGCCCTCGACACGCCAGCCTGCATGAATTTGTCAAGCTGGATCAGCCTGACGTCATAGCACTACAGGAAACCAACACGCAGAATGTCCGACTGCAAGGGTACACCACTTATGCAAAAACCCAACGCACTGTCATACTGGTCAACAAAACTCTCACAGCGCAAGAACACGACGTAGAGAATAACCAGACAGAACACGCCCTAATTTAGGTTTTACCAGAACGAAAGACGCAGAAAAGCCTATTCATGGCAAGCGTGTACATCCCCCCTTGGGACCAGTTGCGAATCTATAAATGGCCACGAAGTCGCAATACTGGGCGATGCCTCGCACACAGCATGGAGCTATTATACCACCACGAGGAAGAGTGCTAGGGTGCACGATGCCGCCCAGCTGGACAGACTCACCCTCAGGAATTATCCTCTCCAGACCACGAGAATTGGAAACTGTGTCTCCAGGGACACAAACCCCGATCTCAGCTTTACGGCGGACGTCCCTTGGGCAGAGTGGAGTCGACTTCCGGAAACCCTAGGTAGCGATCACCATATCCTCCAATTAGATGAAGCACACACCCGAAGACAGACCAAGACCAGAATTGCACGGCTAACTGAATGGAACTCCTTTAGGGATAACCTAGATTCCGGAGCAACTATAACCGACATTGACGAGTGGCTCAAGAAGGAACTAGATACAGCAGAACGCCACACCAAGGTCATACAACTCGGTGCCGATACGCCCGTGGTCGACGCGCATCTCTTCCACCTCTGGGATGCAAGAAGTGCCCTCCTGGAGAAATAGAAGCGAGAAAAACTCAACAGAAAGTTAAAGACACGCGTTGCTCTCCTGAACAAGCAGGCTCAAGACTATGCAGACCAACTCGCCAGGCAGAACTGGCACGCTTTCTGCGACAAGCTACAGGGGACTCTGAGAACCAAGAGGACCTTTCACCTCCTACGCACACTCCTAGCCACTTAACCTACGAACGCTAAACAGAAACAACATCTACACAGACTTATCCACAACCACGGCGGATCAGAAGAACACCTCCTCCGAGAAATACAAAAGAGACTCTGCAGAGACGTACCTTCTCGCGCGTCAACTCACAGCAAAGAATACGCAGGAAAACCAAATCTAGAACTCGGCCGACGCAGGCTGAACTCTAGGTTACCGCTTCTTGTAGGGCGCTTTCTTGCCTTCCAATGTTCGCAGCTCTGGTCCAGAGCGTGATGTCATCAGCGGACATCACGTGACGCAGATCTTGTATGATCTCGAGGAGTTTGGGTAGCTTGATCATAGCCACGTTGAAGAGTAGCGGTGAGATGACCGACCCTTGCGGGGTGCCTCTCTTTGGAAGTTGGAAGCTTCCAAAGCCACGTAGGGCTGAACTACCTATCCAAGCTGACAAGAAATACCAGCCCCGGGAAAGACCGGATTGCCAACAGACATCTACGCAACCTACCGCAGCAGGTCACCGCGGCTCTCCTCCGGTGCTACAACGAGTGCTGTTAGAAAAGAGAACTGCCTGCTGTGTGGAAGCGCTCGGAGATCACCATGATCCCCGAGCCAAAAAACCTCTCAGCATAGAGAACCTACACCCGATCTCCCTCACCTCGTGCGTGGGAAAGCTCTTCGAACATATGGTGCACGACTGCATTACCCAGTACCTCGAAAAAATGGCCACCTACCGGACACCACGTTTGGCTTCAGACAGCACCTCTCAACGCAGGAAGTACTCTTACAACTGAAAGAAGGCCTCCTCGATCACCTTAACAATCGAACCAAGTAGTGCATACTGGCAGTAGACGTCAAGGGAGCATTTGATAACGTCAGCCACGACGTGAACCTCAACAACCTCGAAGATACCGGCTGCGGCATTAGGACCTACGTGTACGTCAGAAACTTTCTCACCGACCGCACGGCAACCGTCGCGATCTACAACATCCGCAGGAAAAGTTTCCAACTTCCAACAAGAGGCACCCCGCAAGGGTCGGTCATCTCACCGCTACAATTCAACATGGCTATGATGAAGCTACGCAAACTCCTCGAGACCATACCAGATCTGCGTCACGCGATGTCAGCTGATGACATCACGCTCTGGGCCACAGCTGCGAACACTGGAAGGCAAGAAATTGCCCTACAAAAAGCCTTAAACACCATGGAAAGCTCTCTACGAAACTTTGGCATCCGCTGAGCCCCCGAGAAGTCTGAGCACCTCGTCCTCAGAACAAGAACGAGAGGCAGGCCATCCAGCTACGAAGACCCCGAACCCTGCGTCACCCTCAATGGGACACCAATCCCGAAAGTCGATACTCTACGAATACTTGGACTCCTCATCCACAAGGACGAATCGGGAGCGCCCAGCCTACCAAGACTACAATGCACCTTTTCGCAACTGACGCACCTCGTCAAGAGAGTCTCAAGCCACAGAAGCGGGCTTAAGGAGCAAGACGCGCTAAGAATGATGCAAGCACAGCTCACCAGCCGCATCACATAATGGCATGCCAACCTGGCTTTAAAGAACGCAGAAGTAGCAAAAATCGACATCATGATAAGGAAGGAAATCAAAGTCGCCATGGGACTACCCCCCAATGGCCTCTACTACACGTCTTCTTAAGCTGAGCGCCCCCAACACATGGCAAGAGCTCGCCGAAGCGCACAAGAACAGCCAACTGGAACGACTCAAGCTCACGCCCACCGGGAGATCAGTACTCTGACACATGAACTACAGCGAGACGTACGTCGCAGACACGGACAACAAAGGACGAATCGCACCGGACGTTCGAGAGTCTCACCGCACAGCATGCATCCCATATACCACAAGAATAGAAGGCAAGCTAGCGCCGATGGCATCAAAGGAAGATTCAAGCAAGACTCGGACGCAGTGTTGCCAGGTTTGGCTATATATAGCCAAATTGGGCTACAGGAAAACAATTTTTGGCGTCCACATGGACGAGTTAAATATGTGGCTATTTTGGGGCTACTGAAAATCTGCGACTTGGCTTTGTTTGGGCTATAAGTGGCGCCCTAATCCATGCCCCAGAGGTCGCCTTGATCGGGTAGAAGCAAATATCGAAGGCTTTGGGCGCGTTAAGTTAGCGCGCTCCGAACTCCAAAGGAGCACGCTCGAGTGCGCTCGAGTGCGACGCCTTCGGAGCTTAACTTAACGGCGATTTTCGCCGACTGCTTTCGGGCGCACGAACGCGCCGTCTGGCGAATTATGTTGCTTCCGCGACCGCTATCGCATTGCGCGCGCTTTTTGAAGATGGCGTCGCCGATAAACACCCTCCTGCAGTTCTTGATAGACGATGAAGAGCTAGAATAACTTGACGCGCGGCGGCGGACGCAGCAGCAGCGGCTTATGTATGCGATGCAAACTGTTCGTGCTGTTCTTAGAGGTACCCTATGAGAGGATTTATTTCTGCTCCGCGGTATGCTGACTGATGACTCATTGCCGATCGCAAGAGGACAGAAAGCCTTATGATCCGAAGCATCCAGGATTATGTGATCAATCTTGTGCCCAGATACACGGACACACAATTCAAAGAGCAGTGCCCCAACATCTTCCACGATAACATGAGGACCTGAAGAAGTCATACACATGAACGTAGCGACGAGAAGGCGCCAAACTGCGACTGTTCGGTTACGTACCTGAGCGTCTGGCAAGTAATGATCGGGCCATCATTTTCGGTTCGTGATAAGCTCAAACGCGCCAACACGTGAAGTTCCCGATCATGTCTTAGAGCAGACGCCCGGCTGCCCAGTGGTGGCAGGAACTAGTGGGCAAGGAGCACGGACTTGCATAAGTGGAAAGAGTCGGAAACACGTCATTTTTCCGGAAGCCGTAGCAGGAGCGCGCTCTCGCGCACCGTTTCCAGGGTGGAGCGCGTAGAGCGCGCTCCGTAACACGCACCGGAAGTCGCTTTTTAGCCGTTAAGTTTAAAAGAGCGCCCTCTGCTGCCTAGAGCGCGCTCGAGCGCCTTAACTTAACGCGCCCTTTGTTTTAGCTGGCTGAGCCGGCAGCGCGGTTGTGTATGTGTGCGTGCGCGAAATGACCGCCCCTCCCCTTCCCTTCCCTCTCTGCGCCGTTGTCTGAGCCGGTGGCTTTGATCTTTGATGCACTTAAACTTACACCCCGCTTGAACGTTATGCACCCGATTCCCGGGCATGGGGGTGAACCTGGGAGTAGTGGGTTTTTCGCAGTACACTACTAACATGGGTATGCTCAGGAAGGGAGAGCAATAACATATGGTCGGGGCCGTCGGGCGATCGGGGCGCCGACATCGAAAAATGGAAGCACGGGTCAGTGTGTGACACGCCCCAGTGTGTTCATGGCCATGTCTTAATTCTGGATGAAGTATCGCGCCGGGCACAGCTTTCGACCTACTCCACGTATCTCGCGCGAAGCTTTACATCCATTTTCCTTCACCTGCTAGAAGAATTTTTGTTCGTGCTTACATTCGAGATTCATTTCGATAGGTTGGACGTAAGATCGGATCCTCCTAAGAGAGGAGAATCCAAACATGGGGAAGTAGGCCAAGTATGCAAGAACGTATAAGAAATAATGGGAGCAGGACCATGAGCCAAAGGTGGGTTCTGGTGCTTTTACTTCTAGATGGTTTGCCCGTAATGTCACGGATACAGATACTCATTTTGATAATATTGAAACATGTTTGCCACGATGACATCAGTGCACCACGTCACATGAACTTCACCCACCATGTTAGCTTAGCAGGTGGTGTCGCGCTGCTGGCTGGAGGACGCGGGTTTCATTCTCGGCCACGACGGCCGCATTTCGATCAAGGCGCAATGCAGGAACACCCGCGTACTAAGATTTAGGTGTACGTTAAAGAAACAGAGGTGGCGAAAATTAATCCGTAGTCCCCCAGTGCGTCATGTCTCCCTAACATATCGTGGTTTTGGCACGTAAAACCCCAGCAATTATTAGAGAGTATTAGAATAGGGGCCTCAAACTTTTGGGGACCCCAGAGAAATAGCGTCGAAGCCACTGCGCATGCGCAAGACGCACACTGTGCTTGGATTTTGCGTCAGGCACGCTATTTCAGCAATTTAGCAGGAGCCCCAAAAGATGCTCCAAAAGCTTTTGTCAACAAACATGGCGGCGCCCATCGAAGCGACGGCTCTAACCTAGCACCGAACTGGGCTCAATTCGTGGTAACGCGTGAAGTTCGTAAGCTAGGAGAAGTGATGGCGGTTATCGCTTTCTCTCAACTAACATGTGTAATGAGGATTGATTCATTAGACACCGCTGATTCCGAATTCATGGCTCGTAGGCCTAACACGGATTGACTTGGCTGCGTGAAGGTACGTAAAGTTGGTTACTCAAAACTAACCGCAACAAGTTGCTTGATGCTAATAGAACTAGTTCTAAATTGTAATGACACACGTAAATCTAAATTACTCTTATCATAAAATATTATGCTTTATTTTAATATTTATGACCCAACGCTAACTTGACCCGCAAAGCTCTTTGAGGCCCCAAACGTTGGGGGCCCCTATTCTAAAACTTTATTAGCACATCAACATGATATGCTTTTTGACAGTAACCGGTTTTCACAGCATAAACACTGTCATCACTTTGTTGTTCACCTTTGCTCTTTGCGTGCTGTCGCGGCTTTTACCATTTCGAGCGAGTTATGTTCGGGACGTGCTCGTCGCCGAAAACGGCTGCGCGCTTCTGACACTGGTGCGCCGTTTTGTGCAGTAATCTTTTAAAACTTCGCTTATACCGATTCATAGAGCGAGTGGCATCTGTTGTCTGACACTTAATTTTAACGCATGTTCTTGCCGTGCTAGAGACCTAAGATGGCGGCCAGGTTGGGGTAAATGAACAGCGTACAGATCATGTACCAGCTAACCCGGGCCAAGCTAAATAAAAAAAGCGAAAACAAGATAGGATGATGAGACAAATAACACGAGATATCAAAGCTTGTTTTAGCTCATAAAAAGAAACCGTGAGCACGTCGCAGACCGCTGGACCGCTGAACTTTTACGCCGTAGGCAGAGATGACGTGAGAGATCGATGATGGTAAACATTATTTTGCGTTCACGACAGCTAAAAAGCCGAGTTTGTAGTTAATATTATTACTGTAAATAGCTGTAAATTACTAAAAATAATAACTTAGTACTATCTGTCATAAAATAAAAGCACTGATTTCGACCTCTGGCTGCTGCGATTCGCTGGAACTTAAGAGTTTCCCGGTCCAACAAAAAAGTGTTCTGTGCAAGCACGATGTCACTGATGTTAATGTCAAGGGCCGACCGTAATGGCGGCACGGACAATTTGTTACACCGGGTTGTGCAAAAAAAGGATTGCCGTAGTCGAATGTGAAAATGTATACACAAATAAAACTGCAGATAATAATGGCTATATTTGGCTACGAAATTTTTTTGCACTTTTTTGTGTTTGGCTACATTTGGGCTACAGCTTCTCTAGCATTTGGCTACGCCGCCCCGTCGGACCTGGCAACACTGCTCGGACGCCCGCTACGGCGACGCGGCCAAGTATACGCATCGAAGCGAGTACGCTCTCAGCGTCGTAGACTCCTGTGAGTGCCAGTTAGCATCGGCAACCGTCAAGGCACGCAACCTGGAAACGGCGGAAGAAGCGGCAATCGCTCTCGCCACTACCACATGTACCGACGCAGCCGTCATTTTCACCGACTCTGAGGCCGCCTGTGATAACTTCGCGATGGGCCTCATTTCGGCAGATGCACTCATGATACTAAAACGACGAAGCACTCCGCTCCCATACACCTTCGTAACGTGAGTACCTGGGCACGAGGCACTAGAAGGGAACAAAGCGACCCACGTCGCTGCCCGCGAGCACGTCGGCCAGGCTGCCCTCGCCCCACACGCTCTCAAACCCGCGGTAGAAGAGGCGGAGGCCGTACCCACCAAATATTCAGCGATATTACAACTCGAGCGCCGAGTGTACCCTCCACCGCACCCAAAACTTGGCAGAGAAGAAAGTGTGATCCTGAGACGCCTACCAAGCAACACGTACACTCATGGAACGATAATGCACCGCCTGTACCCGACGCTCCGCGGTTACCTCTGCCCACTCTGCAACGTTCCCGACACCCTGGCACCCTTTGTCCTGGAATGCCCGTGGCATGAAGACAGTGAAATGCAACCGGAAACGGACGCGAACCGAACACCACAAGCAAACGAAGACCACCTAGCCGAAACGTGGGAGGCCAAGCTCGCCCTCGGGGACCTGTAAGACCAACGACAACTCGTCACCAGGGCCAAGACACGGCCGCTCGATGAAACGCTCGAGGTGCGGCCTGCCACGTCGCCCGAAACCGGTGTGAGGCGCCTAGTTCTCCGCGCCATCGCAGCGGCGCCACTGCTCCGGGACAGGCGCGCGAGTGGGAGCGTTTCCTAAGCGCCGTCCACATGCTTCGCGAAGCGGCCGCGCTTCGCGTTTACATTTTATTGACGCGAGAGTTGTGCTTTTTGTTTCCAAAATATAAAATAAAACATCAACGCTGCCTGCAAGGATATCAATATACCCAGGAGTCGGTATTGGGCCGCTAATAGGCTTACATAGGCCAGGACAGCACACTTCTGCCGCTGGTTTCGAGCCTTATGACCACCGTTCAAGAGAACTGGCGAGGTCTTTATCGAGTGGCAGTACTGCTGATACTGTGGGCGCTTTTGTTGAGTGTGCTTATTTACTTGTGTCGCTTGACGTGCTTGTTCGCTGGTTAAAAAAAACGAAAAAAAAAACCGTTAAATGAAACTTTTTACAAATGCGTGCACAATGACATAGGTTTGTATAACTATTATAAAATAGTTTCTTTAGTTTCACCTTTCTAGAAAAATGGGGTAAGTAGCAGTTTATAACGGATTGTATATTCAGCCAGATTGCCGGCGTGTGGCATATTTATGTAAAGACGACGCAGTGAAAAAAAAAAAGAAGTTAGTCAGCATGAATAGAGCACTTCCTATGGTAAAAAAAAGCACCCTGTAATATGAAACTTTTTACAAATGCGTGCATAATGACAGGTTTGTATAACTATTTTCTGATAGATTTCGTTAGTTTCACCTTTCTAGAAAAATGGGGTAGATAGCAGTTTATAACGGATCGTACATTAACCACATTACCGATGTGTAGCATATTTATGTGAAGACGGTGCCGTGAAAAAAAATTGTTCAGTGTGAATAGAGCAATTGCAATGGTGAAAAGAAAAAAGATCGAGGGAGGCTGTATTTTCTTTATTCACACGATGTGAAGTTTTGGAAGAGCGCCTCGTTCAACAGCTTTAAAATCGTACTACCTTCCGTGACGGAAGCTTATAGAAAGTTCGCCAGTAGCGGCTGTAACAATTTGTTTAGAAACTCCTTACACAGTTCCTCGGTGTGGCTGTCGGTGAAGGGAAGCGAACAAACCAATTAAAAACGTGTCCATCGGCTCCCAAATGCTTCCTTTGCCACTTGTCCCCGTCACGAAATTTTTTTTTCAGCCATGCTGAAAAAAGTACCCCGAGTTTTCCTGAGTTTCTGTCACTCGGAAACTCAGGGTACCGGATTAATGGTTCTTTTCTTGCGTTATAACACACAGCGGCAAGCAACAGTTGCGCGGGATAGTGCCACATGCAACACGACAAAGACCTCGACACATTTATACTACCACGTGTGCGGACAAAAGGCGTGCAAGACGCGAAATCTCTCCCGCGGCACCTCCCGGAGGGAAGCAGTCCCGCAGCAGTAGCGCCACTCCTAAAAAAGCGGCGGCAAATGTCAACATTCGCTTCACAGCTCCGCCCATACTTCGCCGCGCGACGTGGCAGGCCGCACCTCGTGCGTTTCATCGAGCGGCCGTGGCCAAGAGGGCAGTCAAAGCCAGAGGGTTCCTGGACTAAGGAACCTTCCCGCATCAGGGTGATACCGGGCCTCGCTCTGGACACTGTTTCAAGAATAAACGTTTCCCCCTCTCTCTCTATTTAATGTATTTTTCTATTGAATCTATTCATCTAATGTATTTATCTATATAATCTATCTAATCTTATATAATCTATCTAATCTAATCTAGGCATGGGGAAAGAGCATGAAATTCCAACACGACTTAACATTGCCCATATTTTCGTAGGTACATATGGCGCGCATTGGAACACAGATCCTCATTCAATGCATCGAGAAAGAACGATCCACCCCACCTGCGTCTCTGTGAGCTTCAGCGCCTGCGCTAGGTCGGCCCGTTCTGCTCCGGTGAGGTAGCGCTGAACGCTGAAGCGCCGTTCCAACTCGTACACCTGGGCGTGCGAGAAGGCTGCTCGGCAGCGCTTCTTCTTGTCCTCAGCGTCTGAAAGACATCATTAAAGAGTTGTCCGGTACTCCGGTAATCGCAGGCGGACTGGGCGTTTTGTAAGGTCAGTGGGAGGCGTAAACATTAGTGGCTTGACAGGTGATGCCACCTGTCTTCGCGGCGCTGAAGCAGACAAAGACAGAGCTAATATTCCATCAACCACGTGTACTGTACTTCGCTGCTGGCGTAAAACTGCTGGCGTAAATTGGTACTTCGCTGCTGGCGAATCATGGTGCAATGACGCCGCTGTGAAAATGTAGTCTAGCAGCGAAAAGGAACGCACATGGTTAGCAGTATTAGCTGTTTTTGTCTGGCTGAGCTATTCGCCACTGGGTGGCTGGCAGCGCTCTGCCCGCTCACGCTTACGCCTCCGCACATCCGATAATCCTCCCGCGTTTACCAGAATACCGCACACGTTAAAACTCTATTACCACATAAAATGCCCGCTACATCATTTATGCAAAATTTTACATGTCATAGGCTTCCAGTTGCAAATTATGATCTTGCACAGTTTTTGAAATATCTACACCCGAACATTTAACCACCCTAACCCCTTTGCAGACCTTCTCGCAAATCACGTCGGTTCAAATCACGTTGTTTGAAGTCAATGACGTCCTGCCAATGAAAGGGCACGTTTAGCCTTTTCATTAAAAGGCTGTCTCCCTCTCGGCATTTTTTTCAACAATAAACCAATCTGATCAGGTTAATTATTTATTATCAAAATACGAGAGGTTTGATAATT
Organism: Dermacentor silvarum; assembly: GCF_013339745.2. Classification (NCBI taxonomy): domain Eukaryota; kingdom Metazoa; phylum Arthropoda; class Arachnida; order Ixodida; family Ixodidae; genus Dermacentor; species Dermacentor silvarum. Next base: position 408,764,993 of record NC_051154.1, read on the forward strand.
AAAAGTGGGTTGCAGCCTCGCGGAGGAACAGTGGCAGGCGGTTATGAGGGCGTGGGCGGGGCTTCACTGCAGACTTAAGTTGTATCCGACTATAGGAGATGGTCGCACATGTTCGTCGTATTAGAAGAGAAAAACAAACCCTACGCGACGACTCGAGCCATTCAAAGGTTATAAAAAGAGGAATAGCAAAATTGGTTATTGAACAGGCAATTAAGCAGTTCAGAAAACCTGACCACACAGATTATTAGACTAAAGAAAACACCTGACAACATGATAGTGCAAATTGGGGAGGCAAATACTAACGCAAATCACAGGGCCGAGAAAGCATGACAAAATAATAAGGGCAAACATAAGCGAGCTATTATTGTCCCTTACGTTCACAACCTTTCACACCGCCTAAAGAAGGTGGCAGAAAGGCACGACGTAAAAGTGCTCTTTTTAGCACCGATCAAGCTACGAGGGCTGTGCAAGAAAGTGAACTCAGACAACGAAAGCGCGCAGGGAACATGTAGTGTAAAACACGCGCGAAAATACGTAGCCGGTGAAAGTAATGTGGTGTGCAATATCCAGTTTAAATGCGGCAATGTATACATGGACCAAACGGCACGCTGTCTCAACGACAGGCTTAGAGAACATCGTTATGCATGCGAGCAAATAGCCGTATCCAGCAATCTGGCCACACACCGTATAACGCGCAAATGTACAGCTTAGTTTGACAAGACGACAGTTGTCGCTTAAGATGAAACAACCAGGGAAATACGAGAGGCTTTAGAAATAGAAGAAGAAAAAGACAACCGTATGAGCCCGCCTTCAGACTTGCTTACTAAAGCTGAAATTACTTACGCAAGGAACGCATACACACACAGAACGCACTGATAGAATAATAACCACCAGATACGTGAGAACGCGATCTGATAGGATCTGGTATAACTATAGTTCACGCAGTCAGCAATGTGTCATTGTGTGCTTTTAAAAACTGTGCTTTCATCTGACAAAAAAAAAAGAACAGTTGGCAGGTTGCGCTCCCCCGTATCACTTTGTCTCCGTTTTATATCCAATGTTTTTTTCGTCCGTGTTGCGTCCTATAGTACTTAGCGCAAGACAAATGAATACACACCAACTAGCCCAATTCATAGCTCTTCTAAATAGTCTTATTTCGCTAATGAGTATGCTGTAATCAAAGCATACAGAAAGTACGTCTATACGGTTAGGTTTGGCGGCGGTGTTCTAACAGCGTGCAAGGGTGCTATTTTGTAGCTATGACTTTCAAAGTCACAATGCCTTTTCGCGCGACGTCACCGCTTCTGCAAATAGTGTATACGCAGCACGACGTTTTTTGAATAGTCCAATCAACAGCTGCCTCCGTTGGGCGGATTAAAGTCCCTAGATTTTCTGCTCTTTTTTTTAAGCAAAAAAAAATATATTTAGGGACTTTAAGGCGGATGTGTCTTTCGTGGTCTCTTCTCTTTTCCCGGGGCCTGTATAGCAAATTTGTTTTGTGAGAAGACATTTAATAAAAGCGCACGTTCATCCTTTGTAAAGCAAATTTGTTTTGCAACCTTACAACCTGAAAGCGGCCGTTGCATAAAGAAAATCGAACGCAAGTGCTTCTATTTTTGAAGCCGTAGCCACATATTTGTCGAATGTACATCCAATCCATGCCATTGAGCGCATGCAAAATGGCGGTTTCTGTTGGAGCCGAGCAGCTGACTGTCGCATCACCGCGCGTTTGCGCTAGTCCGTAATGTTCCACAAGTGATTTCGGCCCACGACTCTGTACTTTCGTCTGAGAAGAAATTCAGACGTGGCTTCCGGGAAACGTGAGATACAAGAAAGAGGTGAGTAAATATTCTCGTGTAGTGCTTGCATTGTTGTATGGTTTTCGTTGCATGTATTGAATGACGTGTGATCCTTTCATTTTTTAGGAAGATCCAACAAGAATTATTCGTAGCAGTGCAGAACATAGTGTATCGAGAATTGTCAAGACACCGCCACGACAGAACAATAGCTTCGTCAAAGTGATCGCAGCGACGGCAACCCTTCCTCTGTCGGGCGCCCCTGCACTGACGGTTCCGCTCCGAGAAAGAAGCTGCTAGAACGGTAAATGTGAGTAGCGACGTTAAGTTCTTTTACATTAATGGTATAAAAAGGTAAAACAGTGTAATCAAATCGAAGTGAGTGTTTTATGCAGGCTATAAGTTTAGACAAAATGTTTGCCTTACTGTGTTGCGGTCGGGCTGAGATTCTCTTTTTTAGAAAGGCTTCAAAATGTCTGCGAAAGGCCCACGCGTGTCGTAGGAACAGGCCGCTATTCTGTTTCACTTTATCGAGCAGCATCCATGCCTGCTTCTACTACGTTCTCGCCACGTATTAGTTCTGCTCGAAAAAACGAGCTGGGGGAGGAGGTAGAGCCTTTATAAATGAACAGCGGTAATGACAAGCCGCTGGCGCAGTCACTGGGCCAGCATGTGCTGACCTTTGTATTAATTGTATCGATCAGTAAACAAGCGTAATGCTGTGATCTAAATTTACAAATTTACATGTAGTACCGTGATGATCATTTCTTGTACACATTTGCAGGATATAACTGGCAATATCTAGGCACTTATGTTGCTAAAAGAAAAAAAGTCAAGTTCGAGTAGTCATGTAATGCATTTTGATGGGCCACAAATATATTTTTGGTGTCTCACTATAGAGTGACGATACCATTATTGCAGTAACTCCAAAGCCTGCAAATGCAGACCAATACAACAACATACCAAGGCCTTGTTTCTGAGCTTCTGTAAGTAAATTTTAATTTATTTTCTTGCAAACAGCACCATAAGGCACAGATGGCTGGCCTGCGGCAGCTGACATAAGAAGTGCGCAGCCTGTGGGACATACAGCAGCAGTGCCTCGAGGAGGAGCGGCGGTCTCAGGGGACGAGTCAACACCTCCTGCAGCTGTTGCTGGCTGCACTTTCTCATGGTGCAAGCCAAGCCCCTCACCCATTTCAGGCCCCTCATTAAATGTAAAGAAGCATAGGGAAGGAATTTTCCATCACATGTTTTAATCACTTTAACAATTAATAAAGTAATGATGATATGAAGTCAGACTATTGCTGGTTTGCAACAACCAATTGCTTATATCACCCTTTAATGCAACGACAAATAGCATAGCAGATGCAGCATGATTTCATGCTTGAATTGATACTGCAGCAATAGGCGTGTCCCCGCCATCAGGCTCACCTGCACAAGTAAGCCTTGCGGTGCGAGCATTCTGACTGTGGCACTGCAATTTCCAGGCGCCTCATTGCTGTCATGTCAATGTGCGCATGAGGCCACACCACAATTTCATCCTGTCTCACCAAATAGTGGCGATCACTTCTTGAGAGGCGGGAGAATTCGGACCTTAATTTAACATTGAAAGCAACCTATGAACACACACACACAAAAATGTGAAGAGAATCCCTTGCCTATACTCCTTCATTTCATTTGTATATTTGTGAATATCAAAGTACGATTTTTCTTCTGTAACTCCACAACAGCATGTTCCTTTCACATGTGGTGGTGTGCTTACACATCTGGCTGTGATAAATATGGTTCTGTTGGTGCGTGATAATTTATGCACCTGTGTATTCTTTTCTGGTACAGTTTAAACTGGATGCTATTTCTGTGTAACTATGGTTTGCACAGTAGTTTTATGAAAGAATGCGTGCCGTTACTTGTGATATTTTAGATGCAAGTGTAAGGGTATGTGATATTTATACAAGGTGATGTGATATATGCTGCATGTCTCTACTACTGCAGCCTGATGATGAGCAGTTGGATGAGCAGTTGACAGCCTTTTCAGGAAATTTTGCGGTTGTTGCCAGAGAAAAGGGTGCAGGACCTAGGTGTGCGTTATAGATAATTCAATCCAGACCCGCTGTTTCGGGGCACACCACGTGGTATGGGGTCGCCGTTGTTATCGAGCTTGCTACTACTGCTGGTGCTGCTGTCGTCATCACTTTCATCATCGTCGTCTTCGTCGCCCTCAGACAGCCGAAGGTTGTGTGTGCAACACAGCACATGCAGCGACAATGTTGGCCGCACATTCTGGCTCGTAGAGGATGGTGCGGTACCGCTGCAGACAGCGGAAACGGCTCATCAAGAGCCCAATACACCTCTCCACTATGGAATGCAAGGTGGCATGTGCTGTGTTGTACTTCCCCTCGGCTGTTTGCATAGGAGGATGGCTGAGAACCGGGTCAGGAGCCACGGATCCAAGGGGTAGCCGCTGTCACCTGCATGAAAATGGAAATGGTACACTGAGTACAGCTCTGACGAGAGGCAAGTTGACAATTGAGCAAAGTTACAGCATCATTCAAGAAAGGTAGGGTTCAGACGTAGCAGACTTACACTGTCGTGAGTCCCAAGTAAGAGCACGAGTTGGGCATGTCCTCCCTGACACAAACTGTTAACCAAATTACAAGTGCACTACTCGGTGCCCCCCTGAAGATGAAGAAATCAACACTTACTGGTGCTACCAATGATAAAGTAGTAGCACTAATACGAGTTGCTTTCTTCTGCTCCTGGAAGTTACTTGGTAGCATGCTTGCAACTGAACACCTTTAAAATTGTCAGTGCAAGCACTAATTGGTTTGATTTTCTCTACTTACGCAGGCACTTACTCGTGTGTATGTTTAGTGATAAGTGAAGCGGACTAGTTCTGGAATGTGAAAAGAAGACGAAGAAGAGAAGGGAGAAGAGGAAGAAGAGGGGTTGGGGGGAATAATAATAAATGGCGGACAACACCCGTCTTACCGAAGTTATATCTGGTGATTAGTTATTCTACCCGGACCGCTACATATTTTGGCGCAGCCGACGACGAACATGTGGGTTACGTTCTGCATCGACCAGACGTCGCCGCAGCATGTTGTCTTCAAGAGTTACCAAGTGCAAGGTGAGCCATCAACTGACCTTCCACGTCATGTTAGTTCAGCAGACCTCATCGACACAGTTATGAAAGAAGCCTCCATAGGACGCGAGCAACGTCTTCAAATGGAATCGGTGAAGGTGAATCTGTCACTACCGGCACTGGAACAACTGATCCTCGAGCCAATGCGATGTGGACACTTCATGCAAGGAACCACTGCGGAGAAGGTGAGCATCGTAATGAAAATTATTGAAGAGCAGCAGCGACAAATGACGCAACACAGTCAACTAATGAAAACTCTAGTTGAGTCACTCAGCTTAGACAAACCAGCGCAAAAGCTTGTGGAGCCGGACATTTTTGAAGGCAACCACCAAAGTCCTCACCAATGGCTATCCTTTTATGAGTACGCATCGGAAAAGAATAAGTGGATTTCTGATGTTGAAAAAATTAAAAACATGCGACATTATCTTCATGCCACCGCCAGGAAATGGTATGATTTGCAGCTTCTTGACAAGGCAGCCCCGTGTTGGGAGAAATGGAAAGTGAGTTTCCTGGCTGCTTTCGAAATCAGTGCTGTAAAAACATGGGATGCTGCTCTAAGTTACCAGTACGCATCAGGATCTCCTCTAGAGTAAGTCCTTGAGAAGCGTCGTTTGCTGCATGCCGCTGAACCTAGGCTCGCCTCAACGACAGTTCTTGCCTTAGTTATGCACGGTCTCTGTTTGGACATTCGAAATGAAGTTCAGATGAAAGCTCCGAAGACCCTAGACGAGCTTTTGCAGTGCCTCCAGAATCTGTTACCAGGACCAGAACTCGAACAGGAAGGCTCAGTGTGGAGAAGACAACTGGTTTTTAATAATCAGGACGTGAATAAGATGAGTCCCCATAAGGAGTGCCTATCCTCGAACAGCTATGCAGGTAACTACATTCACAGTTCGGGCCAATCTGCTGATAATGCCTGGAACAGCGTCGAACACCATTCTATCAGTGCACAGGATCAAGCACCCTACAAACTACAAGCAAAACTCGGTGAAAGTCATCGACACCACCGTAACGATCACCATGAGACGGTGTACGTAGTGTCGTCAAGTTTACTACAGGTACCGGTCAAGATAGATGGTGTCAAAATGAAAGCCTTGGTAGACAGTGGAGCTTCAGTATCAATTATGAACAAGAATCGATTGGATATCAGTCGTTTTCACACTGGCAAAGCTGTTCGTGTACAAGGATACGATGGTTCGGTGAGCTTACACAACAAGTGGGCGTCCGTAGTAATTGAATTTCAAGGACATTCAGTCACCAGCCAAGTGTTAGCATTCCCAGATGTTACATATGACTTTCTGCTGTCTCGCCCTGACATGAAGAAACTCAAGATTAATCTTTATTGGGACGACAAAGTGCTCGTTGAAGAAGACTCAACAGTGAAGGCAAATGCTGAGGTACCTAGACCACTACGAGTAATTCAGTGCGATGAAGACATAAGAGCTATGTATCCAGAGCTCGTTTGTGTGGGAAACTACCCGCCAGCGATGAAGTCACATGCGGTTCCATTTGAAATTGCTGATAAAAAGGTGGTACGAAAGCTCCATACAACATGTCAAGAGAAAAGAAAATATGGCTTAAAAAGGAATTGCAAGCCATGTTATAGGCTAATATTATTCGACCTTCCGTCTCACCGTTTGCCTCACCCATAACAATTGCACCCAAAGAAGATGGCAGCTTCCGTCTTTGCACTGATTATAGAGCCCTTAACCAGCAAACGGAACTGATACCTTTCCCAATGCCAAAGATAGATACCATTATTGACGAAACAGGTGTATGCCGCTGGTTTTCTCGTATCGATCTTTGTAAGGGGTTTTGGCAAATTCCGCTTACTGAGGACAAAAAGAAGTACACCGCATTTGTTACGCCTTTTGACTTATTTGAGTACAATCGCCTGCCGTTCGGTTGGAAGAACTCTCCGGCTTGGTTTCAAAAGATTATGAATGACATATTGAAACCGCACCTAGGTATTTTTTGTAATGTCTGCATAGATGACATCATCGTTTTTTCGAAGACTAAAGAAGAACACGAGAATCATCTCTCTCAAGTCCTGAGTGCCCTCAGTGACGCCCACCTTAAAGTCAACTTCAACAAAAGCGCATTTTTTCAAGAGAAAGTGTTCCTCGGCAGGGTGTTCGACGGGTCTACTAAAAGCACGAAGCACGACTCCGTTGAGAGAACTTCAAAGTTGGTGAAACCATACGATGTCCACTCTCTCCGGGTGTTTCTAGGCCTTGCTGGACATTTCAGGTCCTTCATCAAAGACTATGCGGTCAAGACCAGGTGTCTTACACGTTTGATGCAAAAGGACGTGCCTTTCCGATGGAATCTGGAGTGTGAAAAGGCCTATGGTGAACTTGTCGAACTGATATCGTCAGATCCCATCCTACGCTTACCAGACTTCTCGTTGCCTTTCGTGCTCAATACTGATGCGTCGCACTACGCAACAGGCGCAGTTCTATCTCAGAAGCCACCACGACATTCGGATCATCAAAAGCACTACGTTGTTGGATATTACAGCTATACATTGAAGCCTGCTGGAGTAAATTATACTACCACAAAAAAAGAAGCGCTGGCAGTTTTAAAAGCTGTGCAATATTTTAGAACCTATCTAGAAGGCGCGAAATGCACTATTTTTACCGATGATCAAGGTTTGACTCATCTCCTAGGCATGGCACAACCAAAGGGTCGAATCGCGAGATGGGTTAATTACCTACAACAGTTCGACTTTGACGTATCACATCGGCCTGGCCCACTACTGACAGATGTGGACGCTATGTCTAGATTACTTGTCCATGAGACAAGCGAATATCCACAAGAAATAACTCACGTAAAGTTGTGGGAAGGCACTGAGGAAATGAAGTTTGTGGACGGAAGATATCACGTGCCATCGACAATGGTTCCCAAGATACTTCAAGTATACCATGACAGTCCAGAGTCGGGGGGACATGACGGCTTCTGGCGCACTTACAGCAAACTCCTGAAATGTTTACTTGGCCAAGTATGAAGGACGACATCAGAAATTACATTCGCACGTGCCACCTATGTCAAGTGAACAAAGTGAAATTCAAGCAGGCGACAGATGTGATGATAACCCCAAAGCATTCAAGCATCCCATTTGAAGTCATTCACTTAGACTTCGCGGAACTTAAAAAGAAGGGAGAAGGCACAAAGAAAACTCACGCGTTTTTACTCAGTATCGACGAATGCACAAGAATGATCACTGCCAAGGCAGGAAAAGAAGACGCCAACAGTGTTATTGCTCTTCTTCAAGCTCAATGCTTCCAAAATACAAAGACGATAGTGTGTGACAATGGCCCGGCCTTTCGGAGCAAAAAGTTAGCCAACTGGACACGAGATCAAGGGATAACAGTAAAATTTTGCTCACCCTACCATGCTGCAGCAAACGGCCTTGCTGAACGTGCTATAAGGGACATCAAGCAATTCATGAAGATGTACCCAAAATTCCGAGGTGGCTGGAAGTGCTGCCTGGAGGCTGCTACAAGACACCACAACCGTTCCTATACGAGCGGTTTAGGATGCAGTCCTATCTTTGCCACTTCTGGAATTGTGCCTACTCTTCCTGCGGATTGCGAACTCGGCATCCTGGAGAAGCTTACGCTTAGTGAAGCCAAGAAAAGCGAGAAACAAGAAGACGCCTACAGACAGCGCATGAAGAGGAACTTCGACAAGAGGCGGAACAGCGACATACCAGATATACCAGTAGAAGTAGTACCAGTACCAGTAGTACCAGTAGACATACCAGATACCAGTAGAAGACCACTTCCTAGTCAGGAAAGAAATTGGAAGTACCAACGCTACGTTTTACGGACTCTTCCCCGTGGTTAAAACGGCATCGCAGCACGGTGTATTGAAGACTATTTGGTACCTGGGAGCCACCGGCCCAACAGAGTGCGCCTCAATCGGCAATGTGTTCAAATATTACACCAGGAGGTGTAAACAAAAGAAGCCGGGGAGGGTGAAGCGGACTACTTCTGGAATGTGAAAAGAAGACGAAGAAGAGAAGGGAGAATAGGAAGAAGAGGGGTCGGGGGAGAATAATATTAAATGGCGGACAACACCCGTCTTACCGAAGTTATGTCTGGTGATTAGTTATTCTACCCGGACCGCTACAATAAGTTTGTGTTGGGGTGGACATGGCGTTCTATTCGCTTATGAAGCGTGATTGCGACAAAAAATGCTTTGTCTTACCGATGAGGTATACACCGGAATTCGCGATGCGCCCCGCCTGGAACCGCCGGCGCAGCCATGTCGTCCGCCAGACGAATGAGTCGTGATTTGACCCCGGTCGCATGGGATACACGGTCAGGATCCTCATGTCCGCGTCGCAGATCTGCGGAAAGTGTGAACGAATAAAGTCCGCGTTGACAAGTGCAACACAACTGTCAAAAGAATGAGCAGCACTAGAGAACATGACGTATACTTACGAACATGCAGTTTTCGGCGTAGTAGCCCTTCCGAGACATGAACGCAGTCTTGCGCTCACGTTTGGGTGCGATAATGGCAATGAGGCCGTCGTCCGTGCATCCGATCACGCCGGGAATAGCGCCGGGCCGATGGAAACCCTCCTTCACGGCTGCCTTTTCTTCGGACGTCTTCGGAAAATGGTCACACTTGTTGCGGACCCCTGCGTTTACGACAGCCTCGGCCACGCGTCGCACGCACTCGCTCCCGGTCGACTGCGACACCCGCCGGATCGTCTCCTCGCTCCCTACGGACGCTTGCTCCCGGTAGCAAAGAAGCGCAGCGCGCACAACACCTTCCGCTCCACCGACAGTCCCGTCGCTCGCTCCGCTTCTAGTTCCCTCGCCAGTTCCTCGCACAACAACCGCACCGTTTCCTTCGAGAGAGGGAAATGCCGTCGAAAATGGTCATCCGGCATGTAAAACGCGTCGTGTGGCTCCCCGTGTCCGCGTCGGCGACGGCGAAGAGCCACCGCAGGGGGCAGCCATTTTTTATGCGTTCTGAAACGACCCTACCTCCGGCGGTGCTAAAAAACTCACTTTTGCTGCGCATAATGAGTACGTCAACGTCATTTTGACGTAGCGGGTTTCCGCGGGTTCCTGACGTCGCGTGATTGACAAACAACATGGGCGCGGCCCGGCCATTTTCGACCAATGGCAGCCGGGTGATGACGTAAAAAGTAATCGGCGAAAGTAATAGAATTGCTACAAAATAGCACCCAAAGTCGCAGCCTTCAACCGTTTTGGCGGCAAAACCATGAATCGTACGACAATATGTGTATAGCTAGAATTACCAGTGCCTGCTTGGTTGGCTGCTATTACTTTCCTCTGAGCTGTAATGCTGATGATTTTAAAACCACTTTAACACGCTAGAAGATCAAATTTACTTTTACAAATAAAAAGTACATATTTATGGAGATTTTATTCTGCCAAAGGTTGATGGATGTACAGGTTTAATTGGAAGCGAATGTGCTCCTTTTTTTGTCAACCTTCCAAAAACTGCAGTGGCTTCCAACACAGTGCGACGCCTAATTGCTCTGGAACTGTTTTAGACCTATTTTTATCAAACGTTCCAATTTTTCACATCAGTTCATCTGATCTTCTTGTTGCGGGTGACGATTTTCGTTCTCCCCTCAGGCTTTCTTTTTATTTGTCTTTAATTCACTCACCGTCGAGAAGATGCAATCCCGAAATACGTGTACCAACGTGGAGACTACTGTGCTCTCTACAATCACCTTCGCAACTGGGATTGCTCTAACTTGTTACACCCCGCAGGGGCGTCTGCGCAAGCAGGCGTTTGATGAGTTGCGCCACCATGTACCCGACCACACGAGGGTTGGAACCTCCCGCGCTTAACCGTGCGTGGCTTAGCCGTGTCCGGGGAAAAGGGGATCCTGGAGGTTGAGCCGAAGCTGGGTTTTTGGACCTTTATGACCCCCGGCGGAGGCAACACACCTCTTTGGCCTCGACTTCACGTAGACGGCACCCCCGGAGTGACCCACCCGGGGGAAATCGGTAGTCGCCTTTTCCTGTCCCCTCTCCGATCTTTTGTCTTTCTCAATTTTACATCTTTCCTGTCTTCTAGTCACTTCTTCTCACTTCCGAATTTCTGGGCGGCAAGGGTTAACCTTGTGTGGGTAATCAACCTAGATTACAGCATGTTTGGTTATAGCAATGATGTACTGCTGACGTGTACACAACATGTCCTTGCTATGTCGTCACGTCCCCTTGTTGGGCTCGGTGGTAGGTGGCAGGCATCACTGCTGAACATAATGCTACATATTATGGGATCAAGTTATCCTCCACTACCTGATCGTCTCCCTCACAATAAGGGGACGCACCAATGCACCGTTCAACCTTTTCGTTCAACCTAAAGAAACGTTCCCGAAATTCCACGTTGTGCACTGTGAAAAACCAGACAAGACTGTTCGTACAATCTCATCATTTCTTGTGTCAAAGTCTCTCACTGAAGCAATAGGGCCAGGCTACAAAGTAACGAAGATGGCTAGTGGCGACTTCCTGCTTGAGCTGAGTGATAAAACACAGCACCGCAAGCTGTCTAACCTCAAGACGATTAAGGACAACCCTGTCTCTATTTCTCCTCACCGTTCACTTAACACAGTCCGTGGAGTAATATCTGATCAAAACCGTTTGGAACTATCTGAAACATAACTTCTTGAAGGATGGAAGGAGCAAGATGTAATAAATGTACGGAGAATCAAATTGAGACGGGATAACAAAGAAATACCAACAAAGCACCTAATTTTGACCTTCGCCATGAGCAACCTACCAGAGATCATTGAGACAGGGTATATGAAGATCCGTGTGAGACCATATTGTCACGTAGTAGTGACGAAGCAAACAGCCGTAAAACTGTGAAGGACGAAACTGATTCTTTATTGGGCGAACCTGTGCCCACAAAAGCAAGTTACACTCGAAGCACAACGATAGCGGCGAACACAGTCGGCGATCGTCGAAAATCTGATCAGCGGCAAAACGCGTCGGCTTTTATACCTGAGTCATCGAAGGTTCCAGAATAATCCCTGGTACGCGCGTGTCTTCCAGAAAGTTCTAGACAATTCGCGTCGCTCATACAATCAGACAACATAAACGTCGGTGAAAACAGGCAACGGAAAGAAGCATCGATAACGTTCTAGAAACTTCCGATACAGACGCGTCCTGCGCCGAGCGATAACGTTTAACATTTGTTAGCCGGTGGAAAGCGGCCATCGGCGAAAGATAAACATGTATACGTGTCAATACCCTCCCCTTAAAAAGCATCGTCCCGATGCTACAAACAAACGCGAAAGCGAAAACAAAACGACGCGTAATAAAGAAAGAAAATAACAAAGTAACAAAGTACCTACAAGCTCGTCAGCGGGCGTAGAAAGGCTTAAGACGCACCACGTGGATGACTTCAGGTCGTGCCCGGCGCCACTGTGATTGCGAAATGACGTCTGGCACGACCTCATAGTCCAGTGCGCCAATACGTCGGATTATGTTATATGCTCCGAAATAGCGACGCAACAGTTTCTCGCTAAGTCCTCGTCGGCGTATCGGAGTCCAGACCCAAACACGATCGCCGGGCTGGTACTCGACGTAGCGTCGTCGTAGATTGTAGTGTCGGCTGTCGGTCCTCTGCTGGTTCTTGATGCGCAGGCGGGCGAGCTGTCGACCTTCTTCGGCACGCTGCAAATAAGTGGCAACGTCGAGATTTTCTTCGTCAGCGACGTCTGGTAGCATGGCGTCAAGCGTCGTTGCCGGGTTCCTTCCGTAGACCAGGTTGAACGGCGCCATGTGCGTCGTTTCTTGCACGGCCGTGTTGTATACGAAGGTCACGTACGGAAGGATGGCATCCCACGTCTTGTGTTCGACGTCGACGTACATTGCCAGCATGTCGGCGATGGTCTTATTTAGGCGCTCGGTGAGGCCATTCGTCTGCGGGTGGTAGGCGGTGGTGCGGCGATGGCTTGTCTGGCTGTACCGCAGGATGGCTTGAATTAGTTCTGCCGTAAAGGCCGTGCCTCTGTCGGTGATGAGGACTTCTGGGCCACCGTGACGCAGGAGGATGTTCTCAATGAATAATCGGGCTACCTCGGCGGCACTGCCTTTGGGCAAGGCTTTTGTTTCGGCGTAGCGGGTGAGGTAGTCCGTAGCGACGACGATCCATTTATTTCCTGACGTCGACGTCGGAAAAGGCCCCAGTAAGTCCATCCCGATCTGCTGGAACGGTCAGCGAGGTGGCTCGATTGGCTGTAGAAGTCCGGCTGGCCTTGTCGGCGGTGTTTTGCGTCGCTGACAGTCTCGGCATGTCCTTACGTGATGGGCGACGTCGGCAGAGAGGCGAGGCCAGTAGTATTTTTCTTGTATCCTCGCGAGAGTGCGTGAAAAACCGAGATGTCCAGCCATTGGGTCGTCATGGAGAGCTTGCAGAACCTCTGGACGCAATGCTGAGGGTACCACGAGGAGGTAGTTGGCTCGGAGAGGCGAGAAGTTCTTCTTTAGGAGAATGTCGTTTTGCAAGAAAAACGACGCCAATCCTCGCCTGAACACCTTCGGCACAATGACGGCCTTGTAGACTACCTGGAGGCAAGGCTCCTTAGTTCCGGGTCGGCTCGCTGTTGTTCGGCGAATTCTTCGGCACTGATTGGTCCCAAGAAAGTATCGTCATCCTGGTCGTCCTGTGGCGGCGGTTCGACGGGGGCGCGAGACAAGCAGTCGGCGTCAGAGTGCTTTCGCCCGGACTTGTAAACGACGGTGATGTCGAATTCTTGAAGTCTCAGACTCCATCGTGCGAGGCGACCTGAAGGATCCTTCAAGTTAGCTAGCCAACACAAGACGTGGTGGTCTTTTCGGGAAGAAGTCCGAACTCCGGCACAAGTCCTTGCTGCCTGCGGCTAGCTCGCTGGTCCTTGGCGACGTTGGTCTCGTCCTCCGGTTTCGGGCTTGGGTCGCGGCTTTGCGGGGGCGTTCGGTGCATGAACGAACTAGCACCTCCACCAGATGTCACGTAGTAGTGACGAAGCAAACAGCCGTAAAATTGTGAAGGACGAAACTGATTCTTTATTGGGCGAACCTGTGCCCACAAAAGCAAGTTACACTCGAAGCACAACGATAGCGGCGAACACAGTCGGCGATCGTCGAAAATCTGATCAGCGGCAAAACGCGTCGGCTTTTATACCTGAGTCATCGAAGGTTCCAGAATAATCCCTGGTACGCGCGTGTCTTCCAGAAAGTTCTAGACAATTCGCGTCGCTCATACAATCATATAACATAAGCGTCGGTGAAAACAGGCAACGGAAAGAAGCATCGATAACGTTCTAGAAACTTCCGATACAGGCGCGTCCTGCGCCGAGCGATAACGTTTAACATTTGTTAGGCGGTGGAAAGCGTCCGTCGGCGAAAGATAAACATGTATACGTGTCAATATATACCGAATCCCCGCCGATGTTTTAAATGTCAAAGGTTTGGCCACGGCTCACAGAGCTGCCGTGGTCGGTTGACGTGTGCTAAATGTGCAGCAAATGACCACCCTGCAGATGATTGTCAACGCGAACTTCACTGTGCTAACTGTAATGGAGGACATGCCGCCTATTCGCGGTCATGTCCCAAATGGAAACAAGAAAAAGAAATGCTTGCGCTCAAGGTCAAACAAAATATTTCTTTCAAGGAAGCGCGTAAGCGTCTTTCCTTTGTTCAGCACACAACGTATGCCGAAGTGGCGCGTCACGGGGCTGCGCCACCCCGGCCTAAGGCGGCTGCTAAGATCACGAGCTGTGAGCTGGCAGTCTCGCCACCTGCCCCCTTGGTGGGAGCGCTGCCTCTCCTGACCCGAGAAAAGGTAAGCTGACCGCTGAGTCAGTGACTCCCAAAACCCCGCGAGAGTCGAGGCCCGTGGCGCGTGGCACACTGCCGCCCGCGCGGGCGTCCAGCGCCTCACAGGAGGCGATAGAGGTAACCCCAGGCGCTTCGGTGTCAACGGCGCCGAAGGATCGGCGTGCCTCGTTAGAGCGCGCCAGGACAGGAAAAATCACAAGAGTTACTGCGGCTGTGAAAGGTCCAGTAACATAGCTGTGCAATCTTGAACACAGAACCACTTATCCCAGCCACAATGGCTGTACAAATGTTACAATGGAATGTCAGATGACTTATTCATAATCTAGATGATGTAAAAGAAGTCTTATCTGAATTCCAACCAAAAGTGTTCTGCGTTCAGGAAACACACTTAAGACCCTGCAGCACAAATTTTCTAAAACAGTTCCTAGTATATCGAAAAGACCGAGCTAACTGTCTTGCCCCCTCAGGTGGAGTGGCTATAATTACAGACAAATCAGTTGCTTGTCAACATCTAAATATTCAGACATCTCTTGAAGCCGTAGCAATCCGTGCCATACTTTTTAACAAGTTGGTAACGGTTTGCTCTTTATACATCCCTCCTAATCACCATCTAACCATGGTTGAGTTTGAGAACCTGATAGACCAACTTAACGAACCCTACATAATCCTTGGTGACCGGAACGCCCACAATCCGCTTTCGGGCGACCCACGTTGCGACTCGAGAGGACGTCTCATAGAAAAATTTCTTATTTCAACTGGTGCGTGTCTTTTTAACGGAAAGGAACCTAGATTTTATAGCTCGGCACACCACACATTTTCTTCAGTTAACCTTGCTATAGGTTCCTCATCACTACTGCCATATCTAGACTGCAAGGTCATAAAACATCCATACGGAAGTGACCATTTCCCGCTAATGTTGACCACTGCAGATACGCTCGATCTTCTTGTCTACCCGAAAAAATGGAAATTCAGTGCTGCAAATTGGGATAAATTTAAAGAACTCTCCATTCTCTCATATGACTCAATCATACACTTAGAAATTGAGGAAATGAATGCATATCTCCCGGAACACATATTAAACGCGGCCCATGAGTCCATACCGCAAACAGGACGCACTCGTGCTAACACAAAGCCATGGTGGAACGGCGAGTGTGAAATAGCTAAAAAGAGGCAAAATAAAGCGTGGGGTAAGCTTTCGCGTTACCCTAACACAGAAAATCTAATCGCTTTCAAGCGAGCAAAGGCTAGTGGAAGGCACATCCGACGTGAGGCCAAGAGAGAAAGCTGGAAAAACTATCTGTCGCACATAACCTCATATGCAGATAAAAAGAAGGTCTATGCGAGGGTGCGAAGGCTTAAGTTCCAAGCTCCTAGCCCACTACGATTAGTAAATAACCTGGGCGACACACTAGAACAACAAGCTGACACTCTCGGTGAGCATTTTGAAAGTATTTCTAGTTAACTTCATTATACGAAAGAGTTTTTAGCGCACAAGAAACAGGCTGAGAGCAGACCACTTTTTTTCCGATAAACGAAATCGAGAGGGCTATAACAGCACTATAACAATGTACGAACTGAACATCGCCCTAAACAGTTGCCGAAGTTCAGCTCCGGGTAAGGACCAGATCAGTTACGACACGCTAAGGAATCTGCCGAAGCAGACGCTTGAGTGTTTGCTGGGTCTTTTTAACAAAATTTTTGATGCTGGATGTTTGCCCAACAGTTGGAAAGAGGCAATCGTTATACCGATCCTCAAACAAGGCAAGGATCCCTCCATGGTTGAAAATTATCGGCCGATAGCTTTAACAAGTTGCTTATGCAAAATTTTTGAACAAATCGTGAATCGCCGCATTATACACTTTTTAGAATACAATGGTATACTAGATACGCTCCAAGCCGGCTTCCGTGCAGGTATATCAACAGCCGACAACATGGTCCTCCTCGAATCGTACATATGAGACGCCTTTGTCCATCATCAGTGCTGCCTTTCTGTATTCTTTGATCTCGAAAAGGCATACGACACAGCATGGCGGTATGGAATAGTGCAAAATTTGAACGCATATGGGATAAACGGAAACATGCTCCAAGTCATACAGAGCTACCTCTCCGATCGAAAGTTCCGAGTGAGGATAGGAAACAGACTTTCTCGAATCTTTGTGCAGGAAAACGGTGTTCCCCAGGGAGGTGTGCTTAGTTGTACGCAGTTTATTGTGAAAATGAACTCTCTTCGAACTTCTGTACCGCCAACAATCGCCTATTTGGTCTACGTAGATGATTTGCAAGTCAGCTTTAAATCTTGCAACTTATCCATATGCGAGCGTCAACTTCAGCTCAGTGTAAATAGACGATTGAAATGGGCAAATGAGAATGGTTTCCGCTTTAATACAGAAAAACCAGCATGCGTACTATTTACAAGAAAGAAAGGCCTGCACCCTGATCCATCCATTGAATTAAATGGACACAAAGTGACGGTCAAAAGTGAACATAAATTTCTCGGCGTCATTTTTGATAGCAAACTTACATTTCTTCCACAGATCAAGAACATAAAACTAAAATGCCTAAAATCGATGAACGTCATTAAGATGCTTACTTATTATTCCTGGGGAACTGACACGCAATGTCTGCTGTCACTCTTCAATAGTCTTGTGCGGTCCCAGATGGACTATCGCAGCATAGTATTTCACTCAGCATCTAAAACCGCGTTAAAGATGCTTGACCCCATATACCATTTAGGCATTCGGCTAGCTACTGGTGCTTTTCGGACTAGCCCTATTCAAAGCCTCTATGCAGAGTCCAATCAATGGCCCTTGGAGTATCAGAGAACATATTTAGGAATTACATATGCCCTCAACATATTAGCTCAGAGGGAACACCCTTGCAGAACACTAATTAATAATCGAACATCAGAACTGCTGTACGCGAATAGGCCATCACTAGCTCAGCCGTTCCCTTTGGCTATCACAACTGTTGTCGAAACTCTTGGGATTAGTTTCTCAGATGTCCACGAAACTGGGCGTAGTGATATCAATGCTCCCTGGTGCCTACGCCCAGTTCTGTGTGACGTGTCCTTTAAAGCGCTTGACAAGAAAAACGTGCCACGCGAGGCTATTTTGCAACACTTCCTATCACTGGAAGGCAAGTACAACGCAACGTCCTATTTTACGGACGCCTCAAAGACGCACAAGGCAGTCTCATGTGCTGCACATAGTCACGGCTATAATGTTACAAGAACTCTTAATACAAGTTGCAGCATATTCACAGCAGAAGCATATGGTATCCGACTGGCTGTGGATCATATACGAAAGCATAGGATACAAAAAGCAGTTATCTACACAGATGCGCTACGTGTCGTAACTGCATTAGCTTAGGGAAAGGTGGGAGACAACCCTGTTTTTAATGACCTGATAAAATCCATTTATAGCGCTTACAATGAAGAACTTTTCCTCGTGGTATGCTGGGTACAGGGGCATTGCGGCATAGCAGGAATTGAGTCGGCTGATCAGAGTACTAGAGAAGCTGCTCTACGTGGTGACATTGAAGTTACTGAGGTCCCTAGTCGAGATATTAAACCTTACGCCCGTAACCAGCTACGACAGCACTGGCAGTCCCAATGGGATAAAAAAACGGAAAACAAATTACATGCAATAAAACCTCAACTAGGCAAATTTTTCCAGCAAAATATCGCTAGACTAACAGAAACCGCACTGTGCAGGCTACGTATAGGACGCACATACGCAACACACATATACCTGTTAACAGGCACACAACCACCCATATGCGAAAAATGTGGAGAACAACTCACTGTCCGGCACATTTTAATTGAATATGCAAGACTTCACCAAGCGAGAGTACAGCATTTTAGAGAACTTTTTACACACAACATACCGTCTCATCTTGCATTATTTTTATCCCATGACCCTATGTTTAGTGTCAAAAGAGTTTTTAAATACCTCGCCGGCGTCCAGTTCTTAAACACTGTATACTACAATCCAAACCGCCATGCTCCATCACATACGTGAGGAGCCTGAGCTATTAATGCCTCGAAGTCTCGCAGCTTTATCGCATGGTTAAAGTACTTTGCTGATGGCTTCGAGGCAAATATTTATGGCTTATACTCACTGAAAACTGTAAATAATCTGCATAACATATACATAGCATATAACATATAACAAGTAATCGCTCACAGTCAGCGATATCTCCTTATAACCTATGCACAGTTCAAATGTCTCATACAACAGTAACACCATTGTTTAGCTAGGCCTTTTACACCTTTGTCAGTACAAGATTTTTACCCCTTTATGTAGCACATTTCAACTTGTATTTTATAAATCACTGAATCATCCATATACTTGGCGCTCTTTGGCCAAAGATGCCCTTGCGCCATTAAAACCCATCAATAATCATCATCTAATGTGTTAATAACAATGACGTTATAACAATGACGTTAGTTCATGCGTAGACCGCGTTAGATCAACTCTACAAATTGCTATGGAAAAATGCATGCTAAAGTTCTGTGGAAGAACTAGGAAATTTCCTGGCTGGTTCACGCATGAGCAGAAATGTTACTTCCGCAGGAAGCAACGGTCCCATAAACTTTATAAAGATACGAAAAACGAATATTGTTACCAAAGGCTTGCCGTTTGCCGAACAGTAGTCAAACAAATTTTACGTCACGATGGAACGCGTTAACATGAAAATATTGAAGTTAACATTTAAAGTGACCCTCAATGCTTCTGGCGCTATGCAATGATGTCAACAAAAGAAAAAGTTCGGTTGTCTTGAAAAATGCTGGCATGATTTAGGTTCAGCCAGAAGATATCTGCAGCTTGTTCGCCGGGCACTTTGGCTCCAGTTTTCTGTTGGCATTAGACTCGATAGATGACTTCGTTCGACGACCCGCCGAAGCACTGGCAGATGGTTCAGGCCAATTTCCCGCTGCGCAAGAAAGCTGAAGGTGAAATTTTGTACAGTGTCCATACACTGTCGAAAATTTCATTCCTAATTTTATAATCAAGGATTGCGCAGCAATCTTTCTTCCTATTGTGACCTACGTGTTTAATTTTAATTTACGATACACTCTACCCCTCTACCTTCCAATGCTGCGGGCGAAGTAGTGTGAGCCGTCGCTCCTAGATGGCACCGGCCTCCCGCAGCCGCAGTGCCTTGCTATTTGAGGCTCGAGCCGGTTGCCTAAGGACCAAAACATACCGGAGCAAATATTCGGAACTAGATGAGGCTTGTGTATGCTGCAGTAAAGATCCAGAGAGCACTCAGCACATCCTAATGGAATGCGAAGGGATTCACCCAGCGAGAACCGTAGGTTACGACAACTTCCAGAAGCGCTTGGGTTTAAAGTGGAAGGAAACATCAACCAATCAGCTGTAGAGATAAGCAAGATAGGATTAGAGTACTGGTGGCAAAAAAGCAGGGAAGAGATTGATACGACCTGATCTCTTGAAATCATAGGCAGCAGTACAAGGTAGATTTTGGGGGAAAAAAGAAAAAAAATGAATGAGAGGTGTACAAAAATGCTAGATAAAGAACATGTATATTATACGTGAATAAATCAAGGAGGCTAGGTGACTATTTGTCACCACCCCGTTTCAAAGAGGATGCCATTAAATCATCATCATCGAGCGTGAGCTATTCGGCGAGAACGCACGAGCACCAGCGCGTCTAGCCATGCGCGGCTTAGCCGTGTCCGGGGAAAGGGGGATCCTTGGGGTTGAGCCAATGCCGAGTGTTTGGACCTTTAAGGCGCCTCGGCTGAGGCAGCAGGCCCCTTTGGCCTCTGCGTCACGTAGACGGCACCCCCGGACTGACCCGCCCGGGATCGGTAGTTGCCTTTTCCTGTCCCCCTCTCCAATCTGCGTCTTTCTTCCTTTCAATCTTTCCTGTCTTCTCCTCTCTTCTATTTGCTTCCGACTTTCCAGGCAGCGAGGGTTAGCCTTGTGTGGGTGGCCACCCTGGGGTACCCCAGATTGGGTTATATTAGCACCGTACAACTGGCGAGGGCTTGTCTTGCTCGCAAGATATGCTCCGTCCCCATGTTGGGCTCGGTGTTGGCAGTTGGCGCTGCTGCCGAACTCATGATCCTATATTATGGCCTCCCGTAATCCGCTTTCCCTTGATCGCCCTCTGAAAAGAGGGCGCACCGATGCAACTTTTCAATTAATTTTTCAAAAACAATGAAGAACCCTTTCCTAAGTACCATGTAATCCACAGTGAAGGCAACACGAGCGTCCGTAAATTCTCCCCTTTCATAGCGGCGAAATGCTTTGCAAACACGATAGGACCGGGCTACAAAGTCACAGAGATGACCAATGGAGACCTTCTCCTTGAATTAAAGGACAAAACACAATTTGAGAAATTGAATGACTTGAAATGCATTGGCGATGTAGCAGTCACTGTCGGCATATCGAACCATGAACACGAGCCATGGAGTAATTTCAGAAGAGGACTTCTTGGACCTTAGTGATGAAGAGCTGCATGAAGGTTTTCAGGTCCAAAATGTCATCAAAGTACAGAGAATCCTTATCCGCAGGAATAATGAACTTCGAACAAAGCACATTGTATTAACCTTTGGAACTAGTGGGCCCCCTAGTACACTAGAAGCAGTCTACACCAAAGTCCGTGTGAGGCCGTACATTCCAAATCCTCGACGGTGCTTTAAGTGCCAGAGGTATGGGCACGGATCTCACACTTGTCCAGGAAGGCAGACTTGCGCAAAATTCAGCTGGAATGATCATCCATCAGAAACTTGCGACTCATCTCCAAATTGTGTGAACTGTGATGGAAGCTATCCAGCCTACTGTAGGACGTGCCCTAAATGGAAGAAAGAAAAAGAAATTATTGCATTGAAGGTCAAAGAAAATATAACATTTCACTAAGCAAGGAAACGCCTTTCATACTTAGATCACAGCAGCTTTTCCGAGGTGGCCCGACGGGGGGCAGCGTCACAAATGCCTCGGGAGTCTACCGCGGTAATTGGTCCGGTAATCACCCCTCCTGCTCCCCTGATGGCAGCAGCAAGTGGTGCTCCATCATCATCATCGAAGGTGGGCCTGCAGACCCCGGTTTCGTAGGTCCCAAAGCTAAACCGAACTCCACGGCCTGAGACGCGAGTTTCAGCGCCTAGTTCTCGATCATCCAGCGCCTCAGAGAAGGTTATGGAGGTCGATCCAAGAACCCCGGCGTCATCGACGCCAAAAGAACAGTGCTCTCTGGAGCGCGCTAAGAAGGATAACCTTCCTGTAACTGCGCCGGGAAAAGGACCGGTAACATAAACGGTTACCGTCCTTATATACATATTTATCTATCCTTACCACGTGCTCTTGAATACAGACAACACAACTACTCCCCAATATGGCTACACAAATAATTCAGTGGAATGCCAGGAGCCTACTTCACAATCTAGATGATGTCAAAGATCTACTAAAGGAACATCAGCCACGACTGTTCTGTGTTCAAGAAACACATTTAAAGTTCACACACAAGAACTTCTTAAGACAATACATAGTTTTCCGTAAACATCGAAATAATGGTAATTCTTCAGGCGGTGTGGCAATTATAGCGCAAAAGTCAGTAGCATGCCAGCATGTTTCGCTCCAGATTTCATTCGAGGCAGTGGCTGTTCGGGCTATATTGTTCAATAAACTTATAACTATCTGCTCCATATATATATCACCTGATGAACGGTTTGATACAGCAGAATTTGAAAAGCTGATTGACCAGCTTCCTGAGCCCTATATGGTAATCGGAGACTTTAATGCTCACATGGCAATGATCGAGCGGACGCAGCGACCCGATCTGCCCATGATGGTGTCAACTGCGTTGCCATTCCTCTTTCGAGAGCCGACGCAGCGAAAAAACTTTCAGCACTTGTGCGTGAGCTAACATTGATGCAGTGGAATTCATCTTGTTTCACAAGTGCACGCCTTCATGCCCTGGGCCCTAATTTACAGCTCCGTATTCCATTCAACCTTCCACGACGGGACTGCACACTTCTAGTCCGTATATGGCTTGGAGCAGCATTTTCAAATGTGTACTCCTTTCTTATAGGAATGGCCAATAGCCCACTTTGTTAATTCTGCGGTTGCGACGAAACAATCGCACACCTTCTTTGTGAGTGCCCTCGTTTCAACCCGCAGAGAGCAGCACTCTCAGCGACGATTGATCAGCTGGACAAACGCCCAATAACAGAAAAGAACATCCTTGGTAGCTGGCCTACACAAACAACGGCGCAAGCCACGCTGAAGGCACTGCTGCGTTATTTAAAAGACACCGGACTCCGTGACAAATTGTTACTCTGCACTGTGTTACGTAGGATGGAACGTTGACACTATGGAACACGAGAACGCCTTCTCAGACTGCGTGACACAGCCCACAGAAGCGGTTCTGTTTTGTGTGTGTGTGTGATTGATTGATGTGTGGTGTTTATTGGCGCAAGGGCCAAGTATGGCCAAAGAGCGCCATGACAAATGGTAATGAATTGTTCATGTATTATAAATGAAGTGATTGAATTGGGTTACAAATGTAAATGTAGTGTGGCTGTAAAGAGGCCTAAGAACTGGTCGCTGTAATAAAAAATAGTAGTGCATAAAAGTTTCACTACGATGAACTGATCTAATAAAGACATACAATAACTACTGTCTCCACAGGGCTCTTGAAGTAGAGAGCTCAGAGGCATGTTCTATAAAAAGTAATGTCACTGCAGCTACAGCCTTGAAGGCGAGGCTTTGCTACAATTGACCCGGCCAAATTATTTCTAAGACGTTCACTTCATCTAAAAAGCTAAAAACTGTTTCCAGGTTAAAAAGCGGTTCGTTACTAAGAAAAAATGCTGGGTGAAGTGGAATTTGCTGGCGATACGCAGAACGGAAGTACTTTTTACGCTCAGTTTCTAATTCTCTGCACTGGACTAGGACATGGAGCACTGTAAGGGTGTCGCCACACCTTCGACATGATGGAGGATCACTTCCAGTCAATAGGTAAGAGTGGGTGCCGAAGGTGTGACCTATTCTTAATCGACAACGGAGCACTTCTTTGTATCGTGCTGTTTTTTCGGATATCCAGTGCACTAATTTAGGTTTGATCAAGCGCAGTTTATTGGATACCTGGGTATCCCACTCTTTCTGCCAGTGCTTCTTCAGCTTATGCCGCAACTATGGTTTAATGTCTGTCGCAGGAATGGGTATGTTTATGTCAGTGTCGCTAAAAGCTACCGAGGTGGCGTTCTCATCAGCATCTTCGTTGCCTTTTATACCACTGTGTCCAGGTACCCAGCATAGGATGATTACTTGTTTGCCCATATAAGCTGAGCATAGCAATGCATAAAGTTCGTTAAAGACAGTGTTTTTATGTTTTCGTAAACTCATTAGGGCTCGCACTACACTCAAGGAGTCCGTGAACACAACAGCCGTAGAGAGAGTCGTTTCAGTTATGTGTTTTACTGCAGAGAGGATCGCGTATGCTTGAGCCGTAAAAATACTGGTATGTGGGTTAAGTGTACCCGATAGTAAAAGCGATGGTCCTACAGCTGCGTAAGCAACACCGGCAGGAGACTTTAAAGCGTCTGTATAAAACTCAGCACAGGAATATTTCTCCTGAAGCTCAAGGAAATGTGAATGTATATGTGCCTCAGGTGCTTGTTTTGAAATTTCTACGAAAAAAATGTCACATTCGATAGTCTGCCACTCCCAAGGCGGTGGAAGCTGAGTAGGAGCCATTAGGACACTCTCTAGAAGAGGGACGTCTGTTTCTTCAGGCAGTGCTTTCAACCGGAGGGACAGAGGAGGCCTAGTGGCTGGGCGGTTATGGAACAGCCTGGTCGTGGAGAAATCGCGAGCAATTGAATGGCACGGATGATCTAGATCTGATTTCACCTTCGAGGCATAGGAGAAGCTTAAATATGTCCTTTGAAGTGTAGAGACCATTCATTACATTCAACGTACAGGCTCTGTACAGGACTTGTCCTGAAGGCGCCTGTAGTAAGGCGGATACCCAAGTGGTGGATAGTATCTAACATTTTCAAAGCACTAGGTGTAGCAGAATTATAGACTATGGCTCCGTAGTCAAGGCGTGATCGTATTAGACTTTTATACAAGCTTAGGAGGCATCTCCTGTCGGCTCCCCAGGATGTGCATGACAACAGCTTCAAGAGGTTCATTGTCTTGAGGCACTTCGCTTTAAGGTACTTCAGATGGGAAATAAAGGTTAGTTTATTGTCTAAGATGATACCTAAGAATTTATGCTCGGAGCTTACAGATAGACGTTCCCCATGAAGGTCTATAGCGGGATCTGGTAGTACACCTCTCTTGTTAGAGAAGAGTACGCATGTACTTTGTTGCGGGTTTAGCTTGAAACCAATCTCATCCGCCCATTTAGACAATTTGTTTAAGGCAAGCTGTAATTGTCGGTCGCAGGTACTAAGATTACATGATTTGAAACCCATTTGGATGTCATGCACACATACAGAATAAAACATTGCACGTGGTATGACAGTTTGGAGCGAGTTCATTTTGACAATAAATAAAGTACAGCTCAGCACACCACCTTGTGGTACACCAGCCTCCTGCGTGAATTGTCGAGACAGAACGTTACCAACTCTAACACGGAACGTGCGATCAGAGAGGTAGCTCTGAATCACATTTAACAAATTGCCTCGGACTCCCATTCCAGCCAGCTCACGGAGAATTCCAAAACGCCAAGTTGTGTCGTATGCCTTCTCCGTGTCTAAAAGTACTGATAGGAAAAACTGTTTGTGTACAAAAGCATCACGGATATTGGTCTCGATGCGGACGAGGTGATCTATTGTGGAACTACCTTCCCTGAAACCGCATTGTAAGGGATCGAGTATTTTGTTGCTTTCAAGAAAATGGACGAGGCGCCGGTTAATCATTTTTTCAAAGAGTTTGCATATACAACTTGTCAGAGCTATTGGCCTATAGTTACTGGCCGAGGAAGGGTCCTTGCCTTCTTTGAGAATAGGAATTACGATTGCTTCTTTCCAGGCGGACGGAATGTAGCCGGCAGATAACATGGATTTAAAGAGTGACAGTAGTGTTCTGTGGGTTTCAGGGTGTAAGTGTTTTATCATTTCGTAAAGTATTCTGTCACTTCCTGGAGCAGACTTGTTACAACAATTGAGTGAAGCCTAAAACTCCGCCATGCTAAATGGACAATTGTATGCTTCATTAGTTGTGCCTTTCCGACCCAGAGGTTGTCGCTGTGCTTGTCGCTGGTATCTTAGAAACGTGTAATGGGAGGTACTGGAAATGTGCTCGAAATGTGCTCCTAGACAATCAACCTGGTCCTCAAGTTTGTCTCCTTGTGTGTTTACTAATGGTAGAGGATGAGTTTCGCGGCCTTTTATTTTTTTAACCCTGTTCCAGAATTTCCTTTCGTCTGTATAAGAATTAATGCTGGAGATGTATTTCTGCCAGCTTTCCCTTTTGGCACGGCGATGCGTTCTTCTACTTTCCGACTTTGTTTTCTTGAAGACGATGAGGTGTTCTGTAGTCGGCGAGTCACGGAGGTTATTCCAAGCCTTATTTTGTTTCTTTCGCGCTTCCCTACATTCATCGTTTCATCAGGGAACACGTCGTTTAGAAGGCGATCCATTTGTTTGCGGAATACATATTGACGCTGCATCCACAATAAATGCTGTTAAATATGCCACTGCATCGTCAATACTTTGCATACGAATGTTTCCCAGGTCAAATGTGTAAGGTCTCGGTATCGCTGCCAGTCCGCTGAGTCGACTTTCCACTGGGGCACATGTGGTGAGCATTCGTCTTGTTTTGTTAATCTTAAGATAATTGGAAAATGGTCACTACCGTATGGATTGTTAACCACTTTCCATTCCAAGTAGGGCACGACTGTGCTTGACGCAATGCTTAAATCTATGCATGAAAATGTCTTGTTTGCGACGCTGTAAAAGGTTGGTTGTTTCTTATTTAGCAAACATGCACCTGTAGATAACAGAAAATTTTCTATCAAGCGCCCTCTGGCATCACACCGAGAGTCGCCCCACAACGTATTATGTGCATTTAGGTCTCCAACGACAATGTATGGTTCCGGAAGTTGTGCAATAAAGCTTTCAAATTCAGTTCTGGAGAGTTGATAGCTTGGCGGAATGTATAAAGAAGTAATTGTCAGCAGCTTACCAAAAAGCACTGCGCTGACTGCAACTGCCTCAAGAGACGTTTGCAGCTCTAAATGCTGGCAGGGTACAGCCTTATCGACTATTATGGCGACACCGCCAGATGAGGCGAGAGCGTCGTTTCGGTCTTTGCGGTAAATGGCATATTGGCGCAGAAAGTTTGCGTGTGTAGAATTGAGGTTTGTCTCTTGCACACAGAGAACCCGTGGATCGAACTTGTGTAGGAGTTCCTTTATGTCGTCCAGATTGTGGAGTAGACCTCTAACGTTCCAATGTATTATTTATGTAGCCATACTGGAAGCGTATATTGCTGTGTGTCAAGAGCTAGACCGAATAGACTCACGAGGCGTTTCCAGGCCCCATGATACGTGATTTTTCTTTTTTCCCGGCGGGCTCTGTGGAGCTACGCGGTTCCTTCGGCGTTTGAGACACCGGAGGAGTGTTGGTTGCGTCCATCGCCTCTTCAGAGGCGCTGGATGCCGCCCGCTCGGCGAGCACACTCGGGGGTTTTTCGGGCCTGTCTGCACGAGCAGTGGCTCTGGGACCTGCAGGCCCGGAAGTCTGCTGGCCCTTCTTGGCTGGGGGCGGAGCAGCGCTTGCTGCTCCTGCCAGGGGGGCTGATGGCGTGACCGCTGTCACACTCCCTGTGACTCGGGCGGCCGCCGAAAGATGTGGTGCAGCCCCCCGGCACACCGGATCTGAGTAGGACGGATTAGACTGATTGAAAGCAGAAAAACGCTTGCGCGCTTCTGGAAAGATGTTTAGTTTCACTTTGAGTTCTATTATGTCATTTTCTTTCTTCCATGTTCTTCCATGGCACAGTGGTTTGTTGAAGTGCACACTTCTGAGGAGTGGTCTTTAGATGCACATTTTGCACAGGTAGATCGCCCTCGGCAACTTTGCGACCCATGCCCAAAACGCTGACACTTGAAGCATCGGCGCGGATTTGGTATGCACGGTCGTACACGCAGTTTACAGTAGCCGGTTTCAATCGTCTCAGGGAGGTTGCTTGTACCAAAGGTAATGATAACATGTTTGGTTGGGATTTCCTTATTGTCGCGCCTTATCTTGATTCTTTGGACCTTTACCACGTTTTGTTCTTGCCATCCTTCCAACAACTCACTCTCACTAATTTCAAGCAGGTCGTCATCAGAGATGACGCCGCGCACAGTGTTCATTGATCTGTGCGGGCCCACGGAGACAGGAATGTCCCCAAACGCCACAAGTTTTGAGAGCTTGTTGTATTGGAGATTGTCACGGACTTCTAGAAGAAGGTCTCCACTTCCCATCTTAGTTACTTTGTAACCTGCGCCAATTGCTTCTGTAAGAGATTTTGCGACCACAAATGGGGATATCGTACGGACAGTCTTTGTTTCATTTTGGCTATGTATCACATGGTACTTGGGAAATGTTTCTATTGGTTTCATGCGGAAGTTGAACGTTTCGTCGGTGCGCCCCCTTTTCAGGGAGCGATCAGGCAGCGGGGGAAAAGGGTTTGCCATATAAAACTGGAAAATTCGGCGGCGATGGTAGCCACCCACCACCGAGCCCAACAAGGGGACGCTACAAGGTTGGAATACCTGTAGACGCCAGCCATGCATCGCCGCTATAACCTAATATAAGATACCCAAGGTTGGATAGCAACACCAGGTTAACCCTTGCCGCCCAGAAATTCGGAAGTGAGAAGAAGTGACTAGAAGACAGTAAAGATGGAAAAGTGAGAGAGGAAGGTAAAAGATTGAAGAGGGGGACAGGAAAAGGCGACTGCCGATTTCCTCCAGGTGGGTCAGTCTGGAGGTGCCGTCTATGTGAAACAGAGGGCGAAGTGTGTTGCCTCCGCCGGGGGGCCTTAAAGGTCCGAACACCCAGCATCGGCTCAACCTCCAGGATCCCCCTTGCCCCAGACACGGCTAAGCCACCCACGGCTACACGTGGGAGGGTCCAAACCCCGTGTGCTCTGGTCCGTGGTGTCGCAACCCACCAAACGCCTGCTTGCGCAGACGCCCCTGCGGTGTGTGTGTGTGTGTGTGTGTGTGCGATTTTCCTTTTCTTTTTTTCTCTCTCTGTATCTTTCGCATCCCTTTACGCCTCCCCCGGTACAGGGTAGCCAACCAGAGATAACCTCTGGTTAACCTCCCTGTCTTTCATTTACCTTTTCTCTCTCTCTTAATGCTCACAGCGCATTCTGGGGTGACTCAAGATGTGATGCGAGAGGACGGGCAATAGAAAAGTTCCTTCTTTCATCTGCAGCCTGTATGTTTAACAAGGCAGAGCCAACTTTTTACAGTTCTACACACAACACGCATTCATGTATAGAAATGGCCATAGGGTC
This sequence comes from Dermacentor silvarum, assembly GCF_013339745.2. NCBI lineage: Eukaryota > Metazoa > Arthropoda > Arachnida > Ixodida > Ixodidae > Dermacentor > Dermacentor silvarum. The sequence goes on from NC_051154.1 coordinate 408,794,247, forward strand.
AGCATCACTTCTTCCATACCTGTAATGGAGAGTTATTCGTAATCCATATGGGAGCGATCACTTCCAATACTCTTAGAAACAACAAAGTGGCACGATGGACCAGCTTACCCCAAAAAATGGAGACTTCATAGTGCAGATTGGTTGAAATTTAGAAACCTATGTACACTGTGCCTGGAAGATGTGGACCACCTAGGTGTAGAGGAACTGACCAGCTACATCACTGAAGATATCCTCTGTTCTGCTCAAAACTGCATACCTGAGTAATGCACAGATAAAGTTAATCCAAAACCGTGGGGGAACAAAGAGTGTGAAATTGCAAAGAAACACCAGAACAAAGCATGGAGCAGATGTTCACGCTACCCAACAACAGAAAATCTAATAAATTTTAAGTGCTGCAAAGCGAACGGCCGCCGTATCCGCCGAATATCGAAAAGAGAAAGCTGGACACGTTACGTATCCTCAATAAACTCATACACGGATGTGAGCTAAGTATATAATAGGGTACGTAAACTATAAGGACAACGCCCAAATTCTTTTCCTCCAGTGACTGGCTCCGGTGATACAATAGAAGATCAATCAAACACTCTTGGTCAGCACTTTGAGAGGGTATCAAGCTCGGAAAATTATTCTGAAAAGTTCTTAGGCCATACAAAAATAGCTGAAAATATTCCTCTGCGTCCAAAAAAGTCGTTATCAGAAGCTTACAACAAACCAATAACATTCCATGAACTCAAGCTTGCCCTAGGCTCTTGTGGCAGCTCGGCTCCAGGTTCTGACAGAATCACATATGAAATAATCAACAATCTGCCTGATCAGACCCTAAATTGTATCTTTGGTCTTTACAATGAGATTTTCGGAACTGGTCGTATACCTTCATCTTGGAAAGAGGCAATGGTCCTACCAATACTCAAACCTGGCAAAGATCCTTCCTTAGTTAACAGTTACAGACCAATTACACTCATTAGCTGTTTACTTAAGGTATTTGAAAAAATGATTAACTGCCGCCTTGTCAACTTTTTGGAATACAATGGTATATTGGACCCTCACCAATCTGGCTTTCGAAGAGCGAGGTCCACAACCGATAATCTTGTTCTCCTTGAGTCATATGTACGTGATGCATGTGTACACAACCGATACTGTCTATCAGTATTCTTTGATCTTGAGAAGGCATATGATACTGCCTGGCGATACGGTATTCTGCAAGACCTGTTGTCTTATAGAATTTGTAGTAGTAAGCTTAACATTCGGCAAAATTACCTATCCGAAAGGAAGTTCCGTGTAAGAAGTGGCAGTGTACTATCGCACACTTTTCTTCAGGAAAACGGTGTACCACAGGGAGGAGTGCTAAGTTGCACACTTTTTATAATTACAATGAAATCGTTCCGCTCTGTTATACCACCCCCGATATCTTATTCTGTCTATGTGGACGGCATCCAAATCAGCTTTAAATCTTGCAACCTGTCCATATGTGAACGGCAGATACAGTTAAGTGTTAATCGGCTCGCCAAATGGGCCGATGAAAATGGGTTTTGATTCAATGCAGAAAAGACTACTTGTGTGCTTTTCTCCAGACTAGAGCGGAGTAGGAAATTAATCATGCCGTGAACAATGAGGCCTTCATAGCATTCTGCATCGTCAATACGTCACCATTGTTACTGCTGTGGTGCCATCTGCTAAATAGAAATTGAAGCACTTTTACTGCCTGTGTACTACTAGCAGTGTCAAAACAAACAGCTGATCTCAATAAGAAAAAAATAGCTAATTATTTGTCCTCAGTATGATATGATACTAGGCAGTGATGGATTTTACCGTTTATTTGTTGCTGTCAGGGCGTACAGCTAGTAAAAGTGCAAATTGGGATTGAAGTGCAAGGGTGGTCTAGGCTGCATGGGCGGTGCCATGTTGCTGCGTAATCATGGTTACGGCGGCTACTAATGTTGCCAGTGCTAACCGGCACAGTAACCGGCACAGTAATCCTACTCACAGTACAAGACCGGCATGCGTGAAGGGCCTAACACCTGTGAATGTTTTGTGAACGTCGCCCCGTAGCCTGCACCGAAGGACAACGGAAAGCTAGACAACATGAGAGACGTAATTCCCAAGTAACGCAAAATGTTGCCGTAACGTTCTCTGAATGTGCACAAATGTCGGCGTATAACGTTGCCTACATGCTGCTAATGTCCTCTTTTTTGATCGCCAGACAACGTTGGGTCGTAACGTTGTGGCAGCATTGAGCAGCACATTCACGACGTTAACAGAACGTTAACAGAACTTCCTGGCAACGTAATGTGGATGTTGCCCTTTTGTCACTTGAACTTTCAGGCAACGTACGTATGTGACGTTGAAGCAACACTCAACTGACATTGCAGAATATTTGTAGACATGCATAACAGCAGTGCTGTCAGCATGACACGGCTGACAGCACCGGAAACCCTTAAATTTATATTTGCTTGACAGATAATTTACTCTAGTAGTTTTCATGTTGCATATGCATGAAAATGTGAAACAAGAATTAGTGAAAAACAGCGTTTATTACGTATATATCTTGTGTAGCTTACCAAGATATCTGTGTACCTTACCTTGTGGTAAGATACACTATATACGTAAAATAATGCTGTTTTCACCAGTTCTTGTTTACATTTTCATTCATATACGACATGAAAACTACTAGAATGCATTATCTGTCAAACAATTATAAATTTAAGGGTTTGCGGTGCTGTCAGCCGTGTAATGCTGACAGCGCTGCTGTACGGGCAGCTCTTCTGTCTTGCACTATATATAGTACCAACGCGCCCTAAGCCAGAATCTTTAAAGTGTTTCACATGGTGGTTTGCCTGACTTGTGTTGCTGTTGTCCATACCACAGCATATAAATGCTAACTGCAAGTAAAAGTGCACAATGCAAAGCTGCAAAGTGGTTCATAAGAACAATTTTTCATTTTGGCTATAACAGCAAGAGAAGCAGCATGCACGTCCAATGTGCAGAGGTTCTCGTATAAAGGTTCTTGCAGCAGGAAAGTAAATATATTCCACAAATGTTCATTTCCTTAAACATATCATTTAAGCTTAGACCACAGAAAAAGATCAGTCTGCTTCCGACTTACTGCTCTAAAAATCAAGTGTCGGTAGCTGCATGTGCTTTCAAGAAATTGCATAATAGCCAACATCAGCTGCTAAGAACAAACGCTAGTATGTAGAAATTGTTTGTGCAGGAGGAATATGTGGTGGTTGAATATACACCCCTGAATATGCATTGGTCCACCTTAAATAATAGTGAATGCCATAGACAAACCTGGTTATAATGTCAAACCATGCATTTATTTACTGTCTGCTTACATCATCCTGGCAAGCAAATGACACTTATATAACAGTAACTTAGAAACTGATAACACACTGATAACACACTTAAATATATTTTCTATTAAACATCAAGGTCTTCTATCGCATATTAAGACTCTACTAACAGCTACAACTGCAACACAATATATTTTGCTTTCCCTTGTAGGTCAGACTTCGAATTTTTTTTGCTTTTTGTCGAGTTCCCTTATTTCAATGGCAGAACACAATTTATACTTCTTAATAACAGCAGAAATACTGTCCTCCTTCACTTTGTAATGAACAACACAACACAGTAACACTGCGGTTGGATACTATCTCCTGCCAAGCATCCAGCCGGTCTTTTTGCCTAAGCTTGCAGACATGGCAGCAAGTGTGAAGTAGTCAACACAGCCCAAGGCGTAGAGTGACAGAAAGTCATCCAAGCACTGACAGCCAGCCATCACTTTTGCAGAGGATGGCCAGCAGCACAAGTGATGCACACATGCCTCCCTCGGTAGCTTCACTTGCATCCGGACCTCACTGGTTTCCAAGTCAATAATGCGGTAACCTGCAGAGACATCAATTACATCAAACTATAAAGTGCCATCTGAAACACTGAAGCCATGTTTACTGTGAAAACAGGCTATAAAAATGCTTACAAACAACTTAAGCTTCGCATAACTGTGAAACAAACAATAGTGACTTTACGCAGGAGAATAATGCAAAACATCAAAAAGCAAATTTCAGTAAAATCTAACCATTATAGCTTTAAGTTTGGACACAAGAGCAAGGAAAGCACAAAAACAATACCCACAACTTCCTTTATTGCGCTAAGCAGTTAAGACGTTAGTATCAATATATTCCTTTAACATAAAGCTTCCTTGCAATGCCACGGCTGCTTGTTACATCCAGTTCAGTCTTTGAAGAAAACAAAAATTAACAAAGGATGTGAATGCTCTACCACGGTACCAAAACCACATTTCATTCGTGATGAAAGAAAGTTCCAATGAATGAGTGATAAATTTGACTTGTTGGTACAATATATTGGTCAATTGTAGCACAGATATTGACGACAGAAAAGACGAGACAATAGACGTGTGCTCAGTTCCAACAAAAAGCTTTATTTTCAGCGACCCGTGTTTATAGCCGTCACTCATCACATTGCACACGTGCAATTCACACCCTTAGGAAGGTCAACTCTGTCTGATAAGTGTACAGATGCTGACACACACAGAGCCAAGTCGCGCAATCTTTTCAGCTTCAATAATTTCACGTGTTAGTTGATCACCGCTACTGCTGACAACACTAAACCGAGCAAACAATGGTTCACAGGCACATGAACTGCTACATGCAAGCCAACTGTCATGCACGTTTTTCTTGACATTGTAGATTGTTCTCTCAGCTGGTCATTGATACAGCGTCCTGTTTGGTCTATGTACTGTTTACCACAAGAAAGAGGGGTACAGTAATTCATGTTGCTAACATAGGTGACGACCAGATTTTTGTGCTTTTTGTTACACTTGTGTGCTGCGCTGAAACATTTCCTTTGATTACACAACTTTATAAGCTGAGGTGCAAAGAAGACAACTTTAACTTTGGAACGATCGGCAGTTTTCACGATATTATCAGACAGCTTATGAATGTATGGTATGACAGCCACTTTAAGTCTGTCCGATGGAGTGATCACATGGCAACCACTCGGTGCATGCGCTTTTCAGAGTAGAGGTCATGTGGTCACTGCATCTGACAGACATAAAACTGGCCGTCATACCCTACATTCTTAAGCTCTCACAATATCAAGAAAATTGCATATCATTCTGAAGTTGTGTAATCAAAGGCAATGTCACAGCACGCCACACATATGCAACAAAGCACCAAATTCCGTTTGTCACCTGTGTTAGCAACGTGGTTTATTGTATCCCCCTTGTGGTAAACAGTATATAGGTCAAATGGGACACTGTATCAATCACCGGCTGAGAGAACACTCATACAATGTGAAGAAAAATGTGCGTGACAGTAGGCTTGAATGTCATTGCAGTTCGTGTGACTGTGAACCGTCGTTTGCTCAGTGTACTGTTTCCAGCAGAAGCGGTGATCAACTAACACGTAAAATAATTGAGTCTGAAAAGATTTCGCGACTTGGCTGTGTGTATCAGCACACCATCTGTACACTTGTCAGACAGAGAGACAGAAGGGTGCGATATGCCCATGTGCAATGCAGTGACTGACGGCTATAAACATGGGCCAGCAAAAATAAAGCTTTTTGTTAAAGAGTTGCCGCATGTCTCTCGTCTTGACTCTTCGGTTGTTGCCTACATCTGCACTGCAATTCAGTGCCTGAACGACCGGCTACAACTACGCTACAGGTGTTGCATATCGGGAGAAGGGTTGAATATTGCTCTACACTGCAAAAGTTGTCGTTGCTATTCGCGGATGACGAATACGGAAGTTCTGGCCGTGGAAAAACCAAATTAGAACGCGAGCTTTTCGAAGCGGTGTTAATCGAAAATTCTGGACCTGATAAGTAGGTAAGCGCCACTTCGCAGGCACCTTTAAACAAAGAAATGCAACTCATGAGTAGCCACAAATAAGCTGGTTTGTTAATTCTGCTTTTGTTTCTTCTTGGGCTACCTAAACGCGAAAAACTTTGTCACTCGATTCAACCGCTCGGCCAAAACCAAGCATGAGAAGATGATTTTTTCTCCTCAGGGGCACGACATTTCGAAAGATATGCATCAAATGCATCTGAAAAGTTAATCATTTCGGTGCAATACATGCATTGTTACAAACATTAAAAAACTTGAAAAAATGTGAATGATACTTACTACCCACACCTTCCAATTTATCGGGGCTCAATGTCGGCTTCTCAACAGCATTGCCCTCCTTCAAGCACCGACAAGGAGCCCCTGTGACGCTCCTACGCCGAGCGCCAGGGCTCCCCACATCAGTTATGCCAGTTCTTTGCAGAACATAGAATCCCGGCGATGGCACTGGAGCAGGCCCCAGTTATCGTTGCCAATGTATACAACATTTCCTAGGTGTACCTGCAATAAAAGATGGCAGAGACGCATTAAGACTGCTTACGTGTGGGAACGTGAAAGCACCTTTAGTCAACCAAATGGCTGCAATGTGACGTGCACAGTGTGACACCCACTAGGCACACCTTAAGTCAGCCAGAACCAAAGAGCTGCCGTGGCGTAAGGGAAGCGTGCTCCTTTCACACTCCAGGTTCTATTCCTACCCAGTCTGCGTAACTTTCTTATTAAAGCAAATAATTTGCTTTGTTTACATGAACCTACCTAAATTTGACATTACTCCAAGCGTTTTGATGTGCTTTTATTGCTTGTGCAATAATAGGCCATCGGTTTTATGTCACTAAGTGCTGGTAGCTAAAAGAAATATGTCTAACCGTGCGATAAATGTAACCGGAAATGGCAGGTACGTCCAGTGGCATTAGCGTGGGGGCCGCACACAAAATGATATAGCTTACCCTGTTTCAAGTTTATTTTAAAGAACAGTTTCAGTGAGCCCAAGTAGAGTCTTTCAGCTTTTTTAGTTGCAGAAACAGGTACAGTTTGTGCCAGCCAACCAGATGAAGAGCTCTCCTAGTAACTGTCTCTAATCACCCTCTCAGCAAGCCTCGATTCTCATGTGGACTGCTATGCACGCACATTTCCAGCGAAAAATAAAGTAGGCAGGATATGCACGACAGTTCACAAGTGAATTCAGAAAGGCGAGCAGGCAAGGGAGGTTTGCTTGGTTAAAGATACCACCAAATTTGTCTAGTGTGTATGAGAGGCAGCTCACTGTATTTCCTTCACACCTGGCCACATGTACACAGAGCAGACTGGTCGGTAACTAAATGTGCCAAATAAATTCCCATATTTCACTCAAGAGACCAGCTTGCTCGTCCAGTTTGGCCGTGCATTGCCGCGATAGGACTTCAGGCTGGATTAAGATCATCTGTTTTCCCCTACGGTGAAAAATTGACACGAGAGATCAGTGAGGCATACCACATAAACAAGACATGCGAGCCAGACCCCATGATCAATTCATGAAATAAAAGGCGTCCTTTCTAGATTACAAGTGATTGAAGTTAGTCTGCGCATATTTACTTTCCTTTTTACACAAATACCATTTATTGTGATTTTATGCCTTTATATTACAACTTACGCCTTCCCTCTGAACGAAATTGTGCACAACATAAGCACACATCCAGTGTTGCTATTTTTAATCCTTCCATCAAAATAAATGGTCAGTTAGCAGCAGTCATGTTGTATGGAACCCTTTTCCTCCCCATGTAAATTCTATCCTGAAAAGTTACATGAACTGACCGGCAAACTCATACGTACACTACAAATTTCACCTAGCAAACACGGCTGGTTCTTAGAAAATGCACAAATACGGTGATAGGTATCTGTTGGCATACTGTAGCAATAGTAAGTGCCAGTTAGCTTCGACACTAGACAGTTTTAGTATAGCATATGCAACTAATAGCGTACGCCTATACGCTATAGTACACCGTACACTAAACAGCACACATTTATTAGTTTTAGTTGGCCTGCGAGATCTTCCGATATCAGAGGCCATATGCCGTCGTCGCACCTATCTCTCGACTTCACTGACAGGTGGAGCTGATATATGTCGGTTTCCCTCGTTAGGCTTCGTGTCGTTCAAAACGAGAAGCGATCTCGAAAACTCCACAAGGTTAACCATATTACACTGTTGTCAAAGCGGCCTGACGGTAAGCGAAAGCTGTTTACACAGTCATTTGCTACGAACGAAGCGAATTCTGCAAAAGCCACGCCAAATTCAATTCGAAGCAGGCAGCGGGAACCACCGCCATGTTTAGCGTAAACTACGCAAACCACGCACAGACGGTAATGCTAAATCTGAGAAATAGCATGCATACGCTATACGCTATCGGTCGGATAGCGTTCTGCACATGCGCAGTGATGACCCGCTATTTTATATCGTACGTAATGACATAGCGTACGCTAAACTAAAGCTGTCTACTGCTGCAATACTTCAGCTGTCAGGCATCTACAGTGCTTAAGACACCACAGAAGTGTAAGTGCACAACAAAAACAAGCGGCGCATCAACCATAAATTTGACTTGAGAGTAGTGACAACATAGGCTGTTTCGTGTAGCTAAAACACTAGCCAATATGTAGAAAGTATATGCACAAGTATACATACCTATAGATATTTGCCTACCTAACTTAAAACTATAAGAGTTGCAGTGCATATGACGCTTGTTCTAGACACTGATATTTTTGACAAAAATACTCTTAGAATTAGATATAATGCTTTTTCAATTCATCCAGCCAGTAAATGAAGTCGTACACATATTATAATTTGGACTTGCAGGTTGAACATATTCTGACCTGAGCAGCGCCAAGCAGAATGAATAGAGCGAATGCCCACTGTGCTGACCAAATACACAGGATGAAACAGAAAATATGGAAAGGGACCCCAAAGTATTAGAAATACTTCTTGACAGTTGTAGAATTAGGGCTTGTTGGTTGATTGTCACTATTAAAATTACACTAAAGCCAATAAGACTGTTCGGTATGGTGTAGTTGAAATCAAATTCATTTGACGAGCAACATTGCAATAACTAGCAAACATGGCAAGAGCAAGCAGACATGTGCGAAATAGTGTGCTTTTTTAAATAATAGAGCATCAATACAATGAACTACCTAACAGTTAGCTATGTGTTCTATGCTGTATTGACTCGAAAAAAAGAGAAAAATAATGTAACTGGACATAGACTCGCAAATGCTTCAATGCCTACTTGCATGAATGGGGATAGCTTGCCAAGAATATTAAAAAATGGGAGAGAAAAAAGCAAGCTTACTAGAAAACACTTCAGAACTGTAGTAACTGCAGCACAGTGAATACTGGCCTTAATGTATCATTTCAAGAAGTTTGAGCTCATCAAATGTGTATTTTCCAGTGGCAGTTATTCTTGGAACAAGACAGAAATAATCGTGAATATGAATGTTAAACAATGGTAAGCACACTGTGTGCTTACACCTATGACATATTCGGCCCATTACACTTTGAATTCTTATATGCGCAGAAGCTGCACAAGAGTGTAGTGTAAACACTAAAAATTCGGAAATAAAATCCTACAGCATAGGAAACAGTTTCAAAACAAGAAAACCAAAATGAAAAGTGATAAATAGTGTGTACTAAGCAAAATTAAAATGTAACTTGCAGCCAAGCGATTGATGCGAGAAAAAATACTTAACATCAGGACATGTTAGGTCTACTTTTATATAGAACACAATAAGGTGTGCATAACAGCTATGAACCCAAATAAACAGCAAGTTGCATAAATATTTGGCCTATTTAGTAAGCTGTGTTTACTAATGTCGATTAACTTATCCACAAATGATACCAAGATGCTACTTTTTGGAACAGGTACACTACCTGACCCGACCATCCAGATTACACGTTGCACTACGGCAGGCATAGCCAAGGGGTCTGGTGGCTCCTCCGTTATGTGGGCACTGTTATGGGTCACAGCCTCGCCACTATAAAATAAGTTCTGTGTTAACTTATAGCAGAGGCACACGGCTTTATAAAGCTGTCAAATTGTCTAGACATGCATGGAGCATCTAAATATAGTCACAAAAACAATGTTTGCATTATTGCAGGGTGGCAACAGAGCACAAAGTAGAAGTCACTGATGAATGTCTTGATAATGGGGACCCTTTGATCACAGTAAAATTATTGACACGCAGCAGCACATAGCAAAGAAATGTTTGTTTACAAAACAATTCATTTTTTTTATCGTGACTCAGTTTAACTTTCCCCTGTCATGTTTAGTTACGTATAAGGTATGTCAAAACATCTTGTCTTAAAAAGTAAGCTGGACTAGTAGCAAGCTGTCATCGCTTAATTTTTTTTCTCTAAAACTGTCGTAAACCGAAAACTTCGTAAGCAGATCTTATTTACAACGTCGAGGCAAGGAAACAAGTTTCCTTGGACAAGTATATATGAAACAAGTTTCCTTGCCATGTAAGCAAGGAAACGTCATTGCAATAAGAATCGGTGAAGAGGCAAATGAGTCATTATGCAACTTCAGGAGAAAAGCGGGAGCTCACGCGCCGCACGCACATGATGAACACGATTATTTTCGAACTTTATATTTCTCATCGGAAGAAAACGCTTATCAAGATTTTCAATTTCGCATCGAAGCAATAAACTTGCGTAACTAAGTGCTGACAACCAGTGTTCAGCAAGCATCAGCACAAGTATCACTGTTGTCGCGGGACTTCTATTTCATACGCTCGCGCACGCTATGCACACACGAGAAGCTCACACAACACGCGTGTAGTTATCCAGCATGATTACTTACCTTTTGAATGCTACGACGCGGTCGCGAAGCGCTCTCCAAGTTGCCGGTGTTGCGTCGACGATGTTACTCCCCGCATACATGCCGCTGCGTAGTGGACGAGCTGAGGCGCGCTAACACACATTATTTCTTTGCGACGTCCACCCAACTTTCCAGAACGAGAACAAAGACGCCGCACTCCACGGCATAAAATCGTTGGGCCACATTTGCCTGGCGCGCCACGCATACGGCGAGTTTGCAGCATGACACAAGGTATCTTCAGGCACTTTTGTGCACGCTAACTGCGACCCACTTCATAACAGCAAACACAAAAACACACGATCAAGCAAACGCGACGCTCGTAGCACCCCGCACATACGACCGCCATCACAGAACACGGAGGAAAAACAACAGCGCCACCTGCATACTTGTGAGAATGTTGTGGCCTCTGTGATGACAAAAATATTAACCAGTACACTCACATACTAAAATTTTGTGCCGGGTTACACACAACTACGTATAGAAGTTGGGAGACAAGATAACCGTAGAACAATCTATATTTTACACTATAGTTTAGCGTAGAAACAAATTTTAAAACGTATTTTACCTTTGAATTGCTTCCGCCGTCTGCAGCCAGCATAAGCATGGCCTTCGAGATCAGCTTACGTTATCCTTATCAAGCCGTCGCTGTGGCCTGATTTGAACGGTTTGGGCTGTCTCGAAGCTGTCTCGAAGCCAATCCATGACGTTTGGCGATGCTGCCTACTTTTCCTACGCCGTCACTTAGTTTTAGATAACTTTCTGATGTCGTCAACATGAATTGTAGCCTCAGGAATTGTTGGCACGATATCGGAGGTACAGATGTGCAGTGTTCGATGTTTCCGTGCGCGTTGTGACTGTTTCAGGCGGAAAGGATCAAATCCACGAGGGTTGATAGCTCGTGTGGCGCAGGTTACACCCGTATCATCCGCATTTCCTTTCGTGTCGGTGTGTTGAATGTGCGCGGATTTTGCTCCTGTCGTCCGTACCTTCTGTGTTTATCGTGCGGCTCGCGAAGATTCCTCCTAAAAAACATGTCTGCAGCGTGCATGTGTCCTGTGTGGTGTGTGAAAGAAATGTGCGCTCGTGTACGATGTGTTTGCAGCCCTATTGGTGGCTTATAGTCATTTGCTCTAGTGCCGTTTCTATGATGTAAACCATACGTGAACTGAAAAAATGCACTGTTTTTCATATGGACAAGTAGATATGATCTGTGTGTATCCACTGTGCAGTGTGCATGTGTTCGTCATTTTTATGCAGCTCGTATCATGGGGCTTGGGCCTATTCATGATGGCCCTTGCTTAATGTTTCCAATTTTAGGGGCATGTGGCGTGCAAGCAGTCACAAAGTCTTGTGCATTTGGTGTGGAAGAAGGGAATACTTTTATGCGTAACTTTGTCTACTATAGGTGAACCGTTGCAACAATTCGCATTTTTTCCACGTGAATGCTTCTGCCATTTGATATAATTTGTAGCAGATCTTATCTGTGGAGAAGCATAATAAACATAATTTAACAAGGTGTTCCTTAGAAGATATTAATTACTGCATAACCGCTATACATCTCCATACTTCACTGTATGATAAAGATGAATGTTCAGTTGAAAATGAAAATATCTTATAGTTGCATGAACGTATACATGCGAAATGCTACAGCAGCCTGGCATCACATTAATGTCAATATTGGTGACATCCGGCAACGTTCTGGGAACGTGCTGTTTTGTAACGTTGCTACATTAATACCATTTACACGTTAAATTGATGTTTACATGCAACGTTGACACAACGTGGGTGTCAGGACGTTGCTGTGACATTTATTTATGACATCACTTGAACGTACAGCTGGCAACGTGCATTCAACGTTGAGGTTGGCTGTTTAACGTTGCCTGACATTTGTTACAATCAGGCAACGTTTACGCTACGTTCTGTGTTACTTGAGAAGACGTGGAATTGACGAGGGAAGACTATTTAGCTTTACACACCTTCGCAACGATCCAACTGCTGATATTAATCATCAGCCATCTGTCAAGAATTTCATTGCAGTTCAACTTGTCACTATAGCATGGATGTATTATGCAATTGTCATTCATTCATTCAAATAAATTTATTGAGTGCCCTGCGATTCGGTGGGGTGGGCCTGGACCCCGCCTAGGCTTCGGCCAAGGGTTGTTTGCCCTTGGCGGCTTCTTCCGCTCGCTGGACGGCCCATAGCTGGTGATGCAGGTCCTAGCTGAGTGACGCGCTCTAAGCGCGCGTGGAGGCTGTCGCTGTTTGAGGCTGCGTCACTGTTATCGTGTACTATACACGTACATTCCCATAGAATATGCGCCACAATGTCTGCACTTGTCAGTCGTGCATAAATCTGGGTGTATTATGTGCATGATAGCTGGACTCAGATAGGATCTGGTTTGTAATGGCCGCCATTCGACAGACTGTGTTTTGTTAAATTTTGGGTGAGGCGGCGGGAATGTGCGCCTCTGCAATCTATGGTGTGGTGTAATTTCATGAAATCTGGTCATTCGATCTTCCCACTCCCACTCGTCGGTAGTCGGTGAGGCGGGGCTAACCGAGGCTTGGTCTGTAAGCTCTCGAGCCATGCGGTACAGTCATTGCTACCGTCTGGTAGTGTGTGAGTGGGTGTCAAGATCAGATGGATACTTCTGTGGCGGTTATTACCTAATTTTAGGAGTCGTAGTGCCTCTGGGGAGATTCGACCGTTGGCGAAGTTTCGTATCGCCATCTGGGAATCACTGATGGCTATATCTGCTTGTGTTTGCGCTATGGCTAACGCAAGGGATAGCTATTTACTCTGCCGTTTCTGCATGTGGCGTGTTGACTGTAGCGCTCGTCGTGCATTTTCGCTCATAATTTATCACCACTGCTCTGCAGGCGCGCTTGTGTGATGATATAAATTTAAAAAATTGAACAAAGCTACATCATGTGTTTTGCAAAAAAGAGAGAGAAGGAGGTGAACCCTCGTTTCTTATACGGGAGTTGGCAAGAGAGAAAAGTCCTTCGCGTTTCTGGTCGAGCAAAAAAAGAATGCCTCTGTACACGAAGAGCAGGTCACCTCCATGTACTACATTCTTTGCTTCTATTTCAGCTGCTACTGTACCGTTTTAAAGAATTATTGTGGTAGAATACTCCTTGGAAGACACTTTACAACTTTTATAGTATAACTAAAATTTTCCACAGGGCCCCGGCGAATGGTCCTCTTAAATTAATGAGGGGCCCATCAAGGGGTTGTACAAATTAGATGAGTCGTTTCTAGGTAAACCTCACATTCACAAGCTTTGCAAAAATCTCAGCAAGGCTTGTTATGTCCTGCTCAAGTGCCGAAATTGTTCTGATACAGAATTCATTCGAGAATTTTATTTCAGCTTGTTCCACAGCCATCTGCGGTACTGTGTTAAATCTCGGGGCCATTCGTACATTGAGCCATTTGTAAAACTTCAAAAGAGCGCTGTCCGCTTTATGACTTCCTCACATTACAATGCTAACACAATACTGCTCTTTCAACAAGTACAAACTTTACCGTTTACCTCATTACTAAGTTTTCAAACTCTTGTAGTGGTTAATAATAGCATCGTTAGCGACTACCCACTCTCTGCTACGAACTTAACCGAATCAGGACGCTGTACACGCAGTGCACAAAAACAAAATTTTCTAGTTTTCCGAATGCCTGTAATGTATATGGTAAATGGAGAATTTGAAGTGTTGGAGTAGTCGAGAGCAACGTTCAGCCTACAGAAGTTAGAAATGCAGCTAATTTTCAGAGATAATAATACTGCCTTTTTGTGATCTTCTTTCGTATGTTTATTAATGAATTCACCGCTTCCTTTTTCTTTTTTCTGGTGCATTTTCCTTTACTTGTAAATGTTCAATGATATCGTTTGCAATTTGAAGATTCTTTGCATTATATTGTGTACTTCTTCAAATGTAAAGTGCATATTGCTCCTTAGTTTAAGTACATGTGTATGTGCTAAATTAATTGCTTTGTTTCCTCTTCATAGTTTTCTATGGATCGGATCGAGCCTCGAGCTAGGGAACCCAATGTATTTGTTCACATTATGTTTTACTATGTACTGTACGCATGAAATAAAGTTCAATTTAAGGAAACATTTTTCTCACAGGGCCCCCTGGCCTGGAGCTGCAGCCCCCTTAGCCCATAGGTTAATGCGGCCACAGTATAGTAACTAGTATCACGAATGAAACTTTTGGCTCACCATCCCTTTTATCGGGTTGACATTGATGTGCACAGCAGAAATCTTAAAATTCATGTCATGCAGAAAACAGCCTTAGATCAAAGGACGCAAGTAACTTGTGTCCTCAAGAATTTAAACCTTGGTTGGGGTTTCTGGAATGAAAGCACTTTAGTCTGAAACTCATTTTGCTTACTGCAGCATTTGTCATGGATGCAAAGCGGGTGTTGTGACAGAAAGCCGGTGCGCACATACAAGGAAAAGTACTGCAATGTCGCTCAAAAGCTTTCAAGGTATATTGTGCAAAACCACAATTATGTACAGGAATGACATGACAGTGGTCATAACTTGAAGCAACGGTTCATTACAGATGGAGTACACATGTATGGTCACATAAACATGATGCTCAGTGCATGTGTGCCCGGTGTAAGCTTGACATATAAATGATAGTTCTCTTTAACATACAAGTGGCATGGCGGCATACTGGTAATCAATGCTTGTTATTTCTTTATTCCCAAAATAATCAGTTGTACAATACTTGTGCCCCGACACAATGACGTATCTCTGAATCACAGATGTCACATCCTATCTGGGCTGTGAAATATTTTGCCACATGAAATGCAAATGTCGTTGACATAATCAGTTATGGATTGTGCAGAAGTGTTGTGCTGTTTCTTGAAGTATTGTCTTTCATGAGTACTTGCATAATATGGAAAAGGGTACCTTGACATTCTAAATGTTATGCATATATAACCACACAACTATCATTTTGCCTGATCACAGGAGGCTCTGGTGTCATTAAAATAATTGAACTTCTTTAACAATGAATACGCGACAGATACTTGCATGTGAACAAGTGTATGTAGCCTCCCAAAGGCAAGCACGTTGAAGAAAGTATCTTTCAGTCATAGTGGCAACAAAACATTCCCATAGGCTTTTTTCGCGCGAAAGGTGACCACACATCTCTTGATACAGCAGATTGATCTTTAATGCTACAAGTCTGTGCTGTTTTTCTTGCAACGAGTAGTTTTACATATGTCTAGGACACGTAGGTCCTTCATAAGCTTATCTTTTTTTTCTACAACTTTGATGTTTTCTTGGGAACAGTACTTTGCACGCTTTTGAAAGCTACCAATTCAGCCGACATCCTCTCTTTGAAAGCTCCTTTGCAGGCAGGCCCTAAAGTTGTTGAAGGACTATTTATGTCGATTTTTTACATAACAATTAGTAGTCTTGCATTTAAAACTGATCCTTGGTCCCCAAAATTTTGCTCTCTTTTTGCAATAGGTAATTAAGGTGTGGTACCTAATTATATGGAAATAAATATTGCTACTACAGGTACGTGTGCCGTCGTATGACTATTGAATATTTGATACATAATATTTTATTCAATTCGTATTTGAAAACATATACATTCACCCACCTCTACTTCTTCTACAATGCACAAAGAGGCACCCAAGCCATAGTGATGCTTTATGAATTCACATTTTGCTGCATGTAATAATGGCAATAAGTAGCTTCTCACAGGGAACTTGATTGTGTTGTCTTGTGTATTGTTTTGCCATATGTATTTTGAATTGATAATTATATTACAGACTGATATATAACATCTTAATGGAAGATACATTTAGTTGATACACATGAACTCGCACCCTGTTCAGCTGGCTTTAAAAGTTACCCTATTGTGGCCAGCCTATAGTATCTATAGAGGCATGTCTACGATGTGGCCTGAGGGTATGTGTGCAGTGCTACTGTCAAGCCAGCTATTGTTCTCTCAGCAATGCATTGAGTAAGGTTATTCCGTAATTAATATAAGAGAGACAGCATTAGCCCAGGTTCTAAGGGTGAGAAAATGCTTGGTGCATTTTATCAAGCATACAAACTGCCTATAATATGACTACATACCAGGGGCTAGTTTGTATTTCCAGTCAATAAGATAATGATATATGGGCTGCTGTGCTAATATGATTCAATTGTTGTGTTGCAAAACAGGCTGTGGAGATAAATTGAACATGTCCAAGTATTTACAAAATGAGGAAGGTGGCAGTGAGACTGCTTGGGGAAGCAACACCTCAGTCGTACTAATGGTATGGCGTGACCATACAATTTCTTCATTGCTTGGTTAAAAGTATTATGGTGGGTTACAACCTATGAAATGCCACACCAGCAAGGCTGAACATCCATTCTTACTTTTCAGAGACTTAAGTAATGGTAAACAGTTACGCTTTCAAGCACATTTTGGTAACAAACATACACCACATTCAGTTCAGAGGAATGGGACGAGGGTATTATGCATTGTACCATGCTATTGTACCATGCGTGCAGGAATACAGGAAACCCTGGGGCTAATATATGTTAATAGAGTGAACAAGTAGCTGTGATATGTAGGGTTAACTTACACCCCAGAGAATGCTGCAATAAGGTTTGTGCAACTGCAAGCAAAACGAGAATGAGTGAAAGATTACTTGCGATATGGATTTGTACAGTACTTGTGAATGCGTACCCGATTGGCCACTACACATTTTTTTCTCATGGAAACATTTTATGACGTAACAGTTAAGCGGAAACCCGCTAGGTGGAGAGAAGTTATTAAAGGGAAAATGAGACATCCACCCAAATGTAGCAATTGCTACAAGGGTTTCCTTTGTAGCAATTGCTACATTTGGGTGGATGTCTCATTTTCGCTTTAGATACATTTTATGTTCAGCACAGAGGCTGTGTCACTGTGGCTTCTTAACTACAAATTTCTGTGTTCTCTTTCACAGTGCTCATGGGGCTATCTACATTTGTTTGACTACTTAAGGAGTGACCGGATGATGATAGAACGCGTCCACATTGTAGATTTACAGAGAATATACTGTACATTCGTAACAAAGCTCCACCCAAGAAACTATCGGTTGGTTTTGAAAATAAAAAATGGGAACATTCCGTTACTTTCTTGTGCCGCCCTGCAGATGCTACTAATGAACTATTGTCTATAATGCAGACAATCTGTTCTTTGATTAGAGGTTGGCGCAAGTTCACTGACAGAATGAACAAGCATTCATTGTCTACAAGCTGCAGCATGTTGGAATTGGTGAGACAGCAGGCATGGCAAATGTTCTCTCCTACTTGTGTCTTGTGCACCATATCAGCCAGCATTTTGATTTCGGCAGCAGCACAGCAAGCAATATGCTCAGAAATCCATTCTGCTTCTTGGTGCAGGTTAGTCAATATATTCCTGCAAAATGTTATCGCAGTGATAACCACTTCTTAGTGCTGCTGCTGTGCCCAATCCGTGTAAATAGTGCTGTGACAGCTTTGTAACCTTTCAAAATGAATCTTTTGGCATGTGGCGATGTTGAGTCAAACCCTGGCCCAACGGAAAAGGAAATGTTGTCGCAACTTCTATCTGGTCAAAGTAGCATGACAGCCTCTATCAATGATGTATTGTCTAAACAGAGTAGAATTGAAGAAATATATCGCTGATTTAAAAGAGCGCATGCTTAGTTTAGAAACTCAACTGAGCACGTTAAGCTCATTGCAAAATGATGTCATTAATGTCGAGACAACAGTCACCGATTTGGAAAAGAACGTCTCCCATTTGCTATGTAAAGTAGATGAACTGGAAAACAGAGGTAGACGAAACAATTTGATCATGTATGGCCTAAATGAGCAAGAGGTGGAGACAAACGACAGCCTCTTGAATATGATCAAAGAATATGTTTTTAAGGAAAGGCTGGGACTTACTATTAATAATGTGGAAAGATGTCATAGGCTAGGAAGGAAGAAAGAAAAAGCACGCCCCGTGATCTTGAGGTTTTTGGACTATCGCGATAAAAGTTCAGTGCTGAAAGAGTGCAGAAAGCTTAAAGGGACCACGGTTTCTATAACAGAGGACTTTTCTTTGAAAGTTCGGTAGATAAGAAAGAAATTATGGCAAAGCTCACAACAGGAACGTGATCAAGACTCCAAAGTTAAACTAGTTTTTGATAAATGCAGCATAGATGGTGAGATGCTTGTGTGGGATGTAGAAAAGGACAAACGCTGCAAGCTAAAAAGAAGGAGCAAATGACATCCTAGCCATTGCCGGTCACCATTCAACATCTTAAATCTTAACTGCCGCAGCGTTGTCAACAAAGTAGAACAGCTTGAAGGCATCCTTTGCTCGCTTGACCCCGATATCGCCGTATTGGCGTAAACCTGGCTAAATGAAGATATATACGATAGCGAATTTGTCCCGATAAACTACAGAGTAATGCGCAAAGACCACGATAGAAGAGGAGGGGGCGTAGCCATTCTCTTTAAACATTCCCTTCAAGTTTTCGGAATGCCAGGCACCCCGGGAGTAGAAAGCGTTTTCTGCAACTTCTATATTAACGATATCAAATACATTCTCGGTGCCGTATACAGGCCCCCTAACTCGGCTGTTGCAAACTTGGAATCCTTGAGAGAATACATGTACACCCATTTAATACAAGCAGATAAACTAATCTTAACCGGTGATTTTAACCTGCCGAATGTTGACTGGAGCTCATTCTCGTCCCACTCCACCACAAATATTGATAGCGAAATGATTGATATTGCTATTATTTCTATTTATTACAGGCAGTTAAGGAATTCCCTAGAATCCACAATGATTCAAAAGCAGTTCTCGATCTATTCCTTGTAAGCGGAAATATACGAGATGATGTCTCATGTATGGTCACAGATGGCATTTCAGACCACGAAGCAGTGGTATTATCGCTGCAATGTGCCCCTCGCAGTAAAAAACGATAAGATTCAGTATTACCCGAATTTTTCTCGTGCAGATGACGAGTCTGTAATGTAGATGACGAGTCTGTTGCATTTCATCTGGATGACTTTAAATAGAACAATGCTAGCATGAACGATCTGTGGCTTTTATTTAAAGATATTATTTCCAACTGCGTGCAACAGTTTGTTCCAAAAATTGCGAGGAAGACCACGGGTCGGAATCCCTGGATTTCCCGGGAGACGTAGCACCAGCAACGCAAGCTTAAACGGCTTAAAAATCGTGCAAAGAATAAAACTTGTTCATGTTCCGAAAGGCTCATTGAGGAAGCGTCAAATAATTTAAAACAAATGATCATAAATGATAAACAGAGTTACTTCAATGTACAGCTTCCTAGTTTTATGAAGACGTCTCCAGGGAGATTCTGGAGGAGGATCACTCATTCTTCCTCGCTTTCTGATATGTTCATAATAGACGGCAAAAGTGTACACGATGAACAGGTTGTATGTTCTGCTTTTAACAACCATTTCAGCAGTGTATTTACAAGGGTTGATGGTTATCTGCCGTCTTTTTACATGGATTTGCCTTCCATTCCTGATATTGTTATTTCTGAGCATGTTATTTTTCATTTACTGTTAAAAATAGATGAAAAGAAGTTCCCCGGTCCAGATGGTATACCAAATGCCTTCTTGAAACGGTATGCAGAGTGGTGTGCAAAGTACTTGGAAATTTTGTTTAGTAAATCGCTTCAGGAAGGCATGCTTCCGCATGACTGGAAAACGGCAATAATCAAACCCTTACATATATCGGGGAACAAGAATTGCATAAAAAACTATCGACCAATTTCTCTAACTTCGACGACATGCAAAATTTTCGAACACATAATCTATAAGCATGTAATTGGTTTTCTTGATGATTACTGTGTGCTGACGAACGCTCAGCACGGATTTCGGCGGGGCTTTTCCACAAACACTCAGTTTGTAGAAATAATTCATGATTTTGCCAATACAATAAATGAACGAAAACAAACCGACGCTATATTTATGGATTTCAGTAAAGCATTAGACAAAGTAGCCCACAGCAAATTACTTCACAAATTGAGTTTTATACTTGTGAATGATAAACAATTAAAATGGATACAAGCGTACCTAACCAACCGCTCCCAATTTGTTAGGATAAACCAGTCTTCCTCTGATACATTACCTGTTGTTTCTGGCGTTCCCCAGGGATCCGTGCTGGGTCCTCTTTTTTTCTTTCTTTATATAAATGACATTGTGAATAATTTATCTGTCGAAATTAAACTTTACGCGGATGATTGTATACTTTATGCCGAAATTGAATTTCCCCAAGATCAAATCAGGCTAAGTAGTGATTTTGGCAAAATAGTTACATGGTGCCATCAACGGCAAATGTCTATTAACTATGAAAAAACCGTCTTTATGAGAATATCACTAAAGAAAAAGTCATTTCTCTTCGACTATTTTGCCAACAACACTTATATCTCCGAAGAATCTCACTATAAATATCTCGGTGTACACATATCTCACAATCTTTCCTGGTCAACCAATACTGACACTGTAATGGCTAATTGTCTTCGCAAATTGTTTACCTAAGACGGTCATTAAAATTCTCGACACCTGCTGCCCGCCTTCTGACCTATAATACAATAGTTCGACCTACTTTAGAGTATGCAATAATCATCTGGGACCCCTACACAAAAACAAATATTGAAAAATTAGAACAAATTCAAAAGAAATCTGTTCGATTTATCTACAATTCTTACGGTCGAACTTCTATAACAGATCTCCTTAAACGTAGTGGCTTCTCTTCGATTACAGAACAAAATCGTGTTTCCTGATTAAAATTCTTTTTTCAGTTAGTGAATGGCCACTACCGTATTGATACTTCACACATTTAAACACCTGTAACTGGTTATGCTACCCGTCATAAACATTCCCAAGCAGTAGCCCCGTTAACGACGCATAACAACTCCTTCAAATACTCTATTTTTCAAGAACAACAGTTGATTGAAATAAACTTCCTGACGAAGTCGTTACACTAAATTCTTTATCCCTTTTTCAGGCCCGCCTGCATTCTTGACTCTGTCGCACATAATTTACTTGCTTCTTTTTTCTTGCATTCTGTCCTTTTGTCATGTTGAATTCAAGCGTCGGCAAGATTGCTTGTAATCTATGTTTGTATGAGTGTACTTGTAAGTTCCCTCCCTGCTAAGATCTTGTAAAAGATCGCAGTATCTATAAATAAATAAATAATAAATAAATTATCACGTACCTGTTTAAGCAGTTACGGATTAAGAAAGGCAAATATATAACCACTTACTACCTCAACCATTTCGCATGCGAAACCAATGCACTCACTGCAATGCTTAGTCACTTAGTCATCTTCGTTTGCTTTGAGATGAAATACCCAGTATTGTGCACCTGTTCATGTTAGTCTATGCAGTTCTCACTTTCTCAAAATGTGGCTGTGCATTAGCTAGCTAGGTTGTCACTACATGAGTGACATTTGGCCCACGCCCAACTCAGTCAAACAACTTGAGTAGTTTACTATAGCTCACTGACTTCATGCATGCTGTGGAAAAGTATTTTTAATCTAGGGAAAAGAATGAAAAGAGAATGCGTGCATGGATGATGTTGACAGCAGCAAACAGTCTCAAGGAAATCATCCTTGATTGTCACCATTGCTGAGAAAGGAAGCATGCCTCTATGCACTTTGACAACAGGCTTTATGTACTTTAAATGCAGAATGAGGTATGACTAAGTAGTGAAGGGGCAGCAGATTGCTCACCCAGGTCTTCTTGCATGGGCATTGCTGCCTTTTGTGCCCCGATAAACCTCTGTCATCCCTTGAGGCATGAATAAGATAATACTCCTCCTATTTGCGGCGACATTTTTTAGCGCCAGCAAGAATTGTACACATTATTTGTTTTCACACCAAATGAAGTGTATTTTCAGCAATCTGAATTATTATTTGTTTTTATACAAACATTCCCCCCTTGAAAACATATATGATAAGCATCTTTGCATAAGGTAACTTCTTGAGAATCCGTTATGATATATGTTGCCGTAGTTTGTGTGAGGGCTAATGCCACGGGTAGTTCCTCTGCTTCCTGTGTTGTTGCATCTGGCATGGTGGCGTTGACGAGGAGACCCATCTGTATCGTCACCACGGCGGCTTTGGCTCTTCTGCCCGGTATGCGGCTGCATCTGTGGAGACCACCTCCTGGAGGGACCCGTATGTCCTGCCGAGGGCCTTGGTTCATGCTTCGTGCCGCCCTTGGGGCAGAGTGCATATTTTTCGGTAAGGAATGGGTTATGACGTGACGTCGCCAATCTTCTTGAAGTCGTCTGGGTGGTTTAGCATCTGTAGGGTAGTTCCACTTGATTTGCTTAAGAACTTTCTGTCCTGTTCGGGTCATAGCCAGGCCCATTTTCTGACGGGAGAGGTGGCCCTCTATTAGTTCTTCAACGGGGTTATGGAGACCCATGCGGAGAAGTCTGTTTGTGGACCTGCTCATATGGAGACCAAGGGCATGCTTTGTGGCTTTTCTAAAGAGTTTGTTTTGTTCGTCTTTGTCCGTTTTCGTCACTACCACGTACGGTGCTGCCTATACGTCACCCTAGAGAGGATGAAGCCACGAACGAGGCGGATGGTGCCGTTCTCTTTCATGCATCGGTGTCTGTTATTCTATGAACCATGTGTGAGACCTGCTGCGTCGTCCTGGAGAGGCATTGGAGCATGTGGTCACATTTTCCATCAGCTTTTATCAAGAGTCCCAGGATTCTGATGGTTTTACAGGGCTTTATAACCTGTCGCTCTATGATGACCTGCATGCTATCTTCATCCTTGGTGCAACGCCGCCGGACCACAAGAAGCTCTTACTTCTGAGGCGAGCAGACAAGTCCGCTATCCTCTGCATATTTCAATACCGTGTCCGCTGCCAATTGCAGGGTGTTTAGCAAGCCCCCGAACGAGTCTGTACCCAACCATAGGGTCACATCATATGTGTATAGTGCATGGCGTATGAGCGCGATGTTAAAGGGAAGCGGGGAGAGAACTGAGCCTTGGGGAATGTCTCTGCTTCCGAATGTGATGGGGTGAGATTCCATATATGCCCGATCTATGGCTGTGGATGTATGTATGGATGTATCTATGGATGTATGGCTGTGCGCTGAAGTGGAAAATCAACGACGCAATTGCAGGTTCTTTCCCCGCAGCCTGTGTTGTTCAGATTCCGTAGGATCGCCTCGTGTGCCCCGTTGTCAATTGCCACCTTCAGGTCTAGCGCGAGAATGGCCCGTGGTGAGTGGCGTGTGGCAGGGAAGATGATCTCCTCCTTCAATTGAATTAGCACGTCCTGGGCCCCAAGATGTCGTATAAAGCCAAACATGTCTGGCATTTTCTGGGTTTCGTCCAGGCGTTGTTGGAGGCGTTTGAGCACTATCCTTTCCATGACCATGCCTATGCATGATGTGAGGGGTATCGGCCGCAGGTAGTCAATGTGCGGGGACTTGCCCAGTTTGGGGATTAAGCGTACTTCGGCTGTTTTTCATTCTTGCGATAGCTTGCGTGATGTCCAAACGTCATTGCAGTGGTCTAGAAGCGTCTCTAGGGCCTGATCTTTGAGGTTAGCTAAGAGTTTGTAAGTAACCTGGTCGGGCCCCGGGGCACTGTTTCGCCGGCTTATTTCGTCAATGGAACAACGACGTAACACAGAATGAACAAACACAAGCGCTGTGTGACACAGTCATATTCTATCATGTATTCAATTGTACGGTCACTTTTAACTTGGCAGCTACTAAAAAACACGTGAGCAAGTAAATCAACAAGCCGTAGTTGAATATTCACTCGCGTATTCGGTGGTGAAGAGAAGTGACTTATCGATCTACACAGCTGTATTCCGCGATAATAGAACCATCTGTATCAAAATACATTATTATACAGGGTGTTAATTTTTAACTTTTACGGTATTTTTAAAAATCGCCTGTGGCAGGTAGCATAATTCTTATCGTTGAGCTGAGTTATTCGATGAGCCGGACATTAGTAGCACGAGAAATCTAAACACGTATTCAACTAACTGACAAAAATTGACGAATGAACTTCTTAGTTAATTCCTTTACGACACATATTGCAATTCAAGGTGCATACACACGCGAGGGCAAAATCCCGCCTGTTCCGCGGGCCAAACAGTCACGTGATCACTTGAATCCGGCGCCGCCGAGTCAGGTCGCATTCCCACAGCCGGAGCGCCGTTTGCGGAATCCGCGTGCTTACTCTCGGCTCCAACGCTTAGCAGCTGCGCGTTTCATATTCCATAGTGCCGTGAATCCCTCAACATGAGCAAAAAAAGTGACGGTTGCCTTTTGACTTAGCGTTTTCTTGTGCACCTCACTTATGTTGAGGTGACGCAGACTGCGTGGTTTGAGTAAATAGAAATGCGCGCGAAGCCATGGCTCACCTTTCTCGATGCACCACAACAACAGCACATGCGGTCACTGCTGCATAACAAAAACACACGTGGCTTCAAGCCAACAACACGCCATCGTAGCCACGCCAATCTGTCCAATGTGGACAGATTTGACGCTGACTACGCTAAATGGACGTCAGACGACCGCCAAACGGACGGATGGAAATACCGGCCAGCATTTTCAATCCGGACCGCGAGCGGAGGAGGCCGGACTAGGCGAGGACGGCACGTTTTGATGACGCGCGCGTCACGTGATACGCCAACTGCTGTGAAAATTCCTCCTCCGTCTGGTCGTGTGAATGCAACTTTACGAATTATAGCCGGTGAGTTTGCAAGACGCATCCACTTGAAATGAATTTCCAGGATGACACCAGTTTCGGGATATTATTTCCCAAAGTGTGGGACGAAATACATGGGCGTTGCACTAACTTTTGTGCTGCAATTTATAAAACAGCATCTTGGTAAAAAAGTAAGTGGAACAATAGTGCATTTTTAGAGCGAGTTTGACGGCACATATCTTCAAACTGGTGTCATTCTGGAAATTCATTCCAAGTGGACACGCTTGACAAGCTCACCGGCTACAATTCGTAGCTCGCAATATGTGTCGTCAAAGTAATTAACTAAGAAGTTCATAAGTAAATTTTTGTTTATTAGTTGAATATAGGTTTCGATTTCTCGACCTACTAATGTCCGCTTCATCCGATAACCCAGCTCAATGATAAGAATTATGCTACCTGCCACAGGCGATTTCTAAAAAATCTCTAAAACTTAAAAATGAACGCCCTGTATAATGCTGCGGCGCTTCAGCTTGATATGCGCTGCTGCTGCGACTGATCCCTTGTTCATTGGCTTAAAAAAATTTTCGCAGTTTCACCCGAAAGGCGAAGCATCAATTGCGATAGCAAATTAGTAGAGAGCTATACGGAGTAAGGATAGTAGTTTTATCAGCTGTATAAATTTGGACATGCAGCAGCACCAGCAACGCGCAGAACTGTTGTCGATGCCGTCGGCGTTTTGCCCGCGTTCACACTGAACGCGAGCGACGTTTTTATATAAATACGCATTTGGTGCCGCAGCTAAACGTCGCCTTCCCTCTCTCTCTCCCTCCCATCCCCCCACAGCCTTTTGCGCTACGGAAAAAGCCGCGTTTGCTCTCTATATATGGAAAGGAAGAAAGAGACGCTTAATTCTGCGGCCCTTCAGGGAGCACGGCGCAGAACGCGCGTTTGCTCTTCGACGTGCGTTCGCTCCCTGTGAAAGCGCGCGTCCCTCACCCCCTTTCACTCGCACATACA
This sequence comes from Dermacentor silvarum, assembly GCF_013339745.2. Taxonomy (NCBI): domain Eukaryota; kingdom Metazoa; phylum Arthropoda; class Arachnida; order Ixodida; family Ixodidae; genus Dermacentor; species Dermacentor silvarum. Next base: position 408,820,662 of record NC_051154.1, read on the forward strand.
GCGTCCGGAGCGCGGCGACGATTTCATCGCCATTGACGTCATACGGAACCTCACGGCGACACCGGCGGCGACGACAACGGCGACGCCGACGGCAGAAATCCGCTTTGGAGTGTGCATATAATTGCTATCGCAATAAAACGCGTGTGTTCGCGTGCACGCGCTGCCTTGCAAGCTTTCGCTAGCACACCTACAAAAAATGGGCCATCGCGCCGCACAGAACCGAGTACATAGCGATCTATGTTGTAACGTTAGGCGGTAGCAATAGGAAAAAAAGAAGAAAAAAGGTAGCGCAGGTATGATGACTGCACAGTGCTCCAAAGGTGACCGTTGGCCCGGTCACCGGACCAACGCAACACATGCAGTTGTAATACAGAATGTGACAGCGCAACAGTCGCGTTTTCGCCAGGACGCGGAAGCTTGAACCCACTGCGACAAAATATGCCAGTGTCGTCTGCTGTTGACGATAGTTGCCGACCTCGAACATCTTTGCCCCGCCTCTCGGTTGCGAGCTCTCAACAGACGTCACGTCCCCAAATCGGAGTCCGGATGCCGCCACATGCGAACTGCTCGAGCTATGTCATAAAAAAATAACTAATGAGAAAACAAAGGCATTGACAAAATACTGGCACGGGGCAAAATTTTGCTGGTCACCAGCTCACAAAGGATGCGAATGCGCTTGTGCATGTTGCCGTAGCTGGTTACCTATTGGGACAACAAAAGGGTGCATACGAAGCGCACCGCTCGCACGCTCCCAGCGTGAATCAAATTTCGTGCGTGGTTGCGCCGACTGCCCGCTGCCACTGAACCGCCTGCGTGCGGTGCGGCTTGTGGCGATGGTCGGCTCAAGCGTGTACAGGCCTTAACGCTACAAAGAAGCCCTCGCTTTCCAAGACACCTGCGAACCCTCAACGACGGAGACTTTGGGAGCGGAACATGTACCGAGCGGACAAACTACTTACAGACGATAGTACAGTTTTTGAACTATACTTCAAGCCGTACGTTGTTGTGGGTGACTATGTACGCCTAATCAACGGCGAAGAAGTTCGTCTACCGCATGGAAAGCCTACGCTCACATCAGACGTCGTGCCAAAAATTTTACCGAATGCCTCGGCACATTTAAGCCAGAGCGTGGTGCCGGGAAGGAACGAGAGAAAACGCACGGCCGAATACGTCAACAGACTAAGGAAAAACGTACGGTTGTCGACTGCTGGAGAGCATAAACCTAGACGGATCTACTAATGTTCGCGAGGCTGACTGTGTGTACGGGGCGCAAGTGTTGATGTAAATTCTGTCGTGACTGTCGCCGAGATTAAGGAGGTAACTCCACCTAATGAACGGTGGACTCTGCACGAGATGCATGACGCGGAAGGAGTTGGTTTCACATCGGGCACACTTAACGCCATCACAGATGAAGTGAGAGCCAAAAAGGCCGTGTTTCGTACAGAGGATAGCTCTGGCGGTTTCCGCGCGAAGACCACAGTGCAGGACTTAATGAATGCTTTGTAACAAGTGAAAGAAATGAATCTCTGTAAGGGTGCTGCTGCGAGAGACGAGGTCCTTTTGACGAGCAGTCTTACAGACCGCTTGCGCCACCAAATAGTGGCGCAAGCGGGAGATCACTTTCAGCATACACTGCCTTGGTAGAGTGACAAAGGAAGGAACACCATGCTGTGTGTGCAAATATTTAAGATAGACACTTCTCACCCACCGGTTACGTGTCCTGATTCAGTAGTCTGCGAAATGCGCGCCAAGGAGAACATCGCAAAAGCTGCAAGCATGCACGTGCAAGAACAAGAACCGTGCATCAAAGATAACGAAGCAAGACCTGGTCAACATGGCAGCCGGTGGTGCTGCGACCACAGAACAAGTGCTTGCATAAAACATTAAGCATCTCTCATCGAAGCTTGGAGTTAGGCAGTGTTTTGAGACTTCAAAGATGAAGAGTCCACGTGGGATGATCGATCACAAAGAGTAGATTTTACAGTGTATACTACTTAAAATGCGGAGATCAAAACTTTGGAGCCCAATACATGCGAAAGCAGGAAATTGTAACATTTAAAAGTGAAACGACAATAAGGAAATACACAGCTGACTACAGGAGTGGTGATGAAATTAACAAAAATTGCTGATTGCACTAAAAAAAGAAAACGGTGACACTAGATGAACTTCACAGGCACGGAGGCATCATCATTCATGAAATGAGTCTTTCCGCGACTACAGGAGGGAAGATTGAGGGTCACTTTGTCGACCTTGGAGTGTACAAACGGAGTAAGATAAACAGGAGCGCCGACTCCGCCGCCGCGCAACGCATTCGCTCGGGACAAAATGTGTAACGTAAATTATACATCGCGCATCGCCATCTGTCGAGGCGCGTGGAAAACACTCAACAGCTCGCTTCCATGTGCGCATGCGCTGAGTGGCGGAGACCGGCGGCGACGGCGGCGACGGCGTCGCAGAACCGGCAGCGCGGCACCCGTAGAGCGTGTTGTCTGCTACAAACGTGGACCCTCGGCCGTCTCAATTTGACAGCAATCAAACACAAAAAATATATGCGCACAAATAATAAAAGCCCAAATAAACAGGCGGTGGCGCTTTTATGCACGCATACGAAACATTTTTAGATGTCTTTAGAGGAAGCAGACGATAAATGATGCTCTACAAAAAGACACAACTTGTTTTTGACAAGTACTGGTTTTTCACTCCTCTACGTCTGCGCAGAAGCGAAGGTGCGAAATTTTCGTCTTCCTCGCTTTGTTTACCATGTCTGCAGTATGTTTATTCATGCCTGACGGAACAAGGTATCTCGATACTTGTGCGTGAAGAGACTGAGCAACAGGACAGTGTTTTGTTCCCGGCTGTAAATCTAGGTATGGCAAAGGACGAGAGAAGTTTTCGCTCTTCGCGGCGCCATCTGATCTTCAGCTACTGCACCAGTGGCGTAAACAAATTCCTGAAGGCAAGCGAGCGCTTAAAGCAATGGACAAAATATGTTCGCGACACTTCGAGAAGCAGCTTATTCTTGATAGTTACTTCAGCAAAGACAAAGGTGATGTCCTACTAGATGTAAAGAAAGTGCCTCAACTTCGAAGCGGAGCCGTTCCTTCAATTTGTTTAGGGAAGCCTGGCGTAGCTCAATGATGCTGAATTCCAGGAGGAATCAGAAGACGCCAATGCGGAAGGACGAGAGGAGCTCAATTTAAATTTGTCTACAACTACACACAGTGCAGGTGCCTTTCCTTGTCCAGAGACACGCCGTAATGTAGAGAGAGAAAAAGAAAGGGAAAGAAAGACAAGGAGGTTAGCCAGTGTAAATACCGGCTGGCTACCCTGTAAATTCTTAGCCTCGCCTTCGAGATGATTCCCCCAGTTATGCAGACCCATAATCAGAGCTTCTCTCGTGAAATAATGAGCAGGAAACACTGGCAGGAATTCCCAATTATTATGTATAATGAGAATGTGGCGATTCTCCTCGCAAGAGAACCGGGCGACGCGAAAAGCGCCGCGAGAAACAAAGAAGCAAGCGAAGCATCTTTGGACTTGATGCGTGCTCAGATAAAAAAAAGAGTGATAAACGTCAGCTTTTGCATAAAAACTTCTTTTCGCTGTCGTCTGTCATTGCTTGAGGCCTCCCGAACTGCCGTTATATCGCCTTACCATCTCCTATAGTTTTTATTTCCGTCTTAGTTTCCGTAATTTGTTTATTTTCTGTGCCTGTGCCTTGTAAAGTTCCATGTAGGCCACCTGACAAATGCCCTACATTTGGTCTGCATAAAATAAATTAAATAAAATGATACATGACTTGTTTCTCCTGCTAACGTCACTCCGTGAACCGCAAGAGCTATGTGCGCTACAGGCGTCAGGGCGTGCGCGGAGCAGACAACAAAACAGATACGCAAGCAGGAGCCGCGAGAGAGTGTCCGCGCCTTTGCTCCATCTGTTTGTTGGGCCCGCCTCTCCGCTGCAGTTTTTTTCTTCATTAGTAGCGCCATCTGGCGAACACGCTGTGAAGCAGGAACCGGCGTTTCAGAATATGTCCCTTCCAGACGAGCGGAGTCGGCGCTCCGGTCTTATCTTACTCCGCGGTGTACACAAGCGAGGAAAAAAATATCTTGCCATGCAATCACGGCCTAATTGTAATCTTCGTGTCCCTTGTTGGCAGTTGGACGGAAGTACTTGGTGTCTTTCGTAGCCATACGAATGTTAAAGTTGATTTGCTTACGAATATTCTGCTTGAGGCCAGATTACTCACTGAAAAAGCAGTCCTCTTATTGACTATATAACATGTAATGCAGCCTCTTGGAATAGAAAGATGTGGAGAGTGTTTAATGTAAGGGCATCAATGAATTAAGTTATCTGCAAGAAGTAATACTCAGTTGACAGTAGCCGGTTCTTTTATTTTCTTTCTGATTTCCCGCAACTTGTCAAGAATATTCGTAACCGGCATCCCGGCATGATTTACGAGACAACGGATGGACAAGTGCTATACAGTTTGTGAAGGAAGCTCTGAAGCTTCGCAACAGTGCACTCCCATTGAGTGGAAAGCCTGGAATATCGAATGTTTATGTTGCAACGAACAATTTTGAGAAAATGAGAGACCCGCCGGGGTAGCTCAGTCAGCTAAGGCGTTGCGCTGCTGAGCACGAGGGCGCGGGATCGAATCCCGGCCCCGGCGGCCGTATTTCGATGGAGGCGAAATGCAAAAACGCCCGTGTGCTTGCGTTGTAGTGCACGTTAAAGAACCCCAGGTGGTCAAAATTAATCCGGAGCCCTCCACTACGGCGTGCCTCATAATCAGAACTGGTTTTGGCACGTAAAACCCCAGAAAGAAGAAGAGAAAATGAGAGCAGGTTATGCTTTTCAGCTCTTTGGACAGGGACCTCAACAAACATTTTGTCTTTATCAGACACAACAAGACAAAAGCTGTGACAGCATAGAAGTTACTGAAAAGCCATTTTTAGGAATGAAGTCGCTGATTGCTGTAATTTTTCTTCTAGGCACCCAGCAGAAGCTCCGAGACCCAATTCTACCAGCGTGCCGAAGATACAAGATTTGCGTGAATTTTTGAACACGGGGGAGTGTCAAACTGACAAGTATTTTCTCAGTGATTCAGCAGCTGTATCACTAACGGTAACACTTACAAGAACGCTCGAGCTTTTTGACTACTTGAACAAAAAGGTCAGATTCAAATCTTTGCTAACTTAGAGGCTTAGTGAGGATAAAGTTGACAACGTTTTTGGTGTATGGAGACTTTCATCGGGCTGCAACAGTCACCCAACGCAGCAGCAGTTTTTACGAACTGTTCATTGCTTTTCTTTTTTTAACGTGGCACGAAGTGTCACTGGCAGCAACGTAGAGGATGTGACCAGCTCTTTTCTTGAGGCAACTGACAAACACAAGATACTGTGAATGGAATGTTTTTGGAGACAGTGAAGTTGTAAACAGAGGAAAATACAGAGGTTCTGGCTAGATCTTTGCCAATGGAAACTGATGAACACATGTATCATGTAAGGCGAAGTGAGTCAAGATTCATATATTACATTTCAGGCCAAGTGACAAAAAAGTATGTGCTATCGACCAAATGTCCTGATTGAATTGCCCGTCTCTTGGTCTCAACTATGCAAGGGCACTTGTTGGCTCCTTCTGCATTTGCGCAGTTCAAAGATCAAAGTTCAAAGGTACACTTCAGGTGAACTTTCTAGATTTGTTACCTGCCTGAAGGATATTTTCAGAAGCAGTTTCTCAGCTAATAAGGCGCACAGTCAGAGTGCCATGGCTCAGTCAAATCAGGTTTATTTTTCCACAAAGAAATGGAGGGAGGCCTCAACAAAAATTTAAAACTAGTTCACTTGACAAAGGTTCAGGCCCCCGTTTATATGACAGAGAGCAGCGGTAAGCAGTGAAAATGCACATAGTAGTACAATTAAGTTGCACCTACTATACAAGTGCAGTACAAATACAGGTGCGAGTAACAAAATGGGATGCAAAAGAAAATGTGAAGCGCGTACCAATGTAAATCAATGCCATTTGAGACAATTATACAAAATATACACAATGTAAATACAATGTGCCTTACAGTTGCATAACAAAAAAAGCGCGTAGGCTTTTCTACTTACATTTGCTTTTTCTATCTCATTCTCATGCAAACAATTCAGGAGAACATCAGGGAGAGTGTGTCGAAGCATCTGCGTACCTTAAGATGTTCGGGAATGCGGCACGCTCCAAATGTCCGTATGATGTGTAGGGTAAATGCGTGTCTTCAATGTTAAGTGAGCAATAGATCTAGCATCTTGTAAGGGGTGATATTTTGTTTGTATTTTATTGCCAGCGCATATGCGTAATGACTGGGAACGGAGATAAAGCGCTAAAGCGCTTGAAAAGGGTTTTTGTATGTGCGTGGAAAGGCTAATCAGCTATGTGTCGCTGTTATTTCTTTTGAAGCGTATGCAGACGGTTTATACATGTTAATGTTCTTTTGAAGCGACAGACAACCGCAAGGTCACTTCGCTCGCTGCTGCAGCCGTGTATCCTCACGCGAGCGTTTTGACAGCGAGTGTACGCGGTCATAGAGTGTGATGTGTTCATGTTTTCTCTGCGCGCTGATACCACACTTGTTAATTTAGTTAGCAAGCGAATGTTTACAAGTCGATACGGCCGACACAAGTGTTATCCTGTTGCTGGCACGTGATGTTACAAATAGCTAGCGGTGATGGTTATTAATTTTGCTGAAGGTTCCAACTAGTCCGTGCGCACGCGTCAGTGACCCGGTGAGAGTTTTGGCGGTAGAAAAGCAAGGTCAATTCACTTGGGTTTTGAGGCGCATCAAGTTGCTGTGCGCAACTTTTTCCTTAAATCCCCCATAAATTGTACGTTTATGAAAAATAATGGCAAAATTCAAAATTTAAAAATTGAAATACATGGTCGCGAAGGCGGGACTGAAATGCGGTTCCGTGCGATTGAAGGGCGACTACATCTCGCGGAGCCAAACACCAGTTGATGAAAATTATGTATCAAATATCAAATACGTAACTAATGTAAACACTTGAATAAGTACACACGGTGTCAGTAGAATAGGAAAATGTGCAGTTACAGGCTGTTTGCTTTCATCCACGAATAATTACGAGTACGAAACTGTGGTGGCTTTCTGAAGTTAGCGCGTGGCGATGCATGCTGAGATATGCCGAGATTGTATTTACGTATTTAACACTTTATATGTCGTCAAAACTCTTATACGTAGCCATAAAGAGTAATGACAATATATATATATATATATATATATATATTGTGGGCATTTATTGTGCACTTCTTCATCATCTGTACATTATCATCATCATGCGTGTGCCCCTCATCTTCATCGCGCGTGCGGGCGCATCATCATCAGTGTGGACTGTCGAAGGCTGTTCAGGCTGGTTGTGGACGCCGCCCTTCTTCGCCGTGTCGTCTCTCGGGCTCAATAAAGGTCCGCCCTTACTGTGACGTCACAAGTGGTGGAGGTGCTTCTTGGTTCCCCGTCCTCTACGCCCCTGGCCTACTCCCTGGAGCTTCGTTCGGGTCGCCGCTTGTGCCCACTGTCCGTCAGCATGTCGCAGGACGAGCAGCCTGGCGCTTCTACCCTAACCATCCCACCTCCGCAAGCCGCACCTTCTGTGATCATCAGCGGCCACCAGCGCGATCCCCATCTATTCGCTGGTCTTCGTGGTGAAGATGCTGAGGACTGGCTGGATGATACAGTATTAACCTGATTTGATTAGTCACTTTGTTTTAACTGCCTTTTTGCTAAATGTTATGTTTTACCTATGACTTCAGTAGCAGAGAAAAACTACAGGTGGCACGCGCGCTGTGTTAGTGAAGAAGTGTGGCCTTTATGAATTATATAATGTTGATTTCACCTTGAGAACTAAATAACAAATGTGTGTTGGTGCTAAGAACACCCGCATGGTGGTACTTAGTTCAAAATCTGTGTAAACCGATTACTCTGAATTCACGCAAAACTCTCGAAGGCTTGCCGGTGTAATGCCTGCCGTTATAGAATGAGGTCTATAAATACAGATGGGTGTACACGTAAATCAATGGTGACGCGATGGTCTGACTTACTACGCTTCATTTGTACAGTTGCTTGCTCTTGTCATGTTATGAGATAAGAGCTGCCGCATAGACGACTTGGAGCAGCAGGCCTCGAACGGCCAACGTTCATCTTTTTTCCATCGAGAAGTTGGCCCCGCGAAATGTAGACGGCGTTGCCGTGCCTCCACAAACCGTCATTGCGGGACGTATGCGCTTCCATGGGAGCTTCGCTACCATGCGTACATCTACCTTGAGAAAAGACTTAAACTTAGCTCCAGACTTGATATACTGGCTAGTGTGCCGTGCACTGCATGGGTCTCCTCAAGGAGAGAGGTTGACACCGTTTCCGATGGATGCCTCACAAAGCCACGCAGTGCTTCAACCGCACTTGCATGCGCAAAAATCTTGTTCCCGTGCGTGCTTGCGTCGTGCCAGCTGCGACTGCTCGCCGTCCTGTCGATTCATTCTCCCCTGGGGCGTTGACGCAACACATGTTTGGGTGCGTTTGCATGAATGCTGCAGTGGGGCTTCGTTTCATATGTACAGTATTCTTTCTGGCAGCTTCTTGCAGCTTAGTTATCCAAAAGCTGGGGCGAACGCCCCTCTAAATATTGACGCACGTAGTTATTTACCCTTTTTCCGGGGTGAGCATTTCGCCCGCTAAAACGGGGATCTAGCGGCTATGGTATTGCGCTGCTAAGCACGAAGCAGTGGGTTCAAATCCCGCCGTCATGTCGATGGGGGGCGAAATGCAAAAAAAAAAAAAAAACGCCCGTGTCCCGTGCATTGGGGCCCGTTAAAGATCCCCTGGTGGACTAAATAAATACGGAGTCTCCCACTATTGAGTGCCTCACAATCAAATCGTGGTTTTGGCACGTAAAACCACAAAATTCATTTGTTAAAGTTATCGCTCAATGCAAGACGCGCCTGCAAGATTTGGAACTTACTCGAATGTTATCGTTGATTCTAGCTGTGATGTACGTTCTCGCCGAACCTTGTGTAATCAGATTGTATGTTCGACGCGCACCGTGCAGCACTTTCAGGAAGGTACGCGGGCACCAGTGATTACGCGGGAACCTTCTACGAGTATAAAAGCAGACGCGCCTAATTGAACCGCAGATCAGATTTCGACAAGCGTACTCGCCGCTTTCATTGCGCTGCTTGTTTTCCTGGGTACAGCTGCGCCCAATAAACAGTTCGTTTCGTGACTTGACTTGTGTCACTGTAGTTGTTCGCCGTCACTATATCCTCCTGAGACCCGAACACAACTACGGGACATAACCGCACTTCAAAGTGGTTTTTATTGTGTACTGTTATGTTATGAACTTGAAAAAAAATTCATTTAAATACCACCGTGAGATGCCAAAAGCTGCGTCTCCATATACGTGGTACCGCACTTTGTTGGCGCACTTTGTTGTTGTGTTGTGCCGTGAATGTATTTGTGTATCAGAAATAACAGAGCGATTGTTCTACGGGTACATAACGCTTGAAGGGAATAGACTACTTTAATTCTAGTGACACTAGAATGCCGGTCGTAGTTGGATGAGATGAATCTGGCAGCTCTGTTTTGTACTGCTTCTAACATTGAAATGAGGTAATCTTGATGAGGTCACCAGATTGACGAGGCGAATTCAAGCTGCGGACGAACGAAAGTTACATAAGCTAATTTGCGTGTGCTAGTGGGTGAGTGACTTAGGTTGCGACGTAAATAGCCTAATGTTTGGGATGCTTTTGCGCATATACTCATATGTGTTTCCCATGAAAGATTAGATGCGAGATTTAAGCCCAAGTACTTAATGACTGCGCCCTAGCCACTGGATAGTTGTTTATTGTGTACGGAAAATAAACCTTTGACTGTTTACGAGAAAATGAGACTAATTTCCACTTTGCCGAATTAAGGGTTTGGTTATCATTAAGGAGTGTTACGTTATGGGTGACACGATCAGGAGGAATTGTTCGCCAAAAATTTTTCGGGTCAGTCTTCAGAAGGGAAGGTTGCGAGTAATACTTGTTTTTAGCTGAGATTATTTCGGCGTAGTAAATATTTAGGTAATCTTTGTAACAAGCCCATGCGGAAGGACAGCTCGAATTTTTAGCTCGTTTATGCAGTAGTTTTTTTCGGTTTCGTAAAGCACGAAGATGCTTGTTAAACCAGGGTTTAGACTTATCATTAGCTATTGTAATTAGGGGAACGTACTTATCAACTAATGCTAAAAGAGTGTCTTTAAAGTGCGCCCAGTTTTCATTAACTGAACGACAAGAAAGAGAGAGCAGGAATGTAACACTTGAAAACGTAGTTAGATCAGCGTTCATATGCACATAGTTAGCCTTACTATAATTACGAATTTGTTTGACAACGATGCTTGCGAATGGTAACGGAATATTAACATGTAAATGCAGCAACGTATGGTCACTGAAACCTTCTAGGCAAGAAATGGGGCCAACTGTTTCAGGTACATTTCTAAATAACAGATCTAGGACATTCGAGCCTCGTTGTGGGCTCAGACACTACCTGAAATAGGTTAAAATCTAATGCTAAGTTGACGAACTCCGCTGAAGTTCGATTGTTAGAAGACAGTTGGGACCAATCGATATCCGGTAGAATAAAGCCACCAAAATATAAATATTATTCGCGGAAAATTGCTGGATAGCACTTTCAATACTGTTTCGCAGCAGTTGAACGAAAATATGGTCCTCATCTGGTGGGCGGTCGTAAGCACAGATTAATCCCTTAACGGAAGGGGACGAACACGCAACCCAGAGAATCTCCAGATCACATTCGGTATGAACAACAAAGGATGATATAGCTTTTTTGATGGCTACTAGGACGCCATTACCTCGTTTTTTCGGTGCGGTCATGTCTATATACATTATACAAAGTGCTACCACAAAAAAATCGTTGTTCCTTATATATCGACGCAGCCACGTCTGAGTAAATAGAAGTATTTCTTTTCTTTCTGGGGTTTTACGTGCCAAAACCAGTTCTGATTATGAGACACGCCATAGTGGAGGGCTCCGGATTAATTTTGACCACCTGGGGCTCTTTAACGTGCACTACAACGCAAGCACACGGGTGTTTTTGCATTTCGCCTCCATCGAAATGCGGCCGCCGTGGCCGGGATTCGATCCCGCGATCTCGTGCTCAGCAAGTTAATAAAAGTATGTCAGAACAGGTATCTCCAAGGAAAGAGCAAACCAGATCGCGCTCAGGCAGCAGGCTTCGAATGTTAGTGAAAGACAGTGATAATGAACGTACTGGCGGTTTTGGCGGCCGGCGCTATTATCAGCCAGAATAGGCGAGGCAGGATCAGTTTTAATGGATGCAAGTTCAGCTCTCAAGCTGGACTTGCATCTACATCAAGATGACCGCGTGTAGGTACAATGTGCCTGTCGTTCTTTCCTTCTCGCGCAAGCTTACTGGCCTACCCCCCAGAATCACCTCTGATGGTGAAAAAAACTATAGAGTGGCAAAAAAACACGCTCAGGCGTTTTTGAAATGCTTGATATGTGTTGTGTATGAAATTCCACTGTCCTGTGGAAATCATATATCGGGAAAACTTGCCCCTGTGTTAATGATCGTGCAAGAGTACATAAGCTTTGGATAAGAAACAATGGCCTGCTCTGGTCTAGTTTGCGTGCGCCCTCCGCTGCTTGGGGGGATCAAGATTTCGGGCAGAAGCAAGATATCTATGGAAGTGTTTTATGCTGCCTCAAGAGGGAACGCATGCGCTAGTGAAACTTCTATCTCCTTGTTTAGCAGCGAGGAAAGGTTCATGCGCGGCGCGCTGCGGTGACAAGCTTGCGCTTGTCCGTGTCAATACCCTCTCGTCCTTGTCTGTCTGTGGCACAGCATCTTTTCTTAAACACTATGAAGTACATTACTTTACGCGCGGAATAAGCATTCAACTTGGAGAACAGCTCTTGTCCAATCGCCAGTTGCAAGGCGTGTTAAAAGCACGTTTAAGTTTTCTTCGTGCTCTGGACAAAATGAGAAATAAAAGAGCAGCGGAAGCTATCTTCGTTGTTTGTTGTCATTATATAATGCAGAACCTAATTATTTGTTTATTCATTAACCATGTGTTCGTGGGGTTCTTTTCTTGCTAAATACAATGAAGTGGCGATGGCCGGTTTACCGCGCCTACTTCTTGGCCTATGTCCGGATAGCGAGATCTCGCAGCGTTGTAGCTGTTTGCGACACGAGAGAGCGTACGCCAAGCATTATCATGAGGCATTTCGCACCACGTGGCACTCCTACACAACTCTATCGCAATTACTAAAGACAAAAGTGCATAAGACAGCATGCGTGCACTCGCGACAAATGAAGGTACACTCTCGTTATTTACAAGATCGCTGAAATGGGGGTCCGAAGGATGGACTCACCCGCTGGAGCGTGCCTGCCCTGCTCAGTGCTCAGGTCGAGGCCCCGCTGAGGCTCCTTGAGTAGGCGGCGCACGGAGAAGTCCGGCGACTCCATCGCAGCACTGGCGCGCACGCTCTGAGCGCCGGCGAGCAAAACCCGGTGGGCGGGCCAAGCTCCTCCCGCGCCCGCCCCCTCGGCGCCGTGCAAGGCAGGCCAGCGAACACACACGTGCGAGGGGGCGCCGGAGGGTCGCGTCTCTGCTGTCGAGAGGCGATCACGGTGCCGTTGTACGCGTGTACAACAACCGCAGGGACTGCTCCGACATTTCGCAATAAACTGCAGTCCTCGCAACAAGCTGTTATGTTGAACGAGTGGGAAGCTTTAAATAACGTGATTTTAAAAGACCAGAGATGTCACTTCGTGAACATGCACCAAGTTTTTTTTAATAATTTAGAATTTTAATACCGTTCCGAAGTATGTTTATTCTCGCATTACTATTTTGATACAAAATTTAGCCCGCGCTGTGCAAATTGCGGTACCATATGTGGCTTCTGGGTGACGTATGAGTATACATGAAAACGTATACCGTTATTACCTATTTATGTTTTGTGTAGTGCTAAATTATTGCAAAAGTTATTGCTTTGTTTATTTATTTAGAACATACTGCAGTCCGTAGACCAAACAGGGGTGGCATAATACAAAGAAAACTAACAAATAAATGAAAACAATTACAAAATATAAGCAGTGAAAAACATGTTTCAGTAGTAGGGCACAGTATAGTAACAATATAAAGTTAAAAATCATGCAACACAGCAAAGCACAAGTCACATACATTCATAAGCAATGTGATAGTGGTAGCCATCATAGTTTGAATAATGTGGTCATGAAGAAAAAGATACATAATTTTCAAATTCATGGTTATCCATTTCCAAAAAGGCTTCAGATGGTAAAGCGTTCCATTCATTGACAGTCCGAAGAAAAAAGGAACACATGTAAAGATTAGTGCACGCGAACTATGGTTCAAGGACATGAACATGCGTTTGTCTAGTTTGTCTAGAATGTCGGCATCTTAAGTAGGTTTCAGGACTAATATTAAACTTATGGAAGTAGAGCAAGTGGAGAAACTTCTAGTAATCGCTCTTCTAGTAAAGTCTAGTAATTGCTCCTCGGTACTGTAAGACAGGAATGTGGTTAGTCGTTGGTGAATCATTCCTCTCGTAAGCATAATTGAAGATCAAAGGAACCACTTTTCATTGTAGCATCATCTCAAGTTTCTTAATGTCTTTATTTAGATCTGCGTCCCAGACGGCACTTGCATATTCGAATTGAGGTCGAATTGAGGTTACCCGCCGTGGTTGCTCAGTGGCTATGGTGTTCGGCTGCTGAGCACGAGGTCGCGGGATCGAATCCCGGCCACGGCGGCCGCATTTCGATGGGGGCGAAATGCGAAAACACCCGTGTACTTAGATTTAGGTGCACGTTAAAGAACCCCAGGTGGCCCAAATTTCCGGAGTCCCCCACTACGGCGTGCCTCATAATCAGATCGGGGTTTTGGCACGTAAAACCCCATAATTTTTTTTTTCGAATTGAGGTCGTGTAAAAGCATTAGAGGCCAATAGTTTGTTATCTGATGGCGCTGTTTTTAGCTTGTGCCGCAAGAAACCGAGCTTTTTAGATGCAGATGGGCAGAATTTATTAATATTGTTGGACCATGTAAGGTTGATTTGTAATTTTTGTACTCGTATGTGTACTCCTAAATAGTTGTACTCATCGACCTTAGTTAAAGGACAGTTGCTACGGAAATACGTATGTTTAAGAGGGCATTTATTATTTGATATGCGCATGAAAACGCATTCATCGCTGTTACTTATCTGCTCCATGCTCTTCTATTGCAATTACATTGCAATTTCATTGTTTCATGAGCCGTCACTTACTGCCTAGTGGGGGATTATGGGTCTCGTCAATGGAGGCGAAATGCAAAAACACCCATGTGCGGGCGTTGTAGTGCAAGTTAAAGAACCCCCCAGGTAGGTAGGTAGTAAACTTTATTGACGTCCTGAAGCAATCACCCTCGTTTTCATGGCGGGAGGACCGCGGGCCGCTTCCACGTCGGGACGGGAAGGCCAAGCCTCACCGACGCATCGTGGGCCTTCTTGACTGCGTTGAGTTGATCGAACTAGTCATGACTCTTTATCAGTAAATAAAATGTATCTTGCGGGATCCCTTGATCCGTGTGGTGCTGTAAAGAGGGGCACTCCCAGAGCATATGGTTAAAATCGCTGTATCTGCCGCAGTCGGGACACGAAGGAGAGACCTCCGCGAAACGACTATAGATCGAGAGGCTGGGATACGAGTGCGTTAGTAATAACCTAAGCGTAACCGATTGAGGCCGTCACACATTTAGGTGGGGCAACGGAAATGCCCTGCGAGCAAGTTGATAATGCTTTGTGAGTTCGTTAAAGGTGGAGAGTATGTCCGTAAAGCGGGGGGTTCCGTCTCTGCCACGATCGGACCAGACCCGTCGCGGTCCCCGCCCGGTGCACCGGCCCCAGATAGCCCAGCGCGGCAAGCAAGACCTCGCGCTGGAGCATGGGCCATTTCGTTGGCGTTGACAAGCCCCCCCTACTTTCGACCCTACATGGGCCGGGAACCAGGTGATGGTGTGGTGAACAAGTACTTTTCCTTCGAGTATCTTGGCGACTTCCTTACAGACGGCCCCAGATGCGAATGCTCTTGCTGCCGATCTCGAGTCTGTGTAGACTTCCGTTTTGCTTGGATCTAACAGCGCTAATGCTAGGGCTAGCTGTTCTGTCTTACCTGGCGACGAGGTAATGATTGATGTGCCCGAAAGTACCCGGTACTTGCTGTCAACGGAGACGGCCGCAAAACGGGAGGTGCTGCTAGCGGAACGCTCGTATTGAGCGGCATCGACGAAACATACGTCCGACGCGTGTGCGTGTGGTGTGTCAGGAGTGCAGAGGCCCTAGCTAACCTTCTGCCTGTATTGTGTTGTGGGTGTACGTTCCTCGGCAGTGGAGAAACCTTAATGTAAGATCTCGTGTGATTTGGCAGCTGCGTGTTGCGTTCCATCGCAAAAATGGGATTGATGTTGACTCCTTCAAGGATTTTTCGCCCCGCGATGGTGGACGAAAGTCTAGCAAGCTGCGCCGTCTGCTGCGCTTCAATGACTTCCTCTAGGGTGTTGTGAACACCTAGACTCGTGAATCTCTCGGTGTTAGTACGCATCGAGAGGCCAAGGACCCTCTTTATACTCTTGCGAATGAGCGTGTTTAGTTTGGTTCGCTTGTGAACTTGCCATTTGTGCATAGGTGCAACGTAGTTTACATGACTCATTAGGAACGCGTGGTAAATCCTCAGAAGGTTGTCTTCTTTGAGCCCTCCTGTATTGTTGGACACCCTGGAAATTAGTCTAATGAATCCCTCCGCGTGCGAGGTTAGTCTGTTGATTGTGCGACCGTTGTGCCCGTTGGCCTCGATAATCATGCCTGAAACCCGGATAGAGTCAACTCTTGGGATAGTTTGCCCAGTTGCCGTGTGTAGTCTGATATCAGTAGCGTAGCCAGAAATTTTGTTCGGGGGAGGGGCTCAGGTTACAGCGCGGCCTCCTCCTTATACAATTTGTCGAGGGATAAAATGCATGAATAATAACTGCATTGCCAATTTCATTGTATATTAGATGCTGCAAACGAATTATTGAACGTTATGCACTGTTCATTAAAATATGTATGTTTTCATAATGGAATATATTCGTATGCCCCAAAATTTGTGGCAGAAATAACTGATATCAATGCTTCCGCGTTTTTTTTTTTGTCTAATTAATAAGTAAAGAAAACATCACATGAACTTTAGAACTATCGACCCTTTTCGCGGAGCAGTTTGTTTTAGAGAAACGAGATGGCGCTCACGGCGGCACGCCATACCTCTCCTCAGCGACCGCGCACGAATACCAAACCATTACCGCTTCTACCTTGCTTCTGTGCTATCAGCTGTCGGAAATGCAACTGAGTTTCCGCTAACACACTGTGCTCCAATCACGTTAGATTGAATAATGTGGATTGAAGACATGTGCAGTAGTTGGCTGCAAAAAAAGTGACTGGCATGTTAAGGAATAGCATGAATCTGTCTGGCGAAGTTCACGGACCGCTGCTGCAACTGTCCGAACGTGTTACCGGCACTTCGTGACGTACAGATTTCCTCGAGGATACATAAATTTGCTCATCCGCCAGCCTTGTATCGCTAACCTTCAAAGAAAGGGCTTCATCCCCAGAACGTTGGCAAGAGTGACTCAACCACTCGTTAAACAATGACAAAGGGAGTAGCGCCGCTTCCTGTCATAGTAAGATTCACGCACGTTATCCTTACACATCTGTCCAAATGACAGGAAAACTTACGCCCTCTATCGCCGACGTATCAAGAATAAGCGAATGGACGCACAGTTGAACATATGCGCACTGCATACACACAATAAATTACGGACTACACCTATGGCGCACCAATGGTCGAAGCTGAATGTTTCGTGACGGTCCACAAGAGTAAGCAAGTTACTAGCTGTAATATACATGTGTATTTGCTACAAGGTATCACAATGTACAAAACAGCTACGTTTCAAGCCTTGTGCGCAGCAAGAACAAATCTATCGGATTCGGAACTGAGCACACCCGCGAGTGATTAGGCCGAAAATAATCAGATAGTGGCCGCACCGAGGAACTTCACTGAGTCAGAAACTGACAAGCCACTGCTTCAAAATATTTGCCGAATAAAGAATAAAGAGCAAGACACTCTAATCCAGACTGAATTCATAATCGGAAAGCTAGGAATGCATATTTAGCCCCACTTTTAGAAGAAGCACCATATACACTGCATGCGCCATTTGGACATAGCTTAATCAGCTCCGAAAGCGCTTTTGCATTTTCTCTGAAGCTGTGATCCAAGCTTCGTGTCGTCCACCTAGTCACCGTCTACGATATCTCCGTAAACTCTAAGCCGCGTCGGCGTCATACACTTCCATTGTAAACAAGGAGGCAACAGAGGCAGTTGAGGCAAGCAATGGACGCGTCACCACGTGATCAATTATGGCAGCGCCCGCGGGATCACCGCGAAAAGGTTCAATATCAGTTCGAAACCAGCAAAGCAGTGCATGCAGCTTATATGAAAAACGCAAAGGCCATGAAATGAATAAGTTGAGGACAAATATTTAGATGAATCTTTGTCAATCAATAACCTTGTTTACATTTTTCTACATATGCAACGGCCAGGAAGAAACGTCAATGACGCTATCCCTCGTTGCAATCGATTGCGCAGGAGCAGCTGTTACCGGTCGTGTATTGTAATTACACCGAGCTAATACTCGCAACAGTGAGTACAAATAAAAAGTGGGAGTTCTGCAAAATATACATTAGAAATGCGAAGATAGAATGGAATATACAAATGCGAAGATACAACTCGCTAAAGGGCTAAAAAAGAGTCGCTGGAAACAAAGTTCACTGCTTGTATACACAAAACCTCGCAATAGGATATTTAATAATACGTATGAGTCTCCAATAAATCTACGCATTTAAGCAAACGTCAGTGTATAATGCGTCAAATAAGACAAATAAACATGTTGCTCAGTCACAGATAGTAAGTTTGCGCACAGAAATACAGATGATCTAGGCAAGAACACAACTATGATCGCAGAAATCGTGTTATGTACTTGGGCCATGCAGCGGTCGCGACAGCGCCATGTGGGTAGAATAATAGAGATATAATGCATAAATCAGTACGAAAATGTGTAATTTAACTGCCTGCATAGCGCCAACAATTATTCTGCACCCAAAATTAAAGGAGGGTATTCCTTCGTTTCAAAAAAGAAATCAAAGCAGGTAGCTGAAAATGAAAGAAAAGGACAAACGAAGGCCACAGATGATGCGGTAAGTTGAACTACCCAATATCCGAGTGTGTTTTTGGCGAACGCCGCGTGGGCCGGGCTTTCAATGAGCAAGGTCGGTCAAAATTGGTTATTGCTATTCTCGTATTTTTTGTATTCGCGTGATAATTGTGATCATGATGCCAACTGCTAGAATAAAAGGTGAAAATTTCTGCGGTTTTAAAAGCTAATGAACGGTCATACGTTTTCATAATTAAGAACTTACGGACCTGAAGGAACAGTGCTTTTTACTTGCATTGATTTTGGCTGCTTCGCTATCTAAAGGACAAACTTCTTTCGGCGGGAAAGTTGAGCGAAGTGGTCAATGACTTCGGACACGTTGATGCCGACGTCTCTGTGGGTGTATAGAAGCGCCAGCCTAACCATGCGTTCCACAGACATTGTAGAGCGCAAGTAGTTTTAAGTAAACTCTTGCTAAAACAATATTCTCTCTGCGCTGGCAGTGGTCACTGGGAGGGTGACTAGAAGCTGCAGCAGTATTTACACATTTACATAGAACCTGCTGTCGCAATGGAGATGGGCATCTATTCTGGTGCTGAAGCCTAAAACACTCCCTTGATGTCGTTAGCATACTTGTTTAGGTACCTTGCAGAAACAGTAGACCTTTCGATTCCAGCGATGTCCGTCGTTTCGTCAGGAAGTATGGAGAAGCAGCCTGCTTTTGAATCTAGGCTTTCTTTGATAATGTCACCACAAATTTCTATAATTTGGTCTTGTGCGTTTGGGCTTAAATACGAGGCATTGCAGGGGCAACTTTCCAAATGGTTCTTCAGATATGTATCTCCACAATCAGCTCGTTTGCGAAGAAGCACTCTGAAAATGCCTGTATTTTCAGCAGGGGCATTGCTTAAATCCATAGGGCCCCTGTCCGTGTGGCCATGGAGAGCCAGACCTTGTCGCCCGCAAAAAAAAAATCTCAATAATAGGCCGTTTATTTTCTTCTGTTTTCTCATATTTTACTTTGCCTGCCCTGGTCCAGCTGATCAATCACTTTGGGCACGCTTCCTGAAAATGTTTGCAGCAAAGTATCAGCTGCTAGCTGACAGTCCCGGTGATATTTAGTATTTTCGTGTGTGGTGCAAGATTGTGAGCGCGTGCTTTCATTTCTGAAACGGCTTGGACACGAGGGCTCCAGTGCACGCATGTTTGTCCAAGTTTACAACAGCATTAACCCCATAAAGTTCTAGAATTGAAAATCTTTTAAAGCATGCCTTTGGAAATGTCAGCACACCTTTCGCGTCAAAAGTTTATGAGAACTTTATACCCATAAAGTTTCGTAATTGAAATCCATGCGCTCCGTATATTCCGCGGTCGCTGCGAGATGCCGCAACGCGCCCGCTCGCTGTCGAAAAGCCGTTGAAAGTTTGTGCTTGGATGGGGCTCCTTGTGTTACGTGACTCCAGGTGCAAGGGCGTTGTCACGAAATCCAGCCCGAGGTTGCAATGTTTGTGCCGAAATGTGTTTTCGAGCGTAAAAAAGACATTCTAGACAAAATCCAGAATAATTGCCGGCGTCGGTGGTAGTTTTGGTCGGCGGTGCATGCCAGCACGAAAAAATTTCAGGGGGGGGGGGGGGAAGGGGCTGAAGCCCCATCAGCCCCCCCCCCCCCCCACCCCCCTGGCTACGCGCCTGTCTGATATTGATCTCGTCTAAGGGCTTCCAATTTTTTGGTTTTGGACCCCTTTTAGTTGGGCGATACAGGAGAAGTTCAGATTTTCACCTCGAGAGTTTGAGTCCCATTTTCTTTATGTGACTAACAACGCAGTCGACTGACTCCTGTAGAGATCGTTCGACTTTTCCGTCCGAACCTCCAGTGCACCAGACGGTGATGTCGTCAGCGTAAATGGCGCTTCGGATACCGCCTAGATGTTCTAGCTCGGTCGCGAGCTCGCACATGGCAATATTGAAAAGAAGCGGTGAAACAACCGACCCCTGTGGCGTGCCAACGGTACCAAGCTCGTAAAGCTCTGATTTGAGATCGCGGAGTTTGATGGTGGCCTTCCTATCTTTAAGGAAGGAGCTAACAAAGCTGTGAAACTTCTCTCCGAGGTTGAGGCGTGAGATGGAGTCCAGAATGTGATGGTGGGTTACGTTGTCAAAGGCTTTTTCGAGGTCAAGCCGCAGAACGGCCCTGATGTCTCTAGTATACCGTTCTAATACGGTGTGCTTAATGAGCAGCATGACGTCCTGCGTAGACAGGTGTGGTCTAAAGCCGAACATGTTATTGGGGAGCAACCCCTCGTCCTCGATGTGTTTAGAGATTCTGTCATTGATCACGTGCTCAACTACTTTCCCTAGACAGGATGTGAGGGATATGGGCCGTAAGTTCTCTATTCCTGGGCTGCGGCCTGGTTTCGGGATGAGAATTACTGAGGCTATCTTCCACTTATCAGGGAAGACCCCAGACTACCAAATGCGGTTCACCTCCTCAGTGATAATCTTTATCGAATTATCATCGAGATTGCGAAGCATTTTGTACGTTATTCCGTCGGGTCCTGGAGTTGACCTTCCGTTCAGGTTGAACAACGCATTTCGTACTTCTGCTTCTTGAAAGGGTTTGTCCAGCTCGGCTACCGGTACTCCCTCATAGTTTGGATAATCTCTTGCAGGAGTAGCGGACTCTCCAACCAAGGGCAAATACCTCCTGGCCAACGAGTCCGCAATCTCCGTTTTGGAACCTTGATTTCTTTCTGCGTGGAGAATCTTGTCCACCGCACGACTCTGATTTCACTTGGACTTGTCCCCATGAAGTAAATGCCTGAGGAGGTTCCATTTCCCTCCAATTCTCATCTGTCCGTCCACCATGTTGCAAACCTCGTCCCAATGCTGTTTATCTAGCGTTTGGCAGTATTCGGCCATCTCTCGGTTCAATTCCGCGATGCGTTTGCGAAGCCTCCGATTAAGATTTTGGGTTTTCCACCAGGAAAGTAGAGACTCTTTGGCCTCTATGAGATGAGCTAACTTGCTATCTATTTTGTCTACCACAAGGTTCGTTTGGATGGACTTGGTGGCCGTTTCGACGTCGCAGATGGACTGGGATAGCCATCCGTCAAAGTCGGACAGGCCTTCGTCGCCAACTCTCTCCGATCTGATTTTACGAAAGAGATCCCAATCCGTGAAAGTGAACGCCTTGGGGAGTTTGCCTTGTAATTGAATAGTCGTGCTGAGTATGCAGTGATCACTGCCAAAATCAATGCCGAGATTAACCCACGAAACTTCCCCCTCGGAGCCCACAAAAGTGAGATCCGGAGTGAAATCACGCGAGCATGAATTGCCTGTTCTGGTAGGAAAAGCGGGATCCGTGACCAACGTAAGATTAAGATCTGAAGCCGTTTGCCAGAGGTCGGCCCCCTTGGGCTCGGTACGAGGGTAACCCCAGGCGTGATGTCGTGCATTAAAGTCCCCGGCCACCACGATGGGTGCCCTCTCTTTCCGTGCCATGGAGACCGCTTTAGAAATAATTGTATGGAATCGGTGATGCCTACCCCTCGGCGAACTATAGATGTGGAGTAGAAAAAAACTGTTTCTAAGGCCACCACTTGGAATAATTTCGACAAAGGAGTGTTCTATTGTGCTGCGCCCCATGTGTAGATAGTGTTCTATGAATGTGTATTTTTTGGATACCAGTGTACAGATGCCCCTGCCTTCCGCACTCTTGACAACGTGAGATGTGTACCCTGGAAGGGTGATTCTATCCGTGAGTGTTTCTTGCAATAGAATGACCTGTGGCTTATCGACCTGTGATCTGAGAAACTGCTGAAGGACCGCCCTTTTCTGAAGGAAACCCCAGCAGTTCCACTGCCCGATCGAGAAATTTTCAACGTTACGTTTCGCAGCCATCGCCGGAAATGGCAACTACCTTAACCTGCGATTTATTACCAGGCGTTGCCATGGAGGTCGCCTTGCTCTTAACTAACCTCCTAATCTGTGGTTTTGCATTGTCCGTCTAGATCTTTACCACGTCCTTCTTCAATTTGGCCATCCTAGTGTTAAGGGACGCTACCGCTTTAGTTAATTGCTTGAGCACGTCTTTGACTTCGGCTAGACTGTCCTTGAACTGAGTGCAGAAATCAGCTTCCTCGCTCCTTCCCTGCTTGTCAAGTGCCCTCTTTTTAGTGGCTCTAGTGTCTGACAGGGTATCCATAGGTACCTCCGCGTTAGTAACCTCGTCCGCAACGACTGCTGGGGGTGGAAGTGGAGAAGGCACGGGCGGAGGGAGGGAACATGTCTCCCTCTCTTTCCTCAGTTCCGCAATTTCTGCCCTGAGTTGTTCCACCATGCTGCGCAGACTAGCATTTTCTTTTTGAATTTGCGCGATTAGCGCGTCCCTGATTTGCTCTGGGTTTGTGCCCCCCTTTACGTGGGGCTGCTGCTGTTGTGTCTTGACTGTTGTTGTGACTTTGGAAGCCCACGTCCCTCGGCTTTCGTTTCGCTCGGCGATGCCGATGACGTGGGGCCCTGGAGTGGGATCTTCCGCCGGATCTCGAGCGTCCCCTGGATCCTGGAGCGCCCCTCGAGCGGGCGCGACTCTTCTGGCGCTGCAGCGACGCTTCGCCAGTCCTCGCCAGTGGTGGAAAGCCTTCAATTTCGTCATAGTCTGGTGACGTGCCGAATGTGGCGGCAGATCTTGCCATTCTCTGCCTTTCTCTTCTCCTGTGACGAAAGATGTACGGTACTTGGAAACGTTGCTGGCATTTCTTGTCCGCTGTGTGATGAGGCCCTCCGCATAGCTTGCAAACGGGCTTGCAATCGAGACCCTCCGATGGGAATGATTTACCGCAGCCTCTACATACTGCCTTCTCCGGGTTAGGGCAAACGTCGGCGCGATGGCCGACCCATCCGCAGATGTAACAGACGTCCGTTTGTCTTCTAAACAGGGTGCATCGAAACATGCTCGTGCCGCAAATGACGTAGTTGGGAACTGTGAGACCGTCGAACAATATCACGATCGTCGTGGAGTTCTTGATGCGCTTGGCCTGGAGCTCCGTGGGATTCCTTCCGTGAACGATGAGTGACTGGAGTTGGGCGGGACTAATGTCCACGTCGACACCTCTGATCACCCCTTTGCAGGTGTTGTCTGGAGCGGCCGTGTAGGCGCTCACCTCGTAGTTGGTGATTCCGAGGAAGATGTTGCTGATTTTGGAGTAGGCAATGGCGTTTCTTTCCACCGGAGTGCTGATGACTGCGATGTTTTGTATTACATTGAGACAAACTACGTCTTCGGCGACGTCTTCTTCGCGGAGCGCTGCTGCCTTGGCCAAGGCTTGAGCGAACATCACAGCCTGGAGGCTGTGATGACCCTCTTCTCCACCGTTGTAAGCGATCGGCGAGGTGATGCCTTCCCATTGTCGGGTGGCGTACTCGCCTCTGCGTACTCAGAAGTAGCCTTAGCCCTCGACTTGCGTCGATTGCTGGTCGTAGACCAACCGGCAGACTCAAATTCCTCGGGGGTGATGTCCTCCCCCTCCACAGAGACTTGCATTTGCATGGGCATGCTGTTCGCCTTTGGCCGGGGTTTACGTGGCGGAGATGGACGGCGGCCGCCGTCGCCCCAATGCAGGTTAGCCCTTAGGCTTAAGTCGTGCACGATGTTGTCCCCGCAGAAAAGTCTTGAAAACAGTGAAAAAGTCCACCCACCGTGAAAATGCTGATATCCACGGATTTCGTGGGACTTTATGCGTCGATTGGTGTGAAAATTAGCTCACAATAAAGCAATAAACAGACCGAAAACAGTCATGGAAGCGCATGCGTACTTTCACATCCGTACTGTCGATTTCTTCTTCTTCTTCCCCCTCAACCCCCCAGGTGGTCAAAATTAATGCTGAGCCCACCACTACGGCGTGCCTCATAATCAGAACTGGTTTTGGCACGTGAAACCCCAGAAAGAAGAAAGAAGAAGAATGGGTCTCGTCAAGTGGGTGGTTTCACACGAGCTCTAGGTTTATTACGCAGAATCAGTAACCGGCGTTCTGCTATGCGAAGTGACACATTAATTATGATCTACCGTATGTACGTACGACCGATTATAGAATTTGGATGTGTTTTGTTTTCCGGAAGTGCAAAATATAAAATACGACCACTTGTTCTTTTAGAGAGAGAAGCTCTTCGAATATGTTTAGGCCTGCCTAAATTCGTTACTAATTATGTGTTATACCAGGAAGCGCGCTTACCTTCTCTTCACACGAGATTCTGTATGCTTACGGTTCAAACCTACTTAAGGGCTTATGAATCGCCTCTTAGACGTAGAGAATATATATTTATTAGTGAACCAAATTCATTTTTTGAGATCACGTGGCCTCGGTTACATACCCCACAGGTTGTATTTGTGCAGGCACAATTAGCACCTTTAAATGTTCACATTAGGAAAATCATTCCGTTTGATAGGTACACATTGTCCTTTAAAATAGAATTTGCGGATATTTTCCCCAATAACGCAAAACTGCTGCCGCCAACATATTTGAATGCCCTTTTGCAAGATTATTTGGCCCATTTCCCAATAAATGTTATAGCGACTGATGCTTCCTCCTGTGAAGAGAAGGCAGGCGTGGGAATATACTCACCATCCCTCGATTGGTCTTTTTCACTTCGCCTGCCAGATTACACATCAGTTTTTCAAGCCGAACTTCTCGCAATAATTCTTGCATTGCGAAAGTTACCGCTACATGTTACAAAAGTTATAATTGTCACAAATTCACTTTCTGTATGCAGCGCGCTTAACGCATCTACAAATTTGACAGCTTTAAACACGTTTTATACATTAGCTCCTCCCCTCTTAAAGTTAGTTCATTTAGTATGGGTACCAGGCCACCGAGACATCCAACTTAATGAAATAGCTGATTCTTTAGCACGAGCGTCTTTAAAGGGTCCGGCGATATCTCTGCTGCCGGCAACTGCGTATATCACTGCAGCCAGATATAGGCAGTTTTCTTTGACTGAAGACAAGAAAAGCCTCGCACTAGCAAAATCAACAGACTTTATACATCTAAATTATTCTTGGAATCGACAGTGGTGTCCCAACCGGCAATTCGAAGTAACATTTACAAGACTGCGTTGCCGTATTCCACAATTAAATTTTTACTTGCACAAATGTGGTCTGGCGGCATCACCATTATGCTACCTCTGCAATGAACCAGAATCTATCGATCACTTTTTATTATCCTGTCGGCGGTTTTCTAATCATCGACAACGATGTTTAGAAATCCCACTTCGTAATCTAGGACTGCCGTTGAGCAGTTCAGTTTTACTCTCACTTGGAGCCACGGTGTTAGGATACGGCCACAGGAATGTTTGCCGAGCCATTTATAACTTTCTATGTGACACAAAAAGATTGCCGTATTAATATTTTCCCATTGTTACGTGATTGCTATATTTATCCTTGAATAAATTATAGCTTTAGCAAATTGAAAAGTAAAGTCACAAATCCTCAATTATATTATTATTATTATTATTCAAAATCTACGTTTGCTGTATGTAATTTATTGTTAAATTCATATTACTATTCCTATTCAGGCAAGGCTGACTAACTTAGTATAGATACTTAATTCTTTTATTATTGCTTTATGTCTTATTTTCAATTAGTCTCTTATTTTTATTCTTATACTTATGTATTTATAAATTAATTTATTTTAAATTTCTATCATAATACCACCCGGTTCGTTGCCTATCCCCCTCAGTGGGTTGTGCCAAGTGTTGAGGCATCATCATCATCATCATCATCGGTTCCGCATGTTAGCCATATTTCCTTCCAAGAGATGTTTTTGGAAATAGACTGAACTGACTTGAATAATCTGCATGGGGGAATGCGCCCGTACTCGTCTACGCCAATCAATGCGCTTTGTTCACTGCGTCGCCTTTCTTCGAGACACTGCCTGCGCCAGTTTTGTGATATCTGAGGTCAAAGAACAACGTGTAAGCACCCAGTTCTGACTTCTGCTTGCGGAAAACCTCCCAGAAACATTTGAAATGCTTCGATAACCTTTCAACTAAGTAATTTGTATAACTAGAGGAAAAGCTAGACAAAAAAAGAGAAAAAAAATGCCACCGCGAAGGTGCCGCCATGATTTAATCCTCATTATGCCCAGTGCCATATTCTCCGCATAGCTAAACCTAACTATGCTACAATATTATGCTACAACAATATTATGCTACAAATAATAAAAATCAACGTAAAAATCCGACTGTTGAAACTTAGGTTTACTAACTGAGCTCAATCTCGTCTGGCAAACAATTAACGTGCATAGTGACCGTTACAAATGTTTGCCAGAACAATCTCGCTAAGCTCTCTTTAGCGCACGATTGTGCATGTAGTGATGCCTTCCGTTCGATTCCTATTCTTATTGACTCCCTTTCACGCCTGGCTGATTCTGTTGATAGCTCGGGTGGAGCGTCACTCTCGCCAATGACGAAATGCTT
The DNA here is from genome assembly GCF_013339745.2 of Dermacentor silvarum. Taxonomy (NCBI): domain Eukaryota; kingdom Metazoa; phylum Arthropoda; class Arachnida; order Ixodida; family Ixodidae; genus Dermacentor; species Dermacentor silvarum. The sequence goes on from NC_051154.1 coordinate 408,847,442, forward strand.
GAACAGTGCAAAAAGGAATCGAGGCCCAGGCATTGATCTTATGTAAAAATAGGAGCATTCATTAAAATCACAAATCGCGGATGTTTAACGTGATGATGGCAATGGCTTATACATGTCGTTTGAAACGGGGCGCTGACAAACGGGGCCTCCTTGAGCTGTTCAGGTAATCTATACCAACTTCGGCTCTGTGCACGTATACACAGACGGGTCCGTTAATTGATGTGCCCTGACCGCGGCCTTTGTGATCCCTCAGCTGCAGGCACATCGCGCCAGTACACATTGGACCACAAATCGTCTTCAACAGCTTGTCGCAATACGGGAAGCTGTCCGTTTTCTCGCCTACCTGGACTATTCTTTCTGACGCGAAATAAGCGCTGCAAGCCATCGATTCTCTCTCGAGTATTACATGCTAGCATTAGACATCCTACAAATATTCCATCTTGCTCAAAGGAACGGTCACTCAGATGCTTTCTATAATGGGTACCTGGTCACTGCAGCTTGGCCGGCAGCGAGCTAGCTGATGCGGGAGCAAGAACCGCTGTTCCTACAGCCGTCGGCGTAAAGATTACATACTCGCGAAGCGATCTAAACTCTGTTGACTGCGTTGATGCGATATTGTACAGCACATTACTGGGCTCAACCAGACCATCGGTACAGGCGCCGGCGGCAAATAGACGGTGGCAGGACTTCTCGCCTCCCGGCTAAATTCCTTAAACTTCACCGGATTCGCCTGGCCGTCACCTTCACTCGAAGCTATGCACATCTGATTGGCCGTGCAGACAGCCCGAACTGTGAACGCTGACAAGTGCTTGAGACTCTCCAACATCTGTTTTGCGACTGCCCTCTGTACGCATCACAGCGGAAGACGCTGGCTTCGACGCTAGCAAGTATTGGCAGGTAAAAATTGTCCGAAAGTACTATTTTGTCCGCAATGTGTGACTGTACAGTAGCATCAGTAGGTACAAGTTCTGCTCCGGACTACTTGAAGATCACCGGAGTGGACGCAAGTTTTTAAAAACTACTGTCTAACCATTATGCACCGAGATTTAAAAACAAACAAAAGCCCACGGAACCAAGGTAATGTTGTTACCGTCGCTTCGAGATACTCTGAATATTTCTTGCATTCCGCCTAATTACAAAATAGTCTTAATTAATAAATCAACTTTTCAAATACTATAATTAGATAAAAGTGTCAATGAGAAAATTGCCGAGCAACATCAAAAACTCCCGATACAGCTATCTGTTGCTCAATACGTGCTAAGTAAAAGTGTTTTTCCGCACGTCGAAGCCCGCGAATACACCCAAAATTGCTGCGCGAGTGACCGCTCGAGGCGCTTTGCTCAGCACATATAACTTAAATAATAATCTAAGTATCTCCAAGCGACAGCAATCAACATTACCTTGGTTCTCTCCAGCTACGTGGCACTTGCATATCTTAAAATCTTGGTGCATGATAGTTGGGACACCCCGTATATGCATCCCTTCCTGTTCTCATCATCTTTCATTACTATTTTTTGTTCCCTTTCCTTTTCCCCTGTGCAGTGTAGCAGGCCAGGGCACGCCAGCTCAGGCCAACCTCTCTGCTTTTTTAATAAGTTATCTCTCCTCCTCTTATCGACTTAGCATTTTGCCCACCGCTCCCAAATTTTTTTCTCAGTTTCCTAAAACTATATATCCACATTGTACAGTTGCCTATGCGTGTGACGGATCCGGTTCTATCAATCTCTTACCTGCTTTTTTCCCCTACCCATGCAGTATACGACTTTTGCTCATCTCGGATGCAGCTCGGTTAGGGGCCTATACTCGCTCAATCCGCCCGTCCGCTCCGCCCGCGTCCGCCCGCTGGCGGACATGGTGCGGATGGCTGTCCGATCGTCTGGACGGGCGGACGCCACTTTGCTATCCGCATGCCTGCTTGTCTCTCATTGGCTGGTACGAGGCCGACGGCGTAGGACGTCATCACGGCAAACATGGCGCTTGCTCGAAGCGAAGCGAAACGGGGACGCGAGGCCTAAGCTACAGCCGCGTCAGAAATAGTCTATTTTTCTCGTTCTTGTGATTGTCACTAGAGTTATCCAGCACCCACGGCGAGAGTCGTCGAATGCAACAAGTCCGTGTACCCTTTCAGGCCTCATCAGTGCGTGCGATCGCCGACAGCAATAGACGGAGCGGAGGAAGTGTGGCGTGTTTGCGCGAGCGTCGGAAGAACTATTTTAAGCCGTCGACTTCGTGATTTTTTGCGCCGTGCTTCACGTGCGCATTGCAAACGAGAAGTTCATCACATACACGTGCGTTCCCAGTACGACACAAGTTCAGGGTGTGGCGAAGTGAAAGGTGTCCGATCGGCGCACCTTGCGCACGCGACTTGTATGTGTTCTGTGTATTCAGTTTGTTGCCGCGAAGTGGTGAACGCCAGTCCTTTACAACCTTTAGAAGTGATGACAAGATCAGTAGCGATAAGATTTGTTGCCTCGTTATCGCTGTCATTCCTCGTGTGCTATACTAAGTGACCTGTTTTTCCGCCTGCGATGCGCCGTGGTGACCACGATGTTCGAGCTGTGTTGTTGCTGTTACGGAGTGTTCGCAAGATACAAATCAGGATATACAGGGTGTTTCAGCGAACACTATCAAAATTTATTTAAGGTTGCCTGTGGCAGATAGCCCAATTCTAGTTAATGAGCTGGCCTACTCGAAGAGGCAGACATCACTTGCACAAAAAATTTAAGCACATAATCGACGAATAACAAAAATTCACTAATGAAGTTTTTAACTAATTACCTGATGGCCCATATTGCAATTTACAAATTGTAGCCGTGGAGTTAGCAAGGCAGATCCACTTGGAACAAATTCTCGGGATGACATCAGTTTCGAGATATTAATTCCTGAACTTTTCGGGGAAATGCATTGACGCTCCAGTTAAGTTTGTGCTTCAATGCAGAAAGCGATGTTTTTTTTAAGAAACTAACTGGAACGCCAATGCATTTCTCCGCAAAGTTCGGGAATTAATATCTCGAAACTGGTGTCATCCCGAGAATTCCTTCCAAGTGGATTCGCCTTGCGAACTCCACGGCTACAATTTGTAAATTGTAATATGGGCCATCAGGTAATTAGTTAAGAACTTCATTAGTGAATCATTGGTAATTATTAAATTATGCATTTCAATTTCTTGTGCAAGTAATGGCCGCCTCTTCAAGTAGGCCAGCTCATGAACTAGAATTGTGCTATCTGCCACAGGCAACCTTTAAGAATTTTTGAAAGTGTTCGCTGAAACACCCTGTATGTGCGTATGCTCAGAAGTGAACTATGCATAAGTGTTGCCGATCGCGTTTACTTATGTAGTACCCCGATAGAGAAGTCCTATCACAACGGCCTTTTCTGCTTCGTACATGTGTCGTTCGTTTCAAAAGTTATTACTTCACTTTTGAAGATGCTCTTATCGGTGAGGGTAATTTAGGGAACATCATAATAGTTACGTACGACAAGACATACTGCGCTATCCTGAAATGTGGACGCGCCTGAGCACTAATGATATGAATGTAAATTAATTAGCCGTAGGTTTTTATGGCGCAAGGGCAACTGCGGCCAAAGAGCGCCAAACACAAGGTATATCAATGTAAATTTCTAGCAGCCTTGATTTTTATCATGTGGGCAGTGTTGTGAATAGTTCGAATTTATAGATTGCACGAAGTAAATAGCTTTATATTTTGTGATGCAGGTGGCTTGCATACCCAAGAATGCTAACTGCTTGGTTTTTGCTGGTGACTAAGCACAGAGTCTGTTTGTGAAGAAACCAGTGGTATTGTAGATGAATACGGTATGGATGAGTACTGGTTACTTCCTTAAGAATAATTAAAAATTTACGTTCTCTGAAAAAAACTATATGCATGTAAAAAATAACAAGACTGCAGCACAGGTATGGGGATATATTCTGCTAGCAGCCGGCAGAATCGCATGCAAGAAATTTTACTCAGAGGCCTTCCTCAGTAGCTGGCTATGGTCACGTTAGTAATGCAAGCAAAATAAGCTCAACGAAACTTTGCTGTTTCTGTGTGCATCCAGCCTATTTCATTCTCTGGTTCGTCACCTGTTTTGGCATGATACTTCAGTTTACTGCGAACAGTATTTATCACAAGTACCAGCATTACCTGCCTAGGAAGTGCTATATTTTCTATCTTCGTGTTCATTCTGCCCACAGTCATTAGCTAATACTGCGCGTTAAACTGACGAGCCTGCAAAGTAGGTCCATTAGGTGTTTTTCCAGGGCACTTTCATCTAGCTATAAGCGTACTGCTACCTAATATTCGTGGGTGTATGATGTTGGACACTATTAGTGGCCATCTCGGTTATCTTTATTTTGCACAGGCCATGGTTCCACTCATTAACTGAACAGTTTTCAGCTGCGCTGCCAGACTATGGAAAGAGGCGCCTCACCTCATCATCCTTAAGCATTTTCATGGCCACAGTGGATTGCGCCTGAGAATTAAGCCGCTATCAGAATAAAAAGGGTGCCTATTGGCTGTCATGATAATATTCTGAACAGAAATTTTCACAATTATGTCGCCATTAGTTATGTGATTGAAGCCAGCCAATATGAGGACGAACGGGTGGCAAAATTTTCCAAGTGACTCTGCCGACGGAGTATTTGCGCCTTATGTTATATTGGCCGCAATATTTTGGTAAGTATGCTGCATTTTTCTTTGGCGCAAATTTACTACGCAGCCAGATAAGATATTGCCAAACCAACAATTTGTCTGATACACATGGACACTCCTTTATTTTATCATATTCTGGTAATGGTATACCCAGTCCCAGCTTAGATTAGCAACATCAGCTTAACGTATGCACGTAGTTGATTTACTGTATGCGAGAAAAATAAATTGCGTAACTAATAGTAATTATTCCAGTAAAAAATTCGTATTTACATATTGATTGTATAAGCTGTGCTGTTCATTTCATGCACATTGTGACACGTAAACAAAAATTGTATGCGTACATTACGTTTACATACATGTCTGTGAACAAAACAGCACAACTTCTAACATCAAGACATGTCGCACGAACTATACCCCATGAAAGATGCTCTATACGGTATTCAGCTGGTCCCATTTAAATTTCATCACGTGATGCAGTTACAACTTTTCTTGCCTGTATATAAATCAGTTTATGAACTGTATCCGCTGCATCTGAGAATGCATAATTTAAACTAATGACAGTACCTGAGGCAACAGCTTTTTATTTAGCCTGTGCCATCACTTGTTAGAGGGGTCTTGTTGATTATGCCGTCTAAACAACTCGTATAAAGTTCTATGTTTAGTATACCAGCACTGAAATGCTGAACACAGCTGCACTACTTCATACACTAAGGAGAGAATTACACAGTTCATCGTTCTGTCACATGTTGTTCTTCAATCATAAATGGTGACTGCATTTGGTGTCATGTGTTCTAGGATCATTTTCACTTGGGCCTTTTGATGAAGTGAGGTCTGCCTCTTCAACAATGAATTTAGTGGAAAGCCACCACTGAACCAATAGCTCTAAGGCCAATTCCTGCATACTTTTGGACAATCAGATTGTGTGCGGAAGCTACGTATGATTCATCACTTCAGCTACACCAATAATCACACAGCTGAAGCTGCTACATACGAGCTGCTCGTATAGCTAAGTCATAGATATAGGCAGAGGAAGATGTACTTATGCAACTGTCACTGATCACTTGAAATGAGAATAACTCAAACCTTCGTGAGCTATATGTGAGCTGAAGCTGCTACATATTGGCACAATCCTCGAGAAGTAGTCTTCAAGGTTTAATAAACCATAGGCGGAAAGTTTTCATTTTCCCGGGGGGGGGGGCTGGTGCCCGACCAGCTTGCCCAAGCGGTCATATATATATTGAGTGGGCACGGGAGAGCGGCAGCTATGCAGTCGTTCGTGAGCCCATTTCTGCTCTTTATGCAGTTTATCGCCCTATTTGGCACGTGGCTACCAGTCGTGAACCCAGCGATCACTGCCTGCTTTTCATCCGGGCCAGTGCTTCTATTGCCTCCGATCATCGATGCTACTGAAGCCTGCTTTCCACCAGAAGTGGACGATGATACGGCGTTTATCGACGAATGGTCGGCAACACTGTCTTCGACAGCAGCGACGCGGGAGTACTTAAGCAGCTGGTCACACCTGAGCCCTTTCAGTGGGCACGGGGGAGCATCAGCTATGCAGTCGTTCATGAGCCCATTTCTGCTCTTTGTGCAGGTCAGTAAACCACCATCGCTATATTGTAAGCGCTCTTGCAACATCTGTTTGCTGCTTCTCCCGTGCCCAAGTGTGGTTTATGAGTGCTTGTGTGAAAGTGTTCCTGTTGTGAAGCTGTGGACATGTAGAAGAAAACCCTGGGCCTAACAATGATATATTAACGGCCATTCCTGCACTTTCCACAAAACTTGACTACCGCCACAATGAAGTGATGAATGCTCTGGGTAATCTAAAAGAAAAGCAAGAGGCTCTAGCGCAGACTGTGGCTGACCTAACGAGATTATCAGCGGTTGAAGCTTTGGTTGAGTCTTTTGAAGCTTCCACAGACGTAAACGACATCCCACAACTAGTTGAGGAAGCTGTCAGGAGTGAAGGCCAGGCGCTCAGTTCTCGCCTGGACGACCTTGAGGATAGGTCCAGACGCGAAAATTTGATATTCTTTGGCATCCCTGACAGCCATTCTGAAACATGGACGCAGTCTGAGGGCCTTGTTCGCGACATTGTGTCTCGCAACATCAAATTACAAATTTCTGACACCGATGTTTCTCGGGCGCATCGATTGGGATCTTACACAGCTGGGAAGGCGCGACCCATTATTTTCAAATTTTCTTTGCCCAAAACAAAAGATGCCATTCTCTCACAGAAAAGCAAGCTCAGGGGGTCGGGAATAAGTGTTAGTGAAGACTTCTGTAGAGCCACACTCAACTCCAGAAAAAATTGCTCGAGTTTGGGAAAGCAAGCGGACAGTCGTTTTCGTTGAAATTTAATAAGCTTTTGCTGAACAAGAAAACGTATGTTTATTGCGCAGCGAACGACAGTGTTTGTGAAGTAAATATTTCAAGACCCGCCTATGCGCAAAGCAATGTCACCGCCCTATCTGCACGCATCAGTCCTTCCGGCTCGTCAAAGCTATGTGTTAATCGATCGAGCGCTAAAAACGCCTCATTTTTCTTTACCAATGTGCGAAGTGTTCAAAATAAACGCGTCCAGCTGTCCTCTGCCATCGATTCCTGTTCCGCAGATATCATTGCTTTGACAGAAACGTGGCTTTCTGCGAAAGTAAAAAATCGGGAGATACTTGAGTGTGCGAAGTGCTATCGATTCTATCGATGCGATGCTCGCTGCGGTGGTGGTGTTTGATCGCGGTTGTCGATACTATCGTTTCTCATGATATTCCAGTCGTATCTCCACTTGAACTTGTGTGCGTGCGCATTGTAATTGCTTGTCGTGAAATCATTCTTTGTGTTTGCTACAGACCGCCAACCGCGCCGTCATCTTTTTGCAGTGAACTTCATGACGTCATTAATCTGCTTCTTGTCAGGTACCCAAAATCACCCCTCTTCCTCTTAGGTGATTTCAATTTTCCAGACATGTGAAAAAATGGCTCGGCTTGTCTTAGGCAGAATTCAGCAGAATGCAGAGAATTTTTAGATCTATGTCATGGTTTCAACTTCACCCAGCTTGTTCTCAATCCCACACGCACGACTTGCACTTCTGAGAACATTTTAGACCTAATACTCACCACAGCACCCGATTTAGCTTCTTTTCTAACATATTTACCGGGAATCAGCGACCATTCTATAATCCACTTCACTTTGCGAGCACAGGTTTCCACTAAGAAACAAATTAAGGTCATCCAGGATTACAGCAAAGTACACATCAATGCTATAAACCGGGAATTACAGGTCTTTGTGGACTATTACTTCTCTGGCTTCGAGCAGCGATCAGTTGAAGACAACTGGTTGCTCTACAAAACCAAGTTGTTGTCCCTGGTTGACCAGTTTGCGCGAAAAAGAAAAGTTCCATCGAAGTCCCGTTCGCCATGGTTCAATAATTCCTTAAAAAGATTGCGCAACAAAAAGAATCGGGTATTCAGGCACGCAAAACTGTCGCACAAAACTGATCGTTGGACGCCTTACATCAACGTGAATCGAGAGTACTGTACTACAGTGTTAAATGTCAAAAAGACATTTTTCGAAACAATACTTCCATCGTTATTGTCTTCTAATCCTCGCAAGTTTTGGAGCATAATTAATGGCACGAAACTTACGCTTCTTCAGTTAGTTCGGTCCGGCACGCGGGTAGCTTCTGATAAGTGCTGCGCAGTGCTAAACTCTAAATTTGCTACACACTTTCAGAAAGCTGTCCCCACTGTATTTCCACTATTCCCAAGCTTTTCTCTCCTACCAATGCACCCTATCGCGATCAATGCTGTTGGTGTTGAAAGACTGATAACCTAAAGGTTTCGTCATCTGCAGGTCCTGATTTCATTTCATCGAAAATGCTGAAGTGTACGAAAATATATTCATCACTGATTCTATCGAAACTTTTTCAACAGTCATTACAAATGCAGGCGCTGCCCTCGGACTGGAAGGTAGGGAAGGTGGTTGCCGTGCATAAGTCAGGTGATGTACATTCTCCTGATAATTACCGTCCCATCTCGTTAACGTGCATTCCTGTCAAAGTATTAGAGCACATAATACACTCGCACCTTATAGATTTTCTTGAGTCCAATAGCTTTTTCAGTAATTCCCAACACGGGTTCCGAAAAACATTTTCGTGCGAAACGCCACTGCTATCTTTTACTAATGACCTGTTCAATAATGCAGACCTGGGATTTGAAACAGATTGTATATTCATTGATTTCGCGAAAGCTTTTGATTCGGTTTCGCATGCCCTGCTCATCTTCAAACTTAGTCAGCTTAATATAGATCCCAATGTGGTAACATGGATAAAACAATTTCTGTCTAACCGCACCATGTACGTGACAACTAATAACGTCTCTTCTGTCCCTACTGCAGTAACATCTGGCGTCCCGCAAGGGTCCGTTCTCGGTCCTTTGCACTGTTTAATCTACATCAACGACCTTTCTTCCTGCGTTTCAACTTCAACTATCCGGCTATTCGCAGATGACTGTGTAATCTACCAAAAGATAACTAACACAACAGATTCGCTTGAACTTCAATGTGACCTCGACAGTATCTTCGTTTGGTGCACTAATTGGCTCATGACACTCAACCCAACTAAATGTAAAAGCATGCGTATATCTAGGCATTCTTCTACTCAAAGCATGCCTACCTACTTCCTTAACAATGTTTCTTTACCCCCACTGACTGTTATAAATATCTCGGCGTTCATATTACGTGTAACAATACCAGGAATCTGGGACATCGCCGAACAGCGCCTCTAGCGGCCGCCTCTGAAAACATGCGCATTTTCTATGGGAGAGCGTCGTTTTTCCCAAATAACTAATCATAGAAGCCATCTTTCAAACTATTACCGTGGAAATAGGCTCTGGAAGCTTAGCCCGACATCTCATGCAAGCGGTACCATTACTTACGACAGAAAACCCGTCCCAAATTGCGGGCGAAGTTCGAAGTATGGGAGTCCATGGAAAAGGCCAAATTTTGGAGGCTTTTTTGGCCAGTAAAAAGCAATTTGCGATGAGCCTATTGCATCGATCGACGTATTATTAGGGATTTATCTACTTCAATGACTCGGCTTTCAGCTAGTTGCAGCAGCAACTCTTGAAATGGCAAAAAAGGCGTTCCAAAATCGCAGTTTTCATAACAAGGTCGCAGAATTTATTGTGGTACGTATATAAACCTAGTTTTTGCCTCCGGCAGCACTCAAACCGATTAGGATCGCTGATACCACGATTGGCAGTTCGCAGGTTCGAAGCCAGCGGCGCCGCTATTTTTTTTATCACTTTGTCGCTGCTTAGTTTGGCGGTTTCCCGCCAGATGGCATATTCCGAAACGCAGGTCATTTAGTTGCGGTTCTTGTTTCGTTTCTTTCTACTGTACCAACGTCTTCCTAAAAAAAATAGCTGGCTGGTTTCGTGAACATGCGAACGTGCTTCCAAACTTCTTTTTCACTTTAGGTGTAATGTATTTTAGACAATAAACCCAACTTTCTGTTTTCAAAGTTGATTTCTTTCTTAAGGCAAACATTTATGAAGACATTACTAAGAAATATTTTTGCCTATTCAGCTATGTCATGGAAAGACGTGTTTGTGCGACTTTTGTTCAGCCTGAAACGTACCACAAAAATAAATAGCTTCCCGTGTGTGCAATTAAAAGACGCAGAAGTAGAAAACTTGGCTGCATCCCCAGACGTAGTATTCTTACAAAGCAATATAGAAGCTATTTGACTAGTATATTTGCAATATATCAAAGCAGAATTTTTGCGTACCGGATCTTCGGTGCAAATGAAGGCTGTCCGAATTATTTCACAAGATTTTTTGCTTAGTCCAAACCAATACCTCGAAACATAAACATTCTACCTCAATATGCAGCGCACGTGTCTTATCATTTGAACCATTCCCATATACCTTCACAAAATTCTCGAAATACTAAAGGTCTTCATACCCTTTTACCACGATGTACGCAGAGGAGTATTGGAAATAATGCGAAAAGACACCGGGGCGTGTTAATGTAGTTTGTCGTGTAAAAGTAGAGAACTACTCCAATCACAGACCACACCCTTTTTGAGTTATGCCCACAAAGCGTTGCAAGAAGACATTTTTTTCGGCTAGAATCACCAAAGTTACTATGGCATTCTGCTGTTCTGTTCTTAACTAACTCTATTGCTGAATCAGATCGCAGCACCATGATATAATTACTGGTACAATTCTTCAGTAATTCTGTAAGAATTTTCTCGTACGCTAAATTTAACGTGTTTGGACAATTGAAGAAACATGAGAAAGGACCGTGAGGTTTGCAGAAATGTTCCCTTATTAGAATCGTTTATCACCCATATCGGTACGGTGGTATTGTCATGATCACTCCAGCGTCCACGGACACCATTCATCACTTCACTGCCTGTAAAAAAAATACAAAAGTGTCGTTCCTTGTGCGTGAGTAGCATAATCGCAGCTGATCCTTTCATATGGGCCCACTAAGCTACACCTTCCCTTTTCTGTCATGGTGCCACAAGAGATGTCAATTTCACCCTTGCATTTCTCCCTTTCAGTTTGCTAGAAAGTATAAGGACGTACACAAGAAGAACAGGCGAAGTTTTGAAGTAGTCCTGAGATTTTAGTAAAAGTTCACAGGCAATGTTATTATCCTTTATTTGTTTACATATTTATTACACCTGATTGGTGATAATAATGACGTGCTACATAATAGTTCAGTTCTTCTACTTAATAAGTCATGTCTGAGTCTGCTGTCCTGAAAATTAACCAGGTGTAAGCACTGCATGACGTTGACTGGAAGGCCATTCATTAAAAAAAATGTGTGCAGAATAAATAAAATGCAGGTGTTCAATCGCACAGTCCCCGCCAAAAGTTTACGCGGCCGAGGTTCTGCGAATAAGTTCATTTTCAACGCAGCTACCCCGCAGCCAGTAAAACTATGCAAAACTTTTGTTTTGTTTACTCTAGACCAGTATACGCTGTTAATCCGAATACTACGATGCGTGACTAAGGCGTAGAAATATAAATATATTTTCGCCTTCCGGGGTACGAAAGCTTGTGACGCTGACTATACGTTCTGAAGGCGAGGTTGCTTTTTAGCTTATTCGTGATGACAAGCGCCGAGCTCTTTGTGATGGGATATTGGAGCGTAGAATTGTAGAACTTGTGCAAGCTCAGGCGACTTCACGACGCAAACCTAGCGATAGAAGCTCAGAAGGAGGAATAAACATTTATTGTAGAGCCAGCACTTTATCATGGCCGGGCCTAAGCCTCCCATGAGGGGATGTCGAGGGCTTGCCTCGCCGCCGCCTCACGGGCGTGCTGGGTCACCCAGGTTTGGTCGTCGAGGGCGGAGCTCCGCAGAGCCTCACGCAACCTCGACGAGGGGGTCGTGGTGTTATGTGTGTGTACAGTGCTGGGCACTCCCACAGCACATGCGGAAGCATAGCCGGGTGAGTGCCACAGCACCGGCAGTTGGGTGTACTGTAGACTTCAGGGAATATAACGTAAAGGCGGGCGAGTGAAGGGTACGTATTTGTTTGTAGCAGACGCAGGGTGGTAGCCTGCGCCCAGCTGAATTTGGGGTGAGGTGGGGGGAAAGATCGGCACAGCATGCGTTTAGTTTATTAACACTGATGATAGATGAATAGTCAGAGTAAATGAATGTTGCTGTCTAATTCTGGACAGACTCGAGTGTAATGCATACGTTCTAGATCACTGTAGGTTCCATACGAATTCCATACTACGCATTCCTATTCGAATTTTGGCCTGTCTTAAGCCTACCGAGTCTTAAGTAATCAAAATAGGTAGGAAATTGCTTCTTGGGATGTAGCCGAGGCCATGGTAGATGTGATTAGTAATGCGCTATATGTGAGTAGGCTGACTGGGATTATTACATGAAGTGCGCCAACGTACCTACGTAAAGCCATGGTGGAAATTACGGAGCCCTTTATTGTAAATATATAGAAGTCATCTGAGAGTGTCTCTGGTAAAACGTTATGTTTATTAATATGAGGACTGATTAGCCTTCTGTTAAGCTGTTAGGGAAAATACCATGTACGAAGCGCTATTGTGGTTAAAATTACAACGTTATCAGCGCTTCCAAAAGAAAGTGACTGTACAAGTCCATTTTTCTCGGGCGTTCATGTCACCTAGGTACCACCGCCTGACCCAAGACCTTTATGTTTTAAAATCTGCCCCGATGACGTAAGGTACGTTGCGGAAAAAAATAAATACCCTTTCTAAAGAATGAACCATAACAGCTTCCCGACAAAGCGCAGTACGTTGCCGCAAGTCGTCATTTGTGATAACGATAAGAGCGACAGCCCGTCGTTAAAAATGACTTGTCACTCCCCGGTTTTTCTTTTTTGCTCAAGGATGCGACTAACCCGTAGAAGGGTAATCTCTCCCATCGCATGATGCTTGCGACCTTTCTGGTTCTGGACAAGCGCGTTGTTTGTGTATATTATGCGCTTGGCATCGAAAGGCTTAAACCTTTAAACAGCGAAAGGCTGTCACAGTCGCTTCGGTAGCTGCACGGAAAGCGCGGACAATCAGTCTGCTTTCAGCACATGCGCTCTCAACCAAGACATATTTGCGAGACAGGGGCTCCTATATTACCCATAGCGAGAAATTTATCCACAAATTACACCTCATTATCCCGATGTGTTTATGAGCCGCACTCTGGGCCTGTATTCCGTGTTATGACAAAAAATATAGTTTGTGCAGTGTCAGTAGCCTAAACATAAAACAGGAAATTGAAGTCATCACATCAAATATCATATATCATAAATTGAAAGAAAGAAAACTGAAACTGTACTTCATAATACTCGCACTGCAAACTTTTATGCATGTGATTCATTTCAATTTCCTATCTGTTCCAGGGTAGAAATATGCTGTTCAGTTGGTAAACACAGATTATTTTGCAAAATTTGCTAAGAATTTTTGCCTCCAACATATGTTCCTATTCGTCATGCACATTTCTATCTATCAAATATATGGTCGAAACATCACAAAGTCGAATTGTGAATCATTTAAAAGTTAAACTGGCTTCTCCACATAGGGGAAATGCCGTAGGAATTTGAGAATGTAATAATACACAATCATTTGGTTGAATAAACTTCCTGGCTATAGGCATGTAATGAAAAGCTCAAATGTATTACACGGCTTTGTCTTTTCGCAGCAATTTCATTCACTGCATTTATAAAGCAATGTACGTTTTTTTTTTATTTTAGCGCGTGAGTCCAAAAACACATAGCAACTTATTTACCACAGCGATATAAGTTTCAAAAGCTTGTTAATTAGGTTGTCATTTGAGCAAATAAAACGAGAGACTTTCATGCACAGACAAAATAAGCGGCTAAGAGGAACAACTGACTAGTTATTTCAGAATAATAACTGAGTTTAGCTACGTAGTGTTAAACTATGTAGCTTTAAATAATGCGCATATTTTATACATCGCCGGATAGGGGTCATTGGAGATCGCTGGGCGAGGCCATCGTCCTGCCATGGACATAAATATAGTCTGATGATGATGATGATGAAACATTACCGGAGGTGACCACCTCTCATCCAAGAAATATTTTTTTAGAGTTTAATAATTTATTTATTTGCGCCGTCAGCACTCGAAGGCATTACGAAAGGAACCATGGGTTGAGCAGGCTAAACAAATAATGGAATGATTAAAAAGTAAGTTTCTAATCATAGACTTTTAGCTGGTGGTACGGGGAAAAACTTTAGTGCGCGCGACGAAGGCAGCTTTACAATTGTACCATATTACCTGACCTTACAAAGAATTTAAAAGGAACATAGTAAGTAATTAACAAATTCAGATTACACAACGTACGGTAGTTGATGTTGCATGAAACTTGCGTTTATTTGTACTCTTTATGATTTCTTTGGGGAGGCGATACCATTCAAACGCTGTGTGAGGCCAGAAAGAGCTGAAGGAAGTTGATGTGACTAAATCTGATACCTATTTTGTACAGCTGATCAATACGATGCCATATATATGGTGACGGAGATAGAGTCGTACGCGGATATATCAAGCCAACTTATAACGAATTATTCTGTATATCGAACAGCTGTAAAATCCCCTTGAAAATTCCATGCAAATGTATCGGGCTGGTGCACGCGTATAAAGAACGCTCGTTCACCAGCACATTCGATATATCGAACGCGGCGCCACGCAGAAGACCTCATAGTGCACTCCTTTGTACACATTCAGGTATTCTGGCACCTTGAGGTTGAGAAGAAATAGTGCAGTCAGTTGAGCCCCGTCAGGCTGTTCAGCTAGCCCTCATGCTACCTCGGACGTCAACATTCCTTCTATCGGATTTTGGAGGCGTCGTAGTGTGGGTTGAGTGCCTATTCACAAGTTTATTTTCCGCAAGCGATGGCCGCTACAAGTGTAACTTTTCAATGAAGTTGAAAGTGAACCAGCATTTTTTTGTGCGGGTAAATAAAGTGTGCTTGCTTTTTCCCCCATGTTGCGTGCAGTAAGTTAGCGGCTCTCAGATGCACTAACCGGTAAGCCACCGCTTACCTGAGGGCCTATTATTTTATATACCGAATTACCTATATAACGAACTTCTTGTGATCCCGTTCAGATTCGATATATCCGGGTTCGACTGTATCAGTTTACGGGTTACAAATTCAACTTTAGCTTTATTTGGGGTTAGAGTGGCTATTCGATCATAAGTTGAACATATAAAACGACTGGAGTAAATTTGAGTTCTAATGAGGTAATAAATACAATGGAATTTCACACATTGGATGTATACTCAAATTTTGTTCCTATTTGTGTTTTCTATAGTAACATGAGAGAGGATGGTGGCATTATAAGTGTACAGGAGCCAATAACCCAACGTTCGATCCGCAGTGTTACTAATGTCGATATGCCAGGTAAGATTAGCGTTAATAGGTTGACCAGGTAAGATTAGCCGTACTATGAACACGTGAATACTTTTATGAATATACAGGCTGTAACTCCGTGTTGTTAAGTAAGTAATACCCGTGTCACACGGGCGTTTGGAAGGCCTTCCAACCGATAGTCAGTTGACTCAAAGGTCAAGTTCGAGCTGCTACACGTGCGGTTTCGAAGGCCGCCGAGTCAATAGTCTATCGAGTCAACGGATCACCCTACAACTCTATTGAAATCTGGATGGCCTTTGAGCAACGGAAGCGGAAACAGCGCGAACATGCCGTCTCGTTCACAGTGTGCTCGTACTCACGGTTAGAAAGAACAAATCCAACCAAAATGCTCTAAAAATACTATACATGAGTGTTATTAATTATTCAATAAACTATTTTCGCCACTTCATATGTGCGAACTGCACATACTCTCGACAACAGCGACGTGCTTGTGTTCATTCCTTCCTCCATGTTGTCTAGTACACTCTCCCTCTACTCCATGTGTTGCCGGATTCCGTCATATCGCCGCCATTTCGCAACATAAAATAAATTATAGCGTTTTAAGTGGTTTTAATGTTCTTTAACTTTTGGTTACATGAAAACGAAAATAAAGATCCGCAGTGCCACACAATTTTGCGAGAAACGCCTGAACCACTCAACGGCCTTTCAAAAGTGCCGTGTAGCAGCGCGACAACTCCTTCGAGTCGATAGAGTTGTGGCGTTTCGAAGGCCGTCGACTGGAAGGCCTTCCAAATGTACCCGTGTGACACAGGTATAAGTCGAAGAGCTGTTTTGAAAGGGAGTTGCTCAGATGATGTTGCTGCTACGTCTGGTGTGCCGCAAGGCTCCGTGTTGGGGCCGATTCCTTTCCACTTTTTTAATGCGAAAGCATTATATGCCCCATTACGCGAAAACCCGTAGTTGTAGTCGGCGGCGTGACCGAATGACGCTACCAAAAATGGCCGACGGCAAAGAGTAAAAACGCGTAAAAAATGCTTGAATTGATGACAAATTTAGCAGGCAGGTTCATGTAAACAAAGTAAACTAATCCATTTGAAAAGAAAAATAGGTAAATTTTGATCTGGGCGGGAATCGAAGCCGGGCCTGTGGGGCGCGGAGGAGACCCGACTTTGTCCCCTATACGACCGGATAAACTCATCCTAGCCAACTCATCCTAGCTCGACTCGCAACTCCCGCTCCACCGCTACTCCGAATTCCGTCGCTGCCGAGAAATGTATGCAGCCATCTACTCCTCAAGCTCTGGCGAGGAGCCGGCCCCGGCCGCCCTAACTCTCTGGCCTACGCCACCCCAAGCTACCCATCAACGATCATAAAATCATCCTCCGTCCCCGTGGCGGCCTCAACCTTCGGACCGTGAACGGCGTTGCGCTTCGCGATGGGATTCTGCAAGCAGCCCGCCTCGGACACCAAGAGGCCAAGCCAGACACCGTATAATCATCAACACCCTCCAACACGTCGTCCTCATCAACACTCCCGACCCACAACGCCGACACCACTACCTCGAACAAGACTTTGCGAACAAGACTGGGTGCCGAAGCACCTCTACTACTCCTCTGTACTATATAGGTGATACATCTGAAACAGCCTGAAACCGTAGCCATCTCCTGAAACAGCCCTCCAACCGTACCAAGCCTATGGCCTGATCCCACTCCTGGACCGGACTCAGGCAACCCCCAGTTCCAGTCCCCCAAAAACCACCTGCGCAGGAACCCGGCCGCCACACCAGTGAGGTGAGCTGGGCAGACGTAGTCTGCCAGGACTCCGCCAACCCCCTCTAGAAAATGTTGCATGTCCGCGCACAGCTCGCCTCCCTCCACAACACCAACCAACGCCTTCAGTCGCAGCTGCGTGCCTTCCTGAAGGTCCTCACCCCTACTCCGGCGACAATGACCTCGGCCGCTCATAAACTCCCTCCCCTACTACCTTCTCCTCCTACTCGCGAACAGCCGGCCAAGAAGAGGGCTGCAACTCCCACTACCTCCTCGGCCACACCAACATCGGCCGCGGCAACCCCGGCCCTATCCCCACAATTCGAACAACTCGTGGAGGCCAAAATTCAGGCCGTGGTGCAGACGGCCATCCAAGCCTTCACCCAACAATTCTCCAACCTCACTAGCCGTCTAGACGAATTTGCTCGCCAAATTGACGAGCGATTTAAGGAGCAAGATGCCCTCCACGCGACAGCCTGCGCTGCCGCGCGGCCTAAAAAGAAGGCCAAGCTCCACACCCTCTCCACTTCTCCGCTGCAAACTAGGCCCTTCAACTGTGGCACCAAATGTGTATTTATATAAAAACGTTGCGAGGCGAGAAGGTGGTAAAGACTTCCGACGCTGCTCGACGAGTTTCCCGTTCTGATCTCGTCGAAAACCTCCGAGCCGCCCCCAGAGGCCCTGGCAACAGTCACCAACGCCGCGCGCGTTCGGTGCGAACGCGGGCAAAACAGCGACGGCGTCGACAACAGTTCTGCGCGTTGCGGGTGCTGCTGCATCTCCAAGTTGATACAGCTGATAAAACTACTATCCTTACTCCGTATAGCTCTCTACTAAGTTGCTATCGCCATTGGTGCTTCGCCTTTCGGGTGTCTCCTTGCCTGACCCCTTGTATTTATGTCCAATTGAACGCCGCGGAGCGCTCCTTCGAGTTACGAACTCGTCGAGTGCGTTCAGACGTTTAGCGCATTTTCATTTGGCCTCGGCGAAGCGCCGTTAGAACGCAGGGGTGAACTTGCACGGAGGCGGAACGTGCGGAAAAAACATTTCACCAAAGCAGCGTTGTACACGTTCCTCTAAACCAGGAACGAAAGCTCGTTCCTCGTTCCTTCCCAATCTTGGAAAGAGTTCCCGTTACAAGATACTTTAAGGCGAATGGAACGCGTTCCAGTTACATTTCTAACATTGTAACGTGTCGTTACATTAACGTTACCTTTGATTGTTTGAAATTAAAATGTGGTGTCGGATAATGTTGCGACGAAATAACGTGTGCAATTTCAATCTCACATCAAACTAAGTATATTATAAGAATTTGAACATTGCCGGCGGCACATTATCTGGAGATAAAAAGAATCCAAAGCAACGCTCCTAGACGAATTTTTTTCAAGCAGCACCGGACATACTCCAGACATGTTTAACTGCCACTTTGGTGCTCGTCTATTACAAGTGCAACACATACGGCGCTTTCCACTTCGGTCTTCAAATGCGCAGTCAGGATACTGCGCTTCAGATCTGCAAATAGAAAGTTACTCGCATGCACCAAAAGCCTCCTGAGACCCGGACACAACAACGGGACATAATCGCTCTTCACGGTAGTTTTTATTGCCTAGTGTTATGTCATGAACTTGAAAAACAATTTTTAAAATTTCAATAGTGTAGCACCACTGTAGGATGACGTGACAGCGGCCGTACGAGCCGTGCCGTCGTCCCTACTCAAAATGGCGAAGGTGGTGAGCCGAGCGGCGGCTGCGACGACCAGCGTGGCTAGCTTCTAGAACGACACTGGGCGTGCCGAGTTTGCGCCTCGAGCACGCGCTGTGCTTCTTAATTTTTTCACTTCTTTGACAGGCGGTGCCTTAGCGCCGACCAAAGGGCCCCGCGTTGCGGCGTCGGTGGGCGCTATAATACCACGGAAAGATGCCAAAAGCTCCGCCTCCATGTACGTGAAAAAAATGACTATCTCCATCATCTCCTCATGTAAGCTGTGGTAAAAACTGCATTTCATTGTTTGAACGCTGAGATGAAGATGGAACTACGTGTAGTACATTGCCATATTGCTGCCGCGTCCGGTATTTTCTCGAAATCTCGGTGACTTCGACATACGCCTCGAAGTCTTTCGGCCGTGTGGGACGACACAGAGGTTTAGACCAATTTATTGTCAAATTTCTCGAAAGCGGATGACAAGAATATGAGTAAACCACTTCTTTACAGTAGTTACACATGCACCGTTCTTCACAACCAGAGTTAATATTTTGCGTAATCACTTCCGAGTGAATTTCGAAAAACAATGTGGAAGGCAATGTGCAAGGGGTCTCAGGAGATAATAATTGAATGTCAGCACAAGAAACCGCATCGAAAGGAACAATACTTAGGCGTTTAATGAATGCTGATCCAATATTGCAGTATGAGCGGAAAAAGAAATGTCCAGAATAGATGTTCTTAATTTAGTAAAGACCCTTGTTTGAACTCGGCAAGAGTTACAACTCGATGTTAGTGTCCGACAGGCCGCCATGGCGGAAAGAAACTACAGAAGGGAGCGTCACGTGGCAATCTTGAAGCCTAGTCATTAAAAAATATAATGCGGAACTCGCGAAAAAAATGCACTATGGTCACGTGACAGACAAGCGGTAGTTCTTTGCGCCTTGCATGATGTGCTGCATACGTGCGTGCGTCAGTGCGCCTGTTTAGTGCCGTGGAACGTTTACAGAAGGAACGCTGTTCCCTCTGCCGTCCCTTTGTAAAAATAACGAGTTACCGTTACAGTTCCACCGAGCCTTAAAGGAATGGTGGCATTCCTCCGTTCCTCCCAAAAGGAACTAGTTCCTGGAACGCCGTTCCGTACAAAACTGCACCAAAGGGAATATATCGCTTTCGCATAGCCACACGTAAGCAGTTTGAAATGTCTCTGCCGAATTTCTTTTTTTTTAACATAGAAGCTGTTTAAGCCAGCCGTAATTTGTGGTGCGTATCAAGAAACCACCAAAAAAAGAAATTAATAAACTTTCTTGCAGAGGTGGGTTTCGAGGCCGCGTACCTCCGGTCCCAAAGCGAGCGTCGGAACCAGTAGTCTATACAGCCACGCTGCCAGAACATACATTTATGCTAACCATATGATTGCGTTCGAGCGTCGTCGTATTCCTCCACAGCTGGCGCGTTTGTACGCTCGTGCTCTGCGAGGTGAAGAGGTTTTGCGTGCTACGAGAGCGAGAGAGAGAGAGAGAGAGCGACGCATTCACGGAGCGGGTCTCCTGGAACGCGGTGTCGGTGTTGCAAGCTGCGCTGTGCAACGCGCAGTGTCGGCCGTAAGTCCGAGACGCGCGAAAAAAAATTATCGTCTACATGAGTAATAACATGAAAAGTTCGCGCGCACTTCCGGAAAATGCTGGGCTACGATCACACAGCTTCGCTGTTTCAAGCGTTGCGCGGCCGAGTGCCAAGTTTTTTATTAGCAATATGTGTGATATTATTGAACCGGGATACAATTTTTGTGGATGATTGTGTACTGTGTGCAAGGGCATCTAATGAGTCATTGTTCTTATTGGCGGCCGACTTGAAGCGCCTATAAAAATGATGAATCACTAATAGCATGGCCCTAAACATAAATAATTATGTAGACATTAGCTTCACTACGAAAATGTTACAAAATCAGACATAAGTATTTGTTAAGTGGCCAGTTGAAATAAAAAAATAATTCACCTGTGAAATATTGAGGTCTTATGCTGTCAGAGGATGGCTCTTGGTCATAACATTTAAATCCGTAGTTAGAAATGCCGGGCATGCCCTTCACTTGCAACAAAGTTTAAAACACATAAGTATTAACGTAAAAGAGCAGCGTAAAAAACAAATTTTACCAATGTTGGTGTAGGCATGCCCTGTGTTGAATGCGGTCTCTGATGTGCATATCAATGCAGCATTGGGTGAACGTTAAAGAACCCCAGGTTGACTAAAGTAATCCGGAGTCCCCCACCACGGTGTGCCTCATAACCAGATTGTGGTTTTGGCACGTAAAGCCCAACAATACTTTTTTGCATATTAATGCTCTAGAAAAAGTCCAATTCGTCGCGACACTGTTCGACCTGGGGATATACAACCACTTTCTAAGTGTAAGAGGAAAAATAAC